>NC_140487.1:23764453-24389453 GCF_964271855.1 Acomys minous | reverse complement strand
ATTTAGCATAAGATTGTTGTGAAAATTACAAGAGGTAGCATCTTTAATAGCTTGGCAAGGTAAAAACTGAAGAAGACTACAGGGAATTGTAGGCAATTAGAAATGCATTCAGGGGGCAATTTTTATATAATCTTTCCAAAAATTTCTTTAAAATATCATAACTTATATTACCAGTTGACAAAAAACAAGATGGAATATAATTTTTTTTCAAATTTAGTCAGCCAAGAATGCAAGTGCTTGACTAAAAGACAAAATTCAGTCTTCAAAATTAACTAACAAAACCCCCCACAATTTTCATAGGTTTTAAAGTCACATGATCCAACAGCTTTCAATTTTTTGTTGATATTAGCTGGCAGACACCCATCACATTATTCAGGCTCACAAAGAATAACAATTGGGTCAATTTACATAAACTTAGCAAGAATCATAGTCTAGACTGATGGATTTTTTTTTCCTTCCATTTACAAAATTTTGCCTGTCAATTGTAAAAGACTCTGTAGCAATTCAAATTAATTTTTGCAGTGACAGACATAAAGGAATATTATTAATAGTTTAAAAGAACTATTTTAGCACTATAAATTTGTATCTCATTATGGCGTATGTGCGTGTGTGTGTGTGTGTGTGTGTGTGTGTGTGTGTATGTGTGTATGTGTATAAAGAACATTGATGATACAATTATGGGTTTTTCCAGTAGGAAGAAGATTGAGGCTAGTACTATTAGTGAAATCAAAGCTCTGAATACCTACAATTGTCTAAAAATCTCTATGTAATTCCTCAGTTCTTGTCCAGCCATATTGTTAAACCTGCTGCCTCATACATTTCTCCCAACAGTCCTGAGTTAAAATGTTAGTGCAAATATCTCTGAGATGCAGAGAGGAAGATAAATAAATAGTGTTTTGACACGGATTTTGCTATGAAATAATTTTAACTGAGGTTTTAACTGAAGTATTTGTTCAAAACTACTGCCTCCTGCCGAAGCTCTCCAGCTTGTCTCAGTGATGCGTCCCCACTTGGTTTCCCTTTTCCCTCCAGGCTCTCAAACCTTCCTCCCCACTCTCCCCACACCTGATCCCCCCCCCCCTGCTTTCCTCCTCACACCCTTTCCTACCCAGTTCACCCTCTACTTCCTTTTGCACTCTCTATTCTATTCCCCATCTGAGTGACATCCAAGGAGGGCCTCCCTGGAGCCCTCCTTGTTACTTAGTTTTTTTGGGTCCATGAATTATAATATGGCTATCCTGTAGTATATAGCTAATATCCACTTTATGAGTATGTACCATGTGTGTCTTTCTGAGTCTGGCTTTCCTAGTCATCCATTTGCCTGCACAATTCACGATTTCCTTGTTTTTAATAGCTAAATAGTGTTTCATTGGGTGAATGTACCGTATTGTCTTTATCCATTTTTCAGTTGAAGGACACCTAAGTTGTTTCCAGCTTCTGGCTATTATGAATGGGAGGGTATGGGGATGTCTGTAGCTGAGCCTCCTAGCAGTGGGGGACACAGGACTGAGGAGGCCACCTTCTAGCCAGGTAGTGACTATTGTGATGGGAGGAGAACATCATTCCACCTAAAAAAACCTTCAAACCAAAAATTTACCCTACCTATTAGCTATGCATAGATAGAGATAGTGTAGGGACTGAGGGACTGATCAAGCAGAGCCTGGCCCAACCTGAGACCCACCCCATGGGAGAGCAACAACCCCTGACACCATTAAGGATACTCTGCTGTGTTTACAGGCAGGGGCCTAACTTAACCATTCTTTGAGAGCACCGCCCCCAGCATTAAGCAGAGCTTGGGGAATCCTATGGAAGAGGAGAAGGAAAGTGTAAAGGACCCTGGGGGGATAAGAACACTGCAAGGAAACCAAAAGGTCAGCTAACCTGGACCCATGGGGGCTTACAGAGATAAGCACCAACCAAAGAGCATGCATGGACTGGACCTAGGCCCCTTACACATATGAAACGGATGGGCAGTTTGATCTTCATGTGGATCCCCTAGTAAATTAAGTGAGTGCTGTCAATGACATGGACTCTGTTGCCTGCTTTCAACCACTTCACTCTAACCAGGCTGCCTTGCCTGGCCTCAGGGGATGAGGAGAAGCTCAGGCCTGATGCAACTTGATGTGCTGGGTGGTTGGTGGGGGGCTCCCCTTTTCTGCGAACAGGGGGAGAGGGTGGGAGTTAGGGGCCAGTAAGAGAAGAGGGAGGGACCTACAATCGGGATGTAAAGTGAATATATAAATTAAAAACTTTAAACCCCTACCCAGATCTAGCCAATGGTCAGAACATTCTCCACAGTAGAGTGGAGAGTGGGATATGACTTTCTCACGTACTCTGGTGCCTCACCTTTGACCATGTCCCCTGGAGGGGGAGACCTGGTGGCACTCAGAGGAAGGACAGCAGGTTACCAAGAAGAGACTTGATACCCTATGAGCATATACAGGGTGAGGTAATCCCCCTCAGGAACAGTCATAGGGGAGGGGAATAAGGGGAAAGTGGGAGGGAGGGAAGAACAGGAGGATACAAGGGATGGGATAACCATTGAGATGTAACAAGAATAAATTAATAAAAAAAAGGAAAAAAATAAATTAAAAATAAATTTAAAAAATAATGCATCTTTCATTTAACAGTTTCTTTGCGAAATCAAACTTATAGTAATACATTTTATAGATACAAACTTATTTTATATTTATTGCTTGTCGGATATCTGTTAACATAGCTACAGATTAGTTTAAAATTACTGCCACACATTTATTACTTCTGAGTATTTGAGAAGCCATTGCATTGTCGTGCTATATATTATGGATAATACCTAATAATAGGAATAGTCAAAGGTAGATGAAATGAACAAAAATTTGTGGCCAGTGCCATGGTCACTGACAGAATTTGGTGTTTTATGTATCTCCAAGGGCCATATTCAGTCATTTTCTATATGTTTAGTGACTGCTTATTGAAGATAACCAACAATTTGAATTTTTTACTGGTCCTTTAGAAAAACTGATACATCACGTAGATTGGAAAGAGGTGAAAGGATTGGGCAAGGCATGGTGTTAGAATCCTCATAAAGTTCCATGACTGCAAACATGTCAATAGACTGCAATTAGAGACACAAAGAGACCCACTGGTAGATTTATGAAAGTAAAATAGCATAAAGAAAAAAACAAAGGGACAATCTTGCTGGAAAGAAGAGACAAGCAACTCATTATAGCAGAGAAAACTGTACTCAGGAGCTGACCTTTTATCCAAACTGGCAGGTGCAGGAAGGCAAGGTACTGACATATTCTAGAAAACAGAAGAAAAGAAAATGAAAACCTGTCAATTAAAATTCTGCATCTAACAAAACTATCCTTTAGAAATGAAGGCCTGAGACACGTTCAAATGAGCAAAAACTGAAGTACTAATGGAAACATGTCAGGCTGGATGCACATGGCAGTGAGCCTGCTTCTTAGTGGAAAAGAAATAGAATGTTGGAAATGGCAATATGTGAGTAAATAGAGACAAATCCATAAAGATATCATTCTTGTTGATTTAGTAATCTATAAAATATTAGACTGTTTAGTTATAGTGATTGTAACATTATTTGATATGTCTTATTTAGATAATGTCTGTGAGGGAGAGGAAAAGCTATATTTTATAAGTATTAAGCCAAAATTGGCCTGGAGTAAGCTAATAAATCAACCTGTAAATTATAATTCCTAGAATAATTACTAAGAAAATAATATGGTTAAAAGTCAACAAAATATGCTTATATTTCACAGTACGGTGAAAAAGTAATGTAAAGAAGACAGTCAGTACAAACAAAGAAATATGTGTGAAGCATCCCTGAAAAAAAATTCAAGAAAGATAAAACTACACTGTATCAACACTCTTAATTTAAGACTCCAAAGAAAAAGTGTTTCAGATTGCCTAGAAAGAGATGAGTCAACACCATGCTTTCTATAAAAGACGAGATTTAGTTCTAGTGACTCAACAGGGTAAATGTAAAAGGATATGTAAACAGCAATCATGAGATCTGGAAAGATAATAATTACAACGAACACTGACAGACACTTTTGTATTCTTTCTAGAGATAAAGAGAGACATTTTATAATGAAAGAGTCAACACATGAGGATAATTACGCAATTGGAAATGCATAAACATAATAGTACAGGTCAATTATACAAGGAGCATAAACTTGTTGAATTAATAGAAGAAATAGACATTCCAGCGACTTTACTTAAACTTTTAATAATTATCCACAATTATTGATACATCAGCTGGAAAAAGCCAACCAAGATATAGAATACAGAAATAATATGATAATCAACCTGGCAATTAGTTCCAAGTAGAAGATGCATTCAACTTCAGAGCAAATGGATTAGTCTTGAGAATACAGCACAGGTGAAACCTTAAAACACGTCTAAGTAAGTGTAAAAGTACTGAAGTCGGTCAAGATGTAGGCTCTATGTACTGAAAACATCAAAACTAAACTTTGAGAAACTGAGAACTAAACAACAGGATATGGGATAATCTATGGACCAAAGAATGATGAAATTTGATATTTTGATATCAATAAAAATAAAAACATCATCAACATTTGTGGGATGCAGATAAATCAGTGTTCAGAAGAAAAGGCTGAGCTGGAAACATACATTTCAGAAAAGAAAAATATGATCTCAACTTAAAAAAAAAAATCTAAACTTTTACCCTAAGCCTATTGAACCAGAGCAGCAAATTTATCTCCCGGAAGACAGAGGGGGAAAATAAGATCGCAGTGGAAATCAGTGAAATAGAAAATCGAAGAGCAATTGAGAAACCAATTAAACAGAAAGCTGATTCTTTACTATGAGTATGTGATTAACTCACAGCTGACTGACCAAGATGCAAAGGGCACAAGTGACCGCACCACCAGTGAGAGAGCATCACTATTGACCTCAGAGAAATTGTGGGGCTTTGAAGGGCTATTTAAAGGACCACTTAATGCCAACAAATTAGACAGTTGATCTTAAGTGGACAAGCGATAGGTCTTACAAAAATTGTCCCTCTGACAATTAGATGCTTGAATGCAAAATAGATTAATACTTACTGTACAACAAGTGCAAAATTCAATACAAACTTTATGCCATCAATATTAAATCTATAAAATTTTTGGACACAAACCTCTTAGAGATGAACAGAATTTTTGGATTAGAGATGAACAGAATTTGTGGAAGAAGATAGCTCATCCATCAATTGAAGTTTTGGTCTTTGAACACAGATCTAGGAAAACAAAGAGACCAATCACAAATCAGAGGAAAATATTGTCAAATAATTTATTTGGTAAAGGATCGATGCCTAAAATATATATAAGGTGGCAAAATTAAAATAATGAGGAAAAACTCACATGTAACAGATCGGATTATAGGACTCCATGTACAAAGTCTGTTGAAGAGTGAGGTAGAAAGCTTTGGCAAGTCAGGGCCTGTAGGGCAGTCAGCTTCCGTAGAAGCTGGGATTACAAGCCTGCATCTCCAGTCCCAGGGGCTCCCAGTTCTTGACGATTATAATCACAACATATTATTCATTCAGTGCAAGAAAGTAGCTCAGTATGAGAAAGAAAATCGTTATATATCTTGCACAACCAAGGAGCTGATTGCATGTGGTGGCAACTGACAGGTTAAGCCTCTGTGGCTACAGGGAGGAACATATTGGGTGAGGAATGAATGTACCTGCCCTTTTCTGTTCCGGTGCCCTCGCCCAGCCCCCAACAGTTACTTGAGCCATCTTTTAAGACCTCATTAGACATCGCCTCTTCACTGACATCCTGTTGCCTTTCATAGCAGGTCTTTCTTTGCAGTTTGTGTTGTTGGCTTGCATGCTTATATGTCAGTGCTTAACTACTTTAAGTTCTCTGGTCAGGTGTGCGAAGCTGTGACCGATTGGTGACCTCTTGGTGCTTTGGAGGCCGTGGCGTGGAACAAAGACTGACTTCTTGGTTGCCCACATTCCCCTACTGCTATCAGAGTGGGGCCAATGCAGAGTCCAGTTAGTGATGTAATAGATTTGAGGCAGCATCAGATTGGGTCATGACTGTTCCCGCATTAAGAGTGGACGGAGCCACTGGCACAGTCACAGGGTTCGGCCTGAGAAATGCGCAGAGGGGAGTTGTTGCTGAGTAGCCAGCTGAAGTAGATATATTCTCCTTGCCACCCAGGCCCACCAGTTTGCCTGACTACAAGGAATTCTGCCTTATGACAGAGGGGACGCAGGTTGCTCAGAAATTTTCTTTCTTTCTTTCTTCCTTTCTTTCTTTTATCTTTATTTATTTATTTATTTATTATTATTTATTTATTTTTTATTAATTTATTCTTGTTACATGTCAATGGTTATACCATCCCTTGTATCCTCTCATTCTTCCCTCCCTCCCATTTTCCCCTTATTCCCCTCCCCTATGACTGTTCCTGAGGGGGACTTCCTCCCCCTGTATATGCTCAGAAATTTTCTAATGCGAACTCTGCCTGGTCTCGTGTTCCCTATGGCTTCTTCTCTCACAGCATGAGTCTGACTATTGGTCTGATCAACATTTTAGTTCCTATAATTACTTTTGATTTCTTTTTACTGCCATTGTGTTTGGGTACATGAAGACACTAAAGGTTCAGGGAAAAGGAGATAGAACTGGGTATTGAATGCATCCATCTGAGGGACGTTAATGAGAAAGGAGAGCATGGAGTTGGTAGCGCCATTGTGAGGGTTGTGTGGTCAAAGTTACTGAATTCATGCTATGCTGTATTAAACCTAAAGGGTCAGCCATCTCTCCCCTGACTCTAGCCTGCCTGAGGGGACTAGTCCTGGTTTGGGAGGCCTGTAAGGAGCACCAGGGATTATGTAACCTGGACCTATAATTTACAGCAGATAACAGTCCCTGGGGAAAATGATAAAATGATCAAGATCAGTAGAGCTCAGACCTGCAGTTAGTCAGAGTCCTGTGAGTCATCTCCGTGGAGAGGACAGGGACCTGGCAGTGACTCAGCTCTTTAGAACGCTGCTCTCACCTCAGAATTGGATCCCATCTTCCTGTGAAGTGCCAAAAAAATAAGGCATTCAGCTTTCTCATGACATTTTCATGTGGCATTTTAGAATGCAGCGGAACTCTTGCATTATAAACCATTGGATAATTCCTATCTTAATTTATTTTTTAAAATCCTAATTAATAACATATGTGGGAGAATGTACTATATAGTATATTGTGGGAAAAGTTCAGAAGTACAAAGTAAAAGAAAACTTTAGTATGGGATATTTATATTTTTTGGATACTCGCCATCTCGGTCAGTTCTCTGAGAATACCCAAGAGCATTGAGTTGATAGCAGTGCTTTTTAAAAAGACCTAACATTTTGAACAAGACCCAAGAAAAAGAATTAAAGGAAATACTCAGCAAAAACTTGGCAGATGTCCATGTCCTGTTATCTGTGAGCCTGTGTGTGTGTGTGTGTGTGTGTGTGTGTGTGTGTGTGTGTGTGTGCGTGCATTTGTCCTGCAGCTTAGGGCTAGTATGGACAGACTCCAGCAGACGGAGTCACTTTTAATGATGATGACTTGGTTTTATAGAAGTATTTATGGTTATAAAACTTTCTTGATAGAGACAGAGATTACGTTTTCAGTAGACTGGGACTTTTTTTTTTCCTGTCACCAAATAATTGTGCCATTTTATAGAATAAGCAGAAAAATAGTGTGTGTGGTTTTTTTTTCTTGTGTAAGTTGACTGTGTAAAATTTTGAAAGTGCTAAATATAGTCGGTAAGTGGTTGTCTGTGACCTCCCTACATCCCTGTTTCCTTTGTTTCTTTCTTGCCCCCATCCTTCCTGACAGGTTCTTATTATGGTCTTGAACTCACAGCAGTCATCCTACATTGGCTATTTCATAAGGCAATTAGTATGGCAGAACTTAATTATTCTGTTGTAGTGGATTAATTGGTGCAAAAGAAATTTGAGAGCTAATCTATACTGAACATGGAAAGACAAGACAGTACAGCTGCTGGACAACAGCTTTGTTTTGAAATGTGTGCTTCAGTGTTCTCAAAATTGAAGATCCCTGGTGGTTTGACTATAACATGGGCACCATACTTCTAGATAGTTCTTAGATTTCTTATATTTTGTGATGATTTCAAGCTCAGTGGTAACAGTAGGAACAGTACATACAGTTATAATTTTCATATTTACCTAAAGTCACAAGACATTCTGATCAAGAAAGTAATAATAAATTTGGTTTATTCCTTTGACATAAAAATTTAGGAGAATGTTGGAAAAATCATCATTGAATTTTCAGTATTTAATATGATATTCTTTCTTTAAGTAAAACATTAACCTAAAAATACTTTGAGTAAAAAAATAAATAAATAAAACGTACAAAGAGCAAATGGGCATATTTTATATAAATAAACATGTACAACTTGTCAGCCACTTCTATTTGCTGCTGTGATAATAGTGTGTGTATTTCTGTACTTGGAGCAAGATCTAATCAGGAAAATAAGGCATGCTGTTTTAATGACTCGGTTAACTTGAGTACTGTTTTGGGGCTTCATGAAGCATGTAGGCAGGTCCATAGTACAGTGAAATACTATGTAAGTTATGTGTAGACTTGATCGAAGCTTTATGTGTCATTGGAGGGCAGTATGTGGCTGTTTATACTTCAGAGATGAAACACACAGTGCAAAAGCTAACGTAGGAGGACAGTCGCAGCTGAGACTGGCTAAGCCTTTGGATTTGACTTACAAAGAGTGTTTATTCTCGTTTGGTTACAGGAAATTAATTGAAATGACTTGTCTTGTGGACGTGGCTCAGAGTGGCCAGCAAGCTTCCCTTAAGGCCTATGTATTTACCATGCATGGCACTGTGTTCATGCGTCCACACTAGAACCTTCAATCCGCCCCCGAATACGCAATGCTTATTTTAGACACTTCACTCATTGTAAGTGTGTTTTTCATTTCTTTCTGAAATGGATGCCTCTTAAAAGTTTCACTGTAATGAATAGGAGGGAAAGTCTTTGCTTTTGCAGCACATTAAATCAATAACTAGTCAAAGAAGAGAAAGAAGACTTTTAAGAATTTTTGAGTGATTGCTTAAAATGCATATATTTATCAACTTGAAAATACAACATTGTAAAAACTACCATTTTGTGAGGCAGTGTTTTGACTTTCATCTATAGAAAGAGGAGTATTTTCAGTACCTGACCTTTGTCCTTTTACAAATGAGCAACAGGTTTCTTCCCTTTGAGATGATTTTCATAAAAGAACAGAATTATAATATATTAAAACAAACACAACAATACATGAGTAAAGACTAATATTTGATGAGACTTTAATAAATAAAAACTAGACTATTTCCCTAGAAAGTTAAGAAAACCTGTGGCCTTCCCAAGCTTTTGGTTATTTTTAACTTTTTTGAATGTGACACCATTTGCCCTGTCACTTACGGTTGTTCCCCCTCCCCCCCGGAATGCCACTAATGCTAATACAAATGTTCCTGATTGTACCCCTTCTTCTAGGTCCCTGTGGTCACTAGATAAAATATGAGGGCCAGTTCAGATAAACAGCAGGTACTTTTGAGCGTAAGAATGGTCTTTAAAGGCTAGCTGGGAATGCTGTATTCTTATTTGTTAGTTGACCATCTTAAGCCTTTCTTCCCCTCTGTGGCGATCATCTTTGGCCACTCAGAAATCCATTGCCTTCCAGGGGACATGGTCCAATATGGGACACCAGAGTTCATGTGAAAGTCAGTCCCCACCCTCCACTCAACTGTGGAGAATATCCTGACCATTGGCTAGATCTGGGTAGGAGTTCGAAGTTTAGTGCACATATTGTCCTAGGATGATGCCATAGTTTGAGCAGGACCCCTGGGCCCAGATCTGCCCATCATAATGTTCTTCTTGTAGGGGAGGCCTAATGGCACTCAGAGGAAGGACAGCAGGCTACCAAGGAGAGACTTGATACCCTATGAACATATACAGGGGGAGGAAGTCCCCCTCAGTCACAGTCATGGGGAGGGGAGTAAAGGGAAAATGGGAGGGAGGGATGAATGGGAGGATACAAGGGATGGGATAACCATTGAGATGTAATATGAATGAATTAATAAAATATTAAAAAAGAAGAAATCCATTGCCTTGCCTGGCTTCACCTTCTAATGAAAGTGAGTCGTGCAACAAACAGCCCATTATCTCTTTGTGATGACTTTCCCGATTTTCTTTTTGCTGACTTCCCAGTCCTCTTTGTGATAACATCCCAATCCACAGCTCTACCTTTACTCTCAGCATGGAGTTTCAGATAGTCGAGTGTAACTCTAGTTGAACGTTCTGTTGCTCTCTCAACTTGACAGTAAGCCAACCTTTCTCTGGGTGCCACAAACTGTGCCCTCCACATTGCCTTTAGGGTTAGTGTTGCTTTCACTTCCTTTTTTGTTGTCAGTGCCAGCGTCTTGCTAGATTCCTTTTTCCACTTAGGAAATCCCTCAACTTGTTTGTAGAATGATCACCAGTGCAGCTACTTTTTTCCTTGTCCTTTCCAGCTCCCTTTCTGCAATCCCTGGTAGAAAGTGATGCAGAGCCTTGAAATACGATCCTTCTGAGGCCCCTTTTATTTGTATGTTCCTTTTATCCGTTTCTCCTACATTCTGCCACAAGGGTTAGATTCTTAAAATCTAGTCTTAGATCAATCCTGAAAGCACTTTGGATGGAGTCACATGCAAGTTTATTTGGGAAAGTTTTGGGAAATGACAGTTGGAAGGAAGCAAGGCATAGGCAGGGAGAGAAGCTGATATAGAACTGGGTTGGACCTGAAGCCTCAGTTGGTCACTGTATATTCTGAAATTGAGGTAGACCCAAGTAAACAAAAGGCCAGGCAATGATGCCAACCCTTGTTCTTTGGGGTGATAGCTTAAGGGCCCTTTAATTTAGCTCTTTTGCGGCTGCTTTTCTCTGTAATTCATATACTAATTGCCCTCCTTTTTCCACCTCTAGTTCCTGGACCTGAGAAAGTTACCTACTCAGAGGAAACAAAGTGGGGGCTGTTTCTATAGTCAGAAGCTGTCCTACCAAATGGCACAGCTGTGGAGCAGCTCAGGGATGTAGGTGTTGCTACTGATGCTGCCTCGTCCCATCCGCCACAACCAACCTCGACATGTTATTTTCCTGTTGGACCTTTAGGTCCCTGTCACCTACATTACTATTGAGGAGAATGTCACAGGCAAACCTTAAGGGTTCTTCTGTTACCTTAACCTAATTTATCATTATCTCTACTGTCTGTCCTGTTGTTGAGGAAGAATCATCCTTACCGAGTGGTCCTCTTCTGTTTCCTTACCATGTGTTGGCTTCACTTGTCCTGCATCTGGACTCTCCCACTTTTTTCAGTATCGACCATGATGCAATAAGATGGAGGGATTCTTCTAAATTGTGTTTAAATCAAGGAGCAAACATTTGTTGAGTTTCAAACTTAGGGGTTTCTGTGTTTGTCTGGCACCCGTGTGGATCTAGTGTAGGATCTGGTCATACAATACCTGCTGCTTTCTTTGCCTTATTTCCCAGTTCATGTCTGCCCATGGCAACTGGGCCCACTGTACCCTCGGGCTTGCTTCTGTGTGATTTCACTCTAGTTTCAATAAGCCTTTGTGTCCAGAGACCCTTTGCTTTCTATTTTCCTCACTTTCTCTTCAATGAAAACTCATCTCACAGAGAAGGCTTCCCCAAGCCCTGATTCCTGCTTTATACACACACACACACACACACACACACACACACACACACACACGGTTGAACGAAGAAAGAACACAGAAGAATACATGATTTCTACAAAATATTAGGAGAAACTCATCTATGGTATTTAAATCATTATATTGGTCACTCAGTAATAATGTCTAGGAAGGGATTATGGAAGGACTTCTAGAATGCTAGGAGGCTTTTATTTCTTTATCTGGTTAGGTAAAATTTACATGGTGGTGTATAGTTGTGATTTATATAGGCCCCACTGTGTAAGTGAGTGGTGGTGTATATTAATTTATGTATGCCGCTGTTGTGTGTATGTGTATGTATGTATGTATGTGTGTATGTATGTATGTGATATACTCTGATAAAAGCAGTTAAAAATTATCTCTCTGCTTTCTAAGGGGTGGACAGAGGCCAGTTGGCTTAGAGATGGCATAATGAGAGGATCATAAGATTGGCCTCCTTTCTAACTTTCACACAAACTCTGGTGCCCCATATTTGAACATGTCCCTTGGACGGAGATGCCTGGTGGCACTCAGAGGAAAGATAATAGGTCACCAAGGAGAGACTTGATACCGTATGAGCATATACAGGGGGAGGAGGTCCCCCTCAGTCACAGACTTAGGGGAGGGGAGGGGAGTAGGGGGGAAGTGGGAGGAAGGGAGGAATGGGAGGATACATGGGATGGGCTAACAACTGAGATGTAATATGTATAAATTAATAAAAATGTATTAAAAAAAAAGATTGGCCTCTTTTTCTCACCTTCTTCATGGTGATTCTGGGGAGAACTTGGAGAGCATAAAATATTTTTTTTCCCTGTTAACTTAATGTGGCAGTTTGAATGAGAATAACCCTCATAGGCTCATATACTTGAATGTTTAGTTTAAATTTTTTCTCATTAGATACTCCTGAATGTCTACCAGTCGGGGACATATAGATGTATATTGGGGAAGAAGGAACAGTTCTTACTGTTTTCTTTTTTTCCCCCTGCTTCATTCAATTCAGACATAGTTTTACAATGCAAATGTTTCTAAAAACAGAAAAAGGAGACTGCAGCGGGTTCGTTAATTCAGCTTGAGGGTGGGCATTGATGTGATCACACTGGAAAGGTGAATGAGACAGCAGAAAAAAAGAATATAGAGGCTTATGTTAGCCTGACTTCAGTTCTAGCCTGGGCCCTGGCACGTAGTAGGACTGCAAAGCTGGGCAGATTATCTATCCTGTCCTCTAATAGTCAGGGACAGTGCATCCTTCCCGAGTGAGGCTGCTGTGAAGACTGGACAAGTTCCATGCCCAATGGTGGTTACTGGCATTGTGATGAGAGCCTGGGACTAAAGGATCACGTGCTTCCAGACAGTCGTTCCAAATGAACAGTGTCGTGATATAGATACCACTGCGTAAGTGCTTTTTGTTGTTGCAAGAAGTGAAAATAAATAGGAACCATTTCTCGCTCATCAAACAAGAACAGAAGTTTATGAAATAACTCAAAACATTATGGTACCTTTTGGCAGGTAGTCTACGACTGTGATAGTCTGAGTAGTTGTAGCCCCATACCTTAGACTCATGTGTTTGAATAGTGCCATAGGGAGTGGCACTATTAGGAGGTGTGGCCTTGTTGGAGGAAGGGTGTCACTGTAGTGACAGGCTTTGAGCTCTCCTATGCTCAAGCTCCGCCCTTCTGCTGCCTTTGGATCAAGATGTAGAATTCTTGGCTGCTCCAGCACCTTGTCTGCCCATACACTGCCATGTTTCTCACTATGATGATTAAACTTCTGAAACGGTAAGCCAGCCCCAATTAAGTGTTTTCCTTTATGAGAGAGGCTGTGGTCATGGTGTCTCTTCACAGCAATGAAAACCCTAACTATGACAAAGACCTTTCATAAACACAAAGGGACCCCATAGCAAACAAAGATTCTTGCGATCTGTGTCAGGAAACGAAGGGCCTGTTCTGCCAAAAAACCCTGCTGAGTGTTTGGGAAATTAAGCATACAGGGAATACACAATATTGCCTCTGCAAAGATGATAAGCCAGGTGTCTGATTTCCATTATCTCAACAGGCCCACATAGCTGCCCTGTGAGGTGCACTGAATGGCATTGTCTCCAGTATACATGAGCACAGCCAAGCTCTTAGGGGAAGGGTGTAACTTGCCCAGAGCCACATCATTCCTTAAAGAGTGGGGAGGTTTCTCTTTCCAAAGCCGTCGTGACCAACTGCATCAGCCTGCGTTAGAATGGTGTTAGTAGGGGATGGTGCCAAAATAGTTTTGAAAGCCATGTTCTTAGGGGAGCTGTGAGTCAGTAAGTCTAACTCTGTTCTCCTACGGTACAATGGAATGGTACTCTGTAGTAAAGGGTCACATTGTATAATATAAAGAATGGGGACATGGAGTGAGAACTGGATTCAAATGGCGTGCTATAGAGAAGTTATTCAACAGAGCTGAGCATCTGTCCACCTCACAAGAAAGGCTTTCAAGAAGCAATGGCATCCTTTCTTTCTGTGCTATTAAGCTACTACACTAAAGGGTTGGTGTTATGAACTCTCTAAGTGCTAAAAAGTAAATTATTTTTTAATTAAGTCTATTAATAGCCATGATGATGACATAATAACAATAATAATCTTCATGTTTAAATGTAATGAAGGTAGGCTATAATACTTTAGAGTGGCACGGTCACGCAAGGATTAAATTGTCTTTTACTGGCAATATTTCAAATATTTGCTGGTTAAGGTGTTTTGGTAGATTGACAGTTCATGTTCTTTCTGGCTTAAAGAAGCAATTAAATTATCTCCTGGAGATTGGGGGAGGTTACCTTTGGTTGTACAGCTCAGGCTGCCCATGTTTCAGCTCGGGACTTTCATGGATAAAGTGACATGTGAATCACTGGAAGTCTCTTCATAAGGACTGACAACTGGTCCGGAACTAAAGCTCACTTGCGCGGCTGATAGGGGCTTGAATTTAGGGACATAGCAGGAGTAAGTGGCTTTGTTTCTTTCCTCATCACACTGACCTACTCTAGGTCCATGGTAGCTCTCCATACCTGAGTGAACATCTGGTTCATCTTACAGAGTGCATCTGCAGAGCGGTACCTGGGATTCTAACAGGCCCTATAGAGCCTTCCAGGAAAACTCCTCTGTAAGTGATGCACATAATGGCCTCATTGAAATCATTTGGAATTCTTCTATTTAAGCAAAGTGCCCCTGAGCATCGCTAACGACACAGAATGACTCTTTCTAAAAACTAAAGTCAAATATTCTTCAGGAGGATACCTTCAGAGCCAGGAGATACTGTAGCCTTTGCTCTGCCTACTTGCTGTGGTAAACAAATGGAGATGTGTGCATACAAATCATTACCGCGGGAGTGGTTGCTTTTATCTTTTACTGTTTTTCTTTTTAATATTGATGCAAGATGTTGCTAAGTAATAAGTAATTTAGGCTGGCCTCAAGTTCCCGAGCCTCCTGCTTCAGCCTGAATACTGGGATGACTATCAAGTGCTGTCATACCCAGCAGAAGGGATTACTTTTTGGGAGAATATATATGTATATGTATATATATATGTAATATATATATATGATAGTCTTATATGCAAATTGCAACAGATACACGCTTTTATTTTTTTTTCTGGCAGAATGATTCTGAATACCAGGAATTTGACAATTATTTTTAATAGGCTCTTTTGCTATGATGACTAATTACGATTGACATAATTACGGTACCATGAGTCTGTCATTGTTTACAGATGCTATTACTCACGCATTGGAAAGGACTCTTTAACGACATATGAATGTAAAAATGACCACATAGAATGTTTACCCCTCTCCTAGTCAAAACTCCTAAAGACTTGATTAGTCATCTGGATAGAAATTTCAGAAACAGCTTTTGCAATTATAGTTATCTGTCAAGAATTCCTCCCAGAGAAATTGAGTAAGGATGCCAATTAATTCCAGCTGTTGGAGTTTATTACATGCGAGAGTCTGAGTTCAGCTTCCAAAAACTTAGGGGAAAGCTCTTGAATGCTATAATTAGCAACAACTACAACAAAAACCCTTGTAGGCTATTAATCTATTCACTTTGCAGTCTTCAAAGAAACGTGCCTGTTTTTGTGTTACCCTTTAAGAACGCAGTGTTCTGACCCATGGCTGTCCCAGTAGAAACAGTGGTGGTAGGAAAGCAATACCAAAGGGAGATTTTTTTAGGGTTACTTTTAAAGTTTTAAATTTCAAATTATTTAAAAATTTTAGTTTTCAATAAGATTCTATATTTGGTTACATGTATTTTGAAAATTAAAACAATTTTGGACTGATTTTAAGAATATAAAAAATGTGTTCAAAGTCCACTATTACCACAAACCCCTCTCCTTTTCTATCCTGTATGAGTGTGGGTGCTTTTCTTACAAGTGATAAATTATACTGACATGTCACTATGAGTTGAAGTCATCGCCCATATTAGGGTTCATTCTGCTATTTGTAGAATGATGTCATATATTTGTCATTACAGTATCATAATTATACTTTCACGTCTTTAAATATTCCTCTGTCCTACTTATCCAACCTCGCACAGTCACTGAACCTCTGTCAACTACTGATCATATTGGCTGTCTCTGTAGTTTTCTTTTTCCAGCATCTGATATAGTTAGAACCAGAGTAGCTAGCCATTTTATAAATGCTTCTCCACCCACTAATATGCAGTTAAAAGCCATGCATATTGTCTTTGTTGCTTTGTTGCTCATCAAGCTGAAGTAGTATTTGATTGTATGCGTTCTCATAAATTATCTATTTGTCTACTCCAAAGTCTCTTTGTTGCTTTAAATGTAGGCACTGTGGCTATGGATAGTCTTTTTTTTTTTTAAAGATACATTCTTTTTTACTTTATGTTTATGACTGTCTTGCCTGTGCATGCGTAAGTACACCACATGCGTACTTGGTTCCTGTGGAGATCATAAGAAGATATCAGGTCCATGGAACTGGAGTTACAGACAATTAGGAGCCACTATATGTGTGCTGGAAGCCAAACCCAGCTCCTCTGCAAGATCAGCAAGCACTGTTAACTCCTGGGTCTCCAGCCTGTTGCTATACACATTCTTACACACATTTTTAGATGAACATAAGATTTCAGTTCATTAGAAATTGTCATAATGAGTGAGTTCACACAGAAGCAAAAAGAGCTAAATGGTATATACTCACTTATATCGAGACACTAGTCCAAGGTGTACGTCCCCATGAAAAACTGTACCTACCAGAATAGTGGGTAAGAGGGGAGGACATCCTATTGAAACTTTAGGTGTGAGAAGCCTGGGAGAAAGAGGAAATGGAAGGATCCAGTGGGTCCTGGAAAACTACAGGCGAGTCTGGGCCCTGGGGCCCTCCGCAAACTGTGGCAACAGCCAAGGAAAAAATAGGCAGTAAAAACCTTGAACCCCTACCCGGACTAGCCGATGGACATTCTCCACTGTTGAGTGGAGAAGGAGATCTAACTTTCACACAAACTCTGGTGCCGCATATTTGACCATGTCCCTTGGATGGAGATGCCTGGTGGCACTCAGAGGAAAGATAATAGGTCACCAAGGAGAGACTTGATACCGTATGAGCATATTCAGGGGGAGGAGGTCCCCCTCAGACACAGACTTAGGGGAGGGGAGGGGAGTAGGGGGGAAGTGGGAGGAAGGGAGGAATGGGAGGATACATGGGATGGGCTAACAACTGAGATGTAATATGTATAAATTAATAAAAATGTATTTAAAAAAAGATTTCAGTTCATTTAGCACTGTATTAGACATTGTCACAGTCACACAAAATTAATGGAAAGAGTATCGGGGATGAAACATTTATTTTATTTCATGGTTTCAGGGGTTTAATCCATGGTTGGGTGCTGTATTGGGCTTGCTATGGAACAGAAACACCATTGCAGAAGGTCATGGTAGATGAAAGCTGCTTGCCTTGTGGCAGTCTGCAAGCAGACAGGATTTACAGCAAGAGCCATGTAACCTTAAGGCACAGCCCAAAGACCTCTTTCTTTCAGCAAGTCTTCACCTCCTAAAGTCTCCAGTACTTCCCAGTATCCCAATAGTGCCACCATCTGAGACTAAGCCTTTGGCACAGGACTTTTTAGGGGTTATTCCAATCCAAACCATAACAGGTTCCTACTTCATTTTAACTGTCATGGAAATGAGGTAGATAGACATTCAGTGTAAATGTTAGGATCAAAAACTAAACCACACCCCCTCCCATGAAAACCCCATTTTCTGTGGAATGGCATACTAGTGATGACCGGACATAGAAATGCACGTTAGTGGAGATTGAGGATAACCTAGAAGGGCATTTGAAAAGTAATCTTGCATTTGCATATTTATTTATTTATTTTGTATGTGTGTGTATGTGCGTGTGTGTGTGCAGATGTGTCATGGCACATGTGTGGAGGGCAGAGGACACCTTGTGGAAGTTAGCTCTCTCTTTCCACCATGTGGATCCTGCAGATTGATCTCAGTTGTTCAAAGGTTGGCCTCATATGCCGAGCCATCTCACTAGCCCTGGAAATACGTTTCACTTACATTAACAGAGCAACCTAGGGAAGTAGCAACTAAATACTTAAGTCTTAGTTCAAGCCTATTTGATTCAATTTGTATAAAAACTTTTGTAAAACTGATTTTTTCTAGTTATGTGGGGTGTGTGTGTGTGTGTGTGTGTGTGTGTGTGTGTGTGTGTGTGTGTGTGATGCGGGTACCCACAAAGGCCAGAAGAGAGTCAGATCCCCTGGGCCTGGGATTGTTGGAGGTTGTGAGCCACCTGGTGTGGGTGTGGGGAAGGCAAAGGGGGTCTTCTGGAACAGTGGCAAGCATTCTTCAGCACTGAGTTCTCTCCAGCACTCTATAAACACGTGAAATGCCTTGATAGATTTAATATGCTGGATTCTCGTTAAGCTTTCAAACGTCGTGATTTTACAACCAGTACGTCTTCAAGTACCTAACCTTTTCTTATAAACCTCATTAAACACATATTTTGAATGTAGCTCATCTAAAGCATTTCAGTGTTGATGGGAAACTATAAAAATTCCCTCATATGTTTCCATTTATCTGAAATGTAACATAAATTAAAATTTCAAGCATAGCTTTGTTGACATATGAAACTTATAAGAATAGTAAACACAACATCAACCAAGTACAAAATTCTGTCCAAGCTGTCATATATTGATTCTCAACCTTACAGTCAAAGGTTCAAAATGCCATGGTTTTGATTTGGAGCCATGATACTGCTGTTGAAATGGGATATTCACAGTGTTCTGGTAACCCATCATGATCTAGAGTGGCTGTTACCAGCAATCGTGGTCTTGTTTCATGAAGTGGGATAGGTGGCCCGCACAGATAGAAAGTCAGGACCAGATGCTCGCTGCCATTTGCACTCAGTGGCATTGTTCTCAACTGACTGGTGAGGGGTCGTTTGATGTAGCCTGTGTCACCAAGTGCATGCGGCCTAGCTTCTGCTCTGAATCCTCTTCAAGTCAGGTACATTTAACTGCCTCCAACCAGTCCCCCCACCTTCTCATTGAAAGCTATATTCTTTTCTTATGTCTCTCCCTATTGGTGAGGTCAGAGCCCTGTTTTCCATGCTTAAAATGAGTTCTTTGAGTATTTGTACCATGTATTTTGATACTATTCACTCCAGTCCTCCAACTCCTCCCAGACCTCATGCCTTCCCTTCCCATCCAACTATGTGCTCTGTGTTTTGTTTTCCTTATGCCAATCAAGTGCAACTTGTGATGTGCGGATACTGTTGGCTGTGTGGCCCTCTTCTGGCGCATTGCTGACCTACCAGGGATCACACCCTTAAAGTCAAGTCACTCTTCCAGCAATGTTCGGCTGTCAATGGCTGCTCAGCTAAGAGCATGCCCTGCGCCCATCTTTCAAGCCTGGCACCATTACAGGGGCCAAGAACATGTGGCTAGATAAGTCATACATTCTAGGGGAGAACCTAGTACTATTACTATGCTAACTGGTCACAGTAGTAAACTAACTCCTAATGGTTTATTATTATACCCAAGGATTCTTTCATCTCTCAACTCTCATCTTGTCAGTAAATTATTTTATTTTATTTTTTTGCAGTAGATGAATAGAGACCCACTACTGTTCTCAATGCAGAGGAAAAGAGCCTTCATGGTGCTGAGACCTGGGAACACCTATGATCATACCTTCCGCCCCAAGGCTCGGGAATCTTTGGGGGAAGTCGTGCATTAAATGATCTTAAGAGGGAGAGGTGGTGGATAACTAGCAGAACTGTTTTCCTTATTTGAAATGGCATTTTCAGGACACAGCAAGGAAGGAGAGCAGAACTCTCAACCCTATCACATTGTGATGCTGGTGAGATCTCCGTCTTTGCTCTGCCTCTCTCTCACATTATGTCTAACTGACTTTCCATGGAAATACTCATCTGCCAATTTTAGTTACTTACGGACAGACCGGTGACCATGAGCTTTATGCATTATGGGATGACAAATTATGTCCTTGCAGGACATTTGAGTTCTTGTGTAAATGCGTGAATCTTGTACGTACTGGAATGACTTCAAATAGAAATGTAGTCGCTCAATAAAGTTGCAGTCTGGAGAACAACTTTCAGATAAGATTGTTAGAGCCTTCAACTCCCATACCCAGTCTACCACTGAATTCTCCTGGCTCCACCTTAGGAATAAATCTTCAGCCAGACAACCTTTTTACCAGATTACTATCATCTCTAGCTTGACTCTTGCATCTCTGTGGTCTTTCTGCTACATGACAGTTTCTACCATCTTAAAACACACATCAGGATGGCATTCTATCAGTACCGGCATCCGTCCCCCACAGCGGCTTTAATCGTAAGGGCCCAAATTTGAAAGCTTTTGCCTGTATTTCTAGACCACAGCCTTCTCTTTGGCTATCTCATCAGTCTTGGGCCTCAGCCAGATTGTCCTCAGTATTGCTTTTGGTTTCCTGGATCAGCCGAGGCTCTGCCTCAGGACCTCCAGGTGTATGTTGCCTCTTCCTTCTTCTTTCTGCCATCGCATATAAAATGTCGCCCTCCCGCATGCCATTTCCATCTCCGCTCAAGGTCTGCCTCCTCAGAGGTGTTCTTTGATCATCTTTTCTGATTTCTGCTCCATCTTGTGCCCTCTTTCTGACCTACTCCCAGGCACTCTATGGTCTCTTCACTAGGAAGTTTTATCTTTACCGATTGCTGGTCCTCTTACATGTTTTGATTTATTTATTGTTACAAGTACATTGCAATGACTCCAGCTCCCCGAATTCTTTCTGGAACTAATGCGTTCAGCAATGCATGAGACAGATGTTCATACTAAGAGAAGGAATGAGTGGGTCCTATTAAGAATGAAAGCACCGTGGAAAAGCAGAGGTTTTGCCTGTCTGGTTCATAGCTGCATCGTGATACCCCTATAAATACTTACTGAATGAATGTTTGGATTGCTGTGTGGCATTTCAAATCCTAGTCTTAGATCCCATTGCCCATGCTTTCTGCACAATGGATGACTGATCTTTAAATTCCCTAGCCCCAGTGATGGCACGGCCAGAGGAGTCTTTTGTAAGTTACACTAGGAAAGCTGAATAAAAATAACTGTGATAGTGCCCTTAGCTTGTTGACTTGATTTTTCTTCTGTCTTAGCATTTTCATGTCAAGAAAAACCGGAAGACAATTAATGTAAGCACAAAGCCAAGAATAAGATGGAATACTTGAAATGATTGGAAGACTTATAGTTGCTAAAGTAACTTGTCATCTCTGGCAAAGAATTGGCATTAATCACTGCCATTTATAAAATCATTTTATGTACAGAGCAATTTATAGTAAAATTTACAGTATTTTAAAAGTTAAGTATGTTCAAAGAACCTGAAAACCCTGTAGGTAAAATTGCATTAAAAAAAAATCAATGAAAAAAAAAATCAGGTGCTCCAAACTGAAGTGTCATTTAGAATGAAATAAGCCCTTATGTATGAAGAGCTATTCAGTGCACGAAGCCCTTACCCATTATCGTTAGCATGTGTAGAAGTGAACATGAATTTAACAATAATTCTTAAACTTGGGGAGTTGGCCAGGTCCTCCCTGGGAAGAGGCACTTTTTGCCAAGCTTGATTCCTTAAGTTACATCCCCGGGACCCAAGTGTGCAATGGGAAGCAGCTCACCTGCCTAGCCCCTACCTTGTCTTCAACCATGCTGGTGCTTCTGCTTGCCCATGCCTTCGTCTTCAGAAGGAACAGAGCAGTGAAATGACGGATTTTAGATTCACCAGGCCTCCTATGGCATTAGGTACGCCACACAGTGTCATGTGGTCCACTTTTATTTTAAATCTCACTCGTGTTCTTTAAGGATGGGGCGTTTGTTGTGACTGGAAACCACTTCTTTGCTAATGCTGGAGAAATCATTTACTGAACGTTTCTTATGACATGAAGGGCAGAAGGCTCCGAGGTTGCTTCTCAAGAACAGATTGGCAAGCCAGAGTCCTCAGGTCCGATGGTTGCTGTTAGTTATTAGCCTGACAGAACTAGAAGGGCTGAGGAATATGGGCTTCGGGAAATTATTCTGATCAGGTTAATTAAGTTAGGAAGGCTCTGCCACGATGGGTGGCAACATACTTTAGGCTAAAGCAGAAACTGTAAATAGTTGTATCTCCTAAAAGAATGAAATAAAAAACTAAGACATGGCAGAATCCCTAGGAAACGTG
This sequence comes from Acomys minous, assembly GCF_964271855.1. Lineage (NCBI taxonomy): Eukaryota > Metazoa > Chordata > Mammalia > Rodentia > Muridae > Acomys > Acomys minous. The sequence goes on along the minus strand of NC_140487.1, from coordinate 24,367,053 downwards.
AAAGATGAGATCCTTGAATCTTAGACACAAGGATTCGGACTCATGTTATCCAGTGTGTACATTGGCGAATCCTCCCCATGTTGTCTGGTCTCTCAGTTACTTTTCCTTCTGCTGTGATAAAATACCCTTACAAAAGCAATGTAAGGGAGAATCCTGGACTTTATAAGAAAGTGACGCCGGGCAGAGCGCATTGGTTTATTCCTGCTTGCTTCTTTACTGTGCACACAAGGTGGCCAGCTGCTTCAAGTTCCTGCTCTGTGGCTTCCTGCCATGAAGGACTCTTAACTGTGAATTGTGAGCCAAAACAAAGCCATTGTTCCTTAAGGTGCCTGGGGAGACTGAGTTAGAAGAATATGCAGGTACCATGTGTTCGCTGTAGAATAGTCCTTAGTTGCATAAAACATTACTACCATTAAGACCATTGGATGTTGTCCAATGTTGTCGTTTTTTAGGCTGGGCCAAAATGTGGTAGTGAGGGCAATGGTTCTACAGATTAAACAAATGTATATTGGATACTTGCTGTATCTGTGATGCAATTTGTGTAACATATACTAATTAAAATTTCCTTTGTGGCAACACATTTGCTCCTGGTCACTGAGAAAGTCTTGTAGAAAGTTAAAATGATTAAAAAAATATTGAGACTTGTCTCAGCCATTTATTTAAGAGGTGAAGACCCAAGTCACACCCTACAGCAGTAGTTATCAACCTTCCAAGGGCCGTGATGCTTTAATAAAGTTCCTCATGTTGTGGTAACTCCCTCCCCCCAACCATAAAGCTATATTGGTTGCTTCTTCATAACTGTAATTTTGCTACTGTTACGATGGGTAATGTAAATATCTGATATGTAGGATATCTGATATGTGACCCCTGTGAAAGGGTTGCTTGTTCCTAGCATGGCCTTAACTCCCAGGTCGAGACCTACTGTCCTAGAGGTTAGTTAGTTAGCTTATTGATAGTTGTGTAGTAAGTACTATGGAACTGAGACTACAGCTTACAACCCTCTGCTTCTTCCTGTTTGGATTGTGCCTCTCGATAAATGCAAAGTAGCTAGCACTAGAATCAGCTATTCTGCCTTTTCTTTCATTTAAAAAAATATGTATTCTATTTACTTATATGTATATGGTATATTGCCAGCATGTATGTTTACTTATTGCTTTTGTTCTTAGTGTCTGTGGAAGCATCATGTGTCCTGGAACTTGAGTTACAAATGGCTGTAAGCCACAGTGCGGGGGTTGGAAATTGAACCCTAGTTCTCTGGCAGGACAACCAGTGCTCTTAAATTTTGAGCCATCTCTTCAGCCCAGCTCTATTTTTCCTTCCTTCTTTCTTTTTTCCTCACTTATTTATTCACTTTACATCTTCATAGCCCCCTCCCTCCTCTCTTCTTGGTCCTGTCCTCCCTTGCTCTTCCTCCTATCCCCCTCCCCTTGCCTACTCTTCAGGAAAGGGGGAACCTCAACCACCAACCCACCTGGGCACATCAAGTTGCATCAGGACTGAGCACATCTTTTTCCCCTGTGGTCTGGCAAGGCAACCAAGCCAGGGGGAAGTAATAAAAAAGTAGGCAACAGAGTCCATGCCAGGGACAGCCCTGACTCTCCTAACTAGATGGCCCACATGAAGGTCAAACTGCCCATGGGCTACATCTGTGAAAGGGGCCTAGGTCTAGTCCATGCATGGTCCTTGGTTGGTGCTTCAGTCTCCAAAAGCCCCTTTGGGTTCTGGTCAGTGGACTCTTTTGGTCTTCTTGTGGAGGTCTTGTCCCCTTCCTTCTATCCTTCCCCCTACTCTTCCACAAGTCTCCCTGCGCTCTGCCCAGTGTTTGGATGTGAGTCTCAGCATCTGTTTTGAACTGCTGCTGGATGGAACCTCTCAGAGGACAACTCTGATGGCCTCTCACCTGCAAGCATAGCACAGTATCTTTAATAGAGGAGGCTATTGGCTCTCTCCCACGGGATGGGCCTCAGAATGGGCCAGGCATTGGTGGGACATTCCCTCAATCTCTGCTCTGTCTTTATCCCTGCACATCTTGTAGGTAGGGTATACTTTGGGTTGAAGTTTTTGTGTGTGGGTTGTCTGTTTTTTCAGTGTGGGAACCCCAGCAGCATGGCTTCCATGCCTAATCCTAAAAGCCCTTTCCTCCCCCTGCTATCCTAAAATACAATATTTTAATGTTCTCTCTTTTCTGCTATGTGAGGTTTCTTTTTTCAAGATTTAGAAACATGGTAAATTTATACCTCAGGAGTTGTAGGACAGCCTGATGGAAGCTGCATATTGCAAGGAAGGATCAAATAACTGTGTTTCCTGGTTAATTTTTCAGATTTCTAAGTAGCATTATTGGTGACTATGCTTGCCTTTATATTCCAATATAAACTATTCATTGTATAAATATTACTTTTATTAGCAATTGAATTTTACATGCGGTTCTCTTTCAGAAGCAAAAAAGTTACTAAGTGCTTTTGCTTAGTGAATATTTTCTCTTTTAAATTGCTTCTCAGCACTATGAGGTCCTATACAACTCTTTTCTGTCCTGACACAGGTAGTTTACCACAACATTCAGTTCAGCATTTACTGAATGTCTACTATGTCGATATCTGGAAAGATAAAAAGATCAAAGGGTGAGACTTAAGCCAATATCCATTTGACCATTGAGTGCCGGGGTTTATAGCATGGAAGTACTATACTTCATGGTCAGGTCACATATATTTTCCTTCTAAGAGGGCCTTCCTCTCTTCTTACCTTGTCATTGACATCAGAACCCGCTGGCTAGCACGTCTTCCTTTTTCAGACCCACTTTATCTTAAATGCGTGAAAAAGATAGCAATCCTGTTTTGTAGTATGGAGATCAGCAGAGTGATCACGGGAACCGAATGATGAGCAGGGCCCATCTTGTCCTTTGAGCTGTGAAGCTGGGAATATTAATGACTCATAAGGGTAAACCCATACTGCTCTATATCAGTTTTCTTTAAATAGAACAACCGGGACACGATTTAGTCCTAAAACCAAGTGTGACACTTGGGGACAGAGGGAGAAGATGGGAAGTGTTTCCTTGTGTGTATAACAGTCGTCTTTCCCTGGGTAGAGCTTTGCTGGGTAGAGCTGGTGGATGGGCATCTGGAACATAGGGGCTTCAGGACTAGGTTGTGTGGATGCTCTGGAAGAGTTGCTTGAATTCTAATTGAGGAATGGTCCAGGGCACAATCTCCTTACTTCCCTCTTTCACTACCCTGCACTTTGATGCCTTTCTGCTATCTAGTAGTTGAGCTTCTTCTTGCAATAAAAGATGAGACAGACAGGTCACTTCCCATGGACGTGCATGTGCAGAGGACCTAGTCTCTATAAAAAAAAACAACAACAACGAATATTGCATTTTTTTTTAATCCTGGGGAATCTACCTTTTTATTTACAGTGCATGCTTATTAAAGTTCAGACCAAGAGAGATACCAGAAGGTGCTTGCGTGCCTGTGCACACGAACATACACACAGACACACACAGAGACATACACAGACACACACACACACACACACACACAGACACACACACACACACACACACACCACAGAGGCATCAGATTACACCCATTGTGAGAACTTGTGAATAGGAAAATAATGAGGCCAAAGAATGAACTGTGTTTTCCTAACAGCTAGGGTTATAATACCCTATCCTTTCTCTCTCTCTCTCTCTCTCTCTCTCTCTCTCTCTCTCTCTCTCTCTCTCTCTCTCTCTCTCCCTCCCTCCCTCTCCCTCCCTCCCTCCCTCTTCCTCTCCCTCTCCCTCTCGGTCTCCTTTTAAAAATCACGAACTGTTTCTGAGTAAAGTATATTTATTTTGAGTATTAGACCAAATCCCACTATTTCTGTCTAAAATGAAAAGCTGCTAAGACAGCTTTTAAGACATTAAAATTACTGTGCTAAACAACATTGATAGTCGCATCTCATATTTGTCACAGCCCATAAAAATGTACAACAGTGCCAGTAAACACAACCTATATACTTCAGTAAAAACTATTTCTTTGCTTATTTATTAGTTCTTCAACTGTGGTAGGTGTGGTCCAGTAATGAATGCAAGATGCTGATGGAAAATGGGAATAGGAAGGAGAAAGTGGAACAAAATAGTATGGGGACTCTCTGAACTTTCTGAAGCTTAAAAAATAAGCTCAAAACGGAATTAAAAGCAAATATATGTAATTTTCAAGTGGAAGTCACACAGACAGCTGTTAAATTTGTCACCTGGCTGCCTTTGTACAGAGCTTGGGCACCACACTGCTGCTGGCATCACGACATTTCTGTCATGTGTGCAGTGGCATCAACTTCTCTAGTGGGACATAAGGGAGCTACAAGGGTAGAAGATGAATTGTGGTTAATTACATGCAGTTCCTTTTACTTTGTTTATTTTATTGATGGGTATTCATCAAGTTTGGTGTGATTTTGCAAATGTATAGAGCATGTTCAGGTCAAGTCAGAATAGTAATCATTTTTTTTTCTTCCTGTGTACAATGTGGGGTTGGTTATTTGGCAGCAGTCAACCCTTTATGTTGTTGAATACCAGCACTGGTTCCTTTGGCCTAACTCTGTTTTGGTATCCCACTCTCAAGCCTTCCTTTAGAGCAGTGGTTCTCAACCCATGAGTTGTGAACCTTTGGGGGTCTTATGACCCTTTTACCGGAGTCACCAAAGACCATAGAAAAACATATACTTACATGATCAGCTATAACAAAATTACAGTTATAAAGAGGCAACAAAAATTATTTTATGGTAGGGGGGGTCACCACAACATGAAAAACTGTTTTAAAGGGTCCCAGCATTAGGAAGGTTGAGAACCACTGCCTTAGAGGGTCTTATATCCCTGATAGTTCAACGCTCTCATAAGAAAGAGGAAATTGCTTTTTATGGAGTGCCCACTGTCTGTTGGGCTCTGGCTGTTTCGTTTGTATTCATGTAGCCTTTGTATGTCCCTTGTTATATAAGCTCTGTCCTCTCGGAAGAGGGAGGGCCGTAGCAAGAAAGGTCATCAGCCTTCAGCAACAGCGGCTAAAATTCAGAGAAATATGACCTTATCTTCTTTTTACTTATCTCAGGCCAGGCCTAGTGACGCACACCTTTAATCCCAGCGCTAGAGAGGCAGATGTCTCTGAGTTCAGGGGCAGCCTGGTGTATATAGCCTTGGTCAACTGTGGATACACAGTGAAACTGTACCCTAAAAAGTGACACAGCCAAGTTTGTTGCATATTAGTATGATTTTTACATTATCTTGTATATTTTCCAAAAAGATATTATTTTGATCCTATGAACTAGTACTGTGTTGCTAACGATGCTATACACTTAGTTTTGTATTCTTCATTCCTGCCAAAGGATCCCCATAACTCTTTATTAGTGTGTGAAAGGTTTTAAAATGTGACTTTCATGTGGAAAGTGCCATTTGTTAGTGATGCAATAAATGAAAAAAAAATGGCAGTATTATTGTATTCCAGAAGACAGTTTGGTTCTACAGCTTGGGAAAATGAAGAGAAGAAGGGAGCGGGTTAGGTACAAATGATACAGATTGGAGAAGGCAAAAAGAGTAGAAAAGGTTTCTGGAACAAAAGGATATTGTTTTCTCAAAAGCACCAGAATATATTAGAAAAAATATTAGAAATATGTTAGAAAAATAAATTAGAAAAAAATATTAGAAAAAAATCACATAAATATTCATATTTGGACACATATACACATTTGAACATGACACATATTTGGACACAACATACACATTTTCCACATTCACACACACATACATGTTTGTTTATGCACTCATTCACCGACACACACACATCCACACATTTGTATTTGTCTATTTATGCCCACAAGCACACATTCATACACATACATTTGTGTCCACTTAAATATGCACGCACACCCACCCATGCTTGTGTATAAGTGCACACATCTATACACACACACAGGTGGCATCATTGTTTACACACACTGGGGCATAGCGTGTGATAGTGGGAGATAATAGCTGTTAATGAACACTGTGGGTAATCAGAATATCATGTTAAAGCCCAGAGACTTACATTATTAAACTCTTTATCAGTCTTTCTTTTGATGTTGGAATTAAGTAAGAATCTGAACATGCAAATGAATACTTGCCTGACATTTCCTGATATGCCCTGCTATCCAGATCTTTACATTTTTCCATTGCTGCTTTTATTGGAGAGATTCACATCATGGTAGAAGATTTCCTACTTGGATCTGTTGGTATCAAGGCAGAACCAGTATGCTGGTTCTAAATGTACTGCTGTTAATTTTTCAGTTTATTTATTTTATGTGTAGGAGTAGAATTTGGAAGCTCCTTAAGAATAAAAGATAATCACATTTGTATGAGGTTATGCATACATACATACATACATACATACATACAAGTCTGACATATGACAGAGCAGCTCATCCAGGTAGCATTAATCATTGTTTAACCTTTCAGCTCACCAGTCAGTTGGTCTCAGTCTGTTTTTTCCTTCAAGAGTTGCATAAGGTTGAGTATGACTCATGGACTTGTCACACATTTCAATTTTAAAAAGACTGAGTCATCTTCTTTAGATCAATTTTGCACTTTATCAGATAGTTGTTTAATGCCTTGATTAACTTAACGTTAGAACTAGTTGATGGTGTAGCTGCTTTTGCCACTGCGAACTGACTCTCTCTGGCTCAGTAGGCTAATATTGTGAATATGAAAGAGAATGGAAGACCTCAGAATCATATGATAAGGGTCCTCAGCAGAAACATCAGATTTAGTCATATTCTCGAATAAAATGCATCCTGGAAAGTGACTGGGGCCTAGCCTGTTTAGTGTTTAGTGGGGTTGCAGTGGGTCCTGTGCATTCAGACCCACGGCAAGACTGTTTGAGGCAGAAGCCCATTTACTAAGATATGAGAGACCCTACCCTGGTGCATAAGGGCCCTAGAAGCAGCCTGCATGGAACTTTCTACTCTGGAAGAGGAAGCCAGTGTTTACCTTCTGATTGGAGGGAGAGAAATCCTTTTGTACAGACTTGGAGGGGTGGGCAGCACTGAGGATTGAATTGAGAACCTAGTGCACATGAGGCAGGTACCTTCCCACTGAGCTACAGCCCCAGGCCTAAACGAGTAAATCCTTTTTAAACTTATTGTACACTGGAGTTTAATAGCCTGGATTGAACCTGGATGGCTTTTGTGTTGTTTCTGCCCCGGGTAATGAAGTTCTTGATATGATTTATGTAGCCTAGTGTAATTTTTTTTTTTACCATATCCTATCACAATTTGCCCCTAATACAGCCCCTTGAACATTTTGCTAGGGAAATGTTAAGGGTTTCTATTGTATTTGTATAGAGATGCTGAATTATGACTTTCGTTTTATAGTGAAAGTGTTCCCACTGCTTCTTGGAGTGCGCTTAGTTGCAGGCATACAGCAGAGCAATAATAGGCTCTACAGAGTTCAGAAAGATTTTTGAAAAATTAGTAAAGCCCTTCAGTAGCTAATTGCATATGAATACTGCAGCCTGGAGGGAGGTGACCCATGGAAATGGAGTTGTATCTGAAAATTAGCTAGGAGAAGTCTGATCGGTTGTCAATAAACCTTGGCTCTGGTCAGATAACGTCTTGGCATTTCAGGTGATTTTTGTGGGCAGGTTAAGCAAGTTTACTTCAGAAAGAAAGGGCTTGGGTCAGAGAGTCTGCAGATGTCCTGGTTCAGAACAGATGCTGCAGAGGACTGGCCATAGGTTCAGATGATGGGGCCTGTAAATCCCCGTTCTAGGTTTTGTTTTGTTTTGTTTTTCTGCCTTAAAATAGCAGGAGATTATCTTCTTAGATCTTCCAGATAGAAAACTATCTACTTGTGTCTTTGGCTCCTACTTCAGTTTTATAGGTTAGAAAAGGAGGGGAGAGAGAGCTAGATTGCCTTTCTAAGCCCCAGGTTTATGGTCAGTGTCATCTGAAGCCTTGACAACCACAAGAGACCATGAGATAATCTCACCTCCTTGTGTTAGTGCATTTTTAGCTGCAAGTACCAGAGGTCCTTCCTTGAATGGTTTAGAGGTAAGAAGAAATGTATTCTCATGATTAGAAATCTAGGGCAAAGATGGTGATCCTTCCCCACATCTGTGCAGCTCTTACCTTAGTGTTAGAACTGAAATTGTAACCTTAGGGCAACCACAAGATAGAAGCATCAGTCACAAAGCTCTTGGTTTTCCTCATTTATTATTATTTATTATTTATTATAGTGCAACCAAGTACCTGTTTTGTACTTACCCCTTTTAGAAGGACAGCGAGTTGTCTTCATTTAATATCATAATCCAGTATTACATTGCATCCATCTCCAGGCTATGAATCCAAATCACCTGTTTTTGAGGGTTACCAATTGTGGAAAACACTTTATGTAATTCTGGTTAAACAGTCTTGAACATCCGTGTGTTTATCCCCCCTGGTTTAAACTTTCATTACTTTCTTTATCTTTTTCTTTGAGCTAAGGGTTCATACCGTAGCCCAGGCTGTCTAGGACTGTATAAGCTATGAGAGCCTGAAGTTTGTTATTCTTCCCCTCAGCCTCCCACATACTGAGAATACAGATGTGTGCCACAGCACGTACCCAGCTTCTTCTTCTTCATCGCTAACATGCTAAATGAGAGCATTTTTTAAAAAATTTCTGTTAGAAAAAAATTTTAATATATTTTATTAATTTGTTCATATTACATCTCAATGGTTGGCCCATCCCTTGTATCCTCCCATTCCTCCCTCCCTCCCATTTTCCCCTTACTCCCCTCCCCTATGACTGTGACTGAGGGGGACCTCCTCCCCCTGTATATGCTCATGCCCTTTATTTGAATTCCTTTTATAACCCGTCTCTTACCTAAAGGAAATATTAATTTAAAACCAGAATTATAGAAGATGTCTAAATTTGAATGCACTGTTTCTCAGGAAGAAAGTTTTTTTTGGCGGGTGGTCCTCTTTTTCAGTACAACTCAAACTTGTATATGTATCCAAAATACTTTCCTCCATGATTTATAGTAAAGCATACTATTCACATGATAAGTCGCAGGCAGAGCTCAATGCTAACTTTTTATTAGACATGCACATTTTTATTTTAGTTAATATAATCATCATAATCGTTTTCTTGTACCCGCAGTGGCAATGTTATATTAGTGAGCTGGGATGCCAGCTGCTCTTCTGGTTTTCAGCCATTACTAGTTGTCTAAAGCAGTCTCTCTCACACAAGTGCGGTCAGACCATTTTATGCACAGAGGTGTCTTCTTTCCCAACAGCAGTCTCTGCTGTGACTTCCTACTGAATCACTCTTCTAGACACTCACATCTTGTTCATATTCTCTATGAGGTGACACACTGAGCAGACTGAGCATCCTCCCTGACACCCAAACGGAACACAGTGCTGTACGGCTGCACTTCAGCCTTCTGTACATCCCCGTGCATTCTGCTTCCTCTCTCTCCTCACCCTTGTCTGGGCCTCTTGGGTTTTTTTGCTTGACTGACTTAACACAGAATATATACTTTGAAGAAAGAAAAGTGCAACATTATTTCTCACTGCCTTTCCCCTCTCCCCCAAAACCCACCAGGAGTAAAGTCCTTTTTTAACAGCTGTTTTCCTTTGAGTGTTTGTGTGAGGGTGTGTTGCTGTGAGCCGTACTCAGGTGACAGGAGTGTTGGATCCTATGGAGCTAGCATCATAGGCAGTTGTGAGCTGGAGTGGGTGCTGAGGCATCCCTCTACTCCCAGGCAGGAATAATACTCTTAAAAGGAACCCTGACATTTGCTGTACCTTTTCATGGTTTTCAAGGATAGATAATCACAAATTTAGTATTTAATTAAACTCAATCGTGTTATTTTCCCCTTTTCTTCCTCCTGTCCCATGTTCATACCATTTATCTACTTGTGCATATGTGTCATATATAACAATACATAATATACAATGTATTATATATATGCCTGCATGCACACATACATACACATATACACTTTTCTGGGCTCTTTTTTGTTGTTTATATGTATATTTCAGGGCTGACCACTTTGTATTGGGTAACTAATTAGTGGGCTCCACCTAGAGAGAGGCTTATTCTAATTTTCTCGCTTGTCCTTCATTGCCTGTAGTTCCTTGTCTAGGGGTAGGACTCCATGAGATCTTTCTTTTCTGCATGAACATATCTGTTGATACTGTTATGGTCAAGTCTGGTTCAGGCAGACTTTTCTGGAGACACACTCTCATAGCAAACTTCATGGTTCTTTGGCTTTTGGAATCTTTTCATTGCCCTCTTGCATGGTGTTCCCAGAGTCTTATGTGCAGGAATTATGTTGAAGATGTATCTCTTGGGTCCAGTTGTGCTTTTTCATAATGGTCACCATTTGTTGTAAAGAAAAGCTTATTTTAGGAAGGGTGAAGTCTGCATTTATTTGTGGAAATAAGGGTAAGATTTAGGTTGCAGTTAGGCGCTATGCTGGTCAAGTTAAATGCAGTAGTAGGTTCCTTTCTAAGATCGCCAGCCCTGAGTGCTTGCCTAGGTTTCTAGAAGCATCCATAATTTCCCCTCATGAGTGTGCCTCAAGTCTAATCAGACAACTGTTGGTTACAACAAAGATAGGGTACCACAGTTGCACGTTTAGGGATACTTTGCCATGTTGGCCAGTGTTGTGGTTCATAGGCGTCACTAATTGCTTCCTTCCAGTGCCAATTTGCATTGAGTGCTTTCCCCCTCTTGGCACTATGCAGACTAAATTGCCTGAAAGGAGACTTTCAGGTTAGATCCAGCTTAAACCATCTGTATCCTGTTTTCTTAGTTTGTGTGTCTTCGGCAGTAGGAACTGACCTTCAGCCTCCAAGAGGCAACTAATGTTAACAGCAATGGCCTATATTGTTTTGGGAGTCATTTAGACTATGCTGACAAACACTTCAGTGCACGTTTCTCATGCCTGGTGCTGGGATTTTTGACAGATAGTCTATGGTTCTTGTGGGGAGCATTGTCAGCCCAAGTGGCATAACTTCATTAAATTACACACAGAGAGAGAGAGAGAGAGGGGGGGGGGGAGAAAGAATATAAGTAAGCTTAGAAAAATATAAAATAATAAGATTTCCTTGTGACTTTATCAACTGCATTGGTGTTATTTGTCCCTATTCCCCACATGAATTTTCTATTCACAATGTTTGATCCACTAAATTGTCTAGGTTAACAGAACAATGAACAATGAGGTAATCCCCACTCTCCCACACTTCGACCTCTATGCTCTGTGTCTTTTCCACACAGATAAACTTTATCTACAACATATAGAGTAGCCCACCCCTTCCTCAGTCTTTAGTGTTCTGGGTTTTTCCCTCTATCTAACTTATCTCGTGCATGTTCCAATATCAGTACTTTCAGAATTGTTTCACACTGTTTCTAGACAATGTTTCTGTTATATGTACATGCCAATCTTTATTAAGCAGAGTACAATGAATGGCAAAGTAGATTATCTCCAACTTTTTACTATTTATGACTATTTATGAAGATTATAGTGAATATTTTTGTTAGTATACCTGCTTATTTCTGCCCCTGTATGTACAGGATGAAGTTCTTGGAGAAACACTGCCTCAAGGGCTGTGAGCAATATTTTAAATTTTGATAGATGTTGACCAGTCTCTCTCTCTTCCCCCGTCAATCATAACCACACTTTAAAGATACCGTGAGTGTTTGAATCTTAGTCAATGGGAATACGTGGTTGGGTTCGTTGACTGTGTTTGCTGCTTCGGTGTTTTCCCCTGACGACTGTCTTCTGCATTGTTTTCTTCCTGTGTCTGCTGGCCTGGGATTTGTCTGGCCATCATAAGCCTTGCCCGTTGCTTTTTGAAATGGAAGCCACAGCTTCAGAAGGTCCTTGAAACCAAAGCCTGGCTGCTGACCCAGGTTGACTGCTGGTTCTTTGTTGCTGCCTTGAATCAAGTCCATCTTGTTTCTTTGTTTCTCATTTTCTTGGTGGTGTGGTATCAGAAATTTAATGTCTACCCTTTCAAAATCTATGAGAATAAATCAGAGAACCAGAGGGCCAGAGACGGGAAGGGATGCTCTGACTGCAGTGATTTTTTTCAGTACTCTTTCTGGCCAAAGGAAAAGTACATCGTTTGGGATATTTGCCCTCCAGCATCTCTTTGGATCTGTCAGTCAAGGACTGTGCATTTCAAGTGATGTGGGAAAAGGGAAACTAAACAGAGCCAGTAAATCCTGTGCTAGCAACTCCAAGGAGCTGGCTCTTCTACTGAGAGAAGGCTCCTGGCCTTCCAGTAAAGCTTATGGAATGGCTGTAGTTTTGTTTCTGATTTTACTTCTTTGGCAGGAATTATGACCACGTTGTAATAGCCTCACCGTATCCTTCCTGTCTTGTTTCTTGTTCTACTTATGTATTTGTGGGCTCATAAAGCTTACTGTGCATTGATTACTTCCAGGTGCTTCATAATTGTTACTTTCTCATGTGCAGTCAAAGGTATTGTTGGACTGTTAGGTGACATTCAAATATTCACTCATAGGTAACAAACTAAGAACTCTGGTGAATGCAAAGTGTAATACTCTTTGCTGCCTGGGGAAGGGAGGTCTGGAAGCCATGGAAATGATACTTATTTCAGGGTCAGCTGTGGACTCCAGCTATGCAAGGCTTACCTACATCATAAGACCTCAGCGAGCAGGTTTTCTAGAAAAGCTAAAGTTAAACACCTGATTTGCAGTTCTCAGATCTATAAGCACTTAACAAAAATTAGAAATGTTGCATACTCTACAAACACTGGTCCATACCATTTAGCTCTCCTGTGATCTACATGTGGTCGGAATACCTTCCTTTTCCTGTCTACCATCTTGCTGTTGAACTTCTCGCCTGCTGGGTACAATGTCAGGATGCTGTTCTAGTTGCTGACAGAGATTTCAAAAATAAATGCTATTATCCATGCTAATGTTTTGCCATCTTTTCTTAATTTTAACTTTGAATAGGGAGAATACGGTTTATTTTTAGTGACTGTGGTGGTTTGAATGAGAATTGTACCTATAGACAAATAGTTGAATACTTGGACCCTGACCAGTGGAACTATTGGAGAAGGATTAGGAGGTGTGGCCTTGTTGGAGGAGGTGTGTCTCAGTGGTGGGCTTGAGGTTTACAAAAGACTTGCGCCATTCCCTGTGTGCCTCCTGCTTATGGATCAAGATGTGACCTCTCATTTGTTTCTGCCGCCATCACTTTCTTTGCTTTTCCCTCCTAGAGTCTAAGCCTCTAAAATTGAAAACCCAAATAAACACTTTTTAAAAATAACTTGCGTTGGACATGGTGTTTTATCAGAGCAGTAGAAAAGTACCTAATATAGTGATCATTAAGACACATCATTTTCCAATGAGTGAAAGGAGCACTCTTATGTCACTATAGGAAGTTTCTTAACATTTACTTCAGAGAGATATAGAACTGCAACTGTGTTTGTCAATTAATATTAAGCTGACTGTAAACTTATTTGATCAACATATCCAGACTGGACCAAACACAGTGTATTAAAATGAGCATCCTATAGCAGAAGACCTGTGCTGCTTACAGTGGCTTATGACACATTTGAAGATCTTCTTTTTCTTAACTCATATCTCTGCAATTCAGGCAGTACTTCCTAGGCATATTCTGTAAACTTAACCTCAGCACCAGATGAAGAAAAAAGGACACCCTGACTAATACAGTTGACAGGTTGCAACAGGTAATTGTGATACAATAGCTGGGTAACACTGCATAGAATTGATAGAAAATGCTCCTGACTTAAAGTGCATGGACCAGTATAAGCTTCTTAACCTCTGAACCTGTGGAGGGAATTGGTAAGCCCCAGGGGTGATGAGAGAGAGGGCATAGGGCTAACTTACCAGAAGTCTGACAGGGTATGTGTGTTGGAGATCACAGAGAAACCCTGCAAGATGCGTACCCAGAGCATGGCAGAGCTGTGGAAGGGTGGGGAGCCCTCCACTAAAGGCCTGTTGTGCCACTTCTAGGCTCCGGTAAGAAGCTATTGAGAGGCTTTACAAAGAGAAAGAAATTTGATCTGATAAAAGCAATTTTATAAAGCTAGTTTGAACAGCAATTTTCTCTTTAATACTCTTCTTATTGCTGTCTCTTAAAAACTCTTTACTGCAGTAGAAATGCTGCAAGCAAAGTTTTCACAGCAATCAGGATATATCCGATATCTTCTAATCATCTTAACTTGAGGGTTTTTCTGCCCTCAGCACCTAGAAACACCCGAAGATAAAGGGAATCCAAGGCCATGGGAGGCGGGTGCGGAACATCTAAGAACAAAGATAGGAAAATGAAGACAGCGGGAAACAGACAATGCTTGATTTGATTCCAAAAGCACTGAAGTATTGTGTCAGGACCGAAAAAGCTCAAGCTTGAGACCTGTTGGTCACATTTCTCAGTGGCAGTGTTCTTAACTGTCAAACAAAGAGTTGGATTCAGAACTCTTAATGGTGACATTCAGCCTTATAATTCAGTGAGGATGACTTCCATTGTGCTTATTGAATCAGTCACCATTGTAGAAGCCAAACTACAGATGTATGTAACCATGCTATGCATGTAGTAGTACACATGAAACTAGGTGACATTTTCAGGAAGGGAAATGGAAGTTGGATGCATTTGTGCAGGTGGTTGATGACGCTATTGGTGGAGGGCTGCCGTGTTTCTTAGGAGCTGACTTCTATGTAAGCAAAGGCAGATAATGTGGTTGGTAACAGTCATCACACACAGACCAAGATAGACCCACTTCCTTCACCATATTTGAGACTCACAATACACAGTAAGGTCATTTTTACCTACACACCAGACACAACTTCAGTTTTTCTGTTGCAATGGTAGTGACAGAGATGCAAAATTTCTGGGTAATTTTAGTTAGTCACAGAGAAACCTAATTTGTGTGTGTGTGTGATTTCTCGAACAGCTGGGATCCTCTCAAGCTGTAGGAAACTGGCCTTAGCTTGTGAACTCAACGTCATAAGATATATAGTATGCAACTTACCTTTTCATTTGTGTAGTTCTCATAGTAAATCATGCCTTCAAATGTCTCATGTTAAGCATTTGTAGAACGCTTGTGTGAAATCTAGCACCAGTGTTGGCAGCTTCTGACGAGGAGAAAATGTTTTTTGAGCGGAAATAGGAGCCTCGAAGCTTTTGTCTGTAACCAGAGTGATTTGCTAGTAGAAAGGAGATTTACCCAACTCTCTTCAGAAAAAAAAAAATCAGGAGAAGCATCTCCCTAAAGTCATTAAATAAGATTTTGCTCTCTGTGCCTTGACAGAAACAAGAATTATTTTTATTGCCGCAGCTTCTGAATGTTGCATCAGCTAGAGTAACGTGGAACGAGAGAGAAGTGCAAGCATGCAGAGCCTCGTGTTCTCCAGCCTTTCCACCATTGTTTAGGCGGCCAGGCTGAAGCTACAAATTCTTTCACCAGATTAAATGTCTTGAGAAGGTCTCAAAACAACAGGGTACGGTGGGAGGGTTGCATCATCTGCAGCCATGTAGCTGTAGTCACTGCAAAGGAGGGTGTGTGTAGGTGATGGGGTGACCGTGCAATAAATCAGGCGGGGTCAATAGAGCTTTAGGTAAGGATGGCCTGTCCAGGCCTAGGTACCTTTTATGACGTCTTGCCAGGGCCTGTGGTGATGGTGGGAGGACTGATGGAAAGGGAACTGTTTCTGAGATGTGTAGGCCAGGACAGCATGCTTTGGCCTGAATTGTGCTATAGGTGGGTTCATTATTCGGTTGAGTGAAATGCTAGTATGCCTGAAATTTCAGCTTGGCCCTAATGAAAATCAGCACTTGGTTTTCCTTGTCTCCTCTCCCGTCTGGGCTATTGATCTGTTTGCAGAGTCTCTAGACACTGAAGTGTCTGTTTCCCAAAGCACCGGTCCTGTGGCATTGTACAGCGCATCTTCCAGTTTCCCTGGCTTTGGAAATTACGGTGTGATTTAAAGGCGGTCTATCGATGAGTTTATCAATGTTTCATTCACACCGAGACGCTATGAGTTGATCTTTTTGCATTTTGAACTGAAGACAACAAAACTGTATGTCAAAATGCTATTAAAATTTTAGGACTAAGAATTTCTTTTACCTTCTAGCTCAAGATTAGAACTTTCCGTAGAGTTTGTTACCATGGTCTGTTCTGTCTCTCTCTTTTTCTCTCTCTGTCTCTCTCTGTCTCTCTCTGTCTCTGTCTCTGTCTCTGTCTCTGTCTCTCTCTCTCTCTCTCTCTTGTGTATGTATGTGTATACGTGTGTGTGTGTGTGAGTGTGTAGGGGTATTGTGATATGGTGTCTGTATATGTGTGTGTGCATATGTGTGTATATATGTGCTGTGTATGTGTTTGTTAAGTGTGGGTATGTGTTTTGTGTTTTGTGTGTGGGTGCAGTGTGTGTGTAGATGTGTTGTGGTGTGTGGGAGGGTATGTGTGTGGGTGTGTGTGTAGTGTGTGTGTGTTGAACTATGCTGAAAAGATACCTCCTATAGTGGAGGATTCTCTGCACAATGCACCTCTTGATTGTCTCACCTGCATTGCTTCAGGCGTTGGGATATGCAATCATGACAAAGGAGACACTGACCTTGAACTTATATTTGTTTGTATGAAAGCATTAACTACATAGTACTTTCTTTTCTCGCAACTTAGGGGAAAGGGGCTTATTTTGTCATAATCCCAGGTTCCAGTCTGTCACCGAAGGGATGTCACTATGGCAGGAGCATGGGGGAGCTAGTCACGTTACATCCACCAGTAAGAGCAGAAATCAGAGAATGCAGATAGGTCGGTGTCCAGCTTACCCTCTCCATTTTATACAGGCCACAATCCTCAGCCCATGGGACGGTCTCACTCACAGTAAAAATGGATCTTCCCACATTTATTACACACACGTGCACCCAGAGTTATCTATCCTAGGTGTCAACTTGACAATTAATGTTAGTCATCAGAAGCTGTTAATACAGTTTCATATAAGAAGAGGTTGATTTAAGTCTTGGCCAACGATAACAACATATACGATGTAAATGTTTATTCTTAGCGTGAAGACATAAGGAGCCACGTAGCCTCCTTATGATGTGCTTTGTGGGGCTCTACTCACTGTATTTATAATACTTGTATAATAAAGCATGAAATAATTAAAATGGAAGAAGCCACTAAAACCATTTAAAATAACCTTTATATTTAGATAAGAGCCAACCAAACAACTCTTGTGCTCTCAAGTCTTCTAGAATTCCATCCCAGCTGGTGCCTGAAATGCAGTCACCGTTGTTCTCACCCCATTGCCGTGCACCTGCAGATTCTGTAGAAGTTACCAGCGACATATTTGCATCCGAGAAGACCCCAGTGCTTAACATTCGTGTAGTGCCTGCCTTTGTGTGGACCATTCCCGCAGCAAATGGGCACAAGATTAGCTAGACTATGGGCTGGTTGTATTCTACAGCAGGAGTTGAAGTGTTTTGGCAACGTGAGGTTTAATTTTTTTAATTATAATTAAAAAAATAATTCATTTTACATTCCAATCGTAGCCGCCTTCCTTGTCTCCTCCCAGAACCACCCTCCTTCCCTCTTTGCCCCCTATTCTCCTCCCCTAGTCCTCAGAGAGGGGGAGCCCTTCTCCCCTACCATCTGACCCCAGCCTACCAAGTCTTATCACGACTGCTTCCAGACTGCTTGCCTCCTCTTTCTCTGTGGCCTGGTAAGACACCCTACCACAGGGAAGTGATCAAAGAAAGAGCAGGCAACAGAGTCCAAGGCAGGGATACCTCCTGCTCCCCTTAATAGGAGACCACTATGGGGACTGAGCTACCTATCGGTTACATCTGAGCAGACGACCTGGGTCCTCTCCATGAATGGTCCTTGTTTGGTGCATCAGTCTTCGCCGCCCCTCCTTTGGGCCCAGATTTCTTGGCTCTGCTGGTCTTCTTGTGGAGCTCCTGTCACTTCCTGGTCCTTCTGTCCCCCTACTCTCCCTTAGTAATCCCTGCGCTCTGCCCTAAGTTTGGCTATGAGACTCAGCTTCTGTTTTAATCTCCTGCTGAGTGCAGTCTCCCAGAGGACATCTATGGTAGGTTCCCATGCTGTTCCCTCTCTCAGCTGCTTCTAGTGTCTGTTCTATTATAGTGAGGCTTAACTTGAACTTCAGGGAAATCACTCTTTAGAAAAGGAATATTCCAGCAATTTCTGTGGTATGAGAATTATAATTTCTTATAGGCCCTCAGTGTTCTTGAGTTAAAAAGAAGAGAGTGAGCCCTTATCACTGTGTTTTTACTAGTTGTTTAGTACAGAAGATGAGTAGTAAAGACTGTCACTTCAGTTACAGTGCCTCATGGCAGTATTTGTTCTTACCTGCACGGTATTTGTGCAGTTAAACATCTGAACTTTTTATCTTACTCCGTCTGCTAAAAATAAAGCATCCTCCAGATACATTTTAAATTATGAAAAATAACGCTTCTTTGTCACAAGCAAGTCAGAAGACACAGAAAAGCACATTTCTTTCTTTCTCCCTTGTCATCTAGAAAAATGGTTCCAGAAGAGGAGTTCTGCTTCGTTGATCTGAATATTAATGGTGGTAAATGTGGCGTGCTTGTGAAAGCTTTGACATCACTTTGAATCAGTTAGACTTTGTTGGGTTGAGCCGTGATATATTGCTTCATGTATTGGCTGTTCTCATGGTTAAGCTGCACTAATAGAGGAAGCTGGGCTTTGAAGGGGTATTGGTCAGTAGTGTGTGTATGGCTGCAGTGTGGCAATAACTCCCATTTGCAGGTAGTCAAGTGATGGATAAGTGGGTCACTGATGTGAAGGGGTAGATGGAAGCTGAAAAGTCCAATAGTGTGATCCAGTTTTGTGTCATT
Source organism: Acomys minous (assembly GCF_964271855.1). NCBI lineage: Eukaryota > Metazoa > Chordata > Mammalia > Rodentia > Muridae > Acomys > Acomys minous. Next base: position 24,348,196 of record NC_140487.1, on the reverse strand, counting down.
GGGGAAATCAGAGAGGCTGAGCAGAAGGAATGTGTAGGGGATTGAATTCTTGTCCATGTCCCCATAGGAAAACAAAACTAAGAAGTAAATAAAAAAGTATGCAGACTTTGGAGGCAAAAGCGGATATTATTAAAGTATTTCTAACCTAGGGTTACCTTTTCATATTTGAATGACATCTGTGAAGCAAAAATGTTATTAGTAAGCCTGTGTGAGATTTAAGTGTGTGATGCTATATTTATTTTAGCCTTATGTTTAGGCATCGCTATGACTTCTGTCCCACATAACTCAGAGAGTATGTGTATAGAAACTACAAAAAGTATGTTGGGGTGGTGGCATACTACAAGACCATGAAGTCCGGAGTTTGATTACTCCAAAACCTACATTAAAACAATCTAGCAACTGAGTGTGTCTGGAGTTCCAGTGAATAGAGACAGAAGGAGCTCAGAGGCTGGCCAGCTAGCCTGACCAAAATGGTGAACGCCTGGTTTAATAAGATACGCTGTCTCAAAGACTAAGGATAAGTGTGGCCTCCACACATCTGTACGTGTATATGCATATAAACTGCCGTGCACGCACACACACACACACACACACACACACACACACACACACACACACGGGGTGGGGTGGGGGAGACAGAGAGAAGGAGAGAGATGTACAAATGGCAAATATAGAGTTGAAGATATAATCACACATTTTATTAATCTGAGATTCTCTCTCTCTCTCTCTCTCTCTCTCTCTCTCTCTCTCTCTCTCTCTCTGTGTGTGTGTGTGTGTGTGTGTGTGTGTGTGTGTGTGTGTGTGTGTGTGTGTGTTTATAATACTGTATATCATTAAGGGAAGACCAGAAATGAGTAGAACTATGGCATGTATAATTGCTCTCTAAAGCTTGTGTCTAGGTAAGCAGCTTGCATGACAGAATGTGGGTGGAGGACCAGGAGCCGCCTGTCAGTGTTCAGGGTCCATGTTTGCTCTTATTCTGTATAAACCATATCCCACTACAGACACAAGAAAACAACACGTCCCCACTTTATTTTCATTTCACCCTAGTTCATCCTTAAGATTTTCTCACTCATAATATTTTAGCTCAGAAAATGTCCACAGTCCACTAACAAATCAGATAAGGGTTCTCAGTTGAACATTGTTCCTGTTTATAATAAAGTGTGAATTTCAGAGTATGGATTGAAAAAATATTGTTGTTTGGAGGTTGAGATATAGTCCTATCCTTGGGCTTTATTGACTAATTATTATAGTCTGGGAAAAATCAAGTATCAAAGTGTACATCTCTCCTACTGGCAGAGAACACACTGAAAAGATGACAAGAAATGGTAAATACCCAATTCCTTTCCAAACACTGAAGTTGCAGAGGTGTGTTGTATGTCTTTAGTCTTTGTTTTCCTAGGAGAATATGACACTCGAAAGTTTTGAAGGGTGTTTTTCCTCATTATAAACAGGTTTTCTCCTTGCATTGGAGATTTAACCAAATGAACCTACTTTGATTTTCTGTATTGATTCAGATCAAAGTTTATATAAAATTCACCACCTTTAAAACAGAGTACAGACTGTCTACATACTCAAAGTAGGAGGTACGGGTGTGACTGACTGATGCTGTGGGCAAGTTTGCCACTTCATGCTAGAGTTTCCTGTATCCCACAGTTACCTTTTCGAATGGAAGACCTTCCTTTGTCTTTGTTTGGTTGTTGTTGTTGTTGTTGTTGTTGTTGTTGTTGTTGTTGTTGTTGATTTTACTTCAGAGCCCCAAACCTGATTCAGAGTGTTGTATTATACACAGTTGTATTATTTCAAACCTGCATGGTGAATTGAATTTGCGATGTGGAGGATAGTTGGCTAAACTTTGTACAGGAAGGAAGCATACTGAGTTACCAGTGCAAATGTTGCAGATATGATTTATGTGCAAGCTGTGGGAAAATAACACATGGTAAACTTATGATATAGTTAAGTCTGTGAAGGACGTTGCTTTGACAGTGTTTGTTGTGGAGAAGGACAGACGGGCTCCTAAACCCACTGGTGTGGGTCTCTGGATTGACTTGGCACCCAGGAGACTTATTTGCCATGATGGCAGCAGAAACTGCAGCACTGGGTACCTGCTAGAGCCAATGGCTTCTGGGTTTGGCAGCCACAAAGTGGGTAGTGTCTGTCACATGCCTTTGTGTTGGTAGATTTCTGGCTGTTTTCCACTGTCAAGTGCCATTTTTCTGTCATCACCTTTGGAAATAGTGACTCTGTCCCTTTTCACTTACAGATTCATTATGTTGATCTCAAAAAGAGCACTTTCTTTCAAATATTGATATTATTTAACTGCCAGCGTGTTGAGAAAGCATACATAAATATATTCTGGGATGTGCAAACTGTTAAAATTGAGACCTATGTAAAAGATATTTGGAGGCTTTTAAACATCATATGTCAGTGGTCAAGTTACAGAAATTTTTTTTTTCTGTGACATTAGAGTTTTCCAAGGAAAAAGAAAAGCCACTTTTAGCCAAGATGAAAATTTAACAGGGAGTTGGTATTGTAAAGTTGTGGGGAAAGCACAGTACTGCGTAATAGGTGTAAAGATATTATTTTGAGAAATAAGAAAGGCTTTGGGAGGAAGCGGTGAGCAAAGAAAGGCAGTAATAGGGAAGGCAGGGGAGGAAGAAAGCAAGGCAGAGGTGCTTTGGGTGTGGGCTTTCTAATGCAGCGGAAGCCTCGGTTCTTCCTCAGAGTTTTATCCATACAGAGGGGACATCACTAAAATTGACAACATAAGAGGGTATTGAAAAAAAAATGAAATTGGACAAGATTACAAATAATGTTACAGAATCTGCTTCTGAAACTTGCCTCCCACAGCCAGGGTCCTTTCTTACAGTGTGATTTCCGTAGGTCCTTCATTTGTTTCCTTTGTAGATGTTCCTTCACAGAGTAGGTATTAAGCACTGTACTGGCCGTCCATTTCAAATACCCTGCTGTGATCTGAAGTCACGGTCCCCTGTGGAGTCAGCCTCGGAGGAGAAGTGCGGAAATACAATCAGCAAATGTGAATATGCTCTACAGAGTAACAAACTAGTCCTGGCAATTTATTAAGGTTTTACTGGTACAAAGCTGGTGAGGAGGTTAAATAATTAAAAGAGAGATTATAAATGGCTAGGATTAGCAATAATGAGATATTTGTGCATTTCTTTTTTTAATTTCAACCTATCTCCCTACAACAAAGGTTTTTTTTAAATAAACTATGAGATTAAAATCATAAGTATATTTACAAGCTATTACTTGTTAAATTTAAAGACTGCCTTTAGTCTCACGTGTTTCTAATTCCATGAGAGAATAAAGGAATCAGGGCTGGAGAGACCAACAATTAAGAGTTTATACTGCACGTAGGCAGGAGCTGAGTTCATTTCCCAGTACCTATGTCAGGTAGCTTATAACCCCTGTAACTCCACAGCCCCTGCACCCAAATGTCCATGCTTTATCTGTACATGGACTTAGAAAGATGTAAGACTAAATGTAGTTCTTACATGTAGTAACTAATGACTAGAAATCTACCTTGGTCTTTTGACCTTGCAGTTTCATTAAAAAATATTATTGGGGGGGATAGTATAAAATTATAAAATAATAGGAAGTCTTCCCCTCTGTCCCACTTTCCTGGTAAGTGAAGACTTTCGTGGGACATGCCCCTTGGGCTAGTGTCCAGATATAAGTGAGTATATACTATTTGACTCTTTCTGCTTCTGGGTTAACTCACTCATTATGATCATTTCTAGTTCGTTCCATTTGTCCATGGGACTCTAGGTGAGAGAAGCAAGGGAGAATGGGGAAATAGAAGGATCCAGAGGGTCCTAGGAACCTACAAGAAGAACATTATGATGGGCAGATCTGGGCCCAGGGATGCTGCTCAAACTATGGCACCAGCCAAGGACAATGTGTGCAGTAAACTTTGAACCCCTACCCAGATCTAGCCAATGGACAGGAAATTCTCCACAGTTGAGTGGAGAGTGGGGTCTGACTTTCATGTGAACTCTGGTGCCCCATATTTGACCACACCCCCTGGAGGGGGAGACCTGGTGGCACTCAGAGGAAGGATAGCAGGCTACCAAGAAGAGACTTGATACCCTATGAGTATATTCAGGGGGAGGAGGTCCCCCTCAGTCACAGTCATAGCGGAGGGGAGTAAGGGGAAAATGGGAGGGAGGGAGGAATGGGAGGATACAAGGGATGTATACAATTGAGATGTAATATGAATGAATTAATAAAATATATTTTTAAAATTATAAAATAAATAAATACTCAAATGCATCTGTATACAGAAACAGAAATCTAAATCTATAGGTTAATCTAAATCTTTTCTGGTTTTGTGGCAGTTTGTCAAAAAGTTGGCTTATGGAGACTTGAGGTTGGAAATATCTAGTTCCATTTGTAAGAGAAGGAAGAAGCATACAAGGGGAAAGGTTTGTAATCAAGGGCAGTACCAAGATTTCAATGACTAGGACTTGAAATTATTACCTGTGGTAGCTCAGCTTCTCTGGTTCCCAGAGGAGGAGACATGAAGAGGCTCTAAGCTGAAATTAGGTCACCGGCCTCAGGTGCGTGGCTTAGTGTGGTTAATGGAGAAAGTAGAAGGTTGGGTTAGCTTGAGGAAGGGTTTGGCATGTAGCTCTATGAGTCCTCCTTCAAGTAACAGCTACTCCGTGCTTGAGGGAGAGAAATAAATGGCAGCTAGTACATTTGAGTTCCTCTAGGCGCCAGGCCTTGTGTACATGCAGGGAGGCACCAATAGGGGACATGCCCTTTCCTTCATGGAGCAGGATGTTAGCAGCCTGCTCTTTATTCCTCTTACTCACACTCCCCCACAGCACAGGTGACTCATCTCTCATGATCAATAGAGAAGGCTGTGTGGATAGAGAACAGTGCTGGGGAGGCCTAAGAGGGGGTTAAGAAACTGAAAAGAAACAGAGATGGAGGATTTTTTTTTTTTTGAAGCTCCAGAAAACACTCAAGAAGAAAAGATAGACTCAAAATGGTTGACAGCACTGCCTACAGCAAAGGAAGCTGAGGGTGTGAGGCACCAGGAGTGTTGGCTGCTGGAAACCATCACCCCCGTGGAGAGGACCTTAGATCAGGAAAGGCCAGTGTACCTTGGATGATGTTGAAGATGAAAGAGGAAGGAGAGAGGAATAAGAAGGACCGTGCGGGATGGAAAAGGATAACTCACCTCTCGCTGTTGGCAGCGATTGTCTTAAGGAGGATGAAATTGGCAGTAAAGAAGACTCTCCAGCTAGGGATGCAGTCTGCTGAACAAGCAAGGATGGAACAAAGGAATCTGCATGTACAAAACAGCTACAAAACAAAACAAAACAAAACGAGAGAAGAGGAGTCTGCGCTTTAGCTGACGATACTCATCAGAAATCCACCGTGAAACTGAAGAAAAATATAAAGGACACTGTAATATGAATTAAGTTCTTTTCTTCATCCCTTTGGCTATATAAAACAAGCAGGAAGCCTCATTAGATTGGAAATACTAAAGCTCAGCAGAAAGTGAATAAAAAGAAAAGCGAAAATGAAATAAAATGAGTGTTAATTGAACCCCTGAGAAATATAGAATATAAAAAACCAACAAAATAAATGAAAACTAAATTGTGAGGTGTTCAGGGGAAATGCAAATGGTAGGCAGCCCCACAGTTTATATCTGTAATAAATGTAGACAGCCTAACCCAATCAATTAAAAAACAGACGTTGGCAGAACAGGATTTTAAAGAGATATGTTTCAGTTATATGCTGTTTGTAAAACTTCACCTTCTTATGGCAATATTGGTTAGATAAAAGAAAAAGGATCATAAGAGATCCACCATGTAAGCAATCCCATTCACGCTGCACAGGCCAAACTAGGTTAAGGGCAGAGTGAATAGATCCAGTGGCAAAGCAGCGTGCACTCATAAAAGGCTTAACTGACGAAGAACAAAGCCTGATAAAGGTGTGCGTAGTGACGGCCAGCACTTTGATAGCCCAAAGAAGCAGAGCTGCTGAGATGGTGGTTTAGATGAAAACCTGGTACCCTGAGGTCAGCACCTGGGAGCCACGTGGTGGAAAGAGAGACTGACCCTGACCTACACACACACACACATACATACACACACACACACACACACACACACACACACACACACACACACACACACGGGTGTACATGTGCATGCACATTAGCTTGCTGTGATAAACACTCTGCCCAAAAGCACGTTGTATGGGAAAGGGCTATTTACATCTTCTGTGTAATAATCCATAGCAGATGGAAATCAGAACAGAAACTCCAGCAAGGCAGGAACTCAAAGACAAAATCATAGAGAAATGCTCCCTACCAGCTTCTTCCTGCCTTCTGTTCAGCTGCCTTCCTTATTGAGCCTGGGAATGCTACCCCTGATGGTAGGCTGGGGTCTCTTTCATCAGTTACTAATCAAAAATGCCACACGGCTATGCCCACAGTCCACTTGGATCCAGGCAACACCCTAATCGAGACTCCTTAACATAACTGTAGGCTCCGTAATGTTGACAGCCAAAGCCAATTACAACATAAACACACAAAGTAAATAAATAAATGTAAAAATTTAAATGAAGTATAAGAACCCTAGATAACTCAAAAGATACTTTGATTAAGCCATAATTGTAGATGGGGACATTAACACTGCAGTCTCAGTAAGTGGAAAACCTATTATTCTACTCAGAAAGTCATCAAGGGTTTAGAAGAACTCGATTATATTATGAAGCAATATGGTCTAGTTGATATTTCCAGCACAATCCACCCAGCATTATAATACATGCACATGGAACATATGCTAAGCTAAATGATATTTGATAGTAAATAATCCTCATTAAAACAAACTCCAAAACGTTAAAAGAATCGAGGGGAGTGAGATGGCCCAGTGGGTAGAGGCACTTGCTGCCAAGTCCAATGACCTGAGTTCTATCCCCGAAGCTACATGGTAGAAGGAGAGAACCAATTCCTGCAGGCTGTGCACTTGTACTGTGGCACGTGCACACACATACACTCTCACACGCAAGTGCGTCTTAACTTTCTTCATTTGAAAGGTCTGAAGCCGCGACAAGCGTGTACTCTGAACTCCGGGGAACCTAGCCAGGGACTGCTGAAGTGGTTGGGAGAGCTTTATCCAAATGAAAATCTTGTTCTTCTACCCATTTTTCTGAATTGTTATTAGCTGAGAGCATGGGAGACAAATATCTGCCATCTGCCAATGACCAAATGGGTAATGAATCATGCTGGTTGGCGGCAACAACTAATGATGCACTGTCTCTCTGTCCCCTGTACAGCTTCTCTGTTGAAAGGACTGAAACATGCCAACATCGTGTTGCTTCATGACATCATCCATACGAAGGAAACGCTGACACTTGTCTTTGAATATGTGGTAAGTGAGACGAGAAGTGCTCAGGCCAGTTAAACGGGAATGAGATCCTTACAGTGATAGTGACACGGAGTTCATTTTCAAATCGCCATACTGAAATGGGTGGTTTTCCTGTGTATGTGTGACATAAGTTAAAATAATGGCCCTGTGAAAGATTTTTTTTTTTTGAGTAGGCATCTTGTTAGATATATGATTTATTTATAGCCTGTTTGTTACTTGTATGTTTACATTGTGGTTTGTAGGCATATCAAAAAGAATGATCACTATCAAAGGAATTCAGAGAACGCACATATGTTTTTCCTTGGGATTTTTTTACTTGGTTTCACAAAAACATCCTTAGGTAGATTTCGGGGGACAGAAGGGGGTGGAATGGGTACCCTGATACTTATAATTTAGGCTTCAAGGTTTTCCTCCTCGGTTATTTCAGCTTTTAACTACAGCTTCCAACTTGTATAGCATGCCATGTAACAATCTTCTTGTGTTGAGGGTGTCACTGCTGGAAGACCTGATCTTCAACTGGTAATTAATCTTTCTCCATTTCCCTCAGTAAAACATATGGTGTTTGTGTAGCACCGTCTCAGCATTTAACTGTGGAATCATGAAACGTAACCATGATAATTAGCATCCCAGTTTTCACAGATGGATCTGAGAACATGTAATTTATAAGATACAAATGACATCGGTACAGACTTTTTATTGAGAAGAATAGACACCGGTATTTTTTACTCTACTGAGATTGCGTTTTTATAATTACCACACTAGCTTTTTAAAAAAAATTTAAATAATTCCCATTTTCTTTGAAAGTCTAAAAGAATGAATATTTGAAGCATTCATGTCTTGTTCATGTCTGCCTCTGTCTGTTTATCACTTGAATTTTGTTGTCTCATGAAGAAGCCATTCATCTTGTCTATTTACATATAAATGATAGATACATAATATGGTAATGAGGCTAAAGCTACCAAGTTGCATATATTACATGCCACCAAGAATGGAAGCAGATTCACACATCAATGCAAATATAATTTCTTTTGTTTCCTCAATGATCTGGAGTCAATAAGGTATTGAGCTGACTTAGGCTTGGAATTTTCCATTCATGTTTTCTGGTATGTCTTATTTGCATATTTTAATAAAAAAATCTAGATTTTTCTATTTATACTCAGTACCTTCCACAATCCTTTTACAGGAAGGGTGTTTAAGAATGTATTTGTTCCCTCCCTCAAATAGAGTAATTAAACTAGAAGAAGAAGAAAAAAACTAGGTTCAGAACACCTAAATTAACAGATCTAGAAGAGAAACTAGCAACTATAATGTGAAAATATCTTCAATCTTAAAAGAAAATGCAATGCATTCATGGAGCCAAAACCCAATATGGATGTGAAATGGAATATCATTTGATGGCTTTATGTTCTATGGCATTGTCAGAAAAAATGCACTGCCTCTGTGATAGTTGCTGATTAAGAATGATCTTCATTTTTCTTTGTGAAAATTTCCCTGGTCCCTGTGCTAGTGGACCTAGATGTTGAAGGTCTTCTTAGTCAACCACACAACAGGCACTCACAGCATCCTGCGTGAGGAGCGTGGCCACCATTTTTGACTACCCTGCCTCTTCTTTGTTTCTCCTTTCTCCTTTATTTCTTGCCCTCCTCTCATTAGTCTGTGTCTCCGTGTGCTCTCTCTTTCCTGAAGCCCTTGGTGCTACATCTTAGCACATGGTGTTCCAGTGAACCTTTGAGGTCATGGTTTCAAGGATTTTGCCAGTTTCTATAGAAAGTTGTCTCCCCCTGAGCAACATTAGCCTGATTTTATGTCAGTTTCTCGATATAAAGATCATTTCTCTGAAGACTGTCTAGAGGTTTTTACACAGTGATACCAAAATTCTTACTCTTTCTAATTTTGATGCTGGTACCTTAAGAATGCAGATTCCTCCCTACTCCAGCAGATAGACTGTTCTCAACATGTCCAGCAGAAACATACTTTTCCTGCATGTTTCATATCACCAGCAAGTGACAGTAAGCCTGTAGCATGAAATGCCTTGAGGAATAGATTGAATAGGACTGTGCAGTGTGACGTAGGAAGACAGAGAGTGATGTGGGTTTGGGATGATGAACAAAGGATGAAAACAGGGATGTTTGAGAAGAGTATGACCACAGCACTGAAAAACAGCAAGTCCGGTTTGTTGGTTTCTGCTGACACTGTGCTGAGGTTAAGCATTCACACATTTGTCTTTTTTGAGCTTGAAAATAAGGTCTTCCTATCGAGCCTAAGCTGGTCTTGAACCTGAGATTCCTCTGCTTCCATCTCCCAAGTCTTGTGATTACAGGCATGTGCCACCATACTGAGTTCATTATTAAATTCTCAATGTTCTCCCATACTGTTGCATAAAGCTATGATTTCTACCACTTTAAAAGTAGAAACCTAAGTCATAGGTTGGGTGCCCTTTCAGGCCCATCTTGCTTTGTAATTTTGATTGGAACATGCCCATCTTTATGGTTGTACTTAGGAATAAGCATTGGTAAGTTGGGAAAGGAGACTTGTTTTCATACAGCAAGTTTCTATATTATTTCCCTATACAGTCCCCTGGTGTGTAGTTAAACATATGTGTGCATATTTATATACATCTGTGTATATATGCACATATAAACATGTGCCTTTGTTATTTAATATGCTCTGATATCAATCTCAAACATTACAGTCTAAACATTCTCAAGCTTTATAGTGATATTTCCATATTTTAAAGTTAATAATATGGAACTTACTTCTTAAGTATTATTAATTTTTTTTGCTCCCTGTCACTAATAGTACTTCTCAATGGGCCTGGTGGCGCATACTGTTATTTCCAGCCACTCCGGAGACCAGCACAGAAGAGTCAAAGCATAAGGCTTGGCTGGGCTTGAGAGCAAATTAAAGGCCAGCTCAGTCAAATTAGCAAGACCCACCCTCCAGTGGGACTGGTGTGGAGAAGTACCGTTCCATGACATAGGACTGCACACCTTCCCCTACTGTTGCTGCGCGAATATACCATAACCAAAAGCAGTTAAGGAATGGTTGACTTCGATTTATGATTCCAGGAGGGGTGAGTCCATCCTGGGCTGAGGCAAGACAAATTTTGAGACACTACTGTATCTTTCCTTTCATGTTAGAATGACACTTTTAGTTGGGGAGGCATGTTAGCAAGCAGCAGGCATGGAGGTTAGAGCCAGGAAGCTCCACGCTCATCTCTCTCTCTTTTTTTTTTTCTCAAAGCACAGGCTTTTATTATGTGATAATTTTATAGTTTTAACTTATTTTTATTTTATTAATTTATTCATATTACATCTCAATGGTTATCCCATCCTTTGTATCCTTCCATTCCTCCCTCCCTCTCATTTTCCCCTTACTACCCTCCCCTATGACTGTGACTGAAGGAGACCTCCTCCCCCTGAATATACTCATAGGGTATCAAGTCTCTTCTTGGTAGCCTGCTATCCTTCCTCTGAGTGCCACCAGGTCTCCCCATCCAGGGGATGTGGTCAAATATGGGGCACCAGAGTTCATGTGAAAGTCAGACCCTACTATCCACTCAACTGTGGAGAATGTCCTGTCCATTGGCTAGATCTGTGTAGGGGTTTGAAGTTTACTGCACGCATTGTCCTTACTGTGAGGACAAAGCTAAAGGCAAATCAGACTTTCAGTGAGGCTGCAGCCTCTCAGAGCCCACCGACACTGAAGTATTTCCGCCAGCAAAGCCACAGTTTTCCATAACCTCCCCAGTCCGTGCCATAGCTGGGGTCCAACTGTTCAAATACATGAGCCTATGGGGTCTGTATAGCATTCGGACCACCACAAGCTCATGCTTAGGTTGGTAAAAGACCTTGGAATCAATTTCTACTACCACCAAAATAAACAAACGAAATACCGTAAGAAAGCAAATTAAAAACGTTTTTGAAAGAATGTAGGAATGTAAGCAATATAGGGAAATATTCAGTATACCCCGCTCATTAAAATCCTAGATATGAAGGGAAAGCAAGACAGTTTGACAGTTTTTTAGACATTCATTGTACCTTTGCTTTCACATTAGAATTACATTTTTAGTGGCTTTCTGAGGTACACGTATAAACCTCACTATGCAAAGGCTTCTCATTTATCGCAGTGCTCATGCAGTATAGACTATTTCTACCCTTTTCTTTGACAGAGAACTTGATTTCTAGCTCTTTGATATTATCCCCACAAAAGACATTTTAGTTTTCTTAAAGCCTTCTGAGGGCCAGAATAATGAAACAAGGGATGGAATTTTAGTGATATGGGGGAAAAAAAGAACTCATGGAAATGACTTTGAAGGCAATTAGCACAGCAATTTAGTGGATAATAGAACTTTGCTGATCCTCTCAAGCACCATGAAAAGTCTCTGAAGCACTCTGGAACTGGGCTTCTTACCCAAGTTCACAGATGCAGGTAGAATGAATGACCTAAAGCTTCAAAGCTGGGACCTGCGGGCCAGGGGCTCCCTAGGTGGCTCATGTTTCGGTGACAGAGCACGTGGGCCTCTGAGAAGCAGGCTTCCATGCTGCCTTCAGAGGAGAGATGTAAAGGGGCACCTTTGACCAGGGAAAGGCTCAGAGGCTTGAAAAGGAAGCCGCTTCTGTAATGGTCTAAGATACTGGGATACCTCCCTGTACCTCACGTACGGGGTTAGGGCTTGAAAGAGAAATATGACAGCACTTAGAAACACTGGCTCCAGAACACATTTAGTCTTGACAGCGCTAACAAAAAAATGTCCCTCTACTTAAACAGAAAGCTGAAGCAATTAGTTTCTATGCTCCTTTGTTTATGTCAGAGACAAATGAATGCCACATCACTGTCTTTAACAAAATGATGAAAAATGTAACACATATTCCGTAAGTGGAAATAAGACTATCAATAGTAAACATGATTATATAAATGTGTTTTGCCATTAACTTCGTAACAATTGCCTTTTGCTTTAAATTGCAAAAGAGCAAGAAATCTGGAGCATTATTTTTCATTGCATATTTAATAATGATGTACAAAAAGAAGTAAAAGCCAGGCATGGTTGCATGTGCCTCTAATCCCAACACTCAGGAAGCAGAGGCAGGCAGAGATCAATCAGTTTAAAATCACACAATCTACACAGAGAGTTCTAGGACAGCTAGGGCCACTTAATAAGACCCTAACATAAACTAGCTAACTAAGTATCTCACAAAATTGAATGAGTTTACCAGACATGACAAAATTTCAATTTTTATAAGATATATGTATTTTAGAGATTAATGTATTGCATGGTGGCTTTAAAGTTATCAATACATCTCGGTAGGGGTTTGAAGTTTACCACCTGTATTGTCCTTGGCTGGTGCCTTAGTTTAAGCGGGACCCCTGGGCCCAAATCTGCCTATCGTAATGTTCCACTTGTAGGTTTCTAGGACCCTCTGGATCCTTCTACTTTGCTATTCTCCCATGCTTCTTTCATCTAGAGTCCCATTAGGACAGTTGAGTGGAAAGTGGGATATGACTTTCTCACGTACTCTGTTGCCTCACATTTGACCATGTCCCCTGGAGGGGGAGACCTGGTGGCACCCAGAGGAAGGACAGCAGGTTACCAAGAAGAGACTTGATACCCTATGAGCATATACAGGGGGAGGTAATCCCCCTCAGGAACAGTCATAGGGGAAGGGAATAAGGGGGAAATGGGAGGGAGGGAAGAATGGGAGGATACAAGGGATGGGATAACCATTGAGATGTAACAAGAATAAATTAATTTAAAAAAAAAAAGAAAATAAGAACCTTCTAGAATTACAGAAAAAAATAAAGTTATCAATACAGTATTTTGCATGTACAGTTTGTTAGGAGACCAGATATTACCAGAAACATGAATAAATACAAGCACAGGGTTACAAGGATATAGGAGATGGCCATGCCTGTTACCTTTGTTACCTTGATTGTGGCAGTGCCAACATGGCTATGTACAAGCGTCCTGAGCCCCAAAAATGTGTATGTGGGTTATATGCAAATACTAGTGTATGAACTATTGCTCATAAATCTGTCAATGAAAGATGGTAAACCAAGAAATTTATAGCTAGTCATAATAGGGATAAGTGTAGTCATTTTATTTTTTCCTACTATGCTCTAACCTATTAAAACAATCCAAACTAATACGGAATGTATTTTGAAACTTAAAATAAAAGATAGTTTGAATGAGAGAAAGACAGTGTGACCAAAAATCATACAATATAATTGAAAAATCACCAAAAATGCCACAACGTGTTCTCACAGTTCTACAAATTTTATAAAACACCCCCATAAACATTGTCCAATTAATTTGTGAGACTATGATGGTTTTTGCTTTAACATCCTAAGTCTTGGCTTAGTTCATCATGTAGTAGTCACTAACTAGGGCTCCATTATAAATTAATGTAGAGTACAGAATAGAGACCTATGAGTGAACACTGGGATACTCCCTACATTATTGGTCACAGTGCTGAGGGCCCACCCATGTAGGAAACTTGCCTGGTTTCTAAATGAGCCAAATTTTACAAGGTCAGTGACTACCTCTCTAGTGCGTGCCAGATTATCTGGCACATTAGAGATCTCATTAAATGTTTTTGTACACATACACACACACACACACACACACACACACACACACATACATAGAGAGAAAGAGAGAGAGAGAGAGAGAGAGAGAGAGACAGACAGACAGACACACAGACACACAGACAGACAGACACACAGACACACAGACAGACAGACACACAGACACACAGACACACAGACACACAGAGACACAGACACACAGAGACAGACAGACAGAGGGACAAAGACAGAGTGTGAGAGGAGACAACAATTGTATCACTTTAACTCATGTTTAAGATATTTTTCATTTGTCTACCTAGTTGATATACTTTCTAACTATATTTCCTACATTTACACTCTTTTCTTCCTACCAAAGTCAATTTTCTTTTAGGTAGAAAACAGAACAAATTTGATACTTGAGCAGTTTGAGCAGCTTCTGACAAGTGTGTGGCTACAGATGCAGAGTTGTGTCCGAGCAATAACAGAGTCTCTCTGTTCAGAATGAATGTGCCAGTCAGAGCTCCCTACTGGAAACCAGAAACTCTCCCTGGCTGATCTAGTCAGGAAAACTTTGCAGGAGGGACTGTGGCTGACAACCCTGCTGATTAAACTGTAAAAATAACAAAGATCTCTATGGCCCCTGCTACTAGGAGTCTCTGCTAGAATCCCCCTCATATCTTCCCAGGAGCCTAACCAGACTTAGGTCTCCAGCTTGTCACAGAGATGCTTCTGCCTGCCCAGAGACCTTCTAACTAGACAAGTCTCCTAGTAGAGGGAGGGGAGCACCAACTCATCCACAAAAACTTAGACCCCAACCTCACCCTGCCTACAAGATGTGCAGGGATAAAGATAGAGCAGAGACTGAGGGAATGTCTAACCAGCATCTGGCCCAACCCAAGACCCACTCCATGGGCAAGTGCCAACCCCTACCACTATTAAAGATACTCTGCTATGCTTGTTCCAGGAGCATAGCAGAGTTGTCCTCTGAGTGGTTCTACCCAGCAGTGCTTCGAAACAGATGCTGAGACTCACAGCTCAACATTGGACCATGCAATGTGTAGAAAGTCTTGTAAGAAAGTAGGAGGAAGGAAAAAAGGACCTAGAGATGATAAGACCTCCACAAGAAGACCAACAGAGCCTACTAACCAGGGCCCAGAGGGGCCTTCTGAGACAGAAGTGCCAACCAAGAACTATGCATGGACTGGACCTAGGCTCCCTACAAAGATACAGCTGAAGGGCAGCTGGGGTCCTCTGGTAAGGGGAGTGGGGGCTGTCTCTGATATAGACTCTGTTGCCAGCTTTTTGATCACTTCCCCCATGCAGGATTGCCTTGCCAGGCCACAGGGGAAGAAGAGGACGCACTCAGTCCTGATGCAACTTGATAAGCTGGGACAGATTGGGAGTGGGGCTCCCCTTTTCTAAGGAATAGAGGAAGAGGATGGGGGAGAGGGGAGGAGTGTGGGACTGGGAAGTGAGGAAGGATGGAACTATGCCCAGGATATAATGTGAATACATAAATAAATAAATTTTTAAAATGTATTTATTTTTGTTTTTATTTGTTTTAGGGCCTTTTTGTTTTTGTTTTAGTTTGTTTTTTGAGACAGGGTTTCTCTGTGTAGCCTTGGCTGTCCCGGACTCACTTTGTAGATCAGGCTGGCCTCGAACTCATAGTGATCCACCTGCTTCTGCCTCCTGAGTGCTGGGATTAAAAACATGTGCTACCACGCCTGGCTAATTTTTAAAAATTTTAAACAGGAAGAGAATAAAAAAGATCAGGTGATGCTGGCCAGCCAGAACCAGAGCAAGAATCATGGCAGGGAAGTGTGCCCTGAGCACCTGCTGCCATCAGAAGTGTTAAAAACAGGCATCACTGCTTCATGCCTTGTATGGCTTCCCTGTGTTAATAGACATCACTGTTTGCAAATTCTGTCAAAACATCAAAATAACTTCTGTAGCTTCATTGCTTCTTTGGGCTGCTCCTATCCTATGACAAGCCAGAATGGTTTCTGTTTAGTTGGCTGAAATGAAGTCACATGTCATCTTTTGACTACACAGGACCCCAAAATAGTGTATATCCAGTTTTATACTGGCAGACAGGTCCTGTTCCTTGTCAAGATTCACAGATCAGGCTGATCTTAGTGGTACATGCTTTAAAAAAAAAAATATATATATATATAATTTATTCAGATTACATCCCAGTTGTTATCCCCTCACTTGTATCTTCCCATTCCAACCTCCCTCCCTCTTTCACCCTATTCCCCTCCCCTAGGTCTGTGACAGAAAAGGACCTCCTACCCCACCATATGACCACAGCCTATCAGGTCTCATTTGGATAGCCTGCTTCCCCTTCCTCTGAGTACCACCAGGCCTCCCTACCAAGGGGAAGTAGTCAAATAGGGGGCACCAGAGTTCATGTCAGAGTCACTCCCTGCTCTCCACACAACTGTGGAGAATACGCTGTCTATTGGCTAGATCTGAATGGGGGCGTCTAGGTTTACTGTATGCATTGTCCTTGGTTGGTACAGTAGTTTGTGCAGGCCCCCTGGGTCCAGATCCGTCAGTCTCCTTGTGGGATTCCTAGACCCTCTGGGTCCTTCTGTCTCCCCATTCTCCCACATCTCTCTCACCTGGAGTCCCAGTAACTAGTCCTAGCATCTGTTCCAATCCCCTGCTGAGCGAAGACTCTTAGAGGGTGTCAATGTTGGGCTAGTATCCAATTATAAGTGAGTATATACCATGTGTATCTTTCTGGGTCTGGGTTAACTCACTCAGGATGATCATTTCTAGTTCCATTGCAAATTTCAAGATTTTCTTGTTTTTAATAGCTGAGTAGTATTCCATGTTTTTAATTTTAGCTATCAGGAGACGTAGACAGAGCTCTCCATGCATTCCAGCCAGTCAACGTCTCAAAACTAATTAATTAACCCTATCTTAAAAGTAACTAATTAATTAATTCTCAAAGCACAGCAGCAGTTTTCCTAGCACACAGTATGCATTTCAACGTGGAGCATGCTTTCCTTGGTCCCCTGAACCATCCCATAAGCAATCACTAACTGTATTGCCCGGTTACAGATACGAATGTGAGGTGAACTGTAGGTGACACACTCACAGATCCTCCCTTTATGAACTTTGAGAAATTAGCTACATCGTAGATAGGAGACGTGAGTCTAGGTTTTAAAAGGTGACTTAGAATAAACACCTACATCTGTAGATGTACAGCATGGTGCAGACTACTGGCAGATTTCAAAACTATACTTCAACATGAAGTTATGATAATCTGCATTCTCATTAGGTAATAAATCACGCTCTTATTTGGTTGTCCCAGGATTTGATTGCCCATTGTCCCGACAACTCTAATTAGATCTTCACAAACGGAGTGGCCATGAAGTCTGCTTGGGAGATTGCTGTGCCTTTGTCTTTATTCCTGCTTCAACAGCTTTCGCCAAACCCATTGACCAATGAACTGACATGATCGAGGGGAGTACCGGAGGGTGCTGTCCTTGACATCACTCTCCTTGCGTTTGAGTTAGTGATTCGGATAAAGAAGTGGTAATGATGTGCCCGGCTAGTCTGTGCCTGCCCCAGGTAGGGCCCTTAATTAACAATTACAATGATGTCATCGAGTGTCAGAAAATAGTCTGGTGAAATCATGAGTCCAGCCTTCAAGGTAAGTTCTGTGTCAAACAGTGCCCTTGAGTATTTTCTAAAGGGCAGTTTAGCTAAATATAGAAAGAGGCACGCATGCATGTTAACTTACAAGTGATTCGTGTAAAACAAGATGGGTAATTCCGTTGCTCCATTGTGAGCTGGCACCGGGAGGTGACAGCAGACAATAGCTAGTGTAGGTTGTGTGTGTGTGTGTTGACAGGAACCAGAGCAAAGCAGCACTGGCACAGGTTGACTAATAGGATGACAAGTTGGCAGCAGTAAGTGATGTGAAGCTGTACGGGGAGGAGAGCGATGTGGTATGCTCTAAAAAGGATATGGAGGTCGAGTGTGGGAGAACCAGGAGGCCGGCTTCATCTTATTTGGGGGAGAATATTCCTGTGCTCTGTGTTACTAGTAAATTAAACCCGGTGTCTTAGAGGGTAAGTACTTTATCACTATATGCGTTCATTCAACAGGATGTGTGGAACTACATCCTAGCCTGCGCAGTGTGCACTGCTGTGCTGAAATATATTATTTAGGTGTCTTATTACGTGTGAGTCATGGACCACACTGGAACCCTGGAGTATGCATGAGATCCTTCCATTTTGCTGATAGAGAAAACCAGGTTCACATGTCAGCATAGCCTGACAGATGATGGCATCAAAAAATAGCTTTTAAAAAATGTGAGCTTTCAGATTTCAAGACTTGTTCCTGGGTCTTGTGAGTTGTATTAACTTCGTGTTTTTGTTGTTGTTTGTTTTGTTTTGTTGTTTCTGACCCTGATCTCCTAGGCAATGGGATGACAGGAGTGTGCCACCGTGCCCTGCTAATGTCATGCTTTTATTTATTACACTTGTGGCTTGATTTTCTTTCCACTTCCCCAGAATTATTATCAGATCTACAAATAAAATGAGGTTATTTTCATACCCAAAAAAGAGAGAAAAGGAAACCAGGTTCATTCCCATACCTCCTGCTCTTTACAGTAGTTCTATTCCATCATCTCTGAGTCTGTGTAGTGATGGACAAGTCCTCTGCCCATCAGTGTTCACAGAGGAGGCTGGCCTTAGTGTTAATTCAGGCTTCCCCAAGTTAGATAGCAGAAGCCCAAGTTTCACTACTGTTACATAAATTTGTCTCATTTGGCACCATTTTTTTTTTTGTAAACAAACCAAAATTGTTATGGCCGTTCACTTGATCATTAACGAATTCATTTATCCTGTGGCATAAACGGACCATCTGGATAGGCCCTTCACTTTTGAGTCTAGAGTTGCAAATGCACATCCCTTACCCCAGCGTGATAGTACACAATTGTGATGCCAGCACTCTGGAGGGCGATGCAAAAAGATGATGGATACAAGGCCAGTCTGGACCACATAGCAAGATCCTCTAAACAAACAGCAGCAAAACCACACCCAAATTAACAAAGTGTGTGCGTGTGGTTCTGTGTCTGTCTTTAGGAAGTCCTGTGAACTGACACTAGGTAATGTAGCTCCACAAGCCATTTGAGTTTAAAGTGTAGCCACATTTCTACATGTGTGGTGGGACTATGGCAGTTTTGCAACTTGGTTTAAAAAAAAAAAAGCTGTATCCCTGGCTTCGACTCAAAGACTTTCCTTTATAAATATTTTAAGGATGTTTTTTATTTTATATATGGAGAACGAGTTATGATAGTGATTACATATTCTGAACAGGAAAACTGTCATTCAGTAGCGAGTACCAAATGTGGAAGAACAGATGCAGGCATTGTGGCTGACTGACTGTGCAGGCAGAGTGAGATGCAAGGGTTCTCAACCATAAGGAGGAATTGAAGAAATAGGAAGGAATCAAGCTAGCTTCCAATCAGAGCTCTTTATGAACTTCCTGCTTTCTCTAATTGGTAAAACAAAGCCAAATAACTTCTATTCTCCCCTTTTCCCTGGTGACTTTTCTCATCTGATAAGGCATTGTAGTTTCTTTCAGTCATTTTCAGCGTGTTGTTCATTCTCTTGCTGCATGTTGGGATTGGAAAGTCTTGTCTCTTTTTAAGCTTGTGTCACACTTCTCACTGCGGTATCATTTCATGTGGTTGCCATCCTCATCACATGTCCCCAGGCACAACTTAGGATTTTGAGTTACATGGTCCAAGATGGAAGCGAGTCTGATCTTTAACTTGCTGTAAACGAGTGCCTGATCATCTGCAACAGCTATATGTATATTCTACTGTATTTCAGGCCATTTTGTTTGAATACATTCTGCCCTCTGTGGATTTGTTTTGTTTTCATTTTAATTTCTCACTTTATTTGATCATTTTATCATTGAAACCACAGACATTTAGTAGTTGTGAAATCACAGGGAAGATGAGCTATACTAAAAAAGAGGATTTCTAGGGAAAGAAAGGCAGTTTTAATTTTCTTTTCCTTGCCAGAAATGCTATCATATTTCTTATGAAAATAGCAAGCTTGCATGACTGTGCATGTTAGTAGGAACGAGGAGAAGGAAAGTGACACATTAAGTAGAATAAAACTATCAAAAATGATGGGTGTAAAGAATTAGAAAAGGCTTCACTTATAAATGCGAAATTTGTCATTTGAAGAATGTGCCCAAGATCAGGATGAAGATAATCAATAATTCCCATTACCTTTGAATTAAGGTTGATTAGGTCAGTAAGTGATTAGAGAAAGCATCATTAACAAATTCTTAGTGGGGATGTGCACATTGCTCTATAGCATACAAAGTAGAGTGGAGATAACATTCCTCAAATGTTCACAGGAACTTGACAAATATGTACCATTTTAGTATCTACTTCTGTCATCGTGTTTGCTGTGCATGGATGTGCATGTATGCATGGGTTTATGTGTGTGTTGCATGCATACTCATGCTTGGGTGTGCATATGTGCATCCATTTGTGTGTGTGTGCATTTGTGTTCACATGGGTGTATTTGTGCGTGTGTGCACATGTGTGTGTTCATGCATTTGTGTGTGCATGTGCATGTGCATATGTTGATGTGTGTGTGTGTATGCCTGTGTGTGTATTGCCACAGAATCTCTTGTAGTACAGGTTGTTTTTCAACTCCTGATCCTTGTGCCTCCATCTCTCAAGAGTTGGGATTACAGGCATGTGTCAATGCCTAAGTTTTCTTTTTTAAAAGTTGTTATTTCTTATATTTGATGAATATTTCGCTCAGGTCACATAGCATTTTAGATTCGTGTGCATCATTCACTGTGGTAAAGGTGTGTACTTGCTACTCTAGATGTCAATCATGTATTTGGGGTGATGCTTTGGTCACACTTGCATAGAGATTATAGTCCTTCAGTTTTAGGTTCTTTAGGGAAGCAGAGGTCTCTTCCTGGAACTTTCTACATTAAAAAACCTGATTCTGTTTTTTCTAAACATACAATAAAACTTCATTTTACTATCTCAGATATCTTTTTAAAATTTTTTATTTAGAGGTATTTATTTCATGCTTGTGAATGCAGAGGTGCATGTGTGTATAGCACCTACAGACGTCAAAAGAGGGTGTTAAACTCCCTGGAACGGGGGTTACCGATCGTTGTGAACTACTGGGTGTGGTGCTGGGATTTTAACCAGGGTCCTCTGCAAGAGCAACACATGCATTTAACAGCTTAGCCATCTCTCGGGCCCTTCTTATTGTCTCTTATTGATTAATCCTCCATGGGATCAACCATTCTTTCTCCTTGGTGACAACGTGTAATTTATAGCATATATATATATATATATATATATATATATATATATATATATATATGTTTCTTCTTTTTTTTTTTTTTACTTTTATTCATTCACTTAAATATAGACCTGGCTCCTGCCTGCCTCTCCTCCTCTCCTCCTCAGAGCACTGTTATGATTTTAATTATATCAGTATTCCGTATTTATGATATGTGTCATCATTTCATTGTCACTGAGGCAGATAATATCCTATGATTGTGTTTCGCTCTCTGTTCACACTGGCTTTCTCTGGAAATAATTCTCCTGTGTTCATCAATTTCTTTTTCATTCCTTTGGGACCTCTCGGAGCACAAGGATGAGAACTCTTCTCTGCTTTCCTGCAATGCCCTCTCCCTTGTGCCTGGGTCTGGAGACTCGCCCCTCCATATCTGGCCTTCCTTGGGGAACATAACTTCTGAGACTGTCTTGGGACAAAGCATGGAAGGTGTTTTTATTTGTAGCTCAGCACTCATGCTTGATCGACTTTTTAGCCGGGTGAGGGGGTTATGGTTGGGAGTAACTCTATTAGAATTTCAGCAGGGTGCTTCACGGTTGTCTAATCACCGTCAGCCATGTGGTGGCTTCTCTTCATCTTGGGCGTTCTGAAAGACCCAGCACAGGGCAGCTGTGATCTCACCGGGCCCATCCTTCCATTGTGGAATCTCACATCCTCTCATTATCTTTATTTTTCAAATTTAATTTTAATATTTTGTGTACATTTTGTTCATGTGTGTGTGCACACTCATGCGTGTGTGTGCACGCGTGCATATGATGTGTGTGTGTGCATGTGCATGTTTGTGTGTGTGTGTACGCGTGCATGACAATCACCAGTGCCTGCTGAGACATATCACTGGCCCAGCTTTTAATGTTTTTGAACTATAATAGCTGTGTGGACTGAGCAAAGTCATTTTTTAAAGTATTCAATTCAGTGACATTTATAACCCTCTCGGTCCTAGGACTTTACTGTCCACTGCCCTCTATATAAGCACGATGCACCTTCACAGCCATGAAATCACCAGCACACCCCTGCTCCTAGTAACCACTCATCTGCTCTCTGCCTCTGGAGATTCGCCTGAACATTTCATGTGAATGGCGACACGTGACCTTCTGTGACTAGTTTCTTTAGTTGTGCAATGTTCACCCATCCTGTAGCATAGATCAATACTTAATTCTTTTGTAAAGCTGAGTGGTATCCCACAGTACATATTAAATCATGTTTTGTTTATCCAATCATCTGTTGATATACATTTTTTTACCTCTTATCTGTTGTAAATAATGGTGGTATGACCATTTGTCCACCTGAGTGCACAGTTCATTTTTGGGGGATCAAATTGTTGAATTATTTTAAAACTCATCTTTCATTTTCTGAGAGACTTCTGAACAGTTTTCTCGAATGCATGCCCAGTTTATGATCTGGAGAGAAAGATGCCAGTTCCAGACTTTGTGCACTCACCATCAGTGCTGATTGTCCACGTTTTGGTTGTTCAGAAGTCACCACTGGATCTGCTTCTGGGGTATGATGGAATGAGCATCTTCTAATGTGTATGTTTTCTTCCGCTTTAAGCAGTTCTCTTAGGATAGTTTGTATAATTTCCCCCTTTTGTTTTCTCTTTGCTCTGTGTTTTCTCTCTGTGTAATTTGAATATACGACTTTTTGGTTGCTTTCATTATTTTTTATCTTTTATTTCTTTCATTTTTTAATTCTTTTTTTTTCTTTTGCTTACAGTTAATGGACATTTTCCTCACTTTTGTGTTTTATATGTTCTACTTAAACTTTCATGTTTTGAATTTTACTAGCGGTATGAGTTTGTGGCATATCTTACCTTGGAATATTCCATTTATGAATCCTTATTTTAAAGCTGCAGGCTGTTTTATCTACTGAAAATTCTAACAGTAGTATTCAATATCAGTGACACTATCTTCCCCATGGTACTTATTCTTTTCTTGTGCTTTGTTGTGGCTGCTGTGTTTAATTTTAAAGACTTTGGTCAGATATTTGGTACAGAGCGGTCTGATTCAGGTCTCCAAGTGTGTGGGTAGCTGGTAGACTCTGAGCGTCACCATAAGAAGGAATTACTCTGGCCTCCTGCACAGATGTAGCTGATGGGCAGCTCAGGCTTCATGTGGGCCCACTAGTAAGGGGAGCAAGGGCTGTCTCTGACATGGACTCTGTTGCCTGCTTTTTGATCACTTCCCCCTGGCAGACCTGCCTCCCTAAACCACTTGGGAAGAAGATTCTCTCAGTCCTGATGTAACTTGATGTGCTGGGGTGGGTTGGTAGGGAGAGGGCTCCCCTATTCTGAGGAGGGGAGCAAGGTATAGCGGGTAGAGAGAGGGAGTGGGAGGAGAGGAGGGAGGGGGCTACAATGGGATGTAAAGTAAATGAATTAATTATAAAAAAGAATGATCTACTCCATCTACAGAGAAGCGCTGGCTCTTGGCACCCATCTTCCCTCCAGTGCTATCAGATTGCCAGTGAAGACTCTTCCTGGACTTTAATAAAAAAATAATTATTTGAGAATTTCACACAGTACATTTTGATCGTTTTCATATACGTCCCCCCCCAACTAACCTAAGCTCTACCACTCCTTCTTATCCATTCGACTTTGCATTCTCTTCTTTGTTTTTTTTTTTAAATTTTTCCAAGATATATATTATTTTATTAATTTGTTCTTGTTACATCTCAATGGTTATCCCATCCCTTGTCTCCTCCCATTCTTCCCTCCCTCCCATTTTCCCCTTATTCCCCTCCCCTATGATACTTCCTGACTTTGTTTTTAAAAAAAAAAATGTGTGGAGTCCAATTAGTCTTTGTGTGTGGCTAGAGCATGGTCCCAGAGAATTAAGAGTAATGCCCAGTGAAGAATCTTGTGGAAGCCAATCAGAGGCTAGGGCTGCACTTGATAGTCCTAGTTTGGACACCTCTAATCTTATTTCATTTCTCCATAAAGATAACTTCTCTGTGTTTGAGAAGGGACCTGTCTATAAAAAACCAGGGAGGGGATTGAAGGATTACATGGCTTACTGAGGACTTTGAACTAACCTCTCATATCATAGACTCCCCAGCGTGGAGTTCCTGTGTCTTGGTCCCAGGCTCCTGACACTTCTATATATAAACAGTGTTGCCTCTGGCCTCTCTTCAGTGAGCAGCTGATATTTGTTCCTTTATGGTTTGCTATGCTAATCTAGCCATTGCTTGCTTTTAGCATCTAAAATGCTAACAGGAAATAAAGTAGATAGTTCTTCTGCTGGAAATCTTTATTTTGGAATCCTATCTATTGTTAAAAGGTTTAATTATGAATGATTCTTAAGCTTGGGTTCTATAAGTCCCTCCATGATTTGTTAATTATCATCATTCACTTTAACGTTGTGAGTCATGTAACAATTTGCTATTCGTCAATTACTGAAAATTTATCAAATGTGACAAAGGTCATTGACAGTGAAGAAATTCAAGTTAACAATGATTATGTTACCATACAGTCCTTAACTTTTTAGAGGAATAAAAAAGATCTAAAGTGTGTCTTTATTAAGATTCTTCTTATTTGGCTAGAAATATTTATCCTTGCTAATTGTTGTTTGCTGTGGCTTGTCTTAATGGTTGTGTGGTGGTGGTTGTACATGGAAATATGCATTCTTGTTGTAGAGAAATATCTGTTGGTCTGAATTTAAAACTTAATTACTCAGAACATATGCCCTTGTGGTTTTGGATTTTCATCCTTCACATCACTACCAGCCTCAGTTTTTAGAGTCAGAGTTTTACTAATCTGAGTTAAATTCCAGGCTCTGTGAGTGGTTTGCTCCTTTCTAGCTGCCACGCACACTCCAGTTCTAAATCCCCCCCAGATGCCCATGCTTCGTCTCCATTTCATAACCCAGGAACTAAAAGGCTAATTAGTCATGGCGACTATTTGCTAACTAAGAACTTTCCATTTGGTGGATTTCTCATTTTTCCCTGATACGCGACCTGCTTTCTAGCCTGGAGCCCCAGATAGCCATCTCCGTTTCAGCCATGGCCAGCGGCATCTAGAAGCTCAAGTTAATCCCCCCACCCCCACCCCTTTGATTCCGTTGTCTAGTTTACTTGGATGAGGAGCAGAAGCAGCAAGAACAGACAGTGTTAGAAATCTAATTAGAAATTTGAGAAATATGCTGAGGAAAGCTATCTAAGTCTGCCAGCAGGACAGAAAGTCAACAGTGCTAGAGGAGTGAGCTGTGGGGGCGAGTGTGATTATTCAGAGTATTTATTAGAAGAAAACAAAAGGCCAATGATCTTTATTTCTAAGCCAAATCAGATTGCAGCCCACTGAACAGTACTGTGAATTGCAGGCAGACAGTAAAGGGGTCAAAGGACGCTTCATCTATCTTGTTTTTTATAATATCATCTGTAAAAGGTGTGGGCGGCTTTCCACCAGAGGACAGCAGCAAGATTCTCATTTCGTGTGCCTCATACTATTTGTAGCAGGTAATTTCCAATTTCATTTCTATACTGTACAGAGCACAAGTGTATGTACGTATGTATGTGTGTGTATATGAGCGTGTATACGTATGTATGCACATGTGTTTCAGAATGCACTAAGGTTTCACTAAAGTACCTTAGAGTGAGTAGCGGACACAGAGAGAACAGAGCTTATCCTCTTTTAAGTGAGCACTTGCCTTACTACGGGAAATAATTCCTGGAGCTGTTTCCACCTCCAAGATTTGTCTCAGCTGCTGAGCACCTCTTCCCATTGGCCACGCCATTTCCCTTGCGTCCTTTGACTGGAGACTTGAGATTATGAGGGTTTAAATCCCTGATTGTGTTGGAATCCTGAAAGGCAGCTTAGTGCATTGGCCAAAAATGTATTGGATTTCCTTTGTGCAGGCTCATTTTTTCCTCTTTTGTTTGTTTCCATAGTTTCTTTTATATAATTTTGTTCTGAATTACTTTGTAGGTATGTATGCATATACATATTATTGGTGTTGTCATTATATTATTATTATTATTCCACTTTTTGAAGAACCCATCCATAACCCAAAAACTGCAAATGCTAACTTATAAATAGATTACAAATAGATTTTAACCCTTCACTTTTGCCAAGGGTTTGTTACCATTTAAGTTATAGTTTCTATATGGAGTTCTGATTTAAGAATCCAAATATATGATGCATGGTATCAGAAAGTCTGAATATACCAAAAACTTGAAGAAAAGTTAATTTAAAAAATAATCTAGAAAATTATAGCCTCCTCTTAAAGTTACTGAATTTTGATCATAGTTTATAAAAATCTAATACACACACACACACACACACACACACACACACACACACTACTCTTCCTATGTTCTACCGTATTACTAGTGAACAAAAGACTGCATAGGATTTTCCTAGTATCAAATACCATGCTACTCTTCTCAGGAGTATACATCCTTTCGTATGTAACATGGGCAAGGCATGTCCCATGCTTAGCCAATGAATTGTGATAATTACCTGTTGCTGTGGTATAACTTGGCCAGTTACCAACATGCTTCACATCACTTCCTGTCCCATCAGCATCCTTACTGTTCTCAGAGACTGTAGTGCTACCAGGTGTTGTCTTTGAAGACTTGTGACTTGTCCTCACATGCATGTGATCTGTGGATCATGTACATTTTTTATATATCCTTATTATATGCTACCTGTACTTTTAAGTTGCTTTGAGCTCACAGACATTGAAGACCAGAAATTATGACTGTGTACTGTCCATTCCCATTTTAAATGGTCACACCCTCTGTATTAATATAAAAATCCCACAGCCAACTTTGAAGTTCTTTCAAATTTTGCATAAATGTAAAATTTCTAATAAGTAAATGTGAATGATGGTCATTTTCAAATATATTTTATTAGTCACTTGTTTCTTCCCTTTAAACTTTCAGTAACCTCATTTTTCTCACTTTGGCATCATGTATATGTATATGTATATGTATATGTATATGTATATGTATATGCACCATGTATTTGATGGGTGGCATCAAGTGTTCGGTGTGTGCAGTCACTTTCCTTGACAAGTGTGGCTTATGCTCATATCCTGGATAGAAATTATAGCCAGTTTCAGATGTTGAGTATGGTGATCATGTGCCAAGTCTACTAATTAGTTTGAAATAAGTATTGAGAGACATTTTGCTCAAAATTCTCAAGTATGACTGGCTGAGGTTATTTCTGGTATAATTGACTCTAGTTTGAAACTGGCTGAGGCAAACTCTCAAGTGTTGTGTTAACCCTGGAAGCAGGAAAGTACAACTGAATTAGTCTGTAACCAAGCAAGGAGGTTTATTCTTTTCCTTGGCTTTCTTTTTTCAACAACCTATGTTTGGCAAATTGCACCAAATCAAGAGAAGGACAGAGTATTGTGAGCTCCAATAAGTGACTGGGTGTTGGCATTAGAACCAAAATTGTATTATGATGAGCAATACCATTGGTCTTTGCTTCTAGAAACCTCAATATTCATACATCAAGTAAAATCTTGATAAGTATGTCACATGCCTGGGAAAGTTGTTATTGTTGGAAACATTCCAAATGTCTAAACTTAGAGAAAGAAGGAAACTGCTGTTTTATTTGTGGTCCCTCTAATTTCATATACACACAGCAAAATTCTTTGTGCACAGAGCAAAGCTAGTAGTGGCAAAAGAGAAGAGAAGCAGAGAGCAGTTGCTCTTTGGCTTTTTTTTTTTAATCACAAGCAGGACTGGCTTGTAGATTTAATTTTTGGCTGTAGATGGGCCTAAATTTCTAATTCATTTAAAATTTTGGAACTACTGAGAATGGAAGAATTCAAAAGATTTCCTGCATAGTTGGTGAGCCAGGGCCTTTTCCATGTTTCCTGTAAACAGAGTTCCTACTTAAATGAAAATGTTTACTTTTTTTGGCTTTGTAACACTGCACTGCATTACTTCTCAGCCTCCAGTGCTCAGACCATCATATTCCCTAGGCATGAACTTGAGCTTCTCACACACTGAACTTGAGAAACTTAAGCTATGTTTGCTCCCAAATATATTGAAATAATCTTTTTTAAAAACCCAAAATCTTATTCATAAAAGAGACAGCTTGCTGGAGATAATGGAGGACATCTGTAAACTAACGCTCAGGAGTGAGAGGTAGGAAGGCCTTTAACTTGTTTGAGGCCATTCTAGACTAGATGCTGAGTTCTAGGCCATCCTGGGGTATATAGTGAGAACAAATTACCAACAACAAAACAAGAGAGGAAAAAGTATGAGAGATCTTTACCTAAAAGCACTTACGCTTCACGTGAAGCACAGGGACAACCATTAACTATCCCCTCTGCCATGGCCACAGCAGACGTTTTGCAGACTTCAGTGCTTGAAAACCGGTCTCCAAGCTTGTCACTATACATTGGGTATGACTCCTGCCAGGAAAATATATTTGCAACACAATGATTTTTACAGATCCCTCTCTTTTTCAAGAAAATTTTGATTGGTCTTATATTTGAGTTTGTGGACCACAGGCCCTAGGAAATCAGGCTAGACAGACAAACCCTACATTATTTAGGAAAAATTTGAAAACATCGACTCTAATATGCTTTTCCCTGTTAACCTTGGGAAGAGCTTTCTAAGAGTGTTATAAACAGGTCAAATGAGATGAATGAGATTGCAAATGTCTCCTTTTACTTAAAAAGAGAAAGGATGCATTGGGACAAAGTTGGTTCCATTTGCTGTTTTCTCATAGTTGTTAGCAAGCTTCTATAGTGAAGATGTCTTATTCATCCTTATGAACTTGATGGTCTTTCATTCATTACCAGCGCTGAAAGATTTATAGACTTTCAGGTGACTTTCAAAAAAAAAAAAGATCAACAAGTTCTAATTTACTATTTTCTCTTTTACATAAGACATTCTAAAATTAATATTTTTAAAATTAAAAATTACACATATTTGAAGCTCAATGCAGCCCAGTTCCTTTTCTAAGCCACATATCTCCATGTGGCCATCCTCTGTGGATGTTATCTTACCTACAGAGCCAGCTTTGAAGAAGCTCTTCTGTTCACCCTTGTAGCCATCAGGTTGTGCCATGCAGGCTGTGGTAGCCTGGGGAGTTAAAGCCAGCCTGGGCAGCCAGAGAGTTCCAACGCAGCCTGATGACAGTATGGCGCCCTGTCTCCCCACAATCCCAAACACCAACAAATTCAGACCAAGCCAAAATTATTCCATAATCCCCACTTTACTTACTGCTGTCTTCCCTGTCTGATCTTGTTCTCTTACGCCACCTCTTAATCTCCCCCTGAATTCCTTTTGCTTACTGTTGCTGTCTCTGTGTAACTCTAGAATCTTCCATATTCCTAGCAGCATAGCCCTGGGAAGACTTTTCACAGTTAAGATATCCTTGAGTACTATCCCAGATCATTTTGTTTTGCATGTGTATATGGGTGTGTGGTATGCATGGTCATGCACACATGTGTAAAAATAACTTTTATTTCCCAGATATAATTGTCGCCTTGGAGGCTTACTGTTGAGTAAACTCACCCTTTCTGAATTCTGGGTGACTGTTTCAAATCAGTTGTTCCGGCTCAAACTCCTCACCAAGCTGATGGGTTCAAACTGGCTTCTCTTAGATTCTGGCTGAACTGCTCTGCTTAGTCTCAAACCACTCTAGCAATCGCTTCTAATCTTCTGCCTGTGTTTCATTCTCTGCCTTTCTGCCTTGTCCTGGCTTCACCTGTGTCTAACCTTCTCTCTCTCTCTCTCTCTCTCTCTCTCTCTCTCTCTCTCTCTCTCTCTCTCTCTCTCTCTCTCTCTCTCTCACACACACACACACACACACACACACACACACACATACCTGTGTCTGTAAAAGTGTCCCATTGAAGCTGCCTATGAACTCCAGGAACTGAACTGCCATGAACTCAACCCCACTTCACTGCTCCTCAAATGATTCCCAGCTCTTTAAATGACCTTCTCTTTTTTGAGCTGTTCTTGTGAGAGTTGGGCATATCTTACCCTGTTAAATCTTTCTCTGATTTGTCACTTTGTCTGTCCCTCAATTAGATGTCATTATTTATTCCAGCCAGAGGGTTTAAAGGCGCATGGCCTGGCTGCATTCCACCCAGACCACACAGACTCAAATCTTCAGATGTGATCCCTTGCCAGAACAGCCTTGGATTTGTCGAGCAGGTTCAGTGTAGTTTCATACCGTAAACTGAGCGATTCTGTGGGGTGTGTTGTAGAAGGTTTCCTCAGATTTCCTTAACTGTCCCCCAAGTTGCTTAATTTTGAAAAGGAAGACTGTTCTCTTTTAGAAGTTTCCTAAGACTCCCGTAGATACAAATGTGTTTTACTTTAAGAATTATCTTCAACAATATTGAAACTGTTAGAGACACAAACTAGTGGAGCATGAGTGTCTGCATTCCTTTTATGAGAGAAAAAATGGCTTGCAGTAGACTGCCTGCCTTTGTGGAGCTGTCTAATCTGTCTCTGTGTGATGTGATTCCCAGAAGTCAAATTGTATTTTGTTCTAATGGAAGGGATATTTCAGGTTGCTGGTTTTGCCTGATGGAAATGTGGTTGGAAATGTCTCCTGTTCCCCCAGCAGCCCCAGGCTGCTCGTGCATCTTGGATTGAGAAATGACAGCTGAAAGCGTTTAGGCAGAATTATGGATAGCCACACATAGATTTATTATTACCAAAACAGAGAATATGTTAAATGATTAAAAAGAAATGTGTAATTCAATTAGAAGTAAACTGTTCCATGCTGGTTATTATTATAGAAGGATTTTTTATGTAGCATAATCTACTTTTGCCCTAATTACCTTTACCCCTCCATTTGGAAGATGTGTGTGGTTTATTGAGAGAATTTCAAGCATTTCTTGTATGGTTTAAAACCAGATTTAAAAAAAATAGTCTAGAAACAGAATTTGTAATATTTAAAAGAGGCTTCTATAGGAATAGTAAAATATTTGAGGATAATACCATAGCTTATGTCAGGATAGAATAGATTGCAAGGCCATGTTGTCTATCTTCATGTTGTGTTTTGTTTTGTCATCAGGTCAACAACTCAGTTATAAGTAGAAGCTCATCGGATAAGGGTGGCACCTCTGTGCTGTCTTACAAATGGTTGTTTCTGTTAAAGGTGGTGGGAAATCATACTTCATTAGCGTAAGGTCTGAATGAGAGTTGAGTTGCTTGCTTAGAGTTGACCTAACACAACAGTTTAAAAAACAAGTAGTTCTTTCTTATATATAGTTTATGTAAGCTCCCTTCATTGGGTGCCTTGAATGCCTGTGATTTTGTCTTTAATCTTGCAGGTTAAGCTTTCTTCTCATTTCTCTTCATTAATGAATGAGCCTCATGTTTTTGAACTTGCACCATTATGATTTGATTAATTGTGATTTAGAACTGAAATAGGTGAGAATTATTAAGCTTCACAGGAGGAGAAGAAAATACAATTTCAAAGCCAATTCAAACCTGTGTGCTGCATCTAAGAGCAGTTTAAACCTAACTGCTCGGTAATTTGGTGTTTTAATTCGCACAGCAATCTGGGCTGTTTAAAATTGAGATTATACCTTTTGAGGACAGTGCTTGTGATCGTTGTAGAAGAAAGTGTTCAGCTTCTGTAAGTTTTTTTTTCCCTCTTCCCTGGAGCAGTGGCGCTCCCTGAGGAATTGTGTGATGGTGACGAACTGAGGTTAACTAGACTAGAAAGGGCAGTGACGGTCTTCTAAAGTTCAGAGCCACGTGTAAGTGCTGTCTTCATTTGATACTGACCTTCAGATGGCATTCCACACAATGCATCTGTTTGCCCTGTTCATTTCCTATTGCTATGACCAAATATCTGTTAGGAAGCAACTTAAGGGGAGGAAGGGTTTATTTTGCAATACAGTTGAAAAGATACAATTCCTTCATGGCAGGAAGACATAGCAGCACTGGGGGTGGCTGATCATTCTGCCTCAGCAGTCAGAAAGCAGAGGGAGATGAATGGTGATGCTCACCTGGCTTTCTCTTTGTAGCATTTTTATTTAGTTCAGAGCATCATCTCAAGGGATTGTGCCACCCACATCCAGGATGGGTCTTTGCCTGTCAGGTGACCTTCTCTGGACACACCCACCCTCATAGCCATGTCTGGGCCTGAGTCTCCCCAGGGATTCCTATGCTAATCAACTGACAATGTTTATTATTCGTCATTGTTGAACACAAGTTGTATGTGCTGTGTCCTAGTCATGGCACAGCGTTAATAAAGGCACCCTTAGTCGGTAGCTGCTTTGTCACACTGACAGTTCTTGTTATTGCCTTAAATTTGTGATCACATGAGATACCACTAAAGAGTGAGAGATGAGTAGTGGTGCTTTTCTTTTACGGTGTTTTTATTGGCAGGGTCTTGATCTTTCCTAATCGAGGCTACCACTTAAGTTTCTCTATACTATCTCTGTTACCTGGATGCAGATAGGGTACCTACAATGAAAGTTGATTGTCTAATAAGAGGATTTTTTTTTTAACAAACCAAGGTCAGTGAGGGAAAAGAGTGCTTTCTATTTTGATACCTCCAATTTATCTATCTTATCAGGTAGTTCCTAACATATAACATATAGGGTTTTTTTTTTTCCACTATATGCTTCGGTGACTTTTTTGTTCATACATTATATTTCATTAATTTCATAATAGAATTATAACTGAGCTTTGCTGTTTAAACATGAAACCAATTCACATATTATGAACACAAAAATTCTTAGTTAGTTTTCAGCCTCTGTAATGTCTCCGCATTCTTATGCTTCAGACAGATTGTTTTTCCTCTCCACATTATAAAAATTCTACTAATTGTGAATATATTGACTTTTCTCTTTCTGTCAAATGGAAAATGAAATGAACAATGTAAAGACTGTGGAGGCTCTGCCTAATGTAATTTCAAAACGATGGGTTCTGTTGGTTATCCTCTTGGGGGACTGCTTTATTTTTAGCCTGGATGTATAAAAATAGGACTGTGCTGTTTTCAGCCTCATATTTTGGCAGTGCTTCAGAACATTGGATTTAGCTGACAAATACTGTGGACATCATACTTACCATCACACGTGAACAGAGATGGAGACGTATGTTTGAGAAGGGACTTTATTTGTCTGATACAGAATGTCAATTCTCCAAGCCCAGGTCATTCAAAAGCAGAGTTATCCTAAGGAACTTGATGGCTTTTGAATATGAAGTTTGATTATATGGAGCCAGCCACTGAAACCTGAATTCATGAAGATTAAAATAGGATAAAAAGATCCATAAATACAAAATGAATGCTGGGCAACACTTAACAATTGAATAGACTCAGTTCTACCAATGTAAAATGGGCAAACCTTCACATCCAGGAGATTGCCAGAGTTTCAGTAACTTTACCAGCACTGAGGAAGTGCACGGTTTCTTTCCCCAGGCCAGGTTCAAAAAGCAGGAATGTGGGGAAAAAAAAAAAACAGAAAGGTGAATGTTGGAGTCCAACCCTTACCTACCTTTCCTTCTGTTGCTCCGCTGTCCTTCTCTCACCCCCTTTTCTCTCTACTCCTTTCTCCAGGTTCTCTTTTTTAAAGAGCTGTTTTTAGCTAGACATGTTTTGATGTCATCATGCTGGGGTTTTTTTTTTTATTTGTGTCTTCGTAGTTAAACTTTGTGACTGATGAGCCCATGACTGATAGTGGTGACGACTGTTGCTCCCAAGCCTGCCTATGACTTAAATTCACCAAGCCTCTACTTTGCTGACGTGTTCATGGGAGTGAAGACTTTCCATCTTCTGTGATTTCTCCATGCCTTGCATTTCACAAAGCAACAATTCCCTCCTACCTTCTAATTAGATCCAGACATAAGACATTCCGTCAGGATGACCAACAGATTCAGTGCCCTGCACACTATGTTGTGGATGCTGAGTCTTCAGTGGGTTCTGGTTTGAAGTATCTCCCCAGAAAAGGGGAAGGAACAGTTCTTCCCCTGCAAATGTTCCCTGAGCAGATGGCAGTAAAGGGAGGGGTAGCTAGGTGGAGGCTGAATCTTTATAGCCAAAGTCTGCACTTCCTCTATTTCTGCATGGTCTATTAATCTAGCCACACTTGGATCCACCTACTCCATTGAAGACTGAAGTTCCTCTGCATCAAACACAAACCTGTCAGATAACAAGCATCTCCAGTGTTTCTAAACAGCATTGTCCTGAAGACAAACAGCAGTGATGTGATGAATATGCTGAGGGTGGGGAGACGGGTCGATGAGGGGGAGGGAAGAAGAGATGCTAAAGCAGACATCCCTGGGGACTTGAGAGGGGGATGAGCTGCTTGATGGACAGTTATCCAGGAACTGCCCTGTAAGTGCTCCTTTAGGTATTAGAAGAGACTGCCAGAGATGAAGCCAGATGGATTGAGAGTATCAGTCCATCATCACAGGAAAGTGATGTTGCTCACCGGATCCCTGCTCAAAGCTCAACCCAGATTCACACTGAAAAACGGAAGCACCCGGAAGTTTTTGTTTCTGTTTTTTTATTTTGTTGTTGTTGTTTGTTGGAAATAAATCTTTAAAAAATAACAAGGGGGGAATGAACAGCTTTTGGTGTGGATAGAGTTGTTTGTGAAACACAAATACTGGATAGTAAAGTCTGGCCTTGTACTCTGCTCGCCCTCCTGCACCCGAGGTTCTTCAGATTCTTGTTCCTAATCAGGCAGAACAGTCTAAGGTCTATGATGTACGTTGGGTCACTGAGTGCGTGAGTATAGAGAGCTCTGCAGTGTGAGCTCGGATGTGCATGAAGACATGAGTCACACACATACCCAGGAAATGCTACTGCTTAGGAGTGAGTGGCTTTTCTTTCTCACTAGATTTTTCTTCTTCTCCTTCTTCTCCTTCTTCTCCTTCTTCTTCTTCTTCTTCTTCTTCTTCTTCTTCTTCTTCTTCTTCTTCTTCTTCTTCTTCTTCTTCTCCTTCTTCTCCTTCTTCTCCTTCTTCTTCTTCTTCTTCTTCTTCTTCTTCTTCTTCTTCTTCTTCTTCTTCTTTTTCTTCTTCTTCTTCTTCCTCTTCTTCCTCTTCTTCCTTCTTTTTTTTAAAATGTCAGTCCTTCCTAATTTAAATACAACTCAGAACATCGTGATCACAATCATGGTCACTGTCATCATCTACAGTACCTATTGTGCACTGGCTGGTGTTTGAACGTAACATGGGTACTCACTAAGTTTCACAAAAAGAGATCTGAGATGGGCGTGCTGATTAAATTTATTATACAGATGAAGATGATACAACAGTGAGAGGTTATGTGACTGGCACAGGGTAACTCGACTATTGACAGCCCTGTTCGTATGTGGATGATTTACAGGCACATATGCCTACAAACCATGTTTCTATGTCCTATGTGTAAGCAAATATGGAATTAAACATTTAAAGGATTCACTGAAGTGCTCTCTCTCTCTCTCTCTCTCTCTCTCTCTCTCTATATATATATATATATATATATATATATATATATATATATATATATATATGTATGTATTTGTAATTTTAGCACATAAGAGGATTTCTAATTCAAGTCCAATGTAAGCTACATAGTGGGATCCTATCTCAAAATGAAAACACAAACAGCTCTCTTGAAAACTTACTCGGGGCCCTAGAAGAACTACTTTCACCCCTCCCAGCCGCACACCTACAATGACCTGATGACCTTCGCTAGACTCCAGCTCTTAGATATCTCAACTGTTTACCACAGTGTTCTTTGAAGCAATGTTTTAAAATTTGAGCCTTTCAGTGAGGAGCAACACTGAAAAATACATCCCTAGCACAGCAAACAATGTCTGTGTGACTCGACATAATCTTCTGTGTATCATTTTGCTTGTGTTAAATAGTAAGACACATGGTTATCATTCTTGTCCTTATGAATCTTATATCACCCACACTGTATGCATAGTCTTGAAGGTTAAGAGTTCTGCATATACCATTTTATTTTTTCTTTAAAAATCAAATGTTCTTAAGTACTTCTTTCTGAAGTTGCTGTTCACTTAGCTACACTGGAAAGAATGAGAAAGTAAATACTATAAAACTCTCACTTTCAGATCAATGAATCGCCTCTACTTTCTTAAATGTTTGAAATAGAACTTTCATATAGTTATTCAGGAAAAAGCCCCCATGGACCCACTGCAATTATATTTTGAGCTCGTTCTAGTGAGCCTATCTTATATTTATAGCTTTCTATATGTCTGTGTCCTTCTTGGTGTGTGTCAGCCGTCTGGCCTTCATAGATCGTAGTTTGCATGTTAAACAGCGCCAGCAGCGTGGGCTTTGACTCTGATTCTTAACACCCTGTGTGGTTATAGGTAAGACACAGTGCTGTTAGAGCACAGAGCGACTAGCTCTTCTGTCAGATTTTTTTTTTTAATTTGTCCTTGGAATGACTAAGTTGTTTCTCAGAACTGATTTCTTTTTGAGTTGTTTGGAGGACATTCTGCCCCTTGCTGCTCTCAAGATCCTTACAGGGCACTGATAAGGGATGCTCTGTACTCAGTTACCTGACACTCCTTTCTATAGCTGCTTTGTCCCTTCCCCTCTGCTCAGTGACTAACCTATGTGCAGAGCCTCTTATAAGCTCAGCATGAAGGGAAGAGGTGAAACTCTGCCGTGTGTCAGCAGCAGCTGCCATCTGGTGAACAGTCAGATCCCAGGAACAAAATTTGAATTGTGGACTTGATGCCTATAACAAGGTCCTTGAATGCTTTATGCAACTTTCAAGTCCTCAGTCAAGTAAGCCCCATGGACATTAAACACCTGTTCACTCATTTTGTCTTGTAAATGTTTGTCTTGTAAATAGTATGATGCCTTTACAGTGAGAGAACAAAACTTTTGACTAAACTACCATTTTAGGAAAGTTTTCAGCTGGACTTGTGGGTGCACGCCTTTAATCCTAGCACTTGGGATGCAGAGGCAGGTGATCTCTGTGAGTTCAAGGCCAGCACTGTCTACAAAGAGAGTTCTAGGACAGCCATGGCTGTTACCCTGTCTTGAAAAACAAAAGAACAAAAAAGAAGGGTTTCTATCTTTCATCATATAAACAAAAGTGAGTTAAGGAAAAATCCTATTATTGGTATGTTAACTTGTTGTTTTTGAGAAATAACTTCATCTTATCTGAGTGTTTTTTAAATGTACCTGTTTGTCTTTATTTAACTCGTTATTTTGAAAATGGTTTACTTAATTTATAGTTTATATTTCTTTAAATATGATCAGTTCTTGAGAACTAAAAATATTTATGTGTATGTATGTGAAAATTTCCAGTTATTAATTTCATTAGCATAATAAGATTTTGAACGTCTTCAGCTCACATAAAATAGATAAGAATTTAAATTCATTTGTGGGAAACTTGTGGTTGGATTTTTGTTAAGTATCAGTGAGGACATTAGCACTGTAGACATGTAGACTGTAAACATGTATTCCCTCTAATACAGACATTGGCAAACATAAAACTTAAAGGTAAAGATGGTTGTATTATTGTTAAAAATGGTGAGTGGTGGAGCATGCAACTGCATACACTAAAACATTCACCCACATGTCCTATATTTGTTTTGTCCGGAAGGTAATGGTGACTTTGAAGTAGAAAGATATTGATTCATCATGCTGTAGCCAGAGGGATATTAATACATTTTCACCTTTTTTCCTAGCACACTGATTTATGTCAGTACATGGACAAGCACCCAGGAGGACTCCATCCAGACAATGTAAAGGTAGGAAAAGGGATTTTCAAGCCAAGGCTTCACAGTCTTTATATGTATTTTTTGAGTCTAAGATTAACATCTCTATGAGCATTTAGAAGACTTAAATTTTTTTTCTGTGTAAATGGCGTAATATTAAAAAGAATCAGTTGTTGTTTACCTTGGCAGAAATTATGGTTTTTTTAAACATTAAATTAAGTAACTTTGATACAGAAATATTTGGATTTTCTTCTGTGCTTTGTGATGGCTTTTAGTTATATTATATATTTTATACAATAATATAAATTACAATTTCAGATAACTGAGTTAATAGAGCATTTGTGATGTATAAGTGCCTTTATTCAAGTTTTAGCACAAAATATGCAATTTGTTCTTTCCTCAGATATTTACTCTATCCGTCTTGAGTTTTTAATTTTGTTTTAAAGGATGTTTCATAATAAACAAAGAAGAAACAAGAAACAAACTATCCAGAATGTATTTATTGCTATTGTCACCATTGATAACTGTATGTTTTGCTGCTGTTACAAGGATTCCACCATTTGCATATGAGATTTCTGCTGTACGTCAGCATTTTCTTAATTTATATGATTAATGTTCTCAGTATCATACTAAAATAAAATATAAGTTTAGACAGACAGAAGGAAAAAAGAAAGAAGGAAGGAAGGAAGGAAGGAAGGAAGGAAGGAAGGCTCATACTAACCAAAGGGAAATTGTGGGTGGTACCAGGATAATATATTGTCTTTTCCTCACTGTTTGCTAAGATACAAGTCACTTTCCCAGGGTCACATTTAGGATTTACACAGCAGGTGAAATTATTCTCAAAAATGTCTGACAGTAACATAGAGACAGATGCCCCATGGCCATTTCTATTTGATGTATTAACATATTTTAATGTGGTAATATTTATTGTCACTTAAATTTATGAATACAAAATGAAGAATGTAATAATAATATTTACTAAATTAACAACTGTTCATAATATTGTGCTACATATTAATTAAGAGGAAACCAGCTGAGCTAAAAATGAGACATTGAATAGTTCTACATAAATATAAGGAGATCTGAATATCAGGTGAAATCCTACTATCTTTACAGAGTATGTCCTGGGCTGTCAAGATGGCACAGTGAGTCCAGGCATGTGTCCCACGTAGGCTTAATGACCTACTTAGAATCACAGGATCCCATAGTGGAAGGGCAGCGTGTACCCTAAAAGTTGTCTTCTACACTCAAGCTGTAACACACATATGCCCACACTCATAGACAGTAGTAATAAAATGTTTAAAATACAGTGTATGTTAAAAGGCTTGTCTTTTAACTCATGTAATGCTCAGTGTTTGGCTAAACACTTCAGATGTCATCAAATGATCAGAAGATAATACTCAATATATATTTTGATTTAAGGAATGAAATGATCAAATTCTTCTTCTTGCAAATTTGTCAGTAGTGACTATTAGTTTTTGTGATTCTCCTCTTCCCTGGGGTGGGGTGGGGTGGGGGGATGATGCAGAAGGTGAGGCACAGGGCCTGGAAGGCCATAAATCACAAAGGAGATCAAACTCTCTGAGAACCACTTCAGGAACTAGTTCAACTTTAATCAGGAGAACAAAGGCTATATAGCCCTTGCGTAGTGGGCGGGGTTTCCAGGACAGGCATTCATAAT
Source organism: Acomys minous (assembly GCF_964271855.1). NCBI lineage: Eukaryota > Metazoa > Chordata > Mammalia > Rodentia > Muridae > Acomys > Acomys minous. Next base: position 24,308,550 of record NC_140487.1, on the reverse strand, counting down.
TGAATGTCTTGAAGGATGCTTTGGTTTGCATTTGGCAGCACACTCTTATCATATGAGCAGGAACGAGGTACCTAATTTCCCTATAGGCACAAGGAGAGGAGAGAGGTAGCAGGGAGCTGTGTCAAGGCGATATATCAAATGTGGTTAGGGGCATCTATCTCCAAAGACACTCTCCAGATGGAGTCAGGCAGAGAGCTGGAGGCCCTGCCGGGAAGCGGAAGTCCTACACCTAACTCCTAGCTCAGAGTGGCCATGTGGACCAGGAGGAGGACTACAGCCTCACACCACAGGGTCCTTCCAGCAGGTTTTCCCAGTATGCAGCTTGACAGCGTGTGGAAACGTCTTAAACATTTCTCGTAGGTTCAGCAAGTGTACGCACTTTCTTTGCTTTTATTTCGTACATACTTATTTATTATAAAGAAAACTGTCCATGTCAGGGCCAGGAGGTAGCTCCATGGCTAAAGGCCCTCGCCACTAAGCACAAGGATCTGAATTCCATGCCTAGGACCCACGTGGTGAAAAGAGAGAGCAAGCTCCTACGGGGCCTCCCATAATGCACACATTGTCACACGTGCTAGCCCCTGCGAACACGCAGAACAAGTAATATGCTAGGTAAAACGATACTCTCAGGAATTGAGGGGATTTTTCTTTAAGTTTGATTTGGGCAGAAGTTGAGGTGTCACAAAGATAATGTGTTCTGGGCGAAGAGAGACAATGAAAGAGCACTTGCCTGGGGGCCTTTGGGCTCTGACTCCACAGGAGCATCGGAAATTTCTCACTTTCACTTGGGACTAATTTGGGGCAATGTTTTTGTGAAAGTTTTACTAATTTTTTTTGGTAGGATTCCTTAGACGTACTTGAGTAAACTAAAGAAAGTAAGTCAGTGTTAACTAAATTTCCCAAACCATTTGACTATTTTAATTGTCCACAGAATGTGTCTATTGTAGTATGGCATCCTGAAATAAATATTAGCTCTAAACTAATAGTTTCTAAGCATTATGTGACTTTTTGGCAAGTGAGTAATTTCAGTAATTAGTTACTTAGAGGACAATTTGAAACCTGATGTTAAAGCCCGAGGACAAGATCTTATCATAAATATTTATGATGATTAAAGAAACAGCAGCCTATTTCTGCAGCATGGAAATTGGCATGCAGGATAGTTTTCTTGGAGACCAATTATTTCCACATTTTAAATACAGTCTACTTAAGTCATATTAGAGTTTGCTCATAATTGTATCGCGTACAAAACTAGAATCAGTTTGTGATCTTAATGCCTATTAGTGAGTTGCAGATTGGCTACTGAACTTTTTAAGCAACTGAAACAGTTTAAATGTCTCCCTTCACTTAGGTTTCATGTATTTAAAATTTGATAAGCATGAGAGACTGGAAATTAAAGTTCATGGGGAAAAATAGATTAATTGATGCTGTCTCTAAATGACGGACTTAGATGTAGCTGATAGCATCTTATTATCACGATGAGACTGAGTCTTCCCGTGTTTAATGTAATGTATTTCCATTTCTGTGGTATAATTACTTTTCTAGATGATTCTTTGCAAAATTGTATTTGCCATCTTTTTAAAAAAATTAACTGAAAATGACCAAGGGAATTTTGAAGTCACTGCTTTATTCCCTGAAGTATCTGAAATCCTATTGGTATATAAACTAACTTCTGTTTTTCATTTCAGTAGCAATACTAGTCAAAGTAATATGAAGTTTATTGTGCTTGAAAAGTTGCTATCACTCTTTCCTAGTCCAGGGAACAAGCAGGTGTGTCACAGATAAGATAGTGTTATGGCAAATTAAGATCACCACATACAGATGGCACTGCGCATGGATTCCATAGACTTGGTAATGTTCAGAGAGAAAACCAAATGACATCTGGTTTTCCCCATGTTCTTCATTCAAATTCTCATTCTGCTAGTAAGGATTAGCTGGTGTATTGCCAGGGATATTAGAGAGCTTTTCCTCATTCTTTCTGTCTTTTAGAAAACAGGACTTTTTTTTTTTCATACATCCATTAAATTGTATGTTGTTGTTGTTGTTGTTGTTTTAAATTCTGCATCCATTCTGGATGCCTGCTCAGGAATCTCCTGAAAACTTTTCTCTTATTTTTGTTATCAGTCCATATTGTATTAGACCTCCAAGCGACAGCTAAGAAGTGAATTTTGTGATTAACATGGTGGGTGAGCATTCGGCGGAATCATTTGCTGATATGCTTGTTAACTATTTGGATCTGACAGAGGGACTGAGGCCAGCTAATTAAGGAGTACACTCTTCCATGGCAGTGTTTTAAAACTCAACTTTAAAGCATGATGGAATTCAATCACTAGAGGCATGCTAAAGGTAGTTAGTTGTAAGGCAGAAGTACCAATTGGGAGTACCAGAGGGGAACAGGAGAGATGCTGTCATCATCCTGAGACTCAGACCTTAAGCCAGCTCATTCACCTTGCTTCTCTCCATTCCACTGTGGTTGTTGCTTAGTATGTGTGTGTTTTATGTTTATAAAGACAGACAAGATGCCCATAAGGGAAATCAACAGGTACAACAGAGCTGCACACTCTGCTCAGGACTGACCTGGTTGTGCTGGCTAAGCATGGCTCTTGTGTGACTAGCCCGGAAAGCTAGTATTAACTGTTATAAAGCATATTATCTTATCATCACTGTGATAATTTCTATTACTTCACACCCCTCCAGAAGGTTATTAAGAGAAATTCATTGATCACTGATACATGAACTCACAAGTCTTTAATTGTTAAATATCACTTGAAATTATTTTTTTCTCTGTAGTGTAGCTTTCTTTGATGAATTTTCTCCAAGATTTTTAGACTTGATTCATTATTTGTCATCTTAATCTCTAAGATGATGTTATAGATACACACACACAAAATCATTGAAGCATAAATGTGTATTTATTTTCATTGTGGGAGAAAAGAGTTTCTGCTAAGTTTTTAAGTTTGAGCTGACTAGCAACTTCATTAAACAGAATCCTTGTGTTCTGCTCAGTTTTGTGCCAATTTGACACACGCTATAATCATTTGGGAAGAGAGTCTCTCAATTGAGAAAATGCATCCATAAACTTGGCCTTCGTGCAAGCCTGCCCAACTCCTTGGTTAATGATTGACATGGGAGTGTCCAGCCCACTGTGGGTGGTGCTGCCCCCTTGGCAGGTAGTCCTGGGTGTATGAGAAAGCAGGCCTCGCAAGCCGTGAGTGAGCAAGCAATAAGCAGCATTTCTCCACGCTTCTGCTTTGAGCTCTTGTTCTGATTTCCCTTCATGATGAATTGTGACATCCAGCTATTAACTGAAATCCATTACCTACCCAAGTTGCTATTGGTCATGTTGTTCTATCAAGGCAATAAAACCCCTAATTAAAATCCATGGCTCTCTGTGTATTTTTCATCAGATATAGCCTGGTAACTTCTAGAAGCCAGCGTATTCTATCATGTCTGTTTATCTTGCAAACACACTTGACTTCCTGGGAATCTCCTAGTTCTAGATCTTGGAGTTTCAACCTGCTCACTTTGGAGACTTCCATCCAAGAGCACAGCGTTTCTTGGTGTCCACTCTTGTGCTGAAATGTGAAGGACGGTGGGATGAAAGACAGTTGATTCAATGAGCCCCAATTTTCAAATAAAATGAAAGCAGTTATTCCCACAAGAGCTTGCTATGTATCTCAAAGTCTCATTTAAAAAAAATTCCTGTTCAGGAAGCTATTATCTTTAGGAAAAACTTACTCATGTTTGAGGATCTTAGATATGTAAATTAAATTTGACATTATCTAGGAATTCTGAATCATGCTGTATATCTTTCTGAAGACATTATTGGAATATAACAAAGAAGTAGAGAGTGAAGTGGGAAAAACCCAAGTAGAAATGTGATGTTTCTTCTACTGTGCGCATTTCCTAGCAGCTAGATACAGAGGAAGTGCACTGGAAAAAAAAAAGCACTCATGTGGCCTGGTGCTCTAGCATGGATCCTTTTATATTTCACTGTCTAAATAGTGCAATAAATGCTTCCAAATATATTTGCACAACACATCAAGGAGTAGCTAGTGACTTATATCATTTAATAGCTCGGTTTTTTAAAAAAATCTATTTTGTTTCTTATCCTTTTCTAACCTTACTGCTGCTCAAAATCTGATGCAACAAATTGCAATGATGCTTTGTAAAGTAAAATTACGTGGATATAATTGAATGTATTATATTAAAATTCAGACTTGATGTTTACATTAGACTTTTTGCAGCTTAATTAAATGGAATGAGTCATGATAAATCAGTCTGCGGAGTCTCCAATCGAAAAGCTAGCATTGTAAGATAAGTACTATGTGATACACGGTACAGAATATTTTGAGGACTCAGTTTTTCTAGTTTTTTTTTCTAGAAAGATGGATGTGTAGACAACACTTAGAACAATGTACACCATGATATGGGCTCAGTAAGTGGTTGATGCTATAGTCATTTCTTTAGAGCCTGTTTCATTGCTATTCATAGAATTGTGAAATGATACAGTTTAATGGTGTAAGTGGCTGTTAAAGGGATTCATCCAAAATTCAGTCTTTCTTCAAATGAGGAACCTAGATACAGAGATGCTAAATGGCCTCCAGATGACAGCAGAATAGATAAGTTGTCTTTGTAGGAACCTACTGGCATGCCATGAGGATGTGCACTATTGCCAAACACTCTTACTGGTAGATTTGATAATTTTATTTGGTCCCTAAGAGAGCCTGAAAACTCCTTAAAGGAAAATTTTTATGCCTTGGAAAACTGCAAAATGTTCACCGTGCTTACCCCTGTGTGAAGTTGTATTTATTTGATAATGAAAGTGCATTGAGTTTTTGAGCATCTGAGCTGCGCTTGTGGTAAGCAGGGTCTTTGATAAGGTGTTAGAGATTGTAAGATGTGCTGCAGGTTCCTCATTGTGAGCCGAGGTGGTTTTCAGGACTGTTGTCTCGGACCTCCACTTTTTGCATTCCTTCATCAGAAATGCTAGTTTTCAGATGGAATGCATTAAATAATACATGTAACTTTGAAAGACCTTAACCGCAAGAGGCTAAGCCTTTAGTCTTTCTTTTTCATTCTGTGCAGCTCCACTGGCATTTACTAATGTTAATAACCAAGCGGACCCAATTCTTTCTCTTTGCCTGTGCTGGTCACACTAATGGTCTTCCCCCTTGACATCCTCCGTTGTTTTGTAGAAGATGACGTGAGAGCTTACTGTTGTTGTGGTTTATGCAATGTCTCAGAGAAGTAGCATTCCTTCCTAGAAACTTAAGTGAGAAGGTTAGGTCCTTGCCTCACTGTGCAGAAGGGGAAATCCCCCATAAGCGAGTTCTCTCATATTACTGAAGAGTAGGAAAGAATGAAATGTCTCCCACCCCGCCTACCAGTGCATGGCCAGTGGTGGTTAGCCACCATAAGATGTAATCCTTAAAACAGCTGCTTTTCTAAGGGTTTCAGTGAAGGCTTTCTGTTCTCCTTGCCCTGTCTTATTTTTCCTAGCTTCCTTTCTCCTCTCCCCTTCCAAGAGCCTTCCCCCTTCTTTCCCCTCCCCTTTCCCCCACCTTCACCCTTTCCTCCCCTTTCCTTCCTTGACATAAGTTCATTATGTAGCCCAGGCTGGTCTGGAACTTGCAATCTTCCTGCCTCAGTCTGTGTGCAGGGATGACAGCCGTGTACTGCCACTATGCCACCACACCCAGCTTCAGTGACATCTGCAACTGTCCTCTTCTTTTGTTTCTTTTTTTTTTTTTTCTGAATTTATGTTACAGTTGTGACCATGGCCTTGTGTTTTCTCTTCAGAACAGCCACAGTTTACCCCAGCCTCATTCCATTCCGTGTTCAGGGAATGCAGAGCCTAATTCCGTGTTTTCAAGTTGGCGAATACCCTGAGCTGTGTTCGCATAGCCTGATCTTCACATAGTGGCAGAGCAGTTTTTGTTGCTAGAGCCTTCCTTCCTTGGACCTTCAGGATACTGAGTAGGAACTTGTGTAACTGTGAGTCTGTCTCTCCATGGTGATGCCTGGCATCGTAGACATTTTCTCTGTCTGGATGTTTTTTGTACTTTGGGAGCTGTGTTAGCCCCTGAACTTTAGGGCTGGAGTGTGTAATCCCATCCTTCCCCAATACTGGTTTTAATCTTCGTCAGCATGATGCCCTCCTTGAACAGCTTCTGGATTAGCACAAGGATTATATAGTTTCACTAATTACTGAGGGCATTAGAAGAAGATCCCCCTTGGTCCCGCTTAATCCACCCACTTCTGTTCTTAGCTGTTTAAGAATCCCATTCTGGGACTTCCTATCCTCGATCTTTTTTATCCGTCCCTATGCAGATGTCTCTGAGTTTATTCGCTAATCCCATTAGTGGTACAGAGTGCCAGCTGTGTATCCAGTCCGTGGTGAGGGTAAAGGACACAGTCTGTGGGAGGTGGGGGTAAGTTCTGTAGCGTGAATGATGTGTTCAGAAACTACAGTTGGGACATAGGGTTGGAGCGCTTTGTCCAGAGCAGTGGGGCTGGAGAGTGGGTAGGAAGGAAGTCACAGGAGGTACCAGGGACTAGCGTACAGAGTGGAAGAGCCGCACACCCTTGAGCATGGTGTGGGCAAGACTTCTTAGAGCCACGGAATATAGAATAGTAGTGACTGAGCACCTGACTGAAACCAGAGTTCAGTTCGGTGGGTTCGGAGGCCATGTTATTAGATGTTCATATGTTATCCTATCAGTTTGAAGAAGCAGCTACTATGTTAACATGCCGCCCACATGTGTTGATTCTTGCCTACAATTCCTGGACTAGGTTAGCTCAGGGGGTAGGCGTTGTAGCCAAACAGTCTCAGTTTGCATCCTGACATACTTCACTGCTGAGAAATCTTGAGCTCAGTGTCTTCACTGTTACGGAGCTAACGGCAGGGGGTACTTTAATACTCCTATCGGGAAGGTGCTTTATACTATGGAGGCGGGCAGCTGGCATGTGCAGTGCTGCGTTTCTATTAGGTTGAAAGCATCGCCATGCTTAAACAGCCAAATCCTCCGCAGCTACCAAGCAGTTGTAACATCTTGGGCAATGCCAAGTTTTTCCTAACAATATGTTTACTTCTAAAATTCAGTATATGGTCTCTATATGCATGCCTCACCTAAAGACTGTGAAACTCAACATGTTTTAATTCACCTACCTGTCTTCCCTCTAAACCGAAGAACTAAGGGACGTTACAGAAATCGTAAGCATTAAGTCCCAGGATAAAAAAGAATTAGCAGTTGAGAGTGTAGCTAGTGTGCATCAATTCCTTCCTCCTTCTACATAAGAAGAGTCAAGGAAGCAAATTCTGGAAAGATGCTTGGTTTCTGTAGTCTTTAAGCCAGAAGTTTAGTCTCTTCTAACACAGAATAGATGTCCACACTTGTCTACTGGAAATAGCGAGCCTAGGCCTTCTCTAGCCTAGCATAGTTATTACATATAAAGGTTTTTGAGGTGAATTGAGGTGAATTGTACTGTCATTTCAATATTTTATCTCAGTAGACAAGTGTGCTTGGATTTCACAGCCCTGGTTAGCTGGAACATTCCATGGATCCTAACTCCCAAGGCTCTCAGGGTGTCGTTTCCACTTAGATTTCAGAGTGGTTAAAACATTGGTGTTTTAAGCCATGTTGGATCTCCTTGGCATGGCCTTCTGTTACTAGCTGGTTATATGAGGAGGATACTGGTGGCACAAAAATGTAAAAGCACATTTGTTTTATTTTTGTTTGGTGATACTTATTGTTAAAAATACTAGGTCAGTGAGAATGCCTTTGGAAAGTAAATTATTTGAAATTAATTTCTTTGCAAGCAAAGCTTTAGAATGTCAAGTGAATCATACTTTGAGAAGGATTTGCCTAATGTAAAACTCCAAAAGCAAAAGCGACTAGTCATTCCGTAAATTATTTGTCACGCCCAAAGTATTGCCCTGGAATCCTTGCTGCCTCTGCTAGGCCAGGACAGCTGTGCAGTGAGTCAAGGGACACATGCACCTTCAGGCAGCAGCTAATCTCAGCAGCCGTATGTACAAAGGCAGCCTGCTCACAATTTGCTATTAATCGGACCATGTGACTGTTTTGTCCTGATTGCCACAAATCATCTCATCTTCCTGTTGCTTAAAGCATGTTAATGGGTGACGCCATGGCTGAAATATTCATGCCATACCTATAGAATTAAATAAGAATGCTTATATAAAGTTTCCTATCTCTTATAATGTTATAGATTGCTTTGCTTTCTTACACACCATGTTAGTCTAGAGAGATTAAAACTCTAAGTGCCTGGTGTTTCACAGCCTCTGTTATTTATGGAGTAGAGCTCTGTGGCTAAGGGGGCCATCTTGATAAACACCAAGATGCTTTAGAAGTCCTCCGACTTACTTCTCAATGAACTGGGGGTTTATGTGCTGACATTGCATATTTTGCTTAATGGTGGGTAGGAAATGTCAAGCTGGTTGCCCTTTCTTACTGATATATTTGGCAGGCTGTGTATGTGAACTGGCATGTATCTGAATTTGGATTTTAACTCTCATTTCCCTCCTGTTTTTTCAGTTGTTTTTATTTCAGTTGCTGCGAGGGCTGTCTTACATCCACCAGCGTTATATTTTGCACAGAGACCTGAAACCACAGAACCTTCTGATCAGTGACACGGGGGAGTTAAAGCTGGCAGATTTCGGTAGGAAAGCAGTTAATTACCAGTCTATTTGTCACACTGTGAGAATGCCAGGCAGATGGTAGCACTGCCTTTGTTTAGGTGCAATTCTTCTGTCATCATGGATCATGTTAAATTTTTTTTTTCTGGAACAAATAAATTATTTCTGTCTTTTAAAAAGTGATAAAGTAAAACATAGTGGTTGGTGGATTTTTATGATGTGCAGGCTGGTTATTAGTCTTCCTTACATAATAACAGCATCTTTGCACATAGCATAAAACAAAATGGAGTAAAATTGTGAACATAAAATCTACTCAAGGAGACTTTTTTTTCTTAGTTTTTATTATGAAAATAATCAAAAGTAAAATGACAGTATATCCTACCACACAATGTCAAGAAGTCTAAACATTTTATTTTAAACTTGAAGAGTTGTGAAGTGATATCTTGGTACCATTTTTGGGCATTCTGGGGTGGACAGTGTTCAAAAGTATATGTTACCCTAAGGACATAATAATGTGTGACTCTTGGAATCACATAACCTTACCAGCAGTGACTGTTATCTTCAGTATTCCTCATAGCACTGTAAATGAGAATACTTATTTAAATTCTAGGTCCTAGAGCAGGCCTTTTATAAATTGTTCTTAGAAATTTGAAGCTTGGCCTGCTACCACTTTGCGCATCCACAGGAAGCAAAACTCCAATCTGTCCTTAGAGCTGTAGCTCACTGGGTTCCCAGCACTGGGGAGTAGCGCTTGATGACAGTGTGATGTGTTGACACTACACTCAATTAATTTTTAATACATATTCAGATTAGAAATTTATTCCATTAAGAATGGGATGAAAATATTATCCTCGGGATGTAAAGATGCTTGAGGTTGACACAACCTTGTGAAGAAAATATATTTTTCCCATCCAACCTCCAATAAGTAAGAAAGGAAGAGGGGGGCCTTATTCATTTTCAGGTTAGGTAGTCGAATACCACTAGACCCCTTTACTCTGGTGTGTGTGTGTGTGTGTGTGTGTGTGTGTGTGTGTGTGTGTGTGTGTTCCTTTCCTCCAAAGATAAAATTAAGCAAAAGTTAACATGATTACTGGTGTATTTTACAAAACACCTTCCTTGGCTAGCTACTTTGATAGAAATAATGAGACTCTGTATGCTTACATGCATGTGCTGTGTATTGCCAGACTTGGTACCAAAATTATGTGAGGTATCTAGATAGAAAGTCTGTTGCAGTACAGAAAATAAATGAGGAGGTGCGGGTGATAGAAAAGAGGAAAGCTTGTATACCTCAAACTCGTGGTATCAGCTATGCAGCAGGCTCTTTGTAGTTTGTCATTGCCAATAATATGAAAAGATTTTACAGTAATTTTTTAAAATCATAGTTTGTTAGTGTAAGATATTGGTTGTAATGTGCTATTTTGTTGAACATTTAACATAATTGAGCCTATTCCTTAAATTTTGTGTTGGGTATATCAATAATTACGTCATAAAATTATTTGTATAGCTAAGGATACAGTACAAGTATTTGAATGTGCTCTATAGTTGGTTTTACATCTTAAGATGTTATTTTTTATTGTTAGAGCAAGGTAAGTTCATCTTAAAAGACTCTAAATGTTTTGGTTGCCCAGTGCCAATCAGTCCTGGAGGTATACATACAACTAATGTTATATGGACTCAACAACTTGTATTTAGCAATATGTATAATATACAGTATGTTAATATTTTTTATATATATATAATATAACATTTTATATATGCTCAAAACACTAGCATTTTATATCAGATTCAGTTAACAATTTGAAATGGAAGTCTTAAAACCTAAAGTGATTTTGTTTTTGTTTTGTTTTTGTTTTTGTTTTTGTTTTTCAAGACAGGATTTTTCTGTGTAGCCTTGGCTGTTCTGGACTCACTTTGTAGACTAGGCTGGTCTTGAACTCACAGAGATCCAGCTTCCTTGCCTCTTTGAGTGGTGGGATTACAGGCATGCACTACCACGCTTAGCTATAGAGATTTTTTAATGTAGGAAATTTATGAATATAAATAATCCAGAAATTATATGTTAACATTTTTGCATATTTTCTCTGTGTCTTCTTGTATATTATATTTTACTTACTTATTACATGTCCTCAAAAAGATTCATTATATTTTGTAAGTATTTATCTAATAAGGATATGTTCTTAAAGTTTGTTTGTTTTTGGAAGCATGACAAAATCATTTGTATTAGCTAGGAGTTTCCCTTAATTGGCTACAATACTATTTCTGTTCAACCCTTTGTCAAAAACGTTTTAATTTTTTTAAATTACCCACAGTTATGTACGTTGCTGTATTTCACTTTTTGTAGCAAAAGCAAGATGTGCAGTGGTGAGTGTTTTAAAAACCAAATCCTTGGTCTAGGCTGGCCTGCCAAGGATGGCCCTTGTGCCTTCAGCATCGCAGCCAGTTGTCTAGGTAGGAATGGACAGTTGGCATACATCCCAAGCATAGAGTGTAATGAGCGAGACTCATTCAACAACGGATAATTTCCCTGCATTAATTGTGCATTATTTTGTCTTTTAACTTAAGACATGCAATTAACTGTGATTTACTGTGTTTGGACATGAGTGTGTGTGAGATGAAATGCATGAAAAAGTGCAATGAAGGTAAATAGTCAAAATGGGACAGTTCCAGGCAGCAGAACAATTGAACATAGGGCCTTCATTTGACACTTGAAGAGCTTTGGAAACCAGTTTTTTGTCTTACCTTTCTCTTTTATGTAAACAATGCCATAAACATCTGGATAAAGGAGGACGATGTAGTCCAAATGACTCTATCTCATGTGCTGTATTAGGAAATATATGCTGGAAGATTAAAAACACTAGAATATATAAGGTTTATTCTGTGTTCTGTATACTCATTAATCATTTCTTATTTCCTCACAAATAAGCTTAGAGCAAGCAGTCCAACTTTTTGAGAGAAGTGTGAAACTTGGGATATGTTAGACCTTAGGAGGCATGGCCTCACAGGTCACAAAGCTGGTATGTCAGATACCAGGTCTACAGCCTTTAATCGCAGGTGGTCCAATGTCTTCGTTAGCTTTGGCAAACTAGCTGTTTATAAAACAACTGTCTCTTTATCCTAGTTGACCTAGATCTTGATAGTAAAGAGTACAGATTATGTTGATGGGTTGAGGCAGTGTGGCATCTCACTTTGTCTTGAACTTCCCACACTTGGGGTTCGCATATTGCTTGGCATTTATAAGGCTTGGAACTTCAGGTTGTAGGGGTTGAAAACATCACTGAGCAGATGAAGCTCTCAGACCCCATCTAAGCACCTGCTCAAACTGTTACCAACTGCACAGTATAGCAGACAAAGAATGAAGAGATTGGTATGAGTTTAGCAGGCTTGTTCTTTCAAGAGGTTATTTATGTTTTCTGAGATGTGTGCCTGTTGTGAGAAATAAAAGAGCACGGAACAAACACAGCCCAAGGTCTTTTTAGTGGTGATGGTTTGCATTGCACACTTTCGAACTTACTGATTTTCTAACAACTAGGAACTTACTGGTAAGTAAAACTCTATTTACTAAACCTGAATCAATGTTGTGCCATTCCTCCCAGGAATCTAAATTGTGGTTCTTTTTTATTTTGAGATTAATATAATTGCCTCATTTCTCCTTCCACTTCCCTCCCCCAGGCCATTGCTCATGTCCGCTTCGAACCCACACTCTCATTCAAATGCATGTCCTCATTTTCTCTAATTGTTGTCACACATATATGTGTGAATTTGTCTTTAAATATATAAATACAACCTACTCAGTGAATATAATGTTACTTGTCTGTGTATGTATGTATATATATATATATATATATATATATATATATATATATATGCCTTCAGTAGTTTGAAATTCAAAGAGATGAATCAAGTCCTACTTTTATGATGTATTGAGTACACTAAAAGAAACAAATTAAAGCACAGGTAGCAAATACATGAATTCATCAAGACTTAAAAGTTTGTTTTCTATTTAGTAGTATAAGAACTCAAAATAATTTTCATCTAAATTAGATTAAAGTGGTCTGTAATAGAATTACAGTTTTGTCCAGTGTTTGCAATATGCTGTGAGATTCACCCAGATTTCTTCTTCTACTGTGAATAGTCACACTCTAGCTATATTGACAGACAGTTAGGTTGTGTTTATCCCTGGGGGTGGAGAGAGATAGACCACAAAATCTCTAATAAGCATCTGAAGTCATAGTTTGCTTTACTGGCGTTTCAGTGGAGGAATGGAGTTAAACAGCTCTGTGGTTTTAACCAAGGAAAATCACTCTGTTGTTCTCCACCATGGAATTAGAATATTGTCATGACCCCTCCAGTGGAGTCTGGGTGACAAATACTACATAGGCCTGAGGCTACGACCCCAAACCAGGGAAAGCCTCCTGGAACGGGGCAGCTGTTCCTGACAGGAAAAATTTGATTACAGTTTTTCCTTCTCTCATTGTACTGACATTCTCTGTCTTTATCCTATTTCTTAAACTTCACTCCCAGATCAAGACTTTTTTTCCGATAAACATGTTACTATGAAATGTTACTAACAAGAGACTGCAGCCAGGGACCATTCAAGCTTAAAGTTCACCGTCAAGCTCTGCTGGTCTCTACTTATCAAAGAAACATAGCTAAGAATTAGTCATTTGTTACAGAATGTTTCAAAACTATCTTAATTCCATATCCCCAGCAACAGGTGCTGGGCAAAAATTAATAAGAGAATGTTGACCCTAGACAAAGAGAACACATACATATTGATACCAAGCCAGTAACTTAAAAGCAATGACTTCTTTTACTGTATATACTGTACCCTGTATTGTTTCATTTAAAGTTAGAATTCAAATTATGACAACACTATCTGTACCTGTACTGTGTATGCTTGCAGACTCCCTTGAACCTACTCCATGGGAATTGTAACCACCACAACACCCCCCCCCCCAGTTTCAGGGAAAAAAATGTATAAAATCCTAGACTCCTTTCTTGAAAAATACACTCAGATGCAAGACTCAATCTTGAGTCGCTCTTATCTCTCTCTTCACCAATGCCTCAAGCACTCCCGTCCATGACGGAACATCACGTTCCTAATGTCAATAGTTCTCTATTTAAAAAAAATGGGGACCTTTCATCAACCAACTTTAGATTAATTCAAGAGATTGTCTAGAAATGTATCTTTGTAGATGATTTGGTAAGTGCATGTTGGTTTTATTCTCATAGGAAGTAGTAGAACACAAAGAAATATGTTTTCAGATGCAAAGTAGGGTCTGTTGATAGATATGAAGTCTCTAGATAAAAGTCTGGTCTTCCCAAAGTTATAGATGCTTGACTATTTTATATCATTCACAAATGCAATTTATCATTAGGACCATAACAATAAATTTAAGGTTGAACTTTACCATTTTGCTATGGCCTGTAGGATTCTATTTTACTGTGTCTTCCTTGTGGTACATAGCTTCTAATAAGAAATGGCTTATTACTCAATGAAGAATCACTCTACTTATAAAAGACCCTTGGACCATTAAACACATAATTTTAACGCGAAGTTTACACAGTTGCTTTTATGTAGATCTGCAAACAGACAATATATTTCGAATTAGGAGCTCCACTCTGGCATGTGGAAAGGGCTATGAGCACAGCCTTGCCCTTCCTCAGTCAACATCTGGCCCCAAAGTCATGAATCTAAGTGGGGAGCTCACGGTGACACCTTAGTGTCACTCACTCATGTTCATCAGAGACACATGCCCACCCTTAAAATACTCTCAGAGCCGTTTCACTGGGGAAATCTCTCCCAGAATGCCACGGGTAGACAGTGTTGGGCATGGGAACGTCACTTAGACCAGCCTTGAAGTGATGGTACCGGAGTATGGAGTATCAGAGGTGAACTGGGTCAAAGAGCCAGCTAAATTGAGGATTCCCGGAAAGAGATTAGGCCAATAGATGAAAGAGCAGAGAAAGTTGGAAGGTTCTAACACTGTGTGATTATGTTCACTTTAATCTCTCAAAATACTTAAAATTGGTTGGTAGCATCATAAAAGTCACTCCAGTTACACAAAAAGTATAAAACAAATACGATATGTAAGTACAAAGCATGCTGTGTTTTTGTTGATGCCACCATCAAGCTGTTGGTAGGCTTGAACCATTAGGAACCTTTTCTGCTTTGGCCTGATTTTCAAAATAGATGCATGGAATCTATGAAGGGAAATATGGAAATATAAATCTATACGAGAAAGAGAAACCTTTCACATTATGTTTCATAATTTTAATGTAGATATTTTTCTCCTGTGACATTTACACCTGGGGTGTAACGCACACCAAGCAAGTGTTCTACCACTGAGTTATTCCCCCTAACCCATCTCTTCATTTTGATGGATATTCAGAGAGTATCTAGTTCAGACCCCTTATATAATTATTTTCATATACTTAGTATCTTGGTGATGGAATTAGCCCTGTAGTGTTTAAATCAAGAAGTGACGATGCCTTACGCACAAGTGGAACAGTTTCCCTTGCTGAGAAACGGGACCTGGAATGCTAGAAGTCACCTCGTATGACCCCCTGGACCCACACGTCTCCCAAACTGTAAGAACAGAGAAAAGGAACATTTCTTGTATCAGACCTAACGGGGATCTTACTGGAATTATCAGTTGGGCTTTGGAGCCTCAGTAACTTATGAATTAAGTCTTGGATTACATTGATGAGATGAATTTCTTTAGCAATGTTCCTGTTACCATTCAGCAGCACTGGGCTCTAGCTGAATAAATGCTAGCAACTCCTCCTGGGTATAGGTTTCTATTAGCTCTCCCTTCTAAGGTACTGGGATCCTTTCACTCCTGACACTTTCAACAGTCACCTTGGGGTCTTTCTGCATCCAGATAAACAATATGACATCAGCTAGATATCAGCTGAGTTTCTGTAGATTCAGCTCAGCTCTGACACTCCCTGCCCACAGTCACTACAGATTAAAAGCTGAGTGTCACACAACTGCTCCCACTTCAATTGCCAATCACAAACCACTAAATTCTAACAAGGTATCAATTAATAAGGGTTCCCCCAGCTTCCTCCTTATGCTAAATCCTTTATAAAATGACTTACACACAAACCTAAAACCGCTTGGATCTCCTAGTTTACTGTAAAATGTATAATTTGGAAGCAGCCAATGGAAGAAATGCCAATGAGAAGGGGAGTGCAGGAACAAGTAGAGGAAGGGAGTGAGAACTCTCACACGCTCACATTCCCCCAGGCATGTTAACTCCGCAACCTGTCACTTAGCTAGGGGCCCCAGTCCTGGGTCATCTCCTTAATATGCAAGAAGCGACAGTCTCATAGTTCAGGGATGTCAAGGCTCTTCCAAGGCCTTGTGTCAAAAACTGGAGACTAAGACTAAACATTGTTGTGATTAAGCATGGCCTTATCTTCTCTTTCAGGAAATTTTGAGAGTACGTTAGTAACTTTGGTTAGTCCGAAGTTATAATACTTCTTCCATGCACTGGTTAGAGATAAGCACGCACAGGTCTAGTCAGAGATGTAGCTCAAGCAAAAGCAAGTGGGGAGGGGGGAAGAGGTTTTTACACAGACACAAACACACTCGTGTATGCGAGATGAAGCAACATCTCTCCAGATACCGATTCTGGAGCCCGGACTTGAGCCTCCCTCTGATGCTCATAAGTGGCACATCACTGGTGGGGCTTACTTACTGAAATTCCATGTCTCAGCGTGTGTGTGCTTCACAAAGTTGTTACAGGAATTTTCAACAGTCAGTGCCTGTCATTCATCTCATAACATTTTCTGGGGTAAAATAGAAATGTCATGTTTATTAGTAACCTATTAGACAATTAAATTGATAGTGATTTTTTTTTCTAGTCTTTGCTTCCACATAAATAAATTCTTTCAGGTTTACTCATTTTCAGTTTTCATTTAGTGTTTCTGCTGCATCACTGCTTAGAGGGGTGTACTGTTTCGTTTCTGCTCTGCGTGACATGATGTACAAGGTATTACTTTGGTCTTCATCACGGGTCTTTACTGACTTCTCAAACTTTGACATTGAGTAGAGTCGTTGCTTGGTTCAACAGGTTTGCAGTGTGGAAGAGACAAGGCTGCATAAAACAGAGGCACCGCCCTCCTGCTCCTGCTCTTAGCATCTTTCTCCAGCCTTCACACCATTCTTGAATGCAAGTTACTTTATTTTACAGAGATGCCCTTGAGGGATAATGAGCTTTGCCTAAATCGCTGCATTTTTACATCATTGTATTCCATATTATGTTACACACACACACACACACACACACACACACACACACACACACACACGTATAATTACTTCACAAGGGAAGACCTTTTAAAATTTGTATGATAATGCTAACTTCTGTTGCTTGTACTCACACCTAAGGATACCTTCCTGCCGTAGTTCCTCAGTCTGGCTTCTCAAACAAATAGCATTAACAATAACAAAGGGATTGATTCTGTGACAACTTGTATAGAGCAGATTTGTATCTCTGTGTCATGCTTTCAGGATAGATTATGCTGCATGCTAATTCCTTTAAGAGACAGAACACTTCTTTGCTAAACAAGACATCACTTGGCTATTACACCTTTGTTTCTTACACAAAACATGGCATCCTGTCAGTTGTTTTTCTGAGGAGCAATTCATGAACTGAGGAATTTCTATAGTCCAGAAGGAAAACTTGTTCTAGGAAAAATAGCATTATACAGTTAGATCTTTAACGTATACAGTTTTACTTTCCTGTCTGCTGAGGATTCAACTCTCCATGGATGAAAGTAGTTGGGATTTTTAAAATAATAAATCATAAATTTAATTTAATTTGAGACAACTCTTTAGTATACATGTGGTTTTATCATATATCAAAAGGAAATTAAATTTGCATAGCAATGAGTTAAATGCAATTTATTTTTAAATGAAGAATTGCATCTTATCTGGATATTTAATACTGCAAATTGTAGGTTGTCCTCCAAATTTTTCAGAATTGATCAACATTTATAATCTTTATAATCATCTATGCTGGGTTCCTTTCATATGCATATAGAGTCTGAAACGACAGAAGTATGTATAGTGAATATACAGCTGATGGAAATGCTGTCATAACCTAAAGCCAAAACTTATTCTGCCATTTTTAAATGAAACATAAGTCAAAAATTCAAAAAGCCACTTTTCCATTTACGCATTCTAACACAATAGAACCTAGAGAAATGCTCCTTTGATATTTACACTCTAAGGAATGGTGGTAGAAAAATGCAAAACTTTGGCTTTTTGTAATTAAACCATTAAATTTCTGTAAGAACAGAAACAATTTTTTATTGAACATTTTTTTTTGCACAATATGTTCTGATTATAGTTCTTTCTCCCTCATCTCCTCTCAGATCCTCTCCATCAACACACTTTCCCAAAATGCACCCTCTGTCTCTGTCTCTCTCCCTCCCCACCTCTCTCTTGTACACACACATTGGAAAACAGGCATGTAATAATAATGATGACGATGATGACGACGACGACGATGATGATGATGATAATAATAATCTGAACAAACAAGAATAGGGCAAAACAAACAAACAGAAAAAAAGGAGCAAAGAAAAATCACAAGAAATGCATATTGATCGGATACACACATTCACACATACACAGAAATCTCGTAAAACACAAAACCGGGAGCCATAATATATAGGGAAAAGATATGTAAAGGAAAAAAAATTCCCAGATAAAGCATTATAAGACAAAAACCAAAAATAACACTGAGTTTGTTTGTGTTGGCAATGGAGCCTGCCTTAAGTGTGGTTTGTATAGCCCGTGTGACACCACTGACAAAACTCACTTTCCCTTTGTGAGGGACTGTCAATTGGAAATAGCTTCTTGGTTAGGGACGAGGGTTTGTGCCCACTTCCTGTCCTCTCCTCTCCTCTAACAGTGTGCAGAGTACCTTCCAATACCGCTGTGAATACTAGTCAACAGGGGCGAAGGCTCTAGTCAGCACTCGTTTGGCTTCTCCATCTTCAGTGAGTTATGGAGGTGATGTCTTCAGCAGTAGGGCCTTACCATCAGTTTGTAGAGAGCAGCCGATAGCCTTGGCAATAGCCTGGGTTGCTTGGAGGTTTCCACGGGGCCCCATTGGCCAATAACTTCAGTTAATGCAACCCATTTTTGGCACTGGAGGTTTCCCCTGGTGGTGACAGATATCTATTGGGGGTACTGTCTACCCCTATTTGGTGATTTCATTCAGATTTCTTTTATATATGCATATTTTTATAACAAGCTTCTACTGTATTAGGATTCAAAAACAAGCAAACTTGTGACAGACACAGAAGCACATATCAGTAATCTCAGAACTTTGATGCCTAAGGTCCTAGAATTGCTAAGAATCCTAGACCAGGCTTGGTTACAAAGTGAGACCCTGCCTGTCTCAATAAATAAACAAAGAATTAAATATCTACAGCTTTCTTTTGTCATCATTCTGTAAACAATAATCCTACAAATTTTTACATAATATATATTCTATTGGGTGTTATAAGTAATCTGGAGCTTATTTCAACTATAGAGAAGAATGTATGTAGATTATATGCAAATAGTACATTTTATGTGAGACACAGAGCATGCTCAGATTTTGATCTGTGGGAACTAGAAAACTACTATGGAGATATGAAGGGATGCTAAAGATTTTTGTTTGGGTTCTTGGTTTTGAAGGGGAAGCCTTTTAGAAGCACACCATTCATCGAATGGGAAGCCTTTTACAGGCACACCACTCACTCTACTGCAGATTCAATATTTGGGATGTGTTAGCATCAGTATTGCTGCAGCCCACGTCCATAATAATGGCATATTGATTCCTAATCATCTTCAGTGGTTTGCTGTTCAGTAAAATAAGTTTAGGCAATGTAAAGAGCATTCTAACTTGTTTTTTATTCTTAATTAAATCTAATTAACTTTGAAAGTCTATTATAGCAATCTTTGGAACTGTCAAATTAAGAAAGGCAGTTGCCATCTTTAAGAAAAAGTAGATAAAATGTCAAAATGCATGATTTGAAATAGTGGTTTGCTATGGATTCTTTTTTAATTTATAAACCAAGTAATCTGTGTCTAGTATACTTCTCTGCAGTGAAAAATATCAGTGTCCTGCAGATTTTCATGCCTGGCTTGTCTAGCAAGCTGTGTCACTTCAATTGTGTGCCTTGTTTATTTGGCCTTCCATATGAAAGGCATGTTTGTGGTCTGCATTGGCTGTGGGCATCTGTGCTGGGCAGTTGGAAGGAAGAACGGGTGCTTTGCCTGGTCCATGACGAAGGAGATGGCCGGACTGAGAGCATTGTTTCTTCTGAATATTGACTTCAGCATTTGGAAGCATTCTCATTTTTCAATTACAAAGAGATCTGATCTGCAGCAATTGACACTAGATTGCTTTTAGGATGGAACAGCGACTCTCACTCAGTTCAGTTCTGCTATTAGCAATGATAGCCCTTTTTACATTTATAAAGTGCTTTCATAGCTTATTACTTTATACTCTGTGAAGACAGCAGTGCCATTCTAATTGCTCTGTTTCTAGCATGTCCACATTGATACGTAATTGACAATATTAACTCAATTTGAGCATCAAAATGAACAGTATTTTAAATGAGCATTTCTGCTGAGTTGGCAGGCTAGAAGATAATTTATCTGGAAATACTATTCCAAGATTATTTTACTGTTTTTATATATTAAAGTAACATGAGCAACTTTCAAATAGTGCCAAGTTACTTTATGATCACTGATCTTATAAATATAAAACTATAGCTAAATGAATTTTGTAATCAGCCTATCACTTAATTTATATACCACTTGAATAGTTGCCAATATGGATCTTTGATCTTCCTCCATATTAACATTTAAACTACTAATTAGAATAAGTGATTTTAAAATTCAGTTATAGTATTAACTTACTTAGAACTGTACCTAAGTATAGAAATTTTTATGCAAACTTGAAATTTTTGAGTCACCAAAGGAAGGGCAGAATAAATATATCATTTTTAAACTCATCAGCTGTAAAGATTTATCAAGAAATAATAACCTACAAAATCTATAAAGTATTATCTGTGAATTTAACACACTGATGTTGAAAGCACTAAAGAATTCACATTTGCCCTGATTTGTGTTTTCTTTGCCAAAGACAGAAATTTTTAAAGAAATCATGAAGATATTTTTTTAAAATCTTTTTTTCCTAAACGACATTATTATGTCAAACAAGATGCTTATTACACTTCATTTTCACCTTTCTATTCTCCTGGTCAAGGCATTCTGCCTCATCCCAGTCCGGAGGCATTGTTAATACTTCTGAGGAATCATCTCTACTGCGAGATGGTGGCCGCAAGGGCAAGGATGGGGTATTTTAGTGTTCAGTGTTGTGTAGCAAGGGTTTTTACAAGGCTATAGTCAATCAGGATCATCAAACTAGGGGGATGTCTGCTATCAAACTCACATGACCAATGGCAGTTTTGGCTCTGAATATTTTTGTAAGTTAGACAGTACTTGGGTCACAACCAAACTAAGTTGATATCCCTGGTATAGTGGGAGACCCCTGGCCCCCTTATCTACACCTTTCCAGTTTGCCCTGCACAAACCCAGCTAAAAAGTCCACTTTGCCATGCACAAGCCTTGCTTAAAAAATCCACTTTGCCATGCACAAACTTAGCCATAAATGCAGAGAGACCAAGGTTGCTGGGGAGGGGGAGGAGAAGCCTTAGTTAAGTTTTCCTGTCTTTTGTGCAGAATGAATCTAATGGCCAATGTTGACTAGCAAAGCCTGACACTGCATCATTAAGAGCTATGTTTTCTCCAGAAACCTCTCTTTCTGGCAAGGTTGACACCCCCAAGGTCAGACTCTTTTGGCAGTGAAATTTAGTTAAAAATAAGACGTGATAACAAGGAATAGGAAGACATATTTGTTTTTAATTTTGACACTAATCAACCAAGTGACATAAGACAGGTCATTGAACAAGTCTTATTTCTGTAAATTAAAAAAAAAAGATATTTCAATTGTCTTTAAGCTTGAAGTTCTAGGTTATAATATTTTGGGACAAGGGCTCATACTTGCCTCCCAAGTATGAGTAACTGAGTTTGCATCCCCCAAATCCAAAATCCGTGATGGCAAGGTGGACCTGGAGTTCACTGGCTAGTTAGCTTTGCCTACTTGCAGAGGTCCAGACAACTGAGAGATCCTATCTCAAACAAAACGTGGAAGAAACATGAGGAGTGACACCCAAGGTTATGCTCTGACCTCTAATTGCATGAGCACATGTGTGAATGTCCACACCCACACCCACATCCGCTTAGAAACACACACACATACACACACACACACACACACACAACTAAACGTGCAAAGTTATCTCTAAAATAAGCTTATTCCAATGCCTACCAGATGTACATTATACATTTCTGGTCATTTCCTCAAGATGCTTTTGCCAAGTGCAAAGTACTTCTGCATTGCCCAGGGGAAAAATGAAAGAAATTAACAAATATAGATTTATTGTGACTGCCAGCTTCATTTGGAAAGAAGATTTTTGTATTTTCAGTGACATTTTTCTAGTCTATTTTGTGTAGCTATAAGAATGCCCAGATTGCGCCATCCATGAAGAACAGACATTTACTTCTTAATAATTGTGGAGGTTAGAAAGTCTAAGATCACGATTCCCAGCACCTAATGAAGGTCTGTGGTATACAGTAGAAAGGTGAGTAGGGTGTGCGTGTGCGTGTGCGTGTGTGCGCACGTATCACAGCAGGCAGGAAGCTACACTTGTTTCATACTGAACCCACCCTTTCAGCTTGTCAGTCTACCCTTGTAGTTTTCTTATAACCTAATAGCCTCATACTGGTCCAGTGGGTCATAAATAAACTATGGTGGCCATATGAGCTTGAGATTTTGGGGTGTTGGATATACCTCGACTCCACTCTTACCAGCCAGCTCCCAGTGTCACGGGGCTCCCTGGCCCCACAGTGGCCATCATCCAATCACTGCCACTCAGTTAAAAGGGAAGGAATGAGAAAAAATTGATCCTTTCAGAAAGTAAAAAGGCGTTTCTACGTCTTCAGTGCTAGGCGTTCAAAGCCCTCAGGTGTGATAGACAAGCTTTTGTCCCGAGCCACATTCCTAAGCCCCTGGAGACAAACCTTGCAAAGTATCTTTTCACACACTAAAAGGCAGTATGTAACCCTTCCTCTTTTTGTCTCTGTATTTATTCTTTGCAATAAAAATTGAGAATAAAATAATATCCTATAAGAATATCTAAGAAGTCATTTCTCAGTGTCCTGTGAGCATAGGAGCATTTTATTGCTTTTCAGTGCCTTCAGTTCTTTGATACTTTCATGCGTAGCCTCACTCCAGTAAAGAATATTTTAGTGATTCAATTTTGCTATGAAGAAGAAAGTTTCTCTATTTGCAGATGTCTTCCACTGCACTGTAAGGTGTCAAATAAAGCTTTATTAGAGAAAGGTAGGTGCTTTGAAGGAGAAAATCTTTGGCCAGAGAAGATGTGACTATTTAAAGCATGCTTAACAGATTCAGGAGAAGTAGGGCATGCCTCCGATGCTAGGCTTCCATGTGCAGCTCTTTAGAGAGAGGGCAGCTGTCTATGATGAGCTTATGTTTTACTGCTGACAGCTCTCTTAGGACCAGAACAGTGTTCTGGGAACACACTAGGTCCTCTAAATTTAGCATGTGTGATGTTTGCTGACAACTGAGGAAACATGAATTGTCAGCTTGCAGATTCTGAGTCGGAACTTCTCAGAGTCTACCCAACTGTGTTTCTGACTCCCCTGGTGTTTGGTTATTCAGAACACTATATCTGGGTGTAGGAATGAATCTTTCATGTCCTTTGTCGTATGAATGGAAACAAAAATACATACTGCAGCTGTTTTGATAGCTTTCGCACTTTAATCATCTTAGAGAAATTTATTGTAATTTGGTACCATAAGTAACTTTCCCTTTGAGGGAAATCTATAGGAATCTATATGATTCAGATAGTTACAGCAATCTTATCTCTGATTTTAAGAGCAAAACTGGCTATTACGCAACCAAGTGTGAGTTTTAGAAAGCAACTTGGTTGTTCTGGTAAGAGTATTTAAAGGATTTTTTATTTCAGTTTCTTCCACCCAGTCATTAACTTACTTTTGCAGGCGCTAGTTCCACTGTCATGCCAAGATAGCCTGTCATTTAAAATGAAGAATGACTATTTTAGGATGGTAGCATAAAGAACAAAGTGTGGAATCTTGGGGTGATGGATTCCTGAAGCTTCCCAGAACTGGGTGAGGATTCGTTGACCTTTTCTCTCTTTCTAAGTAAAAACAATTACTTCAATTACTTTTTTTTTTAAGTAGCCAACATGCACACACAGTGATAAAATGGGAGTACAGTGACAATTAGATTTCTCTCTCTCTCTCTCTCTCTCTCTCTCTCTCTCTCTCTCTCTCTCTCTCTCTCTCTCTCTCTCTCTCTCTTAGTCCCACTCTTTGTGCTTATTATCCAAAGGCCTTGCGCAGTTACTGATGTACTCCCTAGATACAATGTGAACCTATAAGCACATAGTGTACCCTCATTTCTTTCATTGCAATTTCCCTTAACTGTGTATTATTACTAGCTCCATATTAGTATTTATAAATGTATCGGCCTCACTCACAGTTTGAGTCCATATCATAATCTGTTTAGCTAGTTTCCTCCTACAGTTCAAGGTCACTGCCCTCTTTTCTCACAGTGTCACAATCAATGCTTAGATGCTTAAGGCTTTGTATTTACAAATATGTAGATAAACACCTAAAGTTGCCACTGGTAACTCTTTGAAATTTTGGAAGCATAACAGTGACTTTTAAGCATAGTTCAATCTGACAACCACTCTATTGTTTCTAGGTAGATCCCGTGCGTGTCTCGGGGAGGAATCCTAGGTTCAGTGGAGGCCTCCTGCCTTAAGTATGTTAGACCTACTGTCCAGTAGCTCATCCATCAGGGTAGAGTGCTAGATGACAAGTCAGACCTGCAGGTGACTCTTGTGTCATAGAAATTAAGATTAGGGGGAATTTGAGGATGCTTTAGAGTTGGAATGAGATATGGGAACTGGTAGTAAGGGGGTAAACAGGAAGGCTGCCCAGAAGCATAGGTACACCAGAGTGCAACCCTGACGTGTACCACTCCATCAACTGGTTCAGGCAAGCTTTCATCTGAGAACATGAGCTCCCCAACCCAAGGCTTGTGGAACAATGATGTTTGTGTTTTCTGAGAATATAAGGCCCCTGAGAGGTCCACAATCAGATCTCCAGTACCACCTGTTTTCCCAGCCACGTGACTGACATCTCTCCATCCCACCCGATGTTTAAACCAGAATACAACACCAACCCAGCATCAGGACTCTTGTGAAATCTAGACTTAACTGTAACCACACTTGGAGTTTACTGGGCTAGTCCTTTGGAGCATGGAACTAGGTACCACTCTGTACCAGTTCTTCAGTTCTCAGGTTTCTGAAAACCTCACAGGAGGAGCTCGGGAGAGCATCCTTGCTTTATTTTCCCCGGAGGCAAAGATCTTCCCCCAGGAAACCACAATGCTTCAGAAACAGCTCTCCTAGAACATGCCCCACATTTGCCCTAAACCTTTTCCTCTGTCTCAAACAGCAAAATGTAGGTTCATTTTACAGTTTGCTCCAGATCAGTGAGGAGGGCATTACTTTATATTTACATAACGGGAATTAAGTTGGTTTTCCCTGGAACAAACAAACAGTTCCAAACAGTTCCAAAGGTAAATTCAGGTCTCTTTCTTCAGTAACACTGAACAGCTGGAACCTCTAACATGAATGTTTTTAGGCTTCTGCCCATCCTGGTTGTTCAACAACAACACAAAACAAAAGACTTAGTTGACTGTGAGGCAGCTCACCTGCACCTGGAGGATCCAGGGATGCCTACTACAGTTGCTGTTAAGATCTTGGCTTATTGAGCACATTCGAGTATTGCAGTGTGTAACCTGTGAGCCTCACAGCAGGAAAATGAATGCCCTTTCTGAAGATTGTTTTGACAGACTCCGTCTTATGTAAGCTCAGAGTTTTCTAAAGCTCTGCTGTTAGATTGGAATGTGATGGTGGCCGGGTTAGACACTGGTGGGCAAGAAGTGAGGTAGTTACAAGCCATGACCATTTACACCTAGAGAGCTTATAATATAGCTAGAGAGATAGGCAGAGGTTGCATATAAGAATAGAACAGTTTTACCTGCTGACTGCTAAGAAAATGAGAGGGAATAAAAATCTTTAAGAAAAGGCTAATTTTTAGGTCTTCTTCACCTAAGTGTACCTTTTCTCTGGTATGTTGGGCTCCCTAACTTTTCTATAGATACTGGCTCCCGGCCACAGGCTGCCTTATAGTGTGTGATGGGCCACTATGCCAGTAATGCAAACATACCTTTTGTCCTCTCTTTCCATTCGCCTCCTTCAAGCTACTGATGAGATCACTTGGCTTGGGATATTTTTCTTTTTAATGGTTAACGAAATTGTTCTCAAGCTTTCATTTGAGCCTATTCTGAATCTTTTATTAATTAGACTAAGAATCCCAAGAATGGACCCTGATTTCTCTGGTATTATGTGACAACCATGAAAGGACTCTCAAATTCTAGTAATACAGGGAATCAGAGACAGCCTATCAAGGGCATGCTATAGGCAACTAAGGTACCATGTTCCATAGGAACTTCCTACTTTCTGCCACATGAGCCTGAACTCTCTTCTGCTGTCTGCCTGTCCATGGCATCAGTAACTTGTCTAATAAATCTATTATCCAAAAGGATAATAGTGTCCCTCAGTGTCCCCCTTGGACCTCATAGTGAAATCTTTCATAATTTTTTCCTTTCTCTACAAAGGGATCTTGAATATTTACATGACTGGACTTTAGTCACAATAGGAATGTAAGCATTTTGAAACACTGGAGCAATATCTATTTGAAGCCTCCAGTGTGAAACAGGTATAGGCTTGGATGCCCTGGATGAGATGTACTGGGTCTGCCTCCCTATTTGACAGGAATATGTGCTTAAGCTTCTGCAAAGAACGCAGCGTTACAGACACTCAGGCTGGGTAGCTGCTCCTGCCACCTGGGTAAGTCCAGCAATAGACTCACTATGGACCAGATACTGTGACATAACTAGGTCAGAACCTGGGCCTGCAAAGCAAATGAGCAGTGGTCCCATTTTCAGAGAAATTGGGGCTGTCTTATTAATGAGTAACTTGGGCCACCTTGTGCAATTACAGGACCCAAGTCATTGAGAGAACAGTCATTTGCATAGTGGAGGAGGGGAGGGGAGTCAGCAGAGCTTCTAGAGGACTTTTTATGAGTGTTTTCAAGGGCAAGTTACATAGGAGTTTGTCAGTTAAATGTTGTACATTAAATATGTTGTGCAACTCAAGTTAAGTAGAGAAAAATAGGCAGCTTGATTATCTGCTCGAAATTGGCTTAAACATAAACAGGGATGAGAAGAAATGGGCTACAGTCCTAGCAGGGCTTCTATTCCGTAGAATCGAGACTTTTACAATGTAGTCAAAAGACTCATTAAGAGGAGTAACTGGGGTGGGCAGAGAGGGTATGTTATTAATGGTGTGTGCCAGTAAGCATCAGGCATTACTTAGGTCCGTTGCAACCTTTCATCTCATTTACTCATCATGAATGCAGTATGGATCAAGTGTGGCAACTTTCAGGGGTGGGGGACTCAAATGGAGGCGTTTGGAAAGCTTAATGAAGCAATGTTTAGGAAACTGGATAGTTAAGGTTATGAAGCATTTCCAGGCTAGCAACAGCACAGAGCCTTTCCCCGTTCTCTACCATGCGCTCAGAGCAGGAAGTGGTAGTGGAGCCTCCTGAGCACCATGGCTGCCTCCTGCCTATCTGGGGAAAAGCCAAGGAAACTAATACAGAAACCTTGGTTTTTCTCTTCCTTCTCATTTTGGTCTATGTAGCTCCCTTGGGCAAACCCAACTTTGAAAGCAGAGAACTCGATTAGAGATCCTTCAGTTCAGCCTCTGGGGGTCATAAAATAGGGATAAAGAAAACACATGGAAGAGTAAATAGGGGATATCCAGGGGGCTGCCATATGCATTTTATAGATGACACATCAAGACTCCACTAGGTTGTGCCTTTCATCCTAAACTGCATTTATAGCAGTGGTCTCCCATGACCCAGGGGCACACATACACACACACACACACACACACACACACACACACACACACACACACACACACACACCATAAAAACTGTTTCTCTATCAATGGAAGGAAAAGGAGAATGAGCCTTGCAGCTGACAGACCGACCAGGAGTTCTTATGGCTCAGAACTGAAAAGCAAGAGCTGGGGTGGCATGTGAGCAGAAAGAAGGGGAAGAGCTGGTGACAGTAGATACCCCTGGGATCTCAGGTTCCTTTCCCTTTAAGAAGAAGTGATAGTGTTGAAGAAGACACAGGGAGATGACTGGAGTCCTCCCTGCAGTGGGGGTGAGACTCATGCATTTATATAGTTTTTAAATTATTCCCCCAGTTCTCAGTTTTACAAATTTGAAATTGTAATATTTTTCCTCCATGAGCAACATTCAATCCTACTTTCAGGATAACCAGGATCATCAAAATAAAGTGAAAACTGCATTTCTCTTCGTAGAGGTTTTCTGGTAATTATATCTGGAATCTTGTGTTGAGTTCCATGTTAGGATTCCAATGTATAATTTGATCTCTCCTCAGAAAGTATGACATGAAAAAAGAAAAACTGAAAGTATAATTGAAAACAGTTCACATTTGTTCTCCATGCTATTTATTACATCTTCTTTTGACTGGCATCCCCATCCCCCACCCCTAGACTTGAACTGTCTGCAAATAATCCTGTAAAATAAACAAGGCCTGTTGTCCTCTTGGAAAGGATCAGGGACTTGGGTCATTGCTTAGTATGTTTGAGGCCCTGTGGCCAACTCCCAGTGGGGATTTACATGAGTACACACACACACACACACACACACACACACACACACACACACACACACACGTGTTAGGAGACCCACATGATGACTGTGCTGCACATCTGCTATATATGTGTAGGCGGTCTAGATCCAGCTCATGCAAGCTCATTGGTTGGTGGCTCAGTTTCTGTGAGCCCCTGATGGATCCAGGTTAGTTTACTCTGCATCTTCTTGTTGGTGCTTCATACTCCACAGGTGCCTCTGGGCTGTGGTTAGTTGGCTCTGTTGATCTGTCATCTCTAGGTCCTTTTATCCTTCCCCCCACTTTTCCACTAGACTCCCTATGCTTCACCCAGTGTTTGGCTGGGAGTCTCAGCATCTGTTTCCAAATGGCTGCTGTGAGGCTCTTGTCTGCAAGCATAGGAGATTATCATAAGTAGTGTAAGGAATTGGGTCTCTTCCATTGGCGTGGGTCTTAGATTGGTGGGACATTCCCTCAATCTCTGCTCTATCTTTATCCCTGCATATCTTACAGGCAGGGTAAGTTTTGGATCAAAGTTTTTGTGGGTGGGTTGGTGTTCTCCTCTCTCCACTAAGAGTCTTGTCTAGGTAGAGGGTATACTCTTTAGTCTCCATGGCCCCTACTACTAGAAGTCTCAGCTATAGTTTTACTCATATCCTCTCAGGAACCTATTCTGACGTAGGTCTCCAGTTTGTCACAGAGATGCCCCCGCCCACAGTCTCTCTTTTCTCTGCAGGCCTTCTGTCCTTTTGCTCCCTCTCTCCCAGGTCTGATCTCCACCCTTATTTCTCTCTGTACCTTCCTCTCCTACCTTATTCCCTCTCTTCAACCACTACCTCTATCTATTCTGTTTTGCTTTCTGAGTGATAGTTAAGCATCCTTTCTTGGGTCCTCCCTGCTACTAGACTTCTTTGGGTCTGTGCATTGTAATGTTAGCCACCTGTGCTAAGTGGCTAAAATCCACTTATAAGTGAGTACATACCACGTGTATCTTTCTAGATCTGGGTTACCTCACTCAGGATGATCTTTTCTAGCTCCATCCATTTGCCTGCAAATTTCATGATTTCCTTCCTTTTAATGATTGATTAGTATTCCAATGGACAAATATACCATAGTTTCTTTATCCATTCTTTGACTGAGGAATATCTATATTGCTTTCAGATTCTGACTATTATGAGTAAAGCTGCTATGAACATAGTTGAACAGATATCCTTGTTGTATGGTGGAGCATATTTCAGGCATATGCCCAGGAGTACTATAGCTGGGTGTGTTTTTTTTTTTAAGTTCCATGCAAGTTTCAAGAAATCTTTTTTTTTTAACAGCCGAGTAATACTCCATTGTGTATCTATTCTTTATCTATTCTTCTGTTGAGGGATATCCAGGCCGTTTCCAATTTCTGCTTGTTATGAATAGAGCAATAATGAACATGATTGAGCAGTTTTTCGTATGGTAGGATAAAGTGTCCTTTAAGTATATGGTCAAGTGCTATAGCTGGACTTTGAGATAGATATATTTCCATCTTTCTGAGAGACTGTTGTACCAGTTTGTACTTCCACCAGCAATGGATGAGCATTCCCCTTACTCCATGTCTTCATCAGCGTGAACTGTGATTTAAAATGAAATCACAAAGAAGTTTTTCTTTGTTTCCCTGATGAGTATTTTAAAGTGTTTTTCAGTCACTTGAGATTCCTTTATTAAGAACTCCCTGTTTAAATCTGTACCTCATTTTTAATTGGATTATTTGTGTTTTGATACTAGTTTCTTGAGTTCTGTATATATTTTTGATATTAGTCCTCTATACGACATGCAGTTGGTAAAAATGTTTTCTCTTTTCCATAGGATGCCTCTTTGTTCAAATGCTAGTGTCCTTTGCATTATAGAAGCGTTTCAGTTTCATGAGGTCCCATTTATTAACTTTTCATCTTAGTGGCTGTGCTAACAGTATTCTGTTTAGAAAGTCTTTTCCTGTGACAAGTTTAAGGGCTATTCCCTGCTTTCTTTTCTGTCAGGTTCAAGGTATCTGTCTTTATATTGAGGTATTTGATCCATTTGAAGTTTGGTTTTGCACAGGGTGGTAAGTGTGGATCTATTTGGATTCTTCTCCATACAGGCACCCAGTTTGACCAACACCAATAGTTGAAGATGCTTTCTTTTTTTTTTTTTTCCCTAGTGTGTATTTCTGACTTCTTTATCAAGAGTCATTTGTCTAGAAGTGTGTGGACTTATGGCCGAGTCTTCAATTAAATTCCCCTTATTAATGTATTTGCTTTTATGCTAATGTCACATTATTTTTATTAATTGATTTTGTAGTAGAACTTGGAATTGGGAGTGGTGAGACCAACAGCAGTTCTTTTATTGTTCAGGACTGTTTTAACTGCCCTGGGTATTTTGTTTTTCCATACAGAGCTGAGAATTGCCTTTTCAAGGTCTGTAAGGGATTGCGTTGGAATTTTGATGGTGATTGCATCGAATCTATTGTTTGCTTTTGGTATGATGACCATTTTTTACTATGTTAATTGTATTGATCCATGAGCATGGGTCATTCTATCTTCTAATATCTTCAAAGACTTGAAGTATTTGTTGTTGTTGTTGTTGTTGTTGTTGTTGTTGTTGTTGTTGTTTTTGTCTAATCAGACAGGTCTCTCACTTGCCAGTTAGAGTTACCTCAAGCAATTTTACATTATTGGCAGCTACTGTGAAAAGTATTGCTATTTCCTGATTTCTTTCTCAATTCATTTGTCATCTGTATATAGAAAGGCTACTGGGTTTTGTGAGTTGATTGTGTATTCAGCTACTTTACTGAAAGTGTTTATCAACTGGAGGAATTCCCCTGTGGACAGTTTAGAGTCACTTCTTCTCTCTTAGCATGTGCAAGTAAAGATACTTTTCCTTCTTCCTTCTGATTTGTATCCCCATTTCTAAACCTTATAGTTGTAAATTATTTCAATAACTATTCCTTATAATGACTGTATATGCATGTGCACATGTGTGCACACACACTAGAGTACATGTGGAAGCCAGAAAACAACTTGCTGGAATTGGTTTTCTTTTCACCAGGTGATTTCTGGAAATCAAACTCAGGTCATCAGTCTTGTAAGCAAGTTCTCTTAACAGTTGAGTTATCTCCCTCTTATTAAAAAATGTCATTTGTAAAAACAGTCTTTTGTTAATATACTCAGATGCATACTCAATAATGTTCTAGGTAATAATATTAATTATATAAGCCATTGCCTCAAAAGTTATTAATACCATATGTTGATTTAAAACAGATTATTATAGCAAACTTTGTGGTTTTTACATTTAATTTAAAAATGGTAATGAGTGTAGATGCAAATCAGGTGATGGCGTGCTACATAGCATGCATGAGGTCTTGGGTTTGAGCCACAACATCTCATAAACCACACACCATCATGTTCCATACCTGTAAGTCCATCACTCAGGGGATGGGGGCCATATGATCAGAAATCCCTCAGCTACATAGCAAGTTAATGTCCAGTCTAAGAACTTATCTTTAAAATAGTGGTAGTAGTAGTAGTAGTAGTAGGAAGAAGAAGAAGAAGAAGAAGAAGAAGAAGAAGAAGAAGAAGAAGAAGAAGAAGAAGAAGAAGAAGAAGAGGAAGGAGAAGAAGAAGAAGAAGGAGAAGAAGAGAAGAAGAAGAAGAAGAAGGAGGAGGAGGAGGAGAAGAAGAAGAAGAAGAAAAGAAGAAGAAGAAGAAAAAGAAGAGGAAGAAGAAGAGGAAGAAGGAGAAGAAAAGAAGAAGAAGAAGAAGAGGAAGAAGAAGAAGAAGAAGAGGAAGAAGAAGAAGAAGAAGAAGAAGAAGAAGAAGAAGAAGAAGAAGAAGAAGAAGAAGAGGAAGAAGAAGAAGAAGAAGAAGAAGAAGAAGAAGAAGTTGCAACCAAGCCAGTAAGGGCATGGCAACCCATCAGAATTGCCAATTTCTTCATATTGGGACATTAATTTGCTGTGTGGTGCTGTCATCTAGAATTAGAATAATGAATCGAGTTTTAGGAACTGAGAAGCAGAAACCATAAACATAAGGCAGTGAGCTGTGAAAATGGTGGCATATTCACACATGCTCCATTGAGAATGCTTCTGCACCCTCAGCTCATGCAGATGGGATAGAGTCAGAAATCAGTGATGCAGAACTGCTGAGGTGAAAGCTCTTAAGGAACCGAGGTGTAGATGGAGACTTTTAGGATTATTCGTGTAGCGTTACCGAAATTGATGACTTGGATGAGCACTGATGTTAACATAGTCTGCCCTAAGTGTCAGCGGACCTTTCTTATGTACTATGTCAGATTCTCAGCAACGTGGTTTTCTGAGTCACTGAGCATCTGTCAGCTACTCCAGTCAGCTGATTAGTGCAATGGCAACCATTGTCATGTGTGAATAACCGCATGTAGCTGCTTTCCAAAAGACTTTATTAAGAATGATAGGTGCCTGTCTGTAGGTCCAGTTTGTGGTCCTCAGACTTTAGATCCCTCATTTTTCATACAAATCCACAAACAGCAGTAGCAGCAGCAGAAGCAGCAGCAGCAGCAAGAACAACAGCAACAAACCCTTGAGAGCCCTAAGAACTAGAGCATATAGTTATAATTACCTGGGTAATTCCAGAAGAACATCAGGCACTTAGCTTTGCCATGTCAGGTGAAGTTGAATACACAGGCCTTCTACAGTCAACCAATATTTAGTCCAGCCATTCTAAGTGGCCTTACGATATCTCTATAATTTCACTTCAATAAACAGCTCTCAGAGAAGCATGCATTTTTACTTTCTACACAAGAGTAAAAAGTAATTCCTGTTTTTAAAACTCAGTTACATGAGCATTTCCATTATCTTTGGAAATTGTTCTGGTTTGCTTTCTTTAGCTGTGATAAAACACCATAAGAAAAGCAACTTCAGGAGGAAAGGGTGTATTTCTTCTTATACCTCCAGGTAACAATCTGTCATTGAAGGGAGCCCAAGCAAGAAGCCAAGCAGGGAAGGGACCCGGAGGCAGGAACCAAAGCAGAGACCACGAGGAAGAATGCTTACTGACTTGTTACCCATGACTTGCTCAACCTGCTTTCTTATAACCCAGGGCCATCTGCCCAGAAGTGGTCCTACCCACAGTAGACTGAGCCCTCCAACATCAATCATTAATCAAAAAATGCCAACACAGATTTGCCTCCAGGCCAATCTGGGAAGGAAGGCTTTTTTTTTTTTTAATTGAAGTTTCCTCTTCTCAGATGTCCCTGGCTTGTGCCACGTTGGAAAAAAAAAAAAAAAGAAAGAAAAAGAAAAAGAAAAGAACTAGTCAGCACAAAAATCTTTGTTAAAATTTTATCAAAGTTTCTTTTGTTAAAAGTGAAAGAAACAAGCGATCTGTTAGGATAGAAAAATTAAACATGATTTGCTGATCCTCATATTTTTGAAATAATTAGGTGCTGAATAATTACATAGAACTAAGTGTAAATGTGAGCCAGAGGTATGAATTTTGGAAGAAATTACCTGTGAGTGAGAATTAAAAGCAAGTCATTACACAGAGACTGAGGCAGTGCGCACAGGTCTGCACTAGATGGGGTCCTAGAACTAAAAGGAGGAGTGGACACATGCTCCATCCCTAACCCAGTCTCCAATTGACAACCACTTGCCAATGAAAAATTAGCTTCTTCCATGGGCATCTCCCTGGGGAAACAAGTACCACTTAAGGGTAGGCTACATGCCTGGGCGTAGATGGCCAACAGAAACTCAGTGGCACCTCTGGAGCTTCCTTGTCTCATAATATCCTGTCCAGGCATCTTTTTATTTCTTATTTTTATAGTTGTATATATCCTACAGGTTCTGTGTCTGTATATTATGGCTTTCAGTTTTTTGTTTTTATGGGATTCTTGAGTATGCAGATGAGTGGGCCTCTAGCTCTATATCTGTTTCTTGTGCCTCTTCTTGTCTTCTTTTTCTCATGTTGGTTTTGTCCTACTCCAACTTGTTTGTTTTTGTTTTATCTCATGGTATTTTATTTTATTATAATCCACTTGCTCAAGAGTGGCATAAAGCAATTGGACGGGAGAGGACATGGGGAAGAACAAGAAGAAGTAGAGGAAGGGAAAACCACAATCAGGATATATTGTTTGAAAAAAAAATCTACTTTCAATAAAAGAAAAAATGTATAAAAATAAAACAATGTTAAGAATTTTAAAGTAAAAGAAAAGCAAGTCATTATCCACCATGCACGACAGCCTGTGTGCATTTGAGAACCACTGTGTCTGTCATTTTTCAGCCCTGTATGAAACTGTTTGCTCAAGGGAAGACAAGCTGACTTTAGCTCATGGGTAAGAGGTCTCAGTCCATGTCACATGACTCCACGTTGCTATGCCTTGGTAAGGCAGAGCATCAAGATACAAAGTGTGTGGTGGAGCAAATCTGCTCATCTCATTGTTTTGAAGAAGGTTGAGGAACGAGAAGGAGAGACATATTTTCAGATACCCAGTTCCTCCAAGGGAGCAAGACCTCTGCCCACGTTCTCCACCATCTCCTAGTACTGTCATCAAATTACAGATCTGCCCATGAATTAATCCATTATTACATCAAAGCTTCCATGAGCCAACCTCTTCCTTAAAGCTTCACCCGGAAGCATTACATTGCACACCAAGTGTTCGACGCATGAATTTCCAAACTACAAGATACCAATTTAAAGGTATAGCTTATACAAAACCAGTATGAGACAAACATGATAACCCTCCCAGAGGGATATCATGTCACTCCTGGTTAATTAGTCAGTAGTGGAAGAGTAAAGAAAGAATGTTAAAGTAAGGAAAGTGATCAGCAGGGTGTAACTCACCAGAGAGAACAACTAAGAGCTGCAGAGTAGCCATTGTTTGCTGTTGATGGTCTCACCTGTCTAGACAAGTGTAGAGAGCACTGTCCCGGGATTGCTTCTTTGTCCCTGCTATAGGATCGGACCAGATAGGATCTGTGTGGCAGCAGATCTTATCTCTGAGCTAGCCATGTTATTGACACGGAAAATTGTTAGCTACAAAAACTCTACTTTTGGAAATCTAAGATTCTATTGTAGAGGAATAATGATATCCCAACACTGAACTGTCAGCAGTAGGTTCTCGAATAGCAGGAGATTCCCCTTTCCTCTCAGGTCTGCCCTCATTAGAAGTGGCAACACAAAAGCCATGTATAGACTTTTGTTATGAGAGCGAGCCGTTCTAGGAGCCCGCATCAGCACGCCCCCTTTCCAGGTACACAAACTAAGCCACGCTGCACTGTGCAGGCAAGCTGCCCTCATCTGGTTTGCAACTCACCTTTCTTTTCCAATTCAGACTAAACATTAATAGAAGTTTTGATAATCACCCATGAACTTCATGTTTTTTAAAAGGTAGTGTAGCTCTCTTCCTGTAGTGTAACCATAGCAACTGACAGGGAACAGAGAGAGAAAGCTTTCACACATGCTGTGCTAATTAATCCTGTCCTACCAGTTCCCTTCAGCTGAAAGATGCAGTTTAATAAATTTTGCATGAGTAAGCAGCTTTTGATTTGTGAGCCTCACAAACCCATAGTGTTGTCTTTACCGAAAAGATTTGGGGCAAATGGCATTAGAAAAAACATATTTCAAGGTATTCTCTTTTTAAATGAGCCATTGTTTAAGTAAATTGGTCTTCCCTAAGATTTATTTTTCTTATTAAATGATTATAAAAATATTTTTGAGTGAACAGCTTTTGCCCATTGGTGTATGGGGTACCTTCAAAACTAACAACTGACTATATTCAAGTGAAGTGATGAGAGAGCTTTTTCTCAAGTGATGGAGAAAACTGTATTCTGAAATATAAATATCCTTATTTTCTATATGATATTTCTATGTGCAAACCCTCTTTTAAAAACTCTGTTATAAAACTTTGAAAACTCATCCTCATTGCTCCTTTGGGAACCACTGTAGCCCAGCTGAATGAAGATGTGGTTTTCTTTAACCAACGTATGTGAGAAGGGAGTAAATTATGTAGACTAGGAACTTCTGTTTGTATTTTCCACAAATACTGAACCAACTTAACAACTTACATTTGCTCCGCAATCACTCGAATGGTTTTGATTTACATTATATTTAGGTCATTCTGGTTTTTCCCCTCATCTTAGGGTATCACTTTCTATTTAATAACTGGCCTGATTGTGTGGATTGTCAAAGACAATCTCACGTTTATCTGTCTCCTATCTCTGTCTGAGCTGTCTGACAATAAGGCCTCGGGAAAAGCAAGATCATCCAGCACGGATGGCATCCCATTTGACTTGACAGCTACATAAGGGATGAGCCAGAGCCTATTTCCAGACCTGTCGTTAGCTCTGTGGTTTCTGTATGAAAATGTAGTCATTAAGGACCAGACCTTTGGTAGGATCGCCAAGCCCTACAGACATTCCTATAATACTGTTCTATCTGAATCGAGGTTGGACTATGCCTCAAAGAGGAAAGAATGTGCTACATGGACTCTGTGCTTGCAAATAGCTCTACTTGTGTGCAGAATAGTAGGTGTAGTAAATAGAGTTTATTTGTATGTTTCTTGTATCTACATTTTTGTTTGGGAAATGCATAAGCATTAACCAATTCAGCATATCATCGCCTTATTATAAGGACTGAACTGTATAATACTGGACTATCATGATAATTGAATTAATTAACAATTCTTTGTATTACTAGTTGCCTTATTAATTTTAAATTTTATATATAATCCAGAAAATTAACAGCTATGGTTAACAAACAGGAAGAAGTTTGTGTTCCCAAACATTACTAATAATTTTAATAGATTATTGAAATGAACATGTTAAAGTAGGTTCACGGCAAAAACTTTGTGTTATGTTATACTTTAAGTATAATACTGAGAGATGATCCTTTATGCTTGTGCTGTTAGTTTGTTATGTAACTGCGAAAAGGTGCCAGAGTTGATCAACTTAAATGTAGGAATGGTCTTTCTTTGTTCATGGTCTCAGAAGTTTCAGTTGGCAATGGGCTGGTCCTGTTGTTTTTGGACTTATGGTGAGGCAGAATGTCACATGGAAAAGCTCAGGGTGGAACAAGGCTGCTCACCTTGTAGCTGACTGGGAGCAGAGAGAGAAAGGCTATCTCCCTAATATCCTCTTCAAAAGCATGCCTCCAGTGAACCAGCTTCTTTCTACTAGACCCCCATCTCTTGGAATGGCCTATCAACTCCCAGTAGAACTGTGGCCATTGGAGTGGTCAAAAGGGCCACAAGGGAGCATCACAGGGCTTTAGATCTGGAATATTTTAGTATTGCATTTGTCACTAATGGTAACCAGGTAGTGATCTGTTATTTGTTTTACTTTCAAAAACAACATTGTGAAATGTGTGACTGTTAAGAGACTCAGAAGGCTTATGTAGATGGCTCAGTGGTTTAGAATGCTGCAGAAGACCCGAGTTCAGTTCTTAGCTCCAAAGTCAGGCAGCTCACAACTACCTGTAACTTCTACTCTAGGAAATCCAATGCTGTTTTGTAGCCTTTTCAGGCACCCACATGCATGTGTACATAGCATGTGAATGTACACACACACACACACACACACACACACACAAACACACACGCATAATTAAACATAAAAATAAAGCTGTTTATTCTTTTAAGTATTACCCTGGGGACATAACTTGCTGATTGTGCTTTCTCAACGTGCAGGAGGGTCTATGTTCAATCTTTCCACTGCAGCTAAATATTTTTTTAAAGTGTTAGACAATCATTATATACATTCTTGGAAAAACACTCAGAAAAATTTACTAGATTATGAAAGGGGAGGGGCCTGATGGGTGGCTCAGCAGTTAAGAGTATGTACTGACATGTCAGTTTGCAGAGGGCCAGGTTTGGCTGCCAGCACCCACATCAGGAAGCTCTCAGACACTTATAGCTCCTGCTCCAGGAGAACCGACACACTCCTCTGATCTCTTTAGGCTCTCACACTCATGTGCATATACCACCATACACATGATTAAAATTAAAATAAGTCTTTTGAGAAATGGATAATCACACATTCCAGAGGTAAACCATGGGGGCATACAAAAACATGTTGTTTTCAATTAAAGTGATATTGCTGCTTTTCGCCCATTGCAATCTGATAATCTGTTCTTATCATCTGTATGTGCCAGTTTGATCATTGCTTTATAATTATGAAGCTCATTCATTTTCAGATAAACCTCCCCAGTGTGTGGCCCTTTTGAGTCTTTGAGAAACAAGCACACCATAAGAACGTTTGGTGCAGCTCTTTGAGAAAAGAATTGCACTTTCTTATTACAGACTCCATACACGTGTAAATGTTGGTGGCACTGATCAGTTGTACAGCTGGGAAACTTTGGCTTTAATATGTCTTTTCTACAAATTATTTGTCCAAAGAACCCTTACTGATACGACTTACACGTTTTGTAACTCTGAGAGCTAGAGTTATACAAAGCAGAAATCTGAAGTAGCCAGGAGATTCTAAGGTGGTTGTGCTTTTGTTTAGTGATATTTTATCAGATCCATAATACTAGAGTTTTCGTTGCAGTGTGAATGACTTGATGATTATTAACATGTATTAAAAACATGGAGACTACCTATGGCCTCCTCAAACGTTGTACTAACCTTGACCTTGCCTTCATGAGTCTGAATTACAGCACTGTTGTTTAGCCTTTTTAAGTGGAACATTTGAATTTAAAACACATGTTCTTTTAATGCCCACTTAACTTCTTTATGTTTGCTCTAACCTGCAGGTCTGGCAAGAGCAAAATCCGTCCCTAGTCACACGTACTCCAACGAAGTGGTCACCTTGTGGTACAGACCCCCGGATGTTCTCCTGGGCTCGACAGAGTACTCCACCTGCCTTGACATGTGGTGAGAAATCAGCACTTTAGCCTGTCTGTGTGCCATGCTTGGTCTGGGCCAAATCTAAGCCAAACATCTAACAGTCTGGACAAAGATTAATGGTGCAGAAGTGCCGCCCATGTGCGTGGCAGTTCTGTTGTTGTCTCTGTAAAACCTGATTGGGAATGGTACCTCATCAGAGTCGGCTCCAGATGGGGCCTCCTAATGGTTCTTGATGGACAAGGTCAGAGGCGGTTTTTTTTCTTCTTCTGTCAGCCCCGTAATTTTCTCTGTAAGGTCGTAATTTACGGCTTATTTTATAATGAGGAAGTATGTATCTCCAAAGAGCAGTAGAGCTAGACGAGTGAGAGAAAATGTTTACATTTACCACAAAGCTCTGGTAATTGGTTTGATCGAAAGCTATTGATACCAATTTTCCAAAGTGAAATGTCATGAGTCTTAAAAAAATATGGAGTAATTTCAGGACAGTAGTATTTCCTGCAGAAGTCTACCAGCTGTGAAAGATCTTTTTAATGAACAGAAGTGGTTGGTAATGTTTGTTACATACTTGTTAATACTAGCAAACGACTCTGCATCCCCAGTCATGTAAGATCTAACTGTCATAATCATCAAAGGAAACGAAGTCACACGTGGCTGTTGAGCGCAGCGTTTCCTTTTCTAGATTCACGTTTAGGTTTGAAGTAGAATGATTCACGGAGCTTGTGGCTAGTTTATAACTGGGGCCTTTGTCCCTGAGTGATTATGCTGCTGTATTTAGGATTTAGCTGCGCGATCATATACTGTTTATGGCCTCAGTAAAACTTCAGCATGGTTTATTTACGTTCCTCTTGTGTAGTTACTTCAGAGCTCTACCCTCAGCAATCTCGGCTGTTAAAAATTAGTCACTAATGAGCCCTAGGTTATTCCCTGATCTATTTCATATAAAAAACAATACATTAAGAAAACAATCAGATTCCTTGCAATGGATAACAATGCAAAGGGACTTTCTTAATGTGTGTTTAAGATACCCCTAGCTGTGGGGTTTGTTGCTGCATGGAAATCATCTGCAGCATCACATGGACACATAGGTATCATTATAGGTTATAGCTTAATATAGCACTGTAAAAGAATCCAAGCTATGAAACACCCAGTGATCTGTTATCATAAATTTGTATACCTCATCATGAATTCAATCACATTTTAATAATATTCTAAATCCCAAGAGTAACTATCACCATCTATGGTTCAGTGGCTGAGCTGGTCCATCTTCTTGTCACACTCCCTGGCTTTGGCTTTTTAATGGTTATTTACTCTTTATTTATTTTATTTTTTTAAATTGTTTGTTTTATTTGCATTGCTGTTTTGCCTGCATGTCTGTGAGAGGGTGTGTTGGATCCTCTGAAACTGACTCTACAGACAGTTGTGAGCTGCCATGTGGGTGTGGGGAATTGAATTCAAGACCTCTGGAAGAACAGCCAGCGCTCTTAACCGCTGAGCCATCTCTCCAGCCCCTTGGTTATTTACTCTTTATGTAGTTAATATTTTCTCCTAAGGATAGGCCTATCGTGGGGTAACATAGACGGGGAAGGTTGGAGTGAAAGGCTAGTGCACACCCAGGTGTAAGCTGGTAGTGCACACCCGGGTACAAGCTGACTGCCTCCTTAATCCCTTGCCACTTTCTGCTATTAGCTGAGAGTTGGCTATGCAGATAACACTTATATCACAGTCTTGAGCTATGAAGTGTTTTTCTCTTTATTTTGGCATGTGAAAATTCTTAGTAGTCTCCCAGTGAGTTCAGCTAAGGTCTCTACTAATAAAATGGGTAGTTTTGAAATAATTGTGGCTGTGGAGCCAGTTTTGTCTTAGTTGCTCGGCAATTTAGCCAAGATTATAGCCCCCTAAATGTAAGAAGCTGTTATTACTGTGCCTCTGGCTCAGCTTTGGTGGTGTTGAGGAGAAACCATTAAAAATGTTCTCCAATGGACTAGGGACATGGCTTAGTTATGAGGTGCTTGCAAGTGTGGTGACCTAGGTTTAGCATGGTGGCACATGCATGTAACCCCAGCAGAGGGGACAGGAGACAGGCAGGACACTGGAGCTCAGCTTAGCCAAATCAGTGATTTCCACGTTCAGGGAAAGACCTTGTCTTAAAAATTAAGGTGGACAGCAAGGACGCCATTGAGCTCTGGCCTCACCGTGATACACATTCAGTCACCTGCACTCATATATATCCATGTATGTACAACACATAGCCACAATGCTGTTTAAGATGTTTGGGCTATTGCTTAGTTGGAGGACATGAATTCAATCCCCAAGACCAGTGTACAGTAATGAGTGTGCTGGACACGCTGAACTCTGAGTCTCAGTGTCCAGTTAGCCTGGGCGCCACTTATTGTTTTTAATTTATCTGTATTATCAGTATGCCTGGCTAGCGATCAATTAAGGCACAGACACTTGTTATATTTTAAAATATCCCTAGTTAATCTGGGGCAGGGCAGACATTAACCCTCTAAACTACTTCCCATAGTGGGAAGGTATGGGATACCCGCCCTAATCCCATGCCATCTGCTTCTAATAATGTCTATCAAGCCACCTCCCGTCCATGATCCCTCACACTTGTTAATGCTCTTCATCTGGGCCAAATCCTCCGCCCACGCCGGCCATGTGCTTCTCCTCCATCTAACCCATGGCGCCTTCTACTCCTCTCCCTTCAGGTCTCTCCCCTGGTCTTTTTTTTCTTCCCAGAATTTTCTCTCTCTCTTAAGCCAGGGAATCCTAGCCACACCTCTATCTCTTTTGCCCTGCCCAGGTCGGATGGCTTCTAATTAATTAAAAGGTGGGTCACAGAGACAGCAAGCAGTAATTAGCATAAAAAAAATCAGACCATCACCCAACATTTCCCTTTTTTGTCTAAATAAAGGCCATTTTAATATACAGTAAGTACAATTATGAAAAAATATAAAAACCAATAGGTAAGACTTATATACATAATGTTTAATCAAAAGGTATTTGGCAGCCTTGAAGAAATATTATCTTTTTTATCTTGATGAGTTTAAAGTATTGAATTAAATCAATATCTATCAAAGCTCAAATCTATCAACCTAGAAGTATCTTTCTAGACCTAACAGTATCTTTTTAACTCCTAAATAACTAAGTTTAATTTTAAAACTATCTGGTCTTCAACTACACCAAAGACTTGAGAAGGAATAAATTTAGCAACCTAAGTAAACAGGAAGTGCAGATTGGCAGCTTCCAAAATGAAAAGATGACAGTTTACTGCCTGAACAGACACCCAAAACTATAACGTTGGAGCATCATCTTCAGCCTTCTGGCCCAGTATATCTGACAGACATATTTGTGAAGCAGGAACTATTGAGGATTTGCTTACCCTGTCTTGGCAGGGTTTGGCCATCAACTCTGCCTGTGTCCAACCTTGCTTATTTTTAGGCAGAACTCTGAGGGAGAAACAAGGACATTTTTGTCCCATGGCTCTTTTGCCACACTCGAAGCCATCTCCACAACGAGGTTCTTTAATGCTCATCATTTTCTTTGAGGTAGGTAGGGTCCTGCCAAGAATTAACCTGTCTTATTGACAAAGAATCTTTAAAACAACAGAAACATTTTTAAATGCCATTTTTGTAGGTCTCTGAGGTTTTTGAAGACCTTGTCTAACTATTTTACCATATCTAGCTATAGAATCATATCTGTTAAAGCTAGCATGTATATTTTATACTTGACATAACTATGAATTGATGAGCGATTGACTTGTATTACTTAATTATCATAAACAGCTTACAATAACACTATCAGAGTATTGGAAGCAAACCACGTATTAATTGAGTTGTATGTGTACAATACCTCATATTACAGTAGAAATATAATGTGTGAAGAATAATATTAAACTGGAATTCTATTTTAATTTATCAAAATTAAACTTATTTGTATCAATACACAAAATCTTGTATCAATGAATTAAAATTAACCTTATTTGTGAGTAACAATTAAGGCCTTAAGTTGAGGAGTAGATTTAATAATCTACTTTTTGCCCTATCATCCCTAAGCCAATGAGAGAACTGCCCTCCTCCCCAAAACATAAAGAGCTTCCTAAGAAACAACACTCAAAACTGACCTCTGACCCCCATGTGCATGTGTGTTCACACATACACCAGTAAGCACACAAATACACACACCTATATACACACTCACATATACACACACATGCATGTGTGTACACACATGGCAGGGTGGGATAGGGAAAATGTTCTTTGTAGTATCAAGTCCAGGGTGGGCTATGACTTGCTAATATCTTTGATTCTAGCACACACTGTTTGTTTTCTAATCTGTCCACCTTCATTTCCTACCAGACCATACCCCATGTGTGTAAAAAATGGTTTGGGCACTAGCTGCCAACTTGCTTAGAACATAGACACAATAGAAGGCTATGAAGAATCCTGCCTGCTATTTAAGAGGAAGAGAAGGAGACCGACCGATAGAAAATAGTGGACCCCAAATGCCCTTTGATTCACATGCCAAGATTATTCACTGCCAGAAACAACGAGCAAATGTGTCAGGTTTGAGCAGCTTTCTGTCCTTATTTTCAGTTCCCTACCAAGCCCTAAAAAAATCTAAGTCTGTCTATGCTATGCCTGTCACTCTGCATCTGATGTCATTCCAAGCAATTTTCTAGAAGCTGTTTTGCTATTTTGCTGTAAGTCAGGTAAAAATGCATGTGTCTCTCCCATGAGAGGGATATTCACAGGGCACTGATTTTTGCATAATCAATGGCATCGATGCAGGATATTCAGACACGTGGAAATGGGGATTGTAATTGAGTCATGGCTCAGCTGCATCAAAGGGAAATACAAATATTAACCCAGGGACAGCAGCAGGGAGGCAGGTGGCAGGAGTCCCAGGCTATTTTTACAGTTCATTTACTGTCCCGGGGCTGCAGGGCAGTAACTAAAAACTGATGATCCCTACACAGTGTTAAATAGCCGCAGGCGGTAAAAATATTAATGAAGACAC
Organism: Acomys minous; assembly: GCF_964271855.1. Taxonomy (NCBI): domain Eukaryota; kingdom Metazoa; phylum Chordata; class Mammalia; order Rodentia; family Muridae; genus Acomys; species Acomys minous. The sequence goes on along the minus strand of NC_140487.1, from coordinate 24,264,081 downwards.
ATATGCAATAACGCTGTCAGCGTGTGATAGAAATCAGAGCTGGCACTGTCAGGAGCTTCTCCTGTAGGTCTCCAGCACCATGGCGGCGTGCGAATGCCAAGTGCCACCTGAGAACTCAAACCAAGGTAGTTTTGATACCTTTGTTTCCTTCATAAATGCAGATCCAAACAGCAGAATCACATTGAGCATTGCCTCTTGTAAAACGTCTGCTGATGGTTGTGTTTTATAGCTCCTTGAAAGTCAAAGCATGGAAAAACCATTGCTAAGCTTTGAAGCCAGAGAGATGCTCAGGGTTCTGACAGGCACACAGTGGAAACATGGCTGTGAAGGCAGGTTGTCTGTTAGCGCTTCACTCCCTGGAGAGTGCAGATCTCACTGTAGAGCTAGTGTTTTTATTTATTTATATTTTTCTTTGTTTCTTTTCTTTTACTTTTATTTTTTTTTATTAATTCATTCATATTACATCTCAATAGTTATCCCATCCCTCGTATCCTCCCATTCCTCCCTCCCTCACGCTTTCCCCCTATTCCCCTCCCCTATGACTGTGACTGAGGGGGTCTTCCCCCTGTGTGTGCTCATAGGGTTTCAAGTCTCTTCTTGGTAGCCTGCTCTCCTTCCTCTGAGTGCCACCAGGCCTCCCCATCAAGGGGGACGTGGTCAGATATGGGGTACCAGAGTTCCTGTGAAAGTCATACCCCACTCTCCACTCAACTATAGAGAATGTCCTGTCCATTGGCTAGATCTGGGTAGGGATTTGAAGTTTACTGCACGTATAGTCCTTGGCCGGTGTTCTTAAATAAACGTCTGTACCTTCTTAGATGCTCAGAGCTGTGTTTGCAGCTGCACACACTCTCTAAAGCAGAATAGGCTGGGGATCATTTTACAGGATTAAATGTTTTGTATCAGATAACTAAATTATCCACTGTTAATACGTGATTATCTCGTCAAAGGCATTGTGTTTTAGAGGGAACCCATGGTAGCAACTGTGCTGCCCCCCCAACCCAGTACGCAATGAATGATGGGATGTCAGGCACTTCCTATCATCATCTTTTTTTAAAGCTAATTAACATATTAACTATGCTTGTCAAAATGTGGAGCAGATCATTTATAAATAAGCCTGTCAAACATAATGAGATTGCATATTAAATCACCTCTTCTCTATTACGTCTCTGATTTAAGATTAAAATTAATTTATTTAACACTGTAGCAGCTGGGTGGTTTGGAAAAAAATCTGTGCAAGTTGTAATATATAAGAATATGTCTGAAACAAGATTGATTTTTAGTATATTAGAAAGAATATTGCCTATTAAGTATCATAAAGCTGTTTGGCATTGTTTCATATTACATAAGCTTAGTGGCCATATGTATTGGCAGTATCCAGTGTTCTGCCATCATCTTAGTTGATCTTTCTATCTTGAACCAAGGCAATTTATACAATAAAACTTCTTAAGACTTGGGTTTATTTACCATTATTTTAAGAGAAAGAGTTACCCCCCCCCCATCCTGAACACAGATTCTTTCTGTGTGAGGTCTATGTTATTTTGGAAACTTGAACGATAATAATAGTAATAGTATGTACTTTCATTGGGCATAACTGTAGCTAAGCCCTGCTGTGCTTTTAAATTACTTCCCTTTTATGCAGTGAAACAAACAATGCTCACCACATCTAAATGATGACTTTAAAGTCATGTGGTTAGTAAATAGTCAACATGCACACTGTAGGACAACCTTGTCGGCATCCCTTGGTCTTTCCAATATTCTGTACTATCTCATCAGATGATTTGTAAGAAATTGGTCTCATTTTACTACTAATGTAACTCTAAAATACATACAAAGTGCCTTATAAAATATTAGACTTCAGTCCATGTTGGGTCTTTTGTGTTGCTCTGCTATTTTGGGTGGCTTTGGTTCTCACTCAGGAGCCTGTGCCCTGTCTGTCTCTCCTGATAGCTTTATTCCAATATCTTCTATGACACAATTTTATTCAAGGAAGCCTCTTTTTTAAAGACATGTATCATTGGATTGAATATAGTTTCATGATACCAGTATCTATGCTGAATACATTTTCCCAACTCCTAGTTATTACCCTTTTATCGTTCCTGCTAAAGTGAATGAGTCCATTTTTAATAAGAATGCTAAGTAAGAATGAAGCTTTGGATTCCTGAGCCACAACAGAGTCATCTTTCTGTCTGCGTGGTTTGTATGTTTTCTGGTTATTGCAGTTATGAGGCCAAGGAAGATGTGAAACAGTCGTCGTCAAATCCAGCTCTCTTATAGCTCTCAAGCAGAGCTCAGATAATGCATTCTCCAACTGACTTACTGTAGCTTCCGACAGTGGGGTGCAACAGCCACAAAGAAGGACCCGCATGTCCCTGCTGGAAGTCAGGGTTCTCAGTCCATTACAAGTAATAAGGCTTCCGAAATTTTAAGTTACTGTCTAGTTCACGAACATACAATGGCACCTTTGGGAGTTAAAAATTCAGCAAGGACAATGGTACAAAGGATTCAACTGTGCCACGTGACTTAAAATACATCAGAACAATAATTGGCTCTGTATTTCAGTCAGAGAGATTTGCAATAGTTTCCATGTTTAAGTCACAGCTAAGGCTGACTGCTGGCTACAGAAAAGTTATCATTGCCTGTGAGGTTTTGTTTTGTTTGTTTGTTTTTGGTTTTTGTCAATATGGCCCTCTCACCCTGTCTGGTTGTGAAACACCAGCATGCCAAACCCAGATCTGCCTCTGGAATGATAAATAGAAGCTTCTGTTTTGTTTTATTTTTAATGAAAAATGTGTGGTTATATTTTTACATCTCATTTATCAGTGTGATTTTCTGTGAGACAAAGTGTCATTCAGTCAACATATTTGGCCACGAGGGTATCAATAATAGTATATAGGACGAATATGTATATATACTGCACAAATTAAGTTTCACCTAATTTCTTTTTTTTATCAATGTTGGCGAAGTACTTGGCTGCTCACAAATGTTTTCCTGACTGATTTTCAAATAGCCAGCTACACAGTCTAAGTGTCATGACATTATTACAACCTTGGGACACACTACTGCCTCACTGCAATGTGAGAATAGACAAAGATGATTACAAGAAATTCTTGAGAAATATAAAGCTGTATCAATATTGAAAACAGCATTCTTATTACCCTTTGGGTCTGTCAGTCAACCAAATTAAATGTCTTGTGTTTCTATTGGCTTGTAGCATCCAAGAGTGCTATAGGATATGACAATGAAATGGAAGATGCTATACTTCATTTTAAGGGAAAGAACATATAGCCTCTGTCTTAGGAATTAGAAATTTCTGCTCAGGATATTGTCATATTACATGGGAGAGCAGGGCATGGGTAGACTATGATTCTGTTTTAATCTAGAAATATGTAAATTAAGGACTGTGGCAAGTAGGTTAATCCCTGTAATGTGTGTGTGTGTGTGTGTGTGTGTGTGTGTGTGTGTGTGTGTGTGCGTGTTTGATATATGTCCAGGAATGCTTGTATATGTGTGAAAGCCGGAGATCATTGTTGAACGTCTTCCTATATTGCTCTTCAACTTTTCATTCATTCATCCATCCATTCATTCATCCGTTCATTCATTTAGAGACAGGTTTGGTAGTGAAGCTGAAGCTACTATGTTCGAGACTTGCCTGGCAGGGAATTTCAGGGACCTCCCTGTCTCCACCTCCCTGCTCTGGGATTACAGATGCATGCTGCCCACGCCATCATGCCTGGCTTCTTATGCATACGCTGGAGATCCAGACCCAGGCTCTTTGTTTGTGCAGCAAATACTGTGTGGCTGAAATATATCCTCAGCCCGGCCCCTTTATGTTTTAAGTGTGTGTGTGTGTGTGTGTGTGTGTGTGTGAGAGAGAGAGAGAGAGAGAGAGAGAGAGAGAGAGAGAGAGAGAGAGAGAGAAACATATATATCCTTAAGTTTTAAATTGTGTATATATATACATATATATACAATATACAGAATATATATGTATATATTCACATAGAATTCATCTTTCTGAATATGCAGTGTTTTTCCTCAGACCAGGAGCCCCAGTACATGACTTGCTGAAGATAAGCCTGTCCAGTACAGGTCAGAGCACTGGGTGCGCATCGGGCTGGCCTTCTTGACAGGAAACCCTCCAAAATCGGTATCCCGGAACTACTTTTGGTTCTTCAGAAGCTGGTAGCGGGTAAATGATGTCCTCAGATCAGGGTAGACGATGGCACCTGACGAGCACACAGACCAAAGCACACACTTCTCACTAGACTCCTGTGTTCCTCTCAGGGCCTCCCCATTTTCAATCATCACATGATTGAAGCTCTGTTGACTACGTTTCATGTATGTGTCAGAGAAGAGGAGGCTGGTGAGAGGAGGCTGACGGGGCAGTTTTCTAATCTTCCACCCCATTCTCAGCTGTCAGATCCATCTTCCCAATGTTTGGAGCCTGTGTCTCCTTGTGCTTAGCCTTGTCTATGTTGCTAAATTGCAAATCCTCTCACTGCAGCTTGGAATTGCTGTTGCCTGTGGTCTGTGCAGATCCAGACACCTTCATGCACATCTGAAAACAGGTTATCTCTCATCCCAGGTCCCTTCCTGTCGTGTGTGTGTGTGTGTGTGTGTGTGTGTGTTAATTTGGTTTAATTTTATTTTTCTGATCAGGCATATTGATCTCCTTGAGAGAAAAAAAAGAACTGTATATTTTACAGTGTGCCCTTCTCCCATTGATAACTCAATACTTGTGGCTTTAACTATGATAAGATGGCTGCTTTGAGTTCTCATGAATGGGTTATTCTTAAGGTGCCCCTAGGTGGGAGCCAGTGAAATGACAGAGCTGTGGAGGAAACTTTGTGACTGCCAGCCTCTAGGCATGATGGTGGAAACGGTTAAGCCTTACTATTGTTAGTGAAATAAAAATAACTTTATATAAGAGAGCAAACTTTACAAGAAAACCACATTTTGATTTAAGAGTCAGTTAAAAAAAGGAGACAAAATATGGACTCATAGTTTTTAAAAGATAAACATTTTCCATAAATATAAAGAATGTATTGAAGAAGGCCGACCTTTGGATCTATATCCTGTATGTGTCCAATATGAACTTGCTGTTTAAACATGCAAACGTTGCCAGTGATGTAGCTACCCACATTGGTCGAGCGCTTCCTAGCATCATGTCCAGGCCTGGTCCCCAGCACCACATAAACGCAGCTGTGCTAGTGGATCCCTGCTGTCTCGGGCATGTGGTGCTGAGACGGGAGAATCTGAAGTTCAAGTTCATTCTCTGATACCAAGTGAGCTGAAGGCCAGCCTGTGCTCTGTGAGACTTGGTCTCAAGAGGAAAATTAATTAGCAAGACATTCAAGAACTATCTCTCACCCACGAGAAAATTTCTAGGTCAGTGAATCTAAAAGGATGGAATGCTGGTTTGTATGCGTGGGAATGGCATAATTGTGTGTAAATGGAAACGTGACTGAACAGAAACTAGCCAACTCTATGAATACCATTCATAGCAGTACTCAGTAAAGAGACTGTGCTGTTTTCACTGCTCAGCAGTGGACAAAAGTGGAGGCAATTTACTCTTCATGATACTGCTTTGTATAATATATAGTCTAAGTAAGAATCATATCTTCTTTACAGATATACTGCTATATAAAATTTAAATGTATTAGCAGATTTTTTTCTAGTTTAGATGGTATAGCATGCAGTAGCTTAAATACCTAACATTTCTTTTAATTTTTTCATTGTATGGAGTTTCCCCCATTATCACTGCTAAGTAATGTCATGTGAAGAATAAAGAAAATAATGCAATTATTTTTAAGGATTTATTTCTTATGTGTCTGATTATTTGCCTACATTTATGTATATGTGCCACATGTATGCCTGGTAGGGTGGACGAGAGCATTGGATTCCCTTGGGCTGGAGTTAACAGATGATTATAGACCGCCATGTAGATTCAGGGTATCTAACCTGAGCCCTCCGCAAAAATACCATCTGTTCTCAACCACTGAGTCATGTCTGTAGCCCCAAAGCAACCATTTAAAAGAACTAAAGGAAAACTTAACTAAAATAACCTACCAGTGGCCAAGAAACAGCTTGCTGAATCCATTAAAATATCCAGAACACCAGGTCTGTGACAGTCACTTAGTGATCGCTAGAGGCGGGACCCGAGTGCTGTTTTCTGGGGTCTATGAGGGTCGTTCATCTTTGCCATGACATTTTGTATTTCTCCGTATTCCCATGTGAGATGAGAGAGTCAGCTAGTGAGATACTTACCTAATTACATTTCCTACAGAGCCCGGCAAGGCTTTTATCATTCTTTCTGATTGATAGTTCAAACAATTCCACCTTTATTCCTAGCTTTTGCCATATTTGCTTTTAGAAATTGAATATTTTCATAACCCAATGAAAATTCAACAGATTAAAACCTTATTATAGCAACAATATAAACTTGCACTTATTTGTCATGTTTAATTTAACATGTTTAACTTAGAAGCTGCTTCAGAGTTTAAGTAATACTCTGAAATCAATTTATAATTTTAGTATTGTTTTATGATGATTTTGAAACCCCCCACCCCCATCTGGAGATGTTTGGTTATGTTTCCCACACTATTTGATGGTGGCACAGAAAGAAACCAGAACACAAAAGACAAAACCATTCCTAGAATCCCAGGGTAGCCCCATTCTCATGAAGATTTCCCTTATACATGCAACGAGTCTAGGCATTTAGACATTTATTCATTCATTCATTTTGAATGACACTTTACAGGGTACTCCACGGTGAAAGGGAACCGATTCTGCCTTTAAACTATACTCAGGCCAAGTATTCAACAATGGACCAAAAAGTGCACAGCTTTTTCCAAAAAATGAACCATGACATTCTGTGATGAAAAGGGTTCTTGTCTTCATATCTTATATATATTATCTGAGTTACTAAATGATTCTTAATTATCAGCTGCTCTGTCACTTATCTTAATGTGGTAGTGTTATACTATTCATAATCAGAGTCCATCAAAAATTCAGCCATGCCATTTGATGAATAGACTTAAATACCAATATAGTGAGCAACATAATTGAATTTCAGAATTCTCCTTGTAGGAGACTAATTTACATAAAAACTTTAGTAATAATTTCTCTTCATGATCTACCATATATGGCTTTATAAAAACAAAACAGCTGAAATAGGTCATTTGCTTGGATCTTTAAGATACCCATGGGTAGGTTTTTCCCCTAATTCTTTTTTTTTTTACTGTTTTTTTTTTAATTGAAAAAATAAAATCATTCCTATTACATCTCAATTGCTATCCCATCTTGTGCATCCTCCCATTCCTCCCTCCCTCCCTCTTTCACCCCATTCCCCTTCCCTATAACTGTGACTGAGGGGGACTCCCTCCTCCTGAATATGATCATATTTTCCCCTAATTCTTTGTTTTGCTGAACAGGAGTTGATGCATTTGCTGAGAGAAGCCTTAGAACTATCTTGCTTATTCTGCGTCAGCTGGAAGAGAAGCAAACATCAAAGATGTTCAGGCTTCATAATTTGTTTTTCTTGTTCTGCCTGGTTTATGCTTAATCCTCTGAGAAGCATTACCTCTGGTTGTGTTTTAAATGACTTCCTTCTTTAATTGTTCTAAAACACACCATGTAATATCCCCATGCTGTTTGATGTAACTTTCTGCATTTTCTATTTGGTTTTCCTCAGAGTAGGCTTTGGTGGGGGTGTTTTCTTTTCCGCCCACTATACCTGGCAGCTGTTTATCTGCAGTCTGAATGTCCCTCGTTATCTATATGGTTAACCACTACCCACGCTCACCTTCTTCAAATATTAAGACATCGATAAAGATCTGTAACTGTCATATGCTGAGGGTAACTCACAGTGGTAGTAGACATTTTTTCCCCCCTTGGCTAATTGTTTTACGCTCTCTGCCAAAACTTCTAATTCTGAATGCTTGATTCCGGCTCTATTTTTATCCGGCCATCCTTATGTCACCTGGATAGAAAACAGAATTACCATCTTAATATCTTTTTGTCTGATTGTGAAGACCTATCAAGACATACTCAGGAGGAAAGCTTCCAAACCTGGCACTGAAATTGGACATGTACTTGGAAAATGCAATTTCTTTATAAGTTAAAAGCACTTGTTTTGGGCACCGCTAAAGTTCTTCTATCTCTAAATTATGGCAACTGCTGGAGTTATAAACAAAGTTAAAATGGTGGTATTTGGGTCAAAGTGGATAATTTACATTTTTTTAATCTTATGTAGTAAGATTAATTATCAATTAGACATCTCCTTTGACTGTCTCATGTGTGTGAGTACTCCTCAGACTCATTTAAGTAATTGATTGACTCCTTCATTTCAAAGGCATTTTCTGAATATTTGCACTAGTCACTGTGCTGGTCACAGAGATGAGAAAGGTCCACATGTTCAAGATTGTGTGTCATTACACAAGAATACAGTTACATCAGTGGTAACTCTGAGGGAAAGGGCTAAGATGTATCTCTGGAGACAGACAGGCCCAGCAGTAAGCTCTTCAGCCTGACTTGAGAAATCCATCTGTCTAGTTAGGGTTACAATTGCTGTGATGAAACAACTTACACTTTCAAATCATCATTTTAGGAAGTCAGGACAGGAACTCAAACAGGACAGGAACCTAGAAGCAGGAGCTGATGTAGAAGCCATGAATGGGTGCTGCTTACTGGCTTGCTCTTCATGTCTTGCTCAGCAGTCTTTCTTACAGAACCCAGGACCACCAGCCCAGGGATGGCACCAGCCACAATGAGCTGGGCCCTCGCACATAAATTACTAATTTTAAAGAAAAGTCCTACAGCCAGATCTTATGGAGGCATCTTCTCAATTGAAGTTTTCTCCTTTCAGATAACTCTAGTTTGTGTTAAGTAGACATAAGACCAGCCAGCACAGCATCCTTCTAAGTTGACAGTACTAGGTGCATTCCTGGAAGAAGATGTCACAAGGGCACGGAAATGCTGGCACTTAATGCATAGAGATGTCAGATAGCAACCCAGGAGCAGGTAGGGAAAAAGCAGGGCAGAGAGGGAAGAGCAAGTGGCTAGAGTTTAGAAGAATGCTCAGTGGCTTGCCTGTATCCCATGAAAGGCAAAGTTTTTAGATGATTCCTGGATTTATGACTGGAGACTTCAGAGATGCTAAATAGAAAACTAAAGAGAAACAAGAAAACAAAAACATTTGGTTTGCCACTTGATTAAAAATACTACTGATAAAACATATAGACGGGCACATGTTATTGAACATATGTGACCAAAGTTATTGTTGGAGCTTATGGAGCCCATAGTGTGGCCAGGGGTCCTTGCTGTTTCTTGCTGCTCTTAACTGCAGATGTGGACTCTGGTCAGAGAGACCTGCAAATCCCCTGCTGCGGCCACCCTGGAACTCCACTCCAGAGCCCATTCTTTGCTTTTGTGTATTTTTTTTTTAATTCTGATTTGCTTAATATGTAGATACATCTTGTTGGAGACATAATTTTCTTAAATAGCTTGAAAATTTAGTTCCAACTTGCTCTTTCTGCTACAATTCTATTGTACGGACGTGAATGTTTTCTAAACAGGGATTTTCCTCACAATGTAGGGTTTTGTTTGCTCATGGCCTGAGAGCTGAGTCCTCCGTAGAAGTATTTGACAAAGATATATTGTGCCTATCGGTGCCTAATGAAGCACTAACCACAGTAAATGGTGAGTGACACTTTAATCAATTCAGTCCTCTCAGTACACCCACCAAGGGCATGGCGAAGTGTAATTTTTTAATCTTTCACTTTTCAACGACTAAGAATGCCAGAATTAAAAGATCACATCTGGTATGTATAAGAAATTTTCTTACAAGTTATAATAAAAATAAGTTGATTTTTTTTTCTTTAGTCTTTTACAAAAAAAAGTTGGCTTGTTTTGCAAGTAGATACGTTTCTTCAGAGAAAAGTGGGATAGATATATAGCCACCTTGGTGCACAAAATAGCTCCAGCTTTCTTTGGATAATGGTTTGTTTCAGTGAACCATGGCTGGATAAAATTACCTGCTAGGTTAATTAACGAGGAAGCTTTTCTGAGGTAGTGTTGAGTTTAGATTGTGGTTTACATTCAACCTAATTTAATTTACTAGTCCATTGTTTCATTGTTGTGTTTTCAGCCATAGTTCTAACACATGTTTATGGGGATTTATCGGAGGCACACAAAGTTCTTTCAATACAGAATTACACAGGTTCTTGCTTTTCAGTGTCTGACTCGGAGAGTAGCTACCCTGGAGTAACTTAGGAGTTTGTTGCATCCTCAGATTTCAGCTCTCACTCAGAAGCCAGAACCAGCTTCTGATAGGATCCTGCAGGACCAGCATACACATTAGACAGGGAAACCGTTTCCCATGGTGCTGTTGGATGGACACATGGGCTGAGCATGGATTTCTGGTGCCAACATGATGCTGAAAGGGGGAAAGCCAAGATGATGAAGTTGCCCTAAGTTATGGGTCTGTTCATCTGCTTGCCTCCTTTCAAGAGTAAGTTATCAGGGTCTTGGTCTGCAGTCCTCTTTGCAGAGGTTTTGAAGATGCCGATGGTTCCAGAAGTTCTGTGAAGGCTGTAAAAGTTCTCTAGACTGCATTGGAGGCATCCCTCCGTTGCAGGTGGAGAATCCTGCATGCAAAGGGGCAGCTTCTCCCTGCTGTGACAGCGGCAGTTCAGTTGGTCCCTGAGACCTCTGCGTAGGTACTATGTTACCTTTCTTTTTAGAGATGACCATTTATATTATGCTTGCAATCAAATATGCGTGGTGATAGATATAATTAGGTCCTCCCACTTAACCTCTTTTCCCTCTGTTTTGGGACCAGACCTAGACTGGACTTGAATTCATGATCTTCCTCTGTCAGTCTTATACGTGCTGTCACACTCTGTCATAAAATGCAACCAGGACTTTAACAAACAGGTACTGCAGAATGCATATTAGTAAGTGATTTTGGCAACCTCACTCTGTTCCTCCCAGTTTGAGAATTTGGTTATATAATCAAACACAAGGGTCGAGAGAGAGAGAGAGAGACAGAGAGAGACACTCAGAGAAAGGAATACACCATGCCCAGGTATGGCTCTGGCTCCTCGACTGGCAGTTAGCCATTCTTCACCTTGTCTTTCTCTCCTCCTTCACTGTGAGATGATGCGGCCATGGTGAGGGCCCCTCTCTAGAACTCATGCCTGGTGTTCAGACTGTCACCTACCCTAACTGGGAGGTACATGCATTTCTTTTTGTGTATACCATGACAGTAACAACGGGAAAAGGGCTGTATAAGCTTCCAATCTCCATTATTTAGTACAAGGAAAAGAAAACTTAAGTTATAATGTATAAATGGATTCTCCTTTCATCAGCATGCAGAGTCAGTGATGGAGGGTATAGACATAGTGTAGGCAGATAGAAAAAAAGAAAAAAAAATCTCCTGGAATCACAGATCTCAGCTACTGTGCATTTACATATAAAATTCAGCTCAATAGGCTGAACGTCCTAGCATTTATGCTATAAAATAAAAGGTAATTCTCTCAAGAAATGAGATACTGTTCTCCCCAATCTTCTAGACAGAAAACAAAAAAACTCTTTGTGATATTGATCCACGGAGATAAATTCTTCCTTCACCCTGTTGTACCAACCAATGCCCAAACCCTCCAATTTGAGAAACAATCCCTCCAGAACTTGTTTCTGAAGCATCTCCAGTGTCACACTGTCTCGGTGGCTCATCCTTATCTAAGGGATGCTGTGGATGCAAAGTGACAGAAAGGAGTAATCTGAGAAGCCTCTCAACTAACATGGTGACAGGTTAATGACAGTGTAGTGTATGACTGAAAAATACTGAGCGTGAACATCATTTTCACACCACAGAAATAAGTGCGTGAAATAATACAGATGTTAATTAGCTAGATCTTACTCTTATACACATGTTTTAGAGCATCATGTCAGTATTTTACAGAAATATATATATATATATATATATATATATATATATATATATATATATATATATTGTGTGTGTCAATAAAAGCAAATAAATCTGAAGAGGAAACAATGCCTGCATCTCTCAGAGTCTATCTGAAGCTCCATAGTATGCAGGCCTATAGGCTGTATGTCATTCTACACTTACCCCTCCCTCAGCCTCCGGAGAAGGAGCCTACATTTTGCCTACTGCGATCACTGCTAGGACTGGGAAGGGTCAGATGACTTAACAACTAGTGATTGTAATGGGTTCAACTCTGAAAGCTGTAATGAATTTCATTTTAATTAATTAATTAATTTCATTCACGTGGATGTTTTTGCCTGCATATATATCTGTGCAGCCTGTGCGTATGGTGTCCCTGGGGATCCAGCAGCGGGCTTCATAATCTCTGGGACTGGACTTAACAGGCAGTTGTGAGCTGCCATGTAGGTGCTGAGGACAGAACCCCATCCAATCCCCCTTGGAACCTGGTTCCTCTAGAAGAGCAGCCACTGCTCTCTCCAGCCCCTCTGAGTGTCTCTGTATATCCAGCTGTCGTGTCTTCCTTTGAGTGAGTAATAGATGAAAGGGGGTTGTGTACATTCTAGCTGTGGAGTAAAACAAAAATTTTACAAAAATGAATATAATCTCTGGCTGTTTTTACCCTTTCTTCCACTTTTTCACACAAAGCCATATCAGCAGCACTTGACTCTCTCAAGACTCCCTACTTACTAGATTCTGTTTCCTCTGCCTGGAATGCCCCATCCGTGGTGTCCCATATCACGTGATCCAACAGGCTGACACACTCTAACCCTTCTGGCCTTGAGATCTCTGAGTCTCCCTAGACTTCCACACCGAGTGTAGCATGGCCTGTTCTCCATCTTGCCATGGAGCTATAGGATAAACTAAAATTCTGTGTTTGTGTATATGGAAATGCAATATGATTGTCCTAATTTGGCAATGGCCCTTAAATTTTATTTGAACTTACCCATAATGAGGAGTGAAGCTGCAAAATGTTTTTTTTTTAGTATAGAAGAAATTAATATCACACACTTGAGAAAAGTATAAGTCATCTGTTTAGTCTCTTAATACAAAAGGATGTGACTGGGTTGGGTAGATCTCAGTGGGAGAACACGTGCTTTGCATGTGCAAGTGTCTGGGTTTGATCACCAACCCCAGATCAGATGAGAGGAGAAAGGATATCTGGCTAGGGATATAGCTTAGAGGTAGGTCTTTTGTCAAGGTGGGGGAGCCTTGAACCCAGCTGTACCAAAAACAAATAAACAAAAGAGGAAGGAAGAGGAGGGAAATATTTTTAAAGGATATTTTAAGATATTATGAATCCACTGTAGATGACCCAACCAAATTGCAGGAAGAAATAGAGGGGTTTTTCTGTGACAGTTAATAATAAAAACTGATTGCTATTTTCCACATTATAGATTACTTTTTAGCATTTAAAATCATGTAATTAATTTTGACAAAGTTTATTTAAGTTCACTTTTTATACTCTGTTTTTATGCCTAACTTCGTATTATTTTCACAATAAATAGTACCAAATTAAAGGCATCCAGGCCTGAGAGGGCACCTCTCTTTGCTTATTATGGCAAAGAATTATAAATTTTGTTTCAAATTCTATTTTAAAATTAAAAAAATATTTTTAGTTGGGTAGCTGCATGTGTGTGTGTGGGAGGTGTCTATACACATGAGTGCAGTGCCTGCGGGAGCCAGAGACTTCAGGTTACAGGCAGCTTTGAGCCAGATAATGTGGGTGCTAGAAGCAAACTCAGGCCCTCTAAAAGAACAGTACATTCCCTGAGCCAAATCTCCAGCCGTCGGGTCATTTTGGCTAGTGACGTGACTGAAATCCATTGCTTTCCATTTTAACAACACAAAAAAAAAAAAAAAAGAAAAAAAAAAGTCAGAGTTCCAAAGGTTGAAAGCTATGTGTACCTGGGTGGCCACATCAAGTTATCTTACCAGCTCAGCAATCCTAGAGTCTGGTATCAGTATATTAAATTGCATGAGGCCTTTTAACTGGTGTGTATGTGTATCCTTGTGGTGTATGCATGTGTGTGTGCAGATGTACAGGCTGGTGTGCCTACATGTGGAGACCAGGGGAGGACATCAGGTGTCCTACTCTGTCCCCTTTGTTCTACTCCCTTGAAACAGGGTCTCTCATGTAAACGAGCCTCAGTGATCCTCCTGTCTGTCTTAGCCCCCACAGTGCTAGGATTACTGGTGTCCGTGGCCATGCTCAAGTCTGCATGTGTGTGCTGGGAATTTGAACTCATGTGTTCATGCATGCAGAACCAACCACCGTGAGCTGCTTCCCCAGCATTGCCCATCTTCTTCTTAATGAAGAATTTAGACTCTGCAGATAGTCATAATATAACCATTCAAATTAAGAAAAGGAGACACGCCCCATATGCAACATCATTTCTTAAGTGTAGTGGTAGTGAGCGAGTGAATAAGTAGATGGATTCGTTCTTAACAAACCGCTCAGTGCCATCAACTTACTTTGTCTGTTAAAGAAGCGCAAAACTAATGGTGAGGAGAAAGGGCGGGGCCAAGCAGTGGCTTCTTCATGTGAAATTGAAGGACTTTTATTGCCGCCTGGCAGTTCTAGTAAAAAAAAAAAAAAGATACATGGTATAATTCTACTTATAATTTATTTTCTTGTGCATTATAATTTCTTTATGGTCGCTAAGTATATTCTTTGAGCCTCATTAGTGTACTCTTAAGTGTCTTTGAGAAAGACGATGTCATAGGAGCCATCCATTAGGAATGAACGTCCAAATCTCTTCGCCAGCCAAGCATTTAAAATCTACAGAGTAACAGTATCGTTTTGTTCCATCTGAACAGAAGTGAAGTGTCGGTTTATCTGCTAAGTATCATATTTTGGAAACGATGTAAACTAAGAAAAGTAGCTGAACAAGAAATTCTGTAGGCAGTTCCGACAGTGTAAATGTTACCTCCCCCATCCCTCCGGACAGCTCAGCCCTAGGCACATAGGAAGTGGTCAGCTTCACAGTCAAAGATGCCGAGTAAGGGGGCAAGAGGAAAGACAGAGGCGGAAAACAGGAAGGTGTGGGTATTCCAAATCCACCATGCTTAGTGTGAACTTAAATAAGAGGACAATGGAAACTCGGGTCAATAGGCATGGAAAAAATTCTTGGCAGAAAAATTTAGAAAACTACCATCCTAGCATTTTAAGTAGATGCAGTCAGACATCTGAACTCCATCTGTCTAGAATGAGATGAAACTAATTCTCATTCCCCGAGTGAAATTCTGTTTATGATGTAACATGGGATTTGTGCAGGCATTCTGGCAGATAAACCCTTCTGTGCGTGTTTAAGCAGAGGTGATGTGGCCCGCGTTGTGAGAAAGTCATTCTAACTAACGTATGACTCTAATTCGAAACAGTGTTGGTCACAACTGTGACATCAACTGGAACGGCTGCCCAGAAGTAGGTCACTTGTCTTTTACCCCAGGGGGCTCTGACGTAAGTTAGCGATACAATGGTTTGCTTGCCCTAGATTGAAGTGAATGCAGCATTTGAAGAAATGGCCTGGTATTGTCAGTCAGGAAACCTGCCCATGTTCAAGGCAGAGACATTAAAAATGATAGAGAGTGGTTCAAAAATAGAGCTGAAAAAAAATTACCAAGCATTCTGCACGGCCTGGTCTCCTGCAGGCAGGAATCAGATCGGGTCAGAGGTTTTCATTTGCAGGAATGAGAGAGAGAGAGAGAGAGAGAGAGAGAGAGAGAGAGAGAGAGAGAGAGAGAGAGAGAGAGCTCTCTTCTAGTTCTTTGTCATTAGTGTGACTTCCCTGGCTTATTCCAGGTCCCTTCCATCTTATTCCAAATGACTTGTCCTCCCAATTCTCAGCAGGTGTATTTGACTAGCTGTCTGCCTGTATGGTGGACAGGTATTATGAACATGGCAGTTCAGGTAGGTGGCAGGGTTGAGCTCACTGGATGGTCGTTGCGTTGAGAAAGAGCATGGCTAGCAAGCTTATGGCAGGGATGGGCGTGGGGGAGGAACTATCTTGTATGCTAGCTAGAAAGCACAGGGCCCGCTTCCTGGAGGAGATGACAGTGATGCAGGGTTAGTGCCTGCGTTGGATTTAGAGCTCAAGAGCTAATGTGTGAAGGGAAGCTGTTCCGGGGAGTGAGGCATTTCTGTTTGGCAGGGCATGAATCTGGCTCAGCAACCCTGTGCTTAGCTGCCCTCAACCATCTCAGCAGCTCATGCCTGGGCAGAATCTTCGGGGTTTGTGGTCAGAGCATTTGTGGTTTTTCAAAGTTTCCCAGATGATGCTGGTGGGGAGCTCACTGAGAAGCACCGGCAGCTGAGAGAATAATAGTCCATTATGAGTTTGTGAACCGTAACTGGAAAGGGTGCCGGGACAGGACCACAAAGCTTTCCTATGTCAAGCCAAGGACTTCCTCACCTACAGGGAGGAGACGCTGAAACCTGCTGCCTCATTGGTTTCCATTGTGTTCCGAGCCAGCATGGCTGCACGAGTTTAGAGTCCTCTCAGGGCAATGGAAAAAGGGGGTGCAGAGTGTGGGTCTAGGTGTGCCTGGCAGCTTTGGTTGACCACTGAGCGTTTTTTAAATCCATTGCTTCTTCTCTGGTGTGGGGACATTCTAATCTCTGATTTGGTTTTCTAAGCAGAATTATAGAAGTTTTTTTAAAAAATAATTATTATTCTCTCTTCAGGGGCGTTGGCTGTATCTTTGTTGAGATGATCCAAGGAGTTGCTGCATTTCCAGGAATGAAAGACATTCAGGATCAACTTGAACGAATATTTCTGGTAAGTTCTATACAAAGTGCTTCTCAGAAAAACTTGTCTCTAATTAGTTCTTTAGTGACTTGACGAACTGCCTGAAATAATTTAAGACATATTTGCCCATTGTCACATTTAGTTCTAATATTTTTTTTTTTTGCCTTTAAGAAGCAGAGAGTTAATTGACGTGTCCTTTTAAATTATCATATGTGAATAAAATGATAAAGAAGTAAGAATATGTGAGATAAGAGAAGTACTATAGACTGATGAGCTGCAGTGAACATCCAGGCGCGATGGCTGCATCTTCCAAGAAGGAGGAGGTCCCCTGGGTACCACCCTCCACGCGTGCACTGTAGTCTTCAATTGCTAGCTGCCTTCTGTCACATTGAATATGGGGAATGGTAGGTGAGGAGAGCATGGAGACCTTCCGGAGGAGATAACCAGGCAAAACTTGTCTCAGCCAGGTCTTCAAGACTGCTCTCTCCTCTCTGAGAAGTCATATGGAAGTCTCCTCATGTTCCCAGGAGATGACATGAGGCAAATGGTGCCTCACCTCTGTCATCTTCTTCCTTAGAGCATATAGGTCCACCCTAACTGTGCCTCGTACAACATGAAACCAAATGACAGGACAGTTTACAAGATTCCTGACTCGCATTCTCCAAAGCTTGCCAGTGTCAAAAGCAAGGGGAGTCTGAAAAACTATCATAATCCAGCGAGGAAGTGAGGAGGAAGTGGCAGCTCAGAGCGATATGGTTTCTTGGATAGACCCCTGGGGCATCAAAAGTCAACAAAGGAAAACTAGTGAGACCCACATGAAGTATGGGGTTTACTTAATGCCATGTATCAGTGTGGGTGTTTATTTGTGGCAGATGTACTGGGTAAAAATTTAACATGAGAGCTGAACGAAGGGTGTGCAGGAACTCTCGCTGATATTTTTGCAACCTTTACATAACTTAAAATTTCTTCTAAAACTAAAGGCATATCTTGAGTTTCGGCAAAAGGTTGTCTTGAGCCAGCTTGTCTGTGTCTGTCCTCTTCTGTCTTGGACACTTCCTCAGGTTGTTTCTTCATGGATGAGAGAGGAAAATGAACAATACCCTTCTCACTTTGAGGAATCATTGGCTTAAAATAAAAAGTGTTTCTTAATTGCCTAGTACATAGTAAATGTACATCATTTTCATGTCAAGTACTTTGTTTTGGGGGAGGGATTTTATGCTAGTTACTAGCCATAAATATTATATCATTTTAAACAGAGAATAAGATCTAGACAAAGTAATAATTTTATTTCAAGGATTTAAATTAAACACATCGTGATAGCTCATGATACCATACTTTCTCCTTACTTACAAAACTCCCCTGTAAAACCGTTGAGGTGGATTTCAGTGTGGACCACATCAGGAGATTCCTGACAACCATTTGCTCCAGAGATGTGAGCTTTCCTCTAGAGATGAGACAGGAGGATGTTCCACAGGGGTTGAGACGCTGTCACTATTGTGTTTCCCTCCTATCAGCTATGAAACAGTGAGAAAAGAGACTAGGGACTACAGAACCACAGCACGTATGCCTCCGCCACAAGGTGTCCCCACCCCTATTGCATAGCTGATACATGAGGACAGCTGGAAGGATGGGGTGTCCCTGACCGAGACTCTTTTCAAAGAGTTGTACATAAAAATGTAAAGAAATAGATAAGGCAATCTCTAGGTGAAAGAGAAGATTCAAATTTAATTGAATATATGCCTACAATGCTGAAATGAACTCTCATGACTACAAAATAATACATTTTAATAATGGAGAATCCTGTTAATGTAAAAGGTGAAAACTCACCCTCCGTCTTTCCATGCTACCATTCACACAAAATCACATTTAGTTGTGTGTGTGTGTGTGTGTGTGTGTGTGTGTGTGCGCGTGTATACAATTAAATTTTTCTGTATCTTGTCTACCATTGTGTAGCTTCTATTTTCATTTCATACTATGTAACAACCACTTTTCATTGAGGAAAATTTTGAAACGTCTTCATTTTTAACGACAGAATGTACAGATAAGACATTATACAAATATCTCATCTGTTATTTTTTTAAACTACCGGAAGCTACATTGCATCCTTATTAAAAGTAATTATTAGAATTGGAAACTCTCAATATAATAAGTCAATTTTCATAAATTTGTTGAATATTTTTATATATCCATTCTTTCATCTAAAAGAAAAAAAAGTCTTCATCCTCCTTTCCCCAATAAAATCTTTTATACTATTTATTTAGTTGGATTGGGCCAGCAGATTATTTGAGAGACAAATGTTTCTCATGTGAGAAATATTTTACTTCTACTAAGAAGAAATTATTCATATAATATATGAGTCGTAATATGTAAGTGATTTAGTTTAATTTCACTGAGTTAATTTAGACAACTTATTCCTAAGTATTCTTTTTCCTTCCTTTTCTCTGTGTGTATAATGATGTATGTATGCATATTCACATGTATGGTGGTACCTGAGTGTACATGCATGTGTGCACATAGGAGTGTGGAGGCCCAGCGCTGATTCTGGAATCTTTCTAGATTTCTATTCCATCTTATTATTTTAAGGCACAGTGTCTTAATCAAACTCAGAGCTCACCAGTAAGGCCAGGCTT
This sequence comes from Acomys minous, assembly GCF_964271855.1. Lineage (NCBI taxonomy): Eukaryota > Metazoa > Chordata > Mammalia > Rodentia > Muridae > Acomys > Acomys minous. Next base: position 24,244,693 of record NC_140487.1, on the reverse strand, counting down.
GCTAGACAGCTTGCTGTGGCCATGCTTTTCTGACACTGGAGTTATAAGCATGCCAGTCTGACACCTAGGTGGCTTCTGGAAATAAAAACTTCAGTTGCTCTTGTAGCAACTATTGTAAACACTGAGCCATTTCTCCATGAGCCCTTCCATGTATTTTGTGACTGTATAAAACCATTGAACATACTGTTTTAATGAGGTATATTTTATATGTTATCTATATCATGCTAAGTCATATCTAAATATTTAGCCTTTGGGTTTGCTTAATACATAAACACAGTCATTATGTTACTTGTTAGATTCTGAGACTGTTTTTTTTTTTAAGTTTTTAGTTAGCTTTTAATATTGAATCCTATTAAATAACCTTTTCAAGTTTTTAAGTCTTCTCTATGATAAAATAATTACTTTCTTGTATTTAAAATAAGGAAGCTAGGTTTGCAACCTTTAACCTTAGCACTTAGGAGGCAGAAATAGAAAGATCGGGACTTCAAGGCCAGCCTTGGCAATGTAGCAAGTTCAAAGCCAGACTGCTGCCTGGGTCCCCGTCTCAATAAATAAGTAAATAAGAAAACATAACAAGATTAGTTTTTTTTCTTGGATATTATTTTAGGATGAGTTCAGAAGAAACCGCAATAGTTATATAAATGAATTATATACTATAGCAATAGAACTAACTTACACAACAGCAAATTCTTACTGGAAATGTTTGTATAATGCAAATAATTTGTGTCCAGGAGCGTTGTTGGATTTCTTCCTGTAAGGATATTTAGCTCCCATTTCTTAATTTTATGGCAATGCTTTTCTAATTTTATGGGTATCCAGAGACCTTTGAGCCATGGCTAGGCTTTTAATAAGCTAAAGAAATAAATCATTACAAATTTCCCATGAGATTATTGGTGTACCAAGCCACAATTTGCTCTTCTTAGAGCACAGAGACCCATAAACGCGGATAACCATTGTGACTGCTGGCAGTAAATGTTTCATTTCCACAGATACTTGAAGTGCATAATGCTCTTTAAGATAAAATATCCTGCGGTGATTAAGAGCTGAAGACCACCTTTTGTGGACGGTTACTGATTTAGAATTAAGTGACAGTACGGGTTTGCCCTGAAGAATTAGAAAACAAATCAAAATAAAAAGTCTAGGAACTTTGGAAAGCAAATATTATAATCGTAAATTTTGCGTATTCTCCTCTGGATTGTTGATCTATGCAAACGTAGCTATATGACATGTTAAGCAAGCTACTCTTGGGGCTTGTTGATCACTGAATAAGGACATTGGACAAGCTCAATAAGGTTGAATCAATGGGAAAGCATTCTTTTCCTCAGTGAGCTTTTATATCTGGCCTAAAGAGGAATGGCTATTAAATGGGGATTAAATCCCCTTTAAGAGGCATCTACTGGAAACTGCCAGAATCTCTTTTCTAAAGTGGCAGTTGTGTATATATAGAAAAGCATTGCCAAGAAGACAATCAACTTTGGAAGACATGAAACGTGGGATTGTTTGTTTTGTTTCATGTCTTAATATTGGGATTAAGTCCATTCATTTCCCTGTAAACTGTGTATTAAAAGGTGGTTAATAACCTTGAAGCACAAAATTAATTCCTTGTAACCTAAGATAGTCAATATAATTAGTTTCCGCATACCGAGGCTATATTAAAAATGAGCAAGGCAGCAGAGCTCAGTCGGTGAAAGCCTTTCTGTTTTGCTTTCTTTGTGTATCCCTCTTTCATGGGAGAGAGCAGGTCACATTTTTAACAAATCCAATTAGTTTGTTTTCAGAGCATCATAATCATGTTGCTATGCAAGGTGAGCTGGCATTGCTTCAGTCTCCACTTTCACATGAATTCATTTTCCTTGAATTCATGATGTTCATATGCAAGGCATGAAGAAAGGCGGTAGACTTTGCACAAATCCTATTCAATGTGGAGTTGCCTGTGCATATTTACTAGGGCAGCTTTGCTGGAATATGGGGAGAGTGGTTTGTTTTAATTTTCAGCACTGCCTATTTTAAAATATAACATGTTGTGTTCCGTTCACCTCCATTAGCTGTAAAACATAAGCAGCAGATACATTCATTTAGGTGAGTGACAAAAGTCACAACTAATAAGAATTTCTATTCTGAACACAATGTTCTGGCTTGACAAAAAAAAAAAAAAGAAGCCCGCATGGTAGAACCCTGGGAATATGTGTCTCTCACTTCCAAACAGCTGAGCAAATGGCAGAGAGTACAAGGACAGCTGTCAGAGACTTCGGCAGATGCTTCTGGGTTTATGCGGCTCATGGCCCAGAGTACAGCACTGGTGACAGAGGGGCCACATGCTTCTGTTTTACAGGGCTGCTTTTTCCTCCCTGTCTCTGAACATTGATAACCCTGGCAATGTCACTCATGTCTGCCTGCCAGAAGTTCTTCTGCCAGTTGTTAACCTAGTTTATATTATTTGATTTGTACATTGGTGAAAATATTCCTCCTCATCAGTGTGTCGCTCAAGATTTTAATATCTCTCTCTCTCTCTCTCTCTCTCTCTCTCTCTCTCTCTCTCTCTCTCTCTTTCTGTGTGTGTGTGTGTGTGTGTAAGAAAGTGAGAGAGAAAAGAAAGCCCATTTAACTTTAAAGCTTCAAGATTCTTTCTTAAGCCCCCATGTTTCTATTTGAACTGACTGTGAGAGAATACCCTGGTTGCTGTCCTTGTGTACCCCAATGGGTTGCGTCAAGGGTCTGCACAATGTGCTAAGGAAGCCATACAGAGTGTGTGGGAAAGCCACACGGTCTTAGGTGACTGTCGCAGCTGTAGAGGCATGCTGACATGAGACATTTATCCCGTGGTTGTCGTGATTCTGTTTAGCCTAGGTTGTTTCCATTGGGCCATGTCAGCTCTTTCACTGCAGTTCTAAGTACAGTGTGATGTAAAAGGATCATGTGCTATTATGACATCTGTGGAGAATGTGGCCACCGCTATCAAGACACAAAAGAGACAGGTTGCAAGAACTATGAAAAATATAGTTCCTGCACCAAGATAGGAAAGATGTCTTCTTCAAGGCTGTCAAATACAAGTAGCCCAAACACTAAGAATGTAACATTTCTATAATTCCTGATTGTGTCACGGTTCTTCTTGCCATAGGTAATCTACTGTATATATGTGTAATAATATAAACGTATACATACGAAAATAAAATAATTTTTAAAACGTAGTTCCTGGTGACTGCTGAGCACCTGATCAGCAGATAGAAGACTCAGCAACCATACTGAATCTTATGTTAATTAAAGTATTAAAAGATTGTACCTTGAGTAAGTCACCTTCTCTAATTGAGTGCATTCCACATCTGTAGAGGGAGGAATGAGCTAAGTAAGTTTAGTTCTGTCTTACAACTGTTGCATTTTTGTATAATTTTATTTGTTTTTTAGTGTGTGTATGTATGTGTACGGTGTGTGTATATGGTGTGTGTGTGTGTCCACTTGTGTGTGCTCAGGCACATGAATGCCACAGTCCACATGTGGAGGTCCGAGAACAACTTGTTGGAGTCAGTTCTTTCAGACACAAATGGCCATCAGGCTTGGAGTTAAGTGTTTTTACCATTTATTGACAAAAGTTTTGAATTCTAAAAATGTATGGTATTACAAGATTAGGCCTCAGGGTTGTGGATGATTAAAGAAGACATTTCTAGGAAAGGTTTTGTTGAGCATTGAAGAAAGAACAAGGGTTGAAGATGTGAAAACAAGTGGGGTATGTGGAGAAACACAGGAGGTGATGGATTAGCTCTGGGGCAGGGGCAGTAGGAGTGGACCTTGTGTGTGTGTGTGTGTGTGTGTGTGTGTGTGTGTGTGTGTGTGTGTGTGTGTGTGTGTGCGCACAGTGGGCTGCTTGGGACTGGTGATGGGTAAAATCTCATTCCCACAAGAGAAGACGGTCAATACACAAATAAGGAGATACGTTTCCATCGCTGCTGTGGGAGGCTCTGGCTTTCTTACCATGCTCAGGTGCTATCTATGAAGATGGTACTTGCTGATTGAAGGTAGTAGGCAGAAGGCATAAAGATACTGGGAATGCGATCATTTCAGGCAGAGGGAATAGCTCCTGGCAACAGTATTAAAATGAAAGTTCTGAAGGCCAAATATGTTAAAGGTATTCTTCTTCATATTCAAAGTGAGTTCTAATACTACTTTGACTTTCTAAACATAAACCATTCTTCACTTGGGAGGTTTGTCTTGTGTGAATCACTCAGCTTGTGTATCGCTTACTATCAGATACTAAACGGATTCATAGAGAATTTGCAGAGCACCTGGGTGAGTGTCTTAGGCTGGTGATAAGGGCTCCTAAGTCAGTTCACCATGAGAGTTGGCATGGATGAAGGAGGGGAGAAATGTTTCTGTTTGGAAGAGCAGATGTTGGCTCAGAGGAGACAGAAGACTGCCCGGACTGCTGAAAGCATGGGCTCAGTCTCTGCACGTCAGAACCAGAACCTGAGTGCTTTGCCCTCTGCCTCGTGTAATGCAGTGAGGTTACTGAGAAAAGGCCATGTTTGAAACTTCTGAGCAAATACTTCTATGATGCTAGATTGGGAGAACCAGGTTGCAGTGTGTCTATGGGGTGAGTGGGCTATGAAAATCTAAAAACCAGTGAGGATAGCCATGTTGAGAGATTGGTCAGCAGAGAGGACTGATGTTCCCCTAAGGGTACTTTAAAGTCAGTATTTGTATGTTTTATGATATATCATAAATATTTTCTTTGTTGAAAATAAGCTTTTTTCCTCACATTATCTATCCTAATTATAGGTTCCCCTCCCTCTATTCCTCCCAGTTCCAATGCACCTCCTCTCCCTCCAGACCTCCCCCATTCCTGTCTCTCATTAGAAAAAAAGGGATTTTAAGGGCTAATTAAAATAAAAATTAACACAGTCTATAGGTCAACACAAAGAGAGCAAGGAAAGAGTCCAAAAGAAAGCACAAGAAAGAGACTCACTTGTTCGCACCCTCAGGATTCCATAAAAACACTAAACTGGGAGCCATAATATATATGCAAAAGATCTGTAAGGGAAAAAATATATATATAATGTATTTAATTCTATATTTATATATTTATATTTATATATAGTTATATGTTATATAGGATAAATTATATATATGTATATACATACATAGTATGTATATAAAGTTATAAGACAAGGAACCTTCAAAGATACCATTGAGCCTGTTGGCCGTTCACTCCTGGGAATGCAGTTACCCTTATGTGTGCTTCGTTTCCCCAGTGAGACTGCCTTGGAGGAAACTAAATTTTCATTTGTATGTGGTTATTACTTGGCTATTGCTTTTGGGTTAGGGATGGGGACGTGTGTCTGCTTCTACTTTCAGCTCTGGGATGCCATCTTGTGAAAACTCCTGCAGGCCTTGGGCATTCAGCCTCAGCCTCTGTAAGTTCATATGTGTAGGTCTTGCTGATTTTGAGGCCCGTGGTTTTCTTAGTGTACTCTGTCCCCCTTTGGCTTTGTACACTCTTTCTGCCTCCTCTTCACTGGGGTTCCATGCACCCTTTGGGAGAGGAATTTCATGGAGATGTCCTATTAGGCTGACTGTTTCCAAGGCCTCTCATTCTTTGCATAATGTCCGCTGTGAGTCTCTATACTTGGTCCCATCTGCTGTAGGAGGAGGCTCTCTGGTGATGACTGAGCAGGGCACTGATCTGCTTCCCTGGGTGGAGTGCTATTGTAAATATTTTTCAATGGTGCAGGTTAGGGTGTTTATAAATGACACTGAAGATTGAAGGAGACGTAGTTGGTTGATCAAGATATTGCAAAAAGCCAGAGAGAGCGGGGAGAGGAGATAGTGCTTTGAAAGGAGTGGACACAGTTGACTACTACTGTAGAGGACAATGAGACATTCAGAATGTGATCTCAGGGCCTCACAAATGAAAGGAAAAAGTGGGGCCAGCACAGCGTTGTAAATGAGGGAGGCTCTGGCAGGGTGTATAGTACTCTCTCAGTGAAGGGACAGTAACAGATGATAATTGGTAACTATGTATGACCAGGAGAGGAGACGTGGCTGAACACCTTCTGAGATCTTTTGTTGATTTGAGACACTATTATAGAAACAGAAAGGGCTTTATTTCCAATTTCTCAATTAATAGCTTACTTACTTTCATACTGCTATGGTTATTTTTTTCTTTGTTCACTTTACATCCTGATTGTAGCCCCCTCCCTCATTGCCTCCTCCCTTGTACCTCCCTCCCCCTCCCCTAGTCCTCAGAAAGGAGGAGCCCTCCTCCCCTAACATCTGCCCTCAGCCTATCAAATCTCGTCTTGACTGCCTGCATCCTCTTCCTCAGTGGCTTGGCAAGGCCACCCCACCAGGGAAAAGGGATCAATGTGTGGGGACCAGAGTCTATGTCAGGAGTAATCCCTATTCCCCATATTAGGGGACCCACAAGGAGACTGTGCTGCCTGTCTACTACATCTGAGCAGAGGGTCTAGGTCCTCACCGTGCATGGTCCTTAGGTGGTGCATCAGTCTCTGCAGCAGCTCCCTCCTCTGCCCAGATTTGTTGGCTCCATTGCTCTCCTTGTGGAGCTCCTGTCCCTCCAGGTCTTTCTATTCCCCAACTCTTCCATAAGACTCCCTGTGCTCCACCCCAGGGTTTAGCAGTGAGTCTCAGCATCTGCTTGGATACTCTCTCTCTCTCTCTCTCTCTCTCTCTCTCTCTCTCTCTCTGAAAATCCAGAAGGGACATAGACCCCAATTTTAGAAGGGAAGGATGTAAAAATAACGGGGCCATTTTTTGCTATACTGGCTGTCTCAATTTTCATTAAATCATATGAAGCTGGTAAACAACCTTTCAGGGAGACATCCTCTGTCAACAGTTGATTCAAACTCCTATTTTTATCTCGATTTCTCCAAGGCTCCTCGTAGCCCTCACAGTGCCATGTCCCAGGATGAATGTGAAAGTGTGAATTGTCACCTTGTTTCTTTCAGGCCGTCAGGTACCCTCTTTGCTCACCATTCTTTCTTCCCACTTGCACTGGCGAGTTCACAGATGTGTCAGACTGAAACACTGGTTACCGTAAATGCCGCTGCAGTGTGACAGACACATCTGAGGCAAGTGGGGGAGGTGATGACACTTTGTAAATTCTCAGGATGTTAAGGGGTTGCCATATAACTCAAATTCTGCCTTTTAAAGCCTTTTCTTTATTTGTAAATATGTGTCCACAGCTTTTCTCCTCGTGTAGGCAGCTTCTGAAACAGTCCCCCTGGTACCCAAGGTCTGGGCTGGATCTAGTGACTTGTGTCTAATGGTAGAATATGGAGGCATATAGCACTTTTATAGACTAAGGCACAAAGGGTTGTTGCTTCTAAGGCTGGAGAGATGGCTCAGCAGTTGGAAGCACTTGTTGCTCTTTTAGAGGACCAGGGTTCCGTTCTCAGCATCCGTACAGCACCTCACAAGCACCCTAGCTCCAACTCCAGGGGACCTGCTGCCCTCTTCTGACTTCTGCCCATACCAAGCATGCAAGAGGTGCACATACATGAAGGTAACATATTCATACACATGAAGCTACATGAAATTTTTAAAATTGATTTTTAAGGGGAAAAAAACCCCAAGGCTCACTTTTTCTTTAATGCTATGCTGTACCTACTATTCTGTAGTGGAGGAAATGCAGAGCCGGAATCAGCCTGTCCCTGAAGCAGGACCATTTATCTCCTGCATGACTTGATTAATAATGTGTTTCCCACGTTGACTTTGTTGCTTCCCTTCACTTATCCTCCAGAATGGTGAGTCTGTCTCACCCATTAATCTTTCTGTGAAGCACAGCCTCACTTGAAGGGACCTTCAGTTGTCTCTTGTCCAGATCTCTGCAAGGAAACAAATCGTCCTCAGAATATTTGCTCCTCACCTGATATCTCAGGTCTTGTTATTAGATAGCTTGATAAAAGTCTGGAGCTGTTTGATTAAAATACATCTTATAAAATAATCTACTCGAGTCATTGGAGCATGTCCCTTAGAGAACAAATTCTCTCTAAGTGAAGTTAACAGGCTATTTGCCCTTGGAGGTGATTCATCCCCCATCTCTCCTGTCTTCAGACAATGGTAGTAATACATTTCCTAGACTGAGTGTGTGTGCCAAGTCTCTTTATTTGTAGATTTAGCTGTGATGGAAAAGTAGCATAAATGTGACAAAATGTTTTTTTTCTCTTAGCGCAGTGACTCACCTGAATGAAGGTTTTCTGTCGATGTTTTAATAACTGTATGTATACAGTGTATCCCTGGTTGTCAATCTCTGCTCACAAATTTATCTTCTCAAGGAGAAGAGCAAATGTCAGGATTACCACACTTTGCCATCCATGTTTGCCACTCCCTGGTGCCCACGCAAGACCTCTCTGAGGGGCTGTCTTGGTTACTTTTCTGTTGCTGTGGCAAAATGGGACGACCAAAAGCAGTTTACAGAAGAAAGAGTTTATTCTGCCTTATGGTTCTAAAGGGAGTGTCTGTAATAGCCAGGAAAGCACATAGAAGAGGCAGATACCTGGCTGGCTAGTTATATTTTATCCACACAAAAGGCGCAGGGTATGAGGGGAGGGGATGGGGAGATCGAGGGTGTTGGGGATGAGGCTATAAACCATAAAAAGTCCATCACCAGGGTCACACTTCCTCCAACAAGGCTCTACCTCCTAAAGGTTTCATAACCTTCACAAACAGTGAAGGTTACTGGGGCCAAATATTCAAACTTAGGAACCCATCGGGGAGGAGGGGCAGTTCTTATTCACGTGACCACCACAGGGTTATCCTGCCACTGTGCTTAACAGCTACAGATTTGTCTAAGCATAATTCATGATTCTAAATACTAGCGATGGACCCTGTCCCCCAGTGAAGCTCTCTCAATGCCCGGTTGGAAATTCCTCCTCCTTCTTCCCATCTTGTTTCCGTATCAACCCATCTGCTTTATCCCTTTAGTTCATAGTTTGCACTTCAGTTGGCATTACTATTTTAATTTACTTACTAGGGTGTAAAATGCTGTACTGGGGCGTAGAAAGGAAAGGGGTACTTTGTGTGTTGCAAGCACTGGTGTGACCTTAACACTGCACCCGTAGTAACTCATAGATTCATGTAGTAACCAGTAAAATTTCTTAACCTTGGTTTTCATCTTCTGATTTTTTTTTTCGGGGTGGAGGGTGACATTCTATGGCCTCACTATGTAAAATCTAACTGTGTAGCCCATCCTTGTCTCGGACTCGTGACAATCCTCCTATCTAATCTCTTGAGGAAAGGAATTAGACTTGAACCACTGTGCATTGTAACCAGCTCTCTCTGCTCTTCTTGAAATGCGTACTTTAAAGACTCACACAGAACGACTGTGGTAGGCACATAGAAAATTTAAAAGAATGGTTTCTTCCTTTGCATCTTTTAAAAAATAGATGTGAGATTTGTTTTCTACGGTTCCTCCGCTTGGAGTTCCTGGTTCTAATAACGTGGAATTACCAATAGGTAACATTTTACATTCAGATGCAGAGTTCATTTCATTGAAGTTCAGTAGGACAAATTACTATCAGTTTGCTGCGAGCAAAATTCAGCCTTAAAAGTGTTTCATCATGTTTGCCAGGTGGAAAGCAAACAGCTGAAAGGCGTTGATGAACCCTTTATGAAGAGTAATGCTAGGCTCATTGTTTCAATCTCCTCACACTGATGACAAAATGGAAAATAGTGCTCATATCTCATGCAGGATAGTGATGTGTGCACAGCTGATCTTGTGCACTTCTGGCACTTGAGTCAACTGACTTATCACTTGGGTCTATAATATGCTAAGAAGTAACTATTTCTACATTTTTAAAGGATGTTTGCAGCTTCCTTTCAATTTTCTTCTTGGAAATTCTCATTTGGAGAGTGTGCTAATCTTAGGGAATTAAGTTACAATTATGGGGACATGAAATATGACTATACATTATTTACAAATTTTCTTGTTTATAGTAAAACTCCATTTTAGAGTTAAATAATCAGCAAGTGTAGCAAATGGCTCATAATTGTGGTCTTCCTGATATGCCATGGTGCTGAGTTCAATACAAAATGTTAGAGGTATTAACTTTAGGGAAATTACAGCCACCTTCCTCATATGTAGAAGCAAATGTAAGACGGTATTTGTTCTTTCTAAATGGTAAGTTCAGTTTTTGTAGTAAACTTAAAAATAATATTTTTGGTGGCTCTCTATGCCTTCCACTCAGTTATTAGGTAGTCTTAAAACTATATGCATACAAAGGGAAAATGCTGTTATCCATAGTAAATTGCAAAAAAAAATACTGTTCACATAATTCATTACCTTTTGAGCTGATGGCATCACCTTCGATTAAGTGAAATGTGACATGGACAGGAGTAGATGCTTTGGCATTAAAAATGTGTTTGCCTACTAATCACAGCTGTGGTAAGGGTGTGGGGAGTGAAGGATCATATATACCAATCTCTAAAATGAAAGAACCAAGAGTGTAGTTATGAGTACAAATCGACACATTCAAAACACGTATCAATGAGATAGCTCTAGCCCCAACCTAATGGCGTGAGTTCCATATTCTTGACACACATGGTGAAAGGAAAAACAGACTCCCACCACAAGCCCCTTGGCATGTTCATACCCCTTCCCTTTGGCACACACTAAATAAATAGATATAATTAATAACAACAACAACAACAACAACAACAATAATAATAATAATAATAATAATAATAATAAATTCTATTCTCTGTACCTGAGGCAGGGCTTGGGTTGGGAGGATATTACTTTTGATTGTTTTCCTTAGTGGTTAACATGGTATGAACTGGTTGAAATGGAACATTCATTTATTCTCACAGACCTGTATCACCCTTACTTCCAAAAGGGGAAAAGATGGTGGGCCACATTGTCCCTCACAGAAAACTCAGTGACATTAGTAGAAAGTAGTGTTTTGCCTTTGAGGCTGAAGATCAGAATGATCTATTTTTTTGCAAATATAAGTAGCTTGTGACTCTTAGCAATATCTACCAATCTCAAAAAAAAAATGATATAAAACTCATTATTATTGTTTTAGCATTTATTTTTTGTTGTTTTGTTTGTTTTGAAACAGGGTCTCAGCTGTAGCAGGCTAGCCTCAAACTGAACTCCTGACCTTCTTGCTTCCATAATCCAAGTACTGGAACTATTGTTTTTTAATTGTCTGCATTATCTGTAGGCCTGGCTAGCAATCGGTTAAGACACAGACACTTGTCATATTTAAAATAGCCTTAGTTAACCTGGGGCAGGGCAGACATTAATCTTCTAAACTACTTCCCATAGTGGGGCAGCTATGTGATACCTGCCCCAATCCTATGCCATCTGTTTCTACCAATTTCTGTCAAGCTATTCCCATGCATAATCCCAAACACTTCTTTTTAAAAAATGTATTTTATTAATTTATTCATATTACATCTCAATTGTTATCCCATCCCTTGTATCCTCCCATTCCTCCCTCCCTCCCATTTCCCCCTTATTCCCCTCCCCTGTGACTGTGACTGAGGGGGACCTCTTCCCCCTGTATATGCCCAAATACTTCTTAATGTTCTTCGTCTGGGCTGAATTCGCCTCCACACCAGCCATGTGCTTCTCCTCCATCAAACCCGTGGCAGCCTTCCTCTCCTCCTCTGGTCTTTCTCCTTCTTCCTCCCAGAATCCCTCTCTCTCCTAGCCCCACCTATCTCCTTTGCCCTGCCCAGGTGGCATGGCTTTTTATTAATCAAAAGGTGGATCACAAAGACAGCGAGCAGTAATTAGCATCAAAATACATCGACCATCTCCCAACACTGGTACTGGAATTCTGTGGACCAGAATGCTCTTTTAGCATCTTTAAAAAACTAATGAGTAAGCCCCACAACTCAAGCAGCTTCAATTTCCCTACAAGATATATATTTCTTCTATTTCTGGTTTCCAAAGTAGTCGTTTTGTTTATGAAAATGCTGTTTAAAAAGCTGAATGACTAATTGAGGGAGGGGTCAGGGGTTGCTTTGTTTTAATAAGTCAACTGCTTGTGCTCAAAAAAAAATTAGTGAGCTGAATAAAGTTCGAAAACTGCTTTTGACTCACTTGTTATGCCCATAGCTCAAGAACTGAGTTTGACAAATGTGGAGCATTTAGTGTCCAAAGCCTTGCATCCAAATCAAAGGGATGCTTTCAGTAGATGACTCCTACCTCACTCTCAGTATCTTCCCATCTTTTTTCATGTGGTCCTCTCAAGACGCAGCTATGTTGTACTTGGCCACATTGCTCATTCGTTTCGTGTTGTTTCTACTGTTGTCAGGCAGGCCTGCTGGGCCAGGCTTAGTCCTTACAGAATTGGCATGACATCCAGGAAAGCTGTAGAGGGGTGTGGCTATGTTCAGATTCCTAACAGTGTCAGTCACTTTTAGATGTTGCTATCACGACAGAATTATGTATTCCTTCCACAGAACCTGGTTGATGCTTTGGCAGTTGTTCTGAGCTTCAGGAAAGCCTTCGGCAATACTTAGGACAAGTTTTGGAAAGATAAGATGAAAAATTGTCTTAAGAGGGTCTTTCTCCAATTGTTACTGGAGTTTTTCTGTCAAAAACACCAGCTCTGCCTTCCTAAGAGGCTCAACCAGGCCTCTGCAGCAGGCTAATTAAGAGATGAGTAATTGTAGGAAGATGAGAGAGAGAGAGAGAGAGAGAGAGAGAGAGACAGACAGACAGACAGACAGACAGACAGACAGACAGACAGACAGACAGACACAGAGACACAGACAGACACAGACAGACACAGAGATTTAGACAATGTGGTCACTCTGAGAAGAGGCATATGTGACAGAGTTCAGCAGCCACAAGCTCTCTTCCAGGCAGTGATGCAGGCTTGAGTTTAAGGGAGAGAGTCAGGGCAAAGCCAAGAGGATGCTTAGCTGGTCACAGTGTGGTCTAATTGACAACTGTCTGGCTTCTGCAGTGCAGAAGTGAGCTCTGCCATCTCTGTTTCTACTCTGCAGCACAGCCTTATGGCGGTGAATAATTGCCTGAGGGCTCCTGTTGCTTGGGGACAGTTTGAGTCCCTAGTCATAAACAGGTTTATTCATTAGCCTGTTGTTTCTGGAATTGAAGATGATTCAAGAGGCGCCAGGCTGTGCTGCACACTGTTAATCCCAGCATGCACTTGCACTCTGGAGGCAGAAGCAGCAGGATCTCTGTGCATTCCGGGCCAGCCTGGTCTACATTAATGAGATCCAGGCCAGGCTAAAATATTTAATAAGACCCCGTCTTTAAAACCAACATAATAAAATAAGTTTTAAAAGGGGGTTGCTTGAGCATGGAGGCAGAGATAAATAAAGATGGGGCATCAGTGCCTTCAAACCCCAGAAAATGTGTGACATTTTCAGAGAGGCTGACATGTCTAGTGATGTCTTTTTAAAGAGCAACTGGAAAGGGTTGATCCAGCATGCTGCTAGGTGCTTCAGGAAGCCATCAGGTCAGCATGTTAGCTGAGAGGATTATATATTGAAAAACCAGCGGGTTTCTAAATTTCTTTACCCAGATTTTTTTTCAGGCTGTGTAACTTAATCGGCAAGCAAAACTAGTATTTCTGTCAGTTGGTTGTTTTAGATTTTCCCTTTAGTCTTGGAATCTGGAAACTCTTCAAATTAATATTTATTCCCTTTATGCTGTTCAGCAAGTTTTGGTTAAAAAATTGCTTCCTTTTCACTCTCTTTCCTTTTGTTCTAGTTCATCTATTTATGACAAAATTTTATCACAATGAAATTGGCTTTTAAATACTGTAGAGACACAGTATGCTGTCTAGGATGACAGATTAATTACCTCCTTTCTCCCCTACGGGAGCCTGGTAAGAATTTGAAGGCATATCTTGGCTGATAGCTTACCCCTAAGGTCTGTGTGTTCTACCAAAAAAAATAATGAAAAAAGGAAATTTACCCCTGCTGCTGACTCTCAGGGTACATTGCTTTGATAATACCAGCCTGTCATTTTGGGTGATAAGATAAAACATTTACTCAGGAAGGAAAGAAGAAAGAAAATGATAAAATTCTATCTTCGGTGTGTTGTAGCCAAACCTGCTGGATAAATGATCTAATGATAATGGAAATAAACTTAAAGGAACCTCCAACAATGGCTATACTTCTCTTTTTTTCTTTTCTTTTCATGGGAAAGGCAGTATTTTTCTCGGAGATGAGCACAGCAACTATCCTTTCATTCTTTTTTTTTCCTCTCCATCTCCTAGTATATAATACTCCTACTGAACACTCAGGAGGAAAATTAGGATATACCTAGTAATTTGCATATTCATCTCCTCCATGTTCATGGAGCAAAAGTGGCTGACTTGAATGTAGTGCGTGATCTCCGTTAAAATAATGCTGTCATAACTTGCTAACTGGCAGAGCTTACACCTGGAGGAGGTGTTGAAAGCCCCTTTTATGTGTTATGCCACGTTAGATGCAATTTAACCATTTACTATAAAGGTATGGGACTCACGGTTCCAGGAGATGAGACTTGGCAAGTATGCTACAAAGCCTTTTTTAAAGAGCAATCCTAGAGCAGAACAGCAGGGCTCACTTTCCTAACCTGTAGAATGAGGTTAGAGTCTCTGTAGCTTTCAAAGGAAAAACAAAAGCTTTAGTAATGTAGTTCCTTCTTAAAATGAAATCTCACCAGTAATCCTGAGGCTCCCACATCCCACCTTCTTGACCTGTGCCCCTACTAGGCAAATGACCACTCTGCCAGGGACACCCCATGAGAACCACTAGGCCAGAAGATTCCTAATGTTTCTCCAGAACTATTCGACTTTCTCCACCATAGTTACTGTGTTGCCTTAATATTGCTAATACTTTCACATTAAAGTTACAAAGTTGTCTGTATGCCTCAATACATAGTTTTCCTTAAAGCCTTTTGTTAAAATCTTCTTAGCTGGGTGTGGTGGTGCACACCTTTAATCTCAGCAGTCCAGAGGCAGGTGGATCAATGTGAGTTCAAGGCCAGCTTGGTCTACAAAGCAAATCTAGGACAGTCAAGGCTACACAGAGAAATCCTGTCTGGAAAAAACAAAACAAACAAACAAAAAAACCAAACAAAAACACCTTCTTAGTTCCTTTAATCATTAATTATTCAAATCATTCATGCTGTATAGGTATTTTAACCCAATAGCATTGTATTTTATACTTTATACCTTGATGTTTCTTTTACTAATGCTTAATGGTAAATTTAGATCAACACACATTTACTAAAGTTATTTAATTTATGACTCCAACTTATTTATTGTGATAGGACTCATGATACAAATAAATAAGACATTGTCCCTATATCTCAGGACCTCCCACTGTAGCCAGGGAGAAATACCAGGAAGTGTGTTATGATAGCATGTGTTAACCAGTCTTCATGTCTGGGGCCTACTTAGTAATCCATCTTCTTCACAATAAGAATATCATATATAACCAATCTCAGTCATGACTCTTGATGTATCACTTATAAACTAACCCATATTTGGTCTCCACACTTTCCTCTTTTAGTGAATGGTAGTGCCCATTGAAACCAAAGCCAGCAATTGAATGAATCAGATAATTCTACTCATTCTATTCCTAACATAGACATTGATTTGGCCCAAAATTTACCATACCTTTTTCTAAGATTCTATTATACCTCCATTGGTCACCACCACAACTCCCATCTTGCCTTCATCCTTGACAATAGTCCTCTCATTTTCACTGGTAGCCAGAATATATTAGCTAGTTTATTATCTTTTATACTTCAGACGAAACAACAATGGTGTATCTCAAAAAACACTTCTTCTGTGTAACACAGACTGGTAAGTGTCCCCGTGCTATGCTCCATGAGTTCTCCAGCAGCCTCGGCATCTCTCATGTCTGCAGCCTCTTGCTCTTTTGCGTATTGCCATCATTCACCTGGTTGATGTTATTAACTCCTGCAGCACTCAGGGGCCCTTTCTTAAGGACATGGCCTAGTAGTTGCTTGCTTTCTCTCATGACCTTTTGTTCAGACTTCTGCACATTGATATGATAGAGGAGCATGATAAAATGCCACTACATGTTCAAAGAAAATTCCAGAAGATTGACTGCCTCGGAGAGAAAACAGACAATGGTTGTAAGTAAACTTTCACATAGGGTGGTTATTCAGAACGTCAAATTATGTTAACAGTCTTTAATAGCTTTTGTGTTGCACTTTGATTTAGATATCAAACAGATTCTTCCAAATACATCAGACTGTGTGACAGTCTGCTAAAGCAGTGCTTTGAAGTATTTTATGGCATTAAAAGTTTACACGGGGAACTGGAAAAGTTTGACATCAATGATTTATGTGTTTATTCTATGAAGTAGGAGAATAGGAGTGAATTAAATCAAAGGCAGCCAGAAAGAAAACAATAATAAATGTCAAAGAAAAGATACACAATTGAAAACAAAACCAATTGAAAACATCAACAAAGTCAAGAGCGGTCAACACCTGGCTCAGAAATTGAGACAATGGAAGAGAGGTATTTGCAAAACTGGAAAAGGAGAATAAAAGGGCTGGATGGGAGACAGGAGCTTGCCTGGAGATGGTCCACAACTGCAGGTCAGAGACAGATGGCATGGAGTCACAAGCCTGTGCCCTTGGGCCCAGGCTGGCTTCTGGCAGGCAGAGAAGTAATGTTGGAGAGGTCTGCAAGGCTGCAAGTGAGCATCATTGGGTGGCCAGTGCACTGCTATGGTCTCCTGACCCTACATAGATCAGGCTAAGATCCTTTCTCTTCCGGGTCTCTTCCCTATCTTCTACCTGGCAAAACCCATAGCCTGTCTTCTGGAAAGATGGAAGTACCACTGGGAGACACTTGGATCTCAATGGCATTCCATTGAAAGCAGAGATAGTTTGTAAAGTGAATTTAAAAAAAAAACTATTTTAGTTTCATGGAAGCTCACTGAAACATTCAAAAGCTTTTTCTTTTTCAAACACGTGTGAATAAGTGTACTGTTATTATTGACTAAAGGATGACAAAATTGGGCTTACATACGACAAGTTAATGGTGACAATTCCATACGTCAGGAAAGATTACAACTCCAGTTCAGTGGACCTGTGGTCAGGAAGCCAAGAAATATAAATAATGTAAAGTGAATTTGTTGCACTTGGATGAAATGACACGTTTTGGCAGCACGTTATGGTTTAGGATTTCACATTCCAGGGTGTGGCTGCAGTACCATTCTGACACAGAATTAGCATCCCCTGATTAATGTTATGTAAAACAGAGAGAGGCTGGGGAAGCAGAACCATCAGGGATTGTTCCTTGTAAGGCAAATAGTATTTTTAGGACCAAAGTGGATTTTTCTTTTTGTCCACATGGCACTCAACAGATGGTGATGTGGGCGGCTGTGGTTTAGCATCTGAAGTAGTTCATAAAGACATCCAATCTTATCCTCGGCCCACCCTAGAGGCAGTGCTGGCTGCAGGCTGGTCCAGACAGAAGTCCTTGTGGGTGGACCGTGCTGGACCCTGCAGACAGGCAGTTGCCCTCAACAGCAGGACGGCCGGAGACAGCTTGTTTCTGCCTGCTGGCTGTGCTCAGAAAAAGCTTAGCCAGGCCTATTTTGATGTGAAAAAGAGCTTGGAGTTTTTCCTTCCATGACATCCCTTAATTCTTTTTTTATTTTATTAATTTATTCATATTACATCTCAATGGTTATCCCATCCCTTGTATCCTCCCATTCCTCCCTCCCTCCCATTTTCCCCTTACTTCCCTCCCCTATGACTCTGACTGAGAGGGACTTCCTCCCCCTGACATCCCTTAATTCTTAAAAACAAATCCTAAGACTGAAATCATCCTTCTCCAGAAGACCACACTTGGAATTACTCTTAATGTTCTTTCCACCTGCAGCATAACTTGTCAGTCCAGTCTTAGATGCTACCTGGGTGGGTCAGAGGAGCAGTGGGGAGCAAGTCCCTGAGCATGCAGTCAGATGTATACCAGAAAGATCCCCCTGAAAAGAATTGCTTACTACCAACACATGCATCACCAAATTCCCTTCCTTAATTTGGTCTCGCCCCATTGTTATTATTTGTTCCCTGAATCAATAACCTGATGCACTCAAATTTATTTAATCCTGTCTTGGGTTTGGGGGGGGGATTTGTTTTGTTTTGTTTATTTGTTTTCTGTTTGTAGCCCAGTTGGCCTGAGCCTTGCTATATAGACCAGGCCAAGCTGGAAACTTGTGACAGTGATGCGTGATCCTCTAGCCTTGGCCTTCGACGAGCTGGGATTTCAGGCGTTCAACACCATGCCCTGCAGAGTTTGTCTTCTTTTATGACTTCCTAAATTAAAAAGCTCCCCCAAATCCCACTAGAGTTTGGAAGTATGTGAGTTAAGAAGCCAGGCTTCTTCAGCATTGCTATAATCCCTAGGAGCTCTGATTAAAAAGCCCACGCATGCCCTTGCTCTCATGCCTGGGCAATCAGTTCCTAAACAGTATAGGTTTGAAAGTGGTATCTGCGTTGATTCTCAAAAATGCTACAAACGTTATTTCGACTTGTTTTATTTTTTTTTCCCCACTTAATTCAGTCATGGAAAGTTTTGTTCCTCATTCCATATAAAACTTGAATTTTGTTTTAGCAGCACATGTCAATCCAGTCTGTGTGGGTACATAATAACTTGTATTACTCCTGAGGACTTAGGTTGCTTTCTACAATCTCACTGTCACGAAAGAACAGGCCCAGTGGGTCAGCCCTCACATCATACCCAGAGCTTTCTGCACATACGGTTTCTCTGCAGAAACAACCCAGCATTTTATATGCTTCTTAGATAACTCGCTAAAAGCACTGGGCTGATTGGCACTTCCCATCAGCGTACACTCTCCTGTCCTACGCTTATGCCAACGTTGCTGACTGGCTTGGCTGGTGATGCAGTATCCTTGCTCAGCCCAGTTCCCTTTTTCAACATGCACTTTGGCAGAAGCCTGTTCGCGTCCCCAATCATTTGCCAGTGTAGCATGATTCCCTGGAGAGTGGTGTCCAACCCAGACCTTCCTGGGACTTGTGAAGTGGGAGTTACATACTAAAACAGGGTTAGTGTTCTTCATCCTGTACAATAGAATATTAAGTTATGATAGGCATGATCTAAGTAGACAGAACACTGCTAGACACATTTATAAAACGTATAACAACCAGATAACTGTTACCAGTAATTGGCAGTCAAACAAATCCGCCTCAGCTCCAACCACCCACCACAGGAGCAAAATAAATGTTATTTTTCTCTTTTTTTTTCTCCCAGATGAATAGAAGCCTCAGATTCATTTCAGCTGTATGGAATGAAAACGCCTTCAAGCTACCACCTGTCAATAATCCCCTTTTCCTTCTATAAAGACAATATAGCATCAATAAAGATAGTCTGGGAAAACAGGAGAAAGAAAAAAACAGAAGTCCTGCCAGCTTCTTTATTTTCATTTTTACATGTGCTTTTCTAATTTCTAGCCATCTGTCATCTGTGGTTGATGATGTCTTTTCATGAATATAGTTTTTGCATTCTGATTTGTTTATTTCAAACATTGCATTTTGTTAGACAATCTATGTAATGGTTTCAGCCTTTACGGTCCGTGAGTTAGGGATGAGGGGCTGGCCTCCTCAGAAAAGACCTTCGTTTATTCAGATGTCTCATTAGCAGATTTTTATTACTCATTCTGGGCACAGCACAGCCTTACAGAGCATCTGGGGACAGGAGCAAGGCTAGGGAGAAGGCCGCAACACTGGGACTTTGCGACATTAGCGGTTGTCCCTCCTCTCCGGAGTTTGTTGTCTGGCACTTTGCAGAGCTCTGGTGACTAGAGGTGCAGGCAGGATTGGGATTCTCAGACTAATCAAGGGTGAGAGCAACACGGGCAGGTGAGAAAAATGAACACAAAGCTACCTGTATCAGCACTGCAGCTTCTGAGCTGAGTTTAGAATGCAAACACTTGAATTCAGCCTGCGCTGAGGTCATTCTTTGAGCTTCTCAGGTATCTTTTATTAATCTTGTTTGCTCCCTTCCCCCATTCTTTCGCTGCCTCCCTTTCTCCTTTCTTCCTTTGCATATGCCTTATGTCTCTCAGATGCCTACGACAACATTTCCCTATAAAGCCAAAGGTTATGAGTGGTAGATTTTGCCGTAGTGAGTAGAAGAGGACTTAAAGATATAAAAGCCCCTTTAGGCTTTTTCCCCTTTGTTTTTTCCTTCCAGGATACTGATTCCATCGAGGACTTGAGTGTTTTACGGGTAAGAAAGGGAAGACATTGAGTTTATTAAAGTCTATGAAACGCTTCTTGGACAAGCATGCAGAGTTGTTTTGTGTTAACATTTTCTCCATTTAAAGCTGTCACTCTGTTCCAAGATTTAATTCCTTTAGTTAAGTATAGTTAAATTGTAAATTATATATACATATATGTGTGTATGTGTGCTTCAGCCTTATTAAGCCCCCCGCAGGCCTAGGTTAGTTGACTCTGCTGATCTTCTTGTCCCCTCTGGGTTCCTTTTCTTGTCCCCTCTGGGTTCCTCTATCCTTTCTCCCACTCTTCTACGAGACTCCTCAAGCTCCTTCTAATGTTTGGCTGTGGGTCTCAGCATCTGTTTCGATCTGCTGCTAGGTGGAGCTTCTCAGAGGACAGCTATGCTAGGCTCCTGGCTACAAGCATAGCAGAGTATCATTAATAGTATCTGGAGTTGGCTTTCTCCCATGGGTTGGGCTTAAGGTTGAGCAAGGCATTGGTTGGCCATTCTCTCTCTTTCTCTCTCTCTCTAATTTTTTCCTTTTTATTAATTCATTCATATTACATCTCAATTGTTATTATCCATGGATATCTTATAGACAGGGTAGATTTTGGGTCAAGGGTGTTATGTGTAGGTTGGTGCCCTCCTTCTTCCACTGGAAGTGCTATTGGGCTATGAGGTAGACACATCTGTCTCCATGTTCCCTGTTCCTAGGATTCTCAGCTAGCGTCACGCCCATCCTCTCAGGAACCAACCCTGTTGCAGGTCTCCAGCTTCTCTCATCCCATCGGTTTCCCTTTTCTCTTCCAGCCCTCCCATCTCCAGGGAAGGGGAACAAGGGTGTAGATCATGTGTGGAACTATACCACTTTTTAAAAAATGTATTCATTCTACATCCTTGTCATAACCCTCTTCCTCCCTGTTTCCCCTATCCTTTCTCCCATACTCCTCAGAGAAGTGGAGCCTCCCTCCCCGCCCACCCCAGCATATCAAAGTAACGTCAGGATGAGTGCATCCTCTTCCCCTGTGGCCTGATGAGGCGCTCTGCCAGCAGGGAGTGATGGAAAAGCAGGCAACAGACTCCATAGTACCACTTTTAAAAAAAAATTTACACACTGATAGGTATTTAAGTTGATCCTAGTTTTGTTGTTTCCAGTTATCACAAAGTGAGCTGATATTATTAACCCAATGTCTATATACAATTATTTATATGGACATATTTAACTTTTCTTTGAATAAATATGTAAGAGTAGAAAGGAGAGATCATTTGGTAGATACAAGCTTGGCTTAGATAAAAATCCTAGGCTGGCAAGATGGGTCAATGGATAAAGGTTCTTACAGGACTCACGTGGTATGTGGAAAGAACTTTGAATTCCACACATGTAGTTTGGCAGATGCATGACCACACATAAATAAATAAAGGCAGAAAATCCTGACTGTCCAGTCTCTAAAGTTGTTATGGCATTTTACATGGCCATGAGCAGTATGTGAAAAATAGTCTACCTGGTAAACGGCAGTGTGTAAGTCCACCTGACCATCATCAGTGCATGAGAGTTACAGCTAGGAGCTGGAGAAATAGCTCAGTGGTTAAGAGCACTGTCTGCTCTTCCAGAGGTCCTGAGTTCAATTCCCCGCAACCACATGGTGGCTCACAACCATCTATAATGGGATCTGATGCCTTCTTGTGGCATGGAGGTGTACATGCAGATAGAACGCTCATATACATAAAATAAATTAATAAATCTTAAAAAAGAAAAGAAAGAATTTATAGTTCACCAGGCCATCATCAACACATGAGAGCTGCAGTCTACCTGGCTGTCGGAAATATCTGAGTTACAGCTGTTGCATTTCTGATTTTAGAAAACAGGCACTTGTATCTAATAGTGACTTTCATTTGCATTTTCCTAATGATTAAAGATGTCGAGCAGCTTTTTGTGCCAGTGTTTGTCAACAATATGTTCTCTTTGCTTAAGATTCTGTTCAGATATTTCGTCTCTTTCATATTGGATACTCGCTTTCTAATCACTGGGTTTGGGGCCTCTGTGTGCTCTGGGTAGACAGCTGCATTGGATATATAGCAGGACTCCCGGCCCAGATCCACCCATTGTAATGTTCTACTTGTAGGTTTCTAGGACCCTCTGGATCCTTTTATCTCCCTATTCTCCCTTGCCTTTTGCCTGCTTGTGTGTTGACTCTATACATGCAGTGCTAGAAGAGGCCAGAAGAGGGAGTCAGATCTCCTGGGACTAGAGTTTCAGATGGTTGTGAGTTACCCTGTGGGCACTGGGAACTAAACTTGATCCTCTGGAAGAGAGCAACCAGAGCTCTTCTAAGCCATTTCTCCGGCACTAGGGCCCGGAAAGCTGAGTTTTTTTTAGTGAATATATAATAATACAAATATTTGTATGTGTCTGGAGTGGGGCACAACACAGTGCAGATGTGGAGGTCAGAAGAAGAAACTTGCAAGAGTGAGTGTGTCCTTCCATCATGTGGATGTGGGGGAGACTGAACAGTACCTTAGTCCACGATGCCATCTCATTACTCCTAAACCAATATGTTAGTGTGTGCTTATCCATATATAATTTAATACATATTTAAATATATTCTTACAGAAAATTATGATAGGCAGATTTGGGCCCAGGGGTTCCACTCAAACTATGGCACCAGCCAAGGACAATACAGGCCGTAAACTTCAAACCCCTAGCCAGATCTAGCCAATGGACAGGACATTCTCCACAGTTGAGTAGAGAGTGGGGTCTGACTTTCACACGAACTCTGGTACCTCATATTTGACCACGTCCCCTGGATGGGGAGACCTGGTGACACTCAGAGGAAGGATAGCAGGCTACCAAGAAGAGATTTGATACCCTATGAGCATATACAGGGGGAGGAAGTCCCCCTCAGTCACAGTCATAGGGGAGAGGAGTAAGGGGGAAATGGGAGGGAGGGAGGAATGGGAGGATACAAGGGATGGGATAACCATTGAGATGTAATATGAATAAATTAATAAAATAAAAAAAAAAAGAAACCAAGAAACCCAGGCACTGGGGGTAGAGATGTTATAGTTGGCACGCTTGTGTTTCCTCCCAAATACATGATTTTTTTACAAGAAAATTAAACATTAATTTTTTGCATTCAACTTTTCATTGCTAGTATATGAAAATATGAATGATTTCTGTGGGTTCATCTTATATCCTCTAACTTTTCAAAACTCAATTTATTATCATAGCCTTTTAAAAGGTTTTGTTGGGCTAGGGAGATAGCTTAGTGGTTAAAAACACTTGCTGCTGTTGCAGAGGGCCTGGGTTTGGTTCTCAGCACCACATGGTCACTCATAACTGTCTGTAATTCCGGTTTAGAGGATTTGAGGACATCTTCAGGTCGTCAAGTACACATGTGGTTCAGAAACATACATGCATACTGGTAAAAATACCTATGCACATAAAACGAAAATAAACCTTCAAAAATACTTTGTGAATAAGGATAGGGTTATTTTTCTTCTTTCTCACATTTAACCCTTTTATGTCTTCCTTCATTTACTTTACAGATTATAACCTCAATCATAATGTACAAATGAAGTATTCAGTGTAGACACCTTTGTCTTGTTTATTTGAGAAGATAACATGGTCTTTAGCCATTAAACCTGATTTTAGCTTTAGAGTTTGCTGTTGCTGTTTACAACTTCCCCTTCTCTGGTTGAGGAGACCTTTCTTTCCAGAGTGGCTTTAAAAAAAAAAATCAGGAATAGATATTAGAATTGCTTAAATATTTTGTTATTTTTAATTTGCCGAGTTGATTATGTCATCTTGGAATATATATTATTATAAATTATATATTATATATATATATGAGTCTGAGAGTGAGAATGAGAATATATTGTATTATATATATTCCTCTGCTTAGATTTTTGCCTTTTTGCTTTTCTTCTTTGGCGGCCTTTAAAATGTGCTCTTGTCATTGGTTTTACATGATGTTACTGTAATGTGTTGACCATGTGGTTTCCGCCATATTTGTGCCTGATACTTCCTCAGCTTCCTGGGTATTCATAGTTTCTGTGAAGCTTGAAAACTTTCAGGCCATGGATCCCCAGCCCACTCCCTTCCTACTTTGTGTCTCCCCTTCAGGAACGTCACTTACATGATGGTTAGGTCCACTGATGCACTGATTGTCACATGAGTCACTCAGACCTTAATTTCCTTTTTTCCTCTTTGCTTCGCCTCTGGATGTTTCCCTGGTGTATACACATCACTATACCTTCAGGTTAATTATGCTTTTCTTCTCCAACATCTAATTCAATATTATTTTCAGACAGCATATTGTTCATCTCCTACAACATATGCTTGGTTTCTAAAAGCTCATTTTGGGTCTTAGTCTTAGAAATCCCTCTGTACTGCCACTTAATATGGGTGATGTTTACTCTAGCTTTTTAAACTATAGAATGTCTTTAATGGTTTTCTTTTTTTTTTTCAAACATTCTTTAAATTTTTGTCTTTTCTGAATTAATATGATTGATTCAGTTTAACTTTAGTTTCTTATGGATTATGTCTTCTTTTTTCTTCATTATTATTGTTGTTGTTGTTGTTGTTGTTGTTGTTGTTATTATTATTATTATTATTATTATTATTATTATTATTATTATTACTCTTCTTCTTTGAATGCTAAATCAGTTACTTTTACATCATTGGGCCTAAGATGAAAAGGGTGTCTTTTGGCTCACTGTCTCGGAGATTTAATCCATACTTTTTGGTTCTGTCAGCTAAGGACAGAATATTAGGCTGGCAGGGGTACAGCGGTGTGTGTGTGTGTGTGTGTGTGTGTGTGTGTGTGTGTGTGTGTGTGTGTTAGAGGCTGGTCTCTACTTCTAGATAAACAGGAATTAAAGAGCAAAGGGAACACAGAAAGGACCCAGCTGAGATATAGCCCCAGTGGCATAACCCCTATGGTCTGCTGCCTGTAACTTGGCCCTCACTTCTTCCCCGTCACCACCTCCCAATAGTGACACCATCATACTGTGAATCCATTAAAGGACTAATGTATTAATTATGGAAGAACCCTCATGCACCAAGAACCCTAATTGGCCCTTGAAACTTGGGAAAACTGAGAGTGACCCCTTTAAGAAGGACTGTACTTTGCTTCAGGCTTGTGCCCCAACCCTAGGACCCTCTCTTCAGGAAATCACAATTGGTACAGTGGCCCTCCTGGAGAAAAAGAGCCTATCCAAGGGAGGATACTGTGGGCAGGACCACCTAGGGAGAAAAGCAAGTCCAGAGGGGAGGGCCCCTAGGAGGCTGTAAATGCCAGCCCCACCCCATGAAAGGAACTCAACAGTGCCTCTAGATCACCACCCTTTACCCAAGACACCACTCACACCATCCCAGGCACAAGGAAGGGCACGCTTCACTGGTTCCATGGTTGTTTCTTAGCTGACAATCAAAATTAACTGTCACGAATCCCCAATTTTTAAAAAGTATAATGACATATATCATTAAATCTTTATTATGAGATTGTGCTTATTTTTAATCCCACCCTACTAGGATCATTGTCAGCTATTCTATGACAAGTTCAAATTCTGTTTAAAAGTGTTATCTTTTTTTTTTACCTTGCTTTGGAACATTGGGAAACAGGACCTAAGACTCATCTAAAGCAATGGTTCTCAACCTTCACGGTGCTGCAGCCCTTCAAGACAGTTCTTCATGTTGTGGTGACACCTAACCCCAACGCACACACACCATAAAATTATTTTTGTTGCTACTTCATAAGGGTAATTGTGCCACACTCATAAATCATAATGTAAACATTTGTGTTTTCTGATGGTCTTAGCTGACCCATGTGAAAGGGTCATTTGACCCCTGAAAGGGGCGCAACCCACAAGTTGAGAGCCACTGATGTAGGCTCAGTGAACTATTCTTAATACTGAGCCATGAACCTCTTTGAGACTGCAAGCAATGCCCTGTGAATCCATCAAGTTTTAACACTTTTCTTTCAAAATGTCACTTTGGCATTGAAAATGTCTGAGCAATCTGGGGAAAACCTGTGTGTCTATGGTGTTTCACAAGTGCCATTAAGTAGAGACGGTTCTCTTGACCACACGGAGTCTTATTAGTCTCGTGGGTTTTTTTTCCTTTGTCCCCTAAATTTACCTTGCAGTTAAAAAAAAAACTAATAACAAATGTTCGGTCTGAGTTCAGAGAATCTCAGTGTCTGTTATAATCACAAACTTAATGTAGCAGGATTATTTGAGGTAACAGGTAATTAAGACACAATTGAAAGTGGCTTTAATAAAGAGAATACAGCAGAGTCTTTCCATCCTGAGCGATTCTGTAACTACTGAAAAGCTGTTCAGAATGAGCAAATTGAACTACAAAGTAGGTGACCTCGTTTTATTATCCTTTCTAATTACAGATGTGCCAAGAGTATTGCACCCAGACTCTGGTGTTAAAAGCAGATGGCAATTTTTGTTAGTTGCCAAGGTATTAGAGACTTAAGACATCATGCCGGATGACATCTTATATCTTTCTGTTGTCTCTACCACCAGACTTGACCTTCAGTTCACTTGAATAGCCCAGTAATGACTTTTTTTCCTCTTTCTGAAGGTGTACACTAGAACACCACAGTTCAAACTCTTCTTACTCTCCCCAGTATAGTTGGGGAACACGGAGTAAAGAGACAGAATTTAACTGGAAAATAAATTTCCTCTGGCTTGTATTAAATTGTCCACCAGTTCTTTCCCCCTTGCCTTTCCAAATTAGTTTACGTTTTAGGGATTTCCTCTTTTGCAATGCAATACTTTAGTTAGACATGGAAATCTGAAACACAAAGACACCTGGACCAGAAATCAAAAATGCTGTGTGTGAATGTCTCCCCACAAGTCAAAACATGAGATCATCTTTAAAATAATGGTCAAACCCATGTTTTTCCTAATCTGTTGCCAAGCATTACCAATTCTTCAGCATGTATTAATAATAATTTTACCTCTAATTCTTATTAGGAAACTATATTGCCACCAGGACACATGTGTAAAGAAATAACAAGTTAGTGTTTTAAACAACCTTGTGAGAAGTTGTTATCGGACTTCAGTAGTTGCTGTCTATATTGCTACTAGTTAGTGCCATTTGATTTGATTATTGTCTGTAGTATATGCCCAGAATGGTGAGGAACCTGGGCGTGGGGAGCATCTCAGCTTCCAGAGCCGGAAGGACCATCTGCCTGGCTGTGCAAACCAATCACTTATAAGATGCCTGGTTATCTGGGACAGCAGTGAGAGCCCTTTCCATTCTCAAAGTCTACAGTTACTTGCTTGGATTCCATATGGAATCCTCTGTTCTTTAAAACTAGGTTTTCAAACCTGCCGTCTGTTGT
Organism: Acomys minous; assembly: GCF_964271855.1. NCBI lineage: Eukaryota > Metazoa > Chordata > Mammalia > Rodentia > Muridae > Acomys > Acomys minous. The sequence continues at coordinate 24,217,125 of NC_140487.1, read as the reverse complement.
GACTCCTTTCTCATTCATATGCTTAGTCCATTTCCCTCCCCAGATTCTCTGTCTCCCAGAACATATTGCATACAATGTGTTCTTTGACTTTCCTAGTGTCTACTTTGTTTCCTCTTGCTGTCCTTTACCTTTAGAGGAAGACCTGACACTTTGATCTCTTGGACTGGACCTCATTTACCCATTGTTTTTCCTCATCAAACCTAATCTTTCTCCTTAATAACAAATCCCCTTTTGTTAAGCATTCACTATTTTCTCTGGTTTGCCCACATTCTTTGTATCCCCATTGCTCTAGGGATGCAACCTCAGCAAACTGTCTTAGCAAAGTAATTGCTCCTTCCTGGCAGTACACACAAGGTTGTTTTCATCCCATTTGCCGTCTGGACCATGTATCGCACACAACAATGGCATGTGCATCCTGCAATATCCACCTTCTAATAGGTTACTATTTTCAATTATAGCATGACTTTTTCATAAATTGCTTCATAGAATATAGGTCAGGTTCAGCCTGGGTTATATACATAGATTAAAAGTATCTCAACACCCTACAAGATACATTTTTTTTTTGGTTTTCAAGATACATTCTTATTTATTTATTAATTTATTTATTCATACTACATCTCAACTATTATCCCATCAGTATACATTTTTAAGTGAAAGCTGGCGACTTACATATTAACAGAAAAAAATGTGTTTGAAATTCATTCTGACAATCAATGGAGCATACCAAAATGGTTTCAATGTAAAGTCATAGGGAGTAGGCTCTCGCCATCCTCGTAGGGAACACTGGCTTTCCAGAAACTGACTGTTGACCTGAAGTGAGCAGTGCCTATCTTCCCCTGTTGATGTCACTCTGCATGATCCTGTGTGGAGCCACAGAGAGCTGCTCATTGGAAATGTAGCCTGGGATAGGTAGCCGCTGCATAATAATGCCTGCAGGTTCAGCATCTGTCTCTTGTGCCTTTTGATGGAGAATGTTTGAAACCCTGTGGTGTGTTTCCTCTGCTGGTAGAGACCTAGTGCTCCATCACCTTTCTACCAATAGCCCTTTGTACTTGCCTTCACCTTATCAGGGCTTCCAGCAGCCTCTCAAGTCTGCCAGACTTGATTTTGTGTTGCCTGAACTTAAAGACTGACTGTTCCAAACATGCATATGAGTGTCACGAAAAGCCACCTCCCCACTTTCCTAAGCGATGAACACCCCTGTTTATTTTCACTATTTGTAGACTGTTAACTGCCTGGTGTCTGCTTAGGGTCCCACCTTCACTTTCAGCCTCTTTTGAGGCACTTTCCCATCTTTTCTCCCTCCTCCTCAGCGGACCCTTCCAAGCCTCCATTCTTATTGGTGGGCAACTGGAAGAGATTTGAAACCCAGCTCAGAAACTGACTTCAAGGGTTATCTGAAACTTGGATAAGGTATCTTCTTCCTTGAGCCTTTCCCACAGGATGGTGCCCACAGATGCCAGGTGCCCGTCAGAGCCATTATCTACAGAGATCCTTATGGTTTTAGAAACCAGATTCTTTGGAAGGTTAGGGGACAAAGGAGTCATTTTTAAATCCCCTCCATTATTACACTTTCAAGCAGAACTAAGCAAATCACTGTTGATATAATGTCGCTTGCACTACTGAGGAACAGACGGCCTCCTGAAGGACACGCCTGTTCAAGCCAGACAGCTTCCGTATACCTACCGTTCGTCTTCACAAAAGAAGAGCAGGAAATAAGGAACAAAACGATGACATCAAGGACTGGCACTCCTGGTTTGCCTGTTCTCGGGTCTCCAGTGATATTGCTTTCCTTCACTTCCTCTGCTGGGATCCATCTGTAATGAGCAAAAATGGTTTGAGGACATAGGCTTTTTTTTTCCACTCTGAAGTTAATATTTCTTATTGAGACACATCCCACTTTTCAAAAGAAACCGACCAATGGCAGTTTCCTACTGTTTTTTCGAATATGGAAAGATTCAAAAAAAAAAAAAGATACGTAAAGTAAGAAAAAGCTAAACACAAGCTGGGTCCCTGTGCCTTCAGTAGGAAAAGTGCGGAAGAGACTGACCAGATAGACATGATGTGATGCCCAGGTGTGGCATGGATTGTTTCCTGTCACTCTCCTCCCATGCCGTTCACAACCGAGCCTGTGCCAACAAAAACACTTTCTATTGAAAAACTTTTATGCTCTTTAAATCATTGCTTTGTTTTTGTGCTACTCTTCCTAGGGGCTTTTCAGAGATGTCTTTTTAGATCAGGGATCTCTTGGTACGTGTTGGCTCACCAGGAGATGGGATGCTCCCTAATGCTCCCTGGGTGTTAGAGCTTTGTAGAGCTATTCCTTGATCCCTTCAGGGTAGGGGTTGTGTCTGACATTAGCAGGGCAAACGGGCAGTGCTTTACAATGGAAGAATGGCTGAGCTTTCTGAGGGGCTGTGCACGCACAGAGTGCTGATAGCAAGGACCAATGCCTGTGCATTCTGTCACCGCTCTTGTCCTGTTGTTAGCTGCATTTGTACACAGAGATAAGGCGTTTTGAATTCCAGGGCCACCAGGATGCGAGTACACAACAGCCTTCCAGGCTATTTCCATAACTAAAGGATGCTGTTGTTAACCAGCTTCCTGCAATTGCAGGGCTTGGGTGGAATTAAATTGGATTGGCTTCACATCAAACGGAGACTGTGCTGGCAAACAGCAGACAAATATGTTTTCTGAAAGAAATATGGAGGCATTGGTAGTTCTGATTTTAAAAAAATGTATTATACAGTCTATGGCATTGATGGTGAGTATAAGAAAAACTGAATAAATTTGAAATCTTCGACACTAAGAAAGCAAAAGGAACCTGAAAGGGAAGGAAGCTACCAGTGCACTCTTCTCCAAGGCCGTCTGTTCTGTTCTGTCACGTCCTCTACAGTTTAGTAGCTACTTTTTCATGTACAGTGAACCGCACTCTTTGAGCTTTAAATGTTGAGAACAGAAGAGTACCATCTGTCCATCAGGATTGCCACAACAAAATACTGTAAACTGAGTAGTATGGAAGGTAGAAACTTGTTTCTAACAGCCCCGGAGGCTGAAACATCCAAGATCAAGGCTCTGGCATATTTAGAGTCTCTCTTCCTCACAGAATGTATCTTCACCCCGGATCCTCACTGAGTGGATGGAAGAGCCCTGGTCTCTTTAGCTGCTTACAAGGACACCAGCCCTACCCATCACAGGGCAGTGTTTATTAACTATTCACATGTCCACACCTGCATGGCCTACTACATTCTCCTTGGTGGGTAGGTTTCAACAAACGACACTGGGTGCCATAGCTAGTATGTTACTTGTCGGCATCTCTGTGATGATTGAAGATAATATAGCTTATTAGAGAGAGAGAGAGAATGAGAGAGAGAGAGGGAGAGAAAAGAAGAAGAAGAAGAAGAAGAAGAAGAAGAAGAAGAAGAGAGGAGAGGAAAGAAGAGAAGAGAAGAGAAGAGAAGAGGAGAGAAGAGAAGAGAAGAGAAGAGAAGAGGTGGAAGCAGAGGCCCAGTAAGTCCCAGTACATAGGAATAAGTTTGTGGTGGTTGTTACCAGTGGAAGTGGCAGCAGCCCCTGTGCTAAGCTGGCTTCCCTTTGCAGCATCTCCACAGCCTACTGAGCCTGGCTGCCTCTGTGTATGGGCAACTCTATCCAACTCTTAGCTTCATGGGACTTTGATGTCTACAGCATTGAGCTTTAACATTCCTGCTGCCTCTTCACCCAGGGAAAATTATAGCAAGTAGGCCCGACTTTTATCTATTTTCAATTCTGGCTGAATTATGGACAATAATACATTATTTTCAAGTAGTTAGAAGCTCCAGGCTCCAGAAACCCAAAACCTTTTTAGTCTTTTCAGATCTTGAAAGCAGATGATTAACCATTGTCTGCTGCGCATTGGCTTAGGCTTCTTTGTGTTGAACTCCTGGCTCCAATTCACACTTCAAATCTTTCTTTAATCTTATATAACATGGTTTTTGTAATGCCTTAATTTCAGGAGTGGATATTTATGCATTGGCTTTGTTATTTTATTGAAACCATGAGTTTTGCAATATTCTATCCTAAAAGATGCTTTCAACTTAATGGTTGCAAAGCATCTTATTGCACACGAAAGGACTATCCAGGCACTGATTATACCTGCCTACAGCATTTGGAACTTTCTCCCACTTATGTCAGTGCAATGAAACTCCATGCTAACAGGCCTCTGAAGAGGTAGAAGCCCAGAGGACTCATCCTACTCTATGATAACGTTGTGTTAGCAAGCTGCTGCAGAAATGAACTGCAATTGCTCATAGCAAGTGTTCTTATTCCAGTGCCACAGAGTTGAGATGGGCTAACCCAAGCTTTCTCATTAACCATCAGTTGAGTCCAGCATTGCTCTGCGTATTCTTCCATCCCTGTTGGGCCGGGGTTAAGGCAGATCTTCTCTTATTGTGGCGGGACAGCAAGGACTGTGAATGGAAATGTGATGCGTCCTAAGGCATGGGTGTGTAATGACCCTTTCACTTCCAGCTCCATTACAATGGCCAAGAAAGCGAAATTACCATTATGGAAATACACGGTCATGTGACAGACATCCCAGTTATGGAAAATAGTAAAGAATGTGCATCCTTGACAAAACACAACTGACCACAATCTGGATTTGCCACTCCGCTGATTGTCAAGGGACTTGGAGCAGACAGCAAACCTCAGCGTTTCAGTGATTACGTACTCCATTTCCCATATTCTACACTGTGATGGTTTGTGTTTTCAGATTTACAGACCATGGAATCACTAGACCTCTGGGTATGCCTGTATGCCTGTAAGGATTTTCTTGATTATATTATTTGATGTAGGAAGATCTGTCCTTTGTGTGTACTGCTGTTCTTGGGCTGATGTCCTGGACTTTGTGATTGAAGAAAGGGAACTGTAGGACACATATTCATTCATCCCTTCTGCTTCCTGCTTGTGGACATGATGTAACCACCTGCTTCATGCACCTGCTGCCTTGACTTCCCTGCCACGGCAGACGTTAACCATGAGCCAGAATATACTCTCTCCCCTTAAGTTACTTTTATCAGTGTAGTTTGTCAGAGCAAGAAAAAAGAAAATAAGACAGCCACATACCCAATGCAAGACCTTTGATTAAGTGATAGTAATATAGTGAGCAAGACAGACAGAAATCTTTGCTCTCATGGATCTTATATTCTAGTCACAGAGAGAGAGAGAGAGAGAGAGAGAGAGAGAGAGAGAGAGAGAGAGACAGAGACAGAGACAGAGAGACAGAGACAGAGAGAGAGAGACAGAGAGAGACAGAGAGACAGAGAATGAATTAATAATGTGTACGTGTTCACTTGCATGCATAAGTCTGTAACAGAGATTGAAAACTCAATGAGGAAAAAACTAATAAAGCAAGCAAAATAATTCACTTTTCTCTGCTGCGGAGGTTGTTAGTGGGTTTTTACTTAGGGTTGAGGGCTGCCAGGACTTACAAATGGCCATTGGGATTTAAATGCTTACTCTTCCTTTTAGTTCCTTTGTGATCTAGGATCTGTTGGATATTCCTTTACGCTTCTATTGATGAATAAAAAAAATTACCAGTGACTTAGTGTCTTAAAGCCACATACACTCCGCCCTGGCATTAGGATCTTCCAAGACTGATTGGAAGTCTGTGGATTGGCTGGAGGTTCGCCTTCTCTTCCGGTCTAATATGATTTTGGTAGATTTTAATCTTTTATGGTCAAATAACTGAAATCCCCACCTCTTTCCCCCTCCCCCTTCTCTGTGTCTCTGTCTCTGTCTCTGTGTCTTGGGTGCTATTCACTCCTGCAAGTTATTGCTGCCAGTCAGCAGAAGACACCACCTCCAATTTATTAAGCTCTATTATGATAGAACCGTATGGGAAGTGATTCCACTGTCATTGCCATTTTCTGTGGACTAGATGGAATTAGAGTTCCAGCCAGTATGTAGTCAGAACCCCTATGCAAGGGCATGGCTCATTTGTTGTCTTAGTATCTGGCTGCCACACGTAGTATTTAATACCTTTGTGTTGTGTCCCAAATTTCTCCTCAGTGAAATGTAGATGTTGTCAGCCTCATGGGGTAGTTTGAGAAATAAGGGGATTAGATTAAGTGAAGCACTCAGGATGCTACTTGATAACAGAAATCTCGGCATGTTATCTATTTTATTATCCCTTCCATGTAAGGACTCTCTTACGTGATTTCAAAGATCACTTATACCTCAACCTCACCGTATTTTATGGTACATTATGGTACAACAGCAGACAAATATAGGAAATGCCCTTGGAAAAGAAAGAGCAAGGGGACAGTGGAGGGACTCCTTGAAGTTAGCCTCCCAAGCTGTCTGTGTCAAGCAAGCAAGACTCCTCTTCCGTGCCGCTGTCAGCACTTCTTCCTTGAGTTCTTTCTGGTTTGATATTTGGTAGAATATGTCTGCTTTGGATCTAAAGGATTCAAACAAATGTCACATTTTAAAAATCTATTCCTTTTGGTTATTATACTCTCCTAATTGAGGTCTGAGGTACTGAATAGACCATTGGCAAATGCCACTGGCCTATAATGTAACCAGTGGAGCCCAAGCGCCAGTGCTGTCTGAGCACTGTGTGAATGGCTTTTACCATTTAAACATGGATAGCCAGGGCTGTTCCACCCCTCAGTGAACTCTACTCCCTGAGATGGCCCATAGGAGAGAGACTTTGGTCATCTGTCTCAAATGTTTGAGGCCATACAATGAGTTCAGTGCTTGCTGCCCCTGTGGCTCCTGTTGACAGCTGCTGATGACTGCTGTTCCTTCTGGGGTGTGCTAAAAACTGATGACAGGGCACTGTCGACAGGATTGCATCCACTCCTGTCTCTTTGAATGATATGCCCTGCCTGGAGCAGTGAGGCAGCCTTGGTCATAGTTTGTGTTGGCCCTGGATACCAAGGCCCATCCTTTAGAGGTTGCTAAACAGCAGTGAATTTTAATCTTGACATCTGGCTCGCTCACACATCCACACAATGCCTAATGCTCGAATTTCTAATTTCTAGTCGCCAGTAGCCCTTGCTACCTTAAACCCAAGTTGTGTCAATCAAGAATGTCAATAAATATTGCAAGACATCCTGAGTCCATTTTCTATTTTATACATGTAGAGTTTTTGGTGAATTTTATAACATGCTTTGCATGCTTTTGATAAGTTCAAGCAGTTGAGAGGGACCAATAGTGAGCTTGTGTCTTTTACTCCAAACACTGCAGCGACATGCTCTCCCCCCCCCCCCCCGAGACAAACATATCACCATCCTTTAGTTTGCAGATGCACATAAGTTGTAATATGGGCATAGACATATAGCAGGCATAGGTGTGTGTTTTATGCTTTGGATTAGTGACTCTTTTTTTTTTTTTAACATTTCTGCTCAGTATGAATGAAGATACAATGGCTAGAACGAATCTGCTTCCATTTGTTTCCTTGTAGCTTGTCAGCTCTTTCTGCATTGAAATATGCATCTCAAGAAGAAAGATTTCGTGCATGATTGAGAATTTGAACCCCCTTGCTGCATTTCCTCAGCCTCTGGAGCCTTGCACCGCACTCTGTCTTAAGACCAATGCTCTATTGCTGTGAGAAGGAGCTCTAAGGGGTATTCATATTTTAAGATCTTGAAGTATGCATTTTTCATCTAACAAAACAACTGAATCTCTTTTTTTTTTTTTAATCCTAGCTGCTAGGTTTTGTTGGGAGTACATGAGCTTTGGATTTTATTGACTTCCTGGTGCTACCAAGGACATCACACCCATGATAATAATATTTTTGCACCACTGCACTACGTTATTATACAGTAGAATATGTCACACATACATGTGTTCGTTATCAATGTTCATATCCTGACTTTTAAGGTGTTATATAATCATTCTGAGATATTCTTTCAAAATGATACCTTCTGCTCCTGGCAAGATGAGCTCTGTAGCACTCCTGACATGATTATAAGGCAAGACAGTGACTCCACTGGATCAGTTAGCTGTTGGACATTTGTACAATATGATTCAGAAACTAGACTTCTCAGAATTACTAAATAATCACAAGGACCTACAATCTAAGTGGAAAAGATGGCAGATTGTGAATAAATAAGTTAGATTTATTGTTACTGTTACTATTTCTAGCAGCTAAAAGTATTCAAGGCTAAGCATTTTCCTACTTTATTTCATTGTCACGTTGCCTCGAAATATGTGCTGTTGCTAGCACATGTGAACCGAATGTGTTTCTTAAAGAAGCCAGACAGTGGGGATGTAGCTCAGCTGGTGGAGAGCTGGCCTCGCGTACACTTAGTCCCGGGTTTGATTTCCAACATTGGATAAACCAGATGTGGTAATAAACCTAGTACTTGGGGTGTAGAGATTGAGGATCAGAAGTTTAAGGCCATCCTCAGCTACACAGTGAGTTCAGCATCAGCCTGGGGCATGATGGTAACTATAGTGATGATGATGATGATGATGATGATGATGATGATGATGATGATGACTGCAGCTAAATACACTGAGTACCATTAAATATCTCACCATGTTCTCAGCACTTTTCATATATTGCTTTATTCGGTCTTCTTACCAAATCCCAATGAGTTATGTTCCCTTTTTTGCCAAACTGGGAGCTGAGATGTAGGGAAGTTAGCTAAAATAAATGAACTTAAGTCAAGAGTTCAAAATATTTAAATGTAGACTGTTAGGTAGACTGATTTTGGAAGCCACCATTTTATCACGATTTCTAATGCCACGATCGTGTGATTGGTGAGTTACAGGCCTAAGCCCCAGTCTATACATGCTCTACCCACCAAGCAGAACTAATGAACAAAGCTCATTCCATCTTATAGAAGGCCATATGGTGTGGCATGTGAGTCTTCATCCCCTTCAGCCCTGTATTTAGTAACTACATATCACAAAATAATGATTGAAGATAAGGAAGATGCCTTCTCAGCCTTTTAGCTAAGGCCACATGCAGAGGATGAAGTGGAAGGGTATTCATCACTTTAGGATTACCCTTATACTTCTGGTACCCCTGGAATGTCTTGATGACTTCCCAATCAGGAAAAAAAAATGCCAACATTAAAATATACAGTTTCCCCCTAGAACATACAAGTCTGGGCTTTGAACTCAGCAACAGTGTCCTACTAAACTGAAATGACCTTTTAGGGGACTGGGGAGATGGCACAGTCAGTAAAGTGCCTGCCCTGCAAGCATGAAGACCTGAGTTCAGATCCCCAGAACACATGTGTTTGGCACAGTCTGTCAACATCTGTAACTCTAGTGCGGGTGGGTGGGGCTGAGGCTCGGGTATCCCCAGAGTTCAACCAGAGAGCGCTGGGGTTAGTGAGAGACTTTGTTTCAAAAACTGATATGGGGAGGTTAAAAAAGAATACCTGCTATGGATTTCTGGCCTCCACAAGGGCATGCTAGGTACACACACACACACACACACACACACACACACACACACATACACACACACATACACACACACACACACACACACACACACACACACACACACACACACACACCAGCTTTTAAAGGGAGGAAATTTGGTCACTTGTAACAACATGTTTCAATGTGGAGGACTAACCATAAGTCAAGTAAGCTGGATATGGAAATACCACAGTTCCCAATTTGTGTGTGGAACGTAAGTGAATTAATAGCAGCAAGGGGTGAAATGGTGGTTACTGCACTTCTTTTCTCTCTTTTCTCTTAGGAAAGGGCTGAACCACAGAGTTCTAGCCGTATTTCTACACACTCATCTGTTGGTTGACAGGTTCCCCTCCCCCCCATTTTGTAGCTTTTGCAGTGCCTCAGTAAACGTCCCGATTCCGTGTCCTTGTGCCGTAGACCCAGAAGCACGATTACTGCTCGTCCGGGAGTTCTACTTCCGTTTTGCAAAGGGCTTCTAGACACTTTTTTCCTGCTAACTTACATCCCCCACCCCACCAACAGACCTCCCTTTAAGTCCTGTTTCTTGAGCCCACCCACCCGCAGCCAATCATGCCTCCCGTCTCCGCAGTGTGGGAGAGCCCAGCCTACTTAGACCATTGTAAGGCTTGAGTGAGGGCATGGCGGATGCCTTCTTCCCCTTAGCACACAGCCCGTGCTCCCCAGCACATCTTCCTACCGGCGTAGCTCCTCCTGTGCACCTGACACTTGTGCCCTACACCTTCCCTGGACTGTCTGTGTTCCCAGCTGTGACCTTTCTACCCTCCCCACAGTCCAGCCTGGCCCTGGATACAGATAATGCTGAATATCCTCAGATCACCTTAGGAACCGAGGATATTTGTCTGTGGGTACTTGTTTAATCACCTCCTTTTCTACCATTAGGGTCTGCTATAGCCTCAATGTTAGCTTCTAATCTAGCCACTTTGTGATACGTGTTCATAGCTACACACGCGTGCCCTATAATAAACACAATCCACCACAGTGCTGAGTTGCTGTACTCCCCTGTTGTCGGACCCGCCACTTTCTTCAGATCGCTTTATTCTGAAGTCGGCGGTAAAGAGCTTGCTAAGAGGAGATGGATTCCTCCCGGGGAGCGGGGTGGTTGTACAAGGACAGGGATGAAAGTGGTAAAAGGCATCTTGGGAGAAGGCCTGATGGTCAGTTCAAGTAGGAGGCGGTGAGTTCAGGAGCAGCGCAGGAAGTTTCATGACTTCCATCTCCTTAAATGGTGTGAGCACCTGCACGGGCAGCGGAATGGGAGCATGGTGAAAAGAGGGTGGCGAGTCTCGAACTCAGGTCTAGTACTTCAATGGACTGTGGGTGACCTTGATTGCATGGTTTCTGACTCCAGGGACAAGGCTATTAAGACAAAGAAAGACACGAATAACACTGTTTTAATTTCGACGTAGTTCTCTTATGAGAGCAAGCTTCAGGGCCAACTGCCTTTGCAGTCCCTACAGCTGTAGGAGAATGCAGAAAAATGGAAATAATGCAACAGGTTTTCTTCCTTTTTTTTAAATTTAGTTTTTATATGGTATAAGAATGAGTCCCCAGAGCCAGGCGTGGTGGCACATGCCTTTAATCCCAGCACTAAGGAGGTAGAAGCAGGTGGATTGCTGTGAGTTCAAGGCCAGCCTGGTCTACAAAGTGAGTCTAGGACAGCCAAGCCTACACAGAGAAACCCTGTCTCGGAAAAAATAAATTAATAAATAAAATTTAAAAGAATGAATCCCCAGGATTTTTAAACAATGGGATGGTTGTCAGGAAGTCCTGATTTGGGGCAGGAGTGAGATACTGGACTTGTGTGGGTAGAGGTCAAAGGTCAACTTCAGGTGTCTTTCCTTGACAACTGTCTTGTTTATTTGTTTGTTTGTTTGCCCAGGTGTTATCTTTGCACTGGAATAGACTTGCTGAGTAGGCTAGGCCGGCTGTCCAGTGAGTCCCCAGGGATCGGGATCGCCCTGTTTCTCTCCAAGCTACAAGCACTCGTTACCATTCCGGGATATTTTCACATAGATTCGGGGGATCCAGCGCAGGTCCTCATGGCAGCCCAGTCCTGATCGTTTATCTTGCAAAAAATCCCTCCTCCACACCATCTCCTCTCCACAGCTTATTTCTCTGAGCGCCTATCACAATGATAAAGAAACAAGGCACAAGTGGCTGAAAATCTAGAATCTAGCCGGGCGTGGTGGTGCACGCCTTTAATCCCAGCACTCGGGAAACAGAGGCAAGCTAATCGCTGTGAGTTCAAGGCCAGCCTGGTCTACAATGTGAGCCCAGGACAGTCAAGGCTACACAGAGAAACCCTGTCTCGAAAAGCCAAAAAGAAAAGAGAAAATCTAGAATCTCTATAAACTCACTTAGAGGGCTGAGATGCTGGCTTAGGGCATCAGCATCCTCCGAGCCCTGGTGGGACTGGGACTGGCCTTGGGTCCTTTTACTGAAAGGCATCTGTCCCTGTGACCTCTCGGTTGGAGAGGAGTGCAGTGGAGAGGGTGGACTGCAGTGTTGCTTCCCACGCTGTGAGGAGCAGCTGAGGCAGCTGAGCTGCAGCAGGGGCCATGCTGTTGACTCTTCAGACTCTAACTTCCCTATGGAACATGTAACGCAGCTTGTGAGTGTTGTGTGACTGGGCTGGTCATCTTTTCAAGAAGCAGCAAGGCAGACCGGTCATGCAGAACTGTAACTAAAGTACCTCGCTGAGTAAGCCGAGGCTCCAGTACCTCCAACTCAGCCTGCATGTGAGGGCAGAGTCTCTGTGGGAGGTCAGCATGTGTTCCGAAGGTATCTTTCTGCTGTAGAATAGTGGGACTGTCCCTAGAGTTCAGGAGCCATCTGCTTTCCCTTCTGCCCACCAGTCACCATTAGCTCCTGTCCCAGAGGCCATGTGTGGATGCCGGCATAAGTCAGGGTCAGAGTTTATTGTTCATTATGCCCCATTTCACAGCCACATGGGATGGAGCCCTCTCTCTCCAATAACCTCTTTAAAACTGTGCTCTTTCTCACGCCGCAGGAGGAGTTAAAAACTGGGTGCTTCTTGCCAGGAACTCTTCCAGGACAGGTTGCCACTTTGCTCTCCTCGGTGTTTTTAAGTAGGTAGAGAGATCTGTTGGCTGCTTCCCACGCCCCCTGCCACCGTCAGTGTTCAAAAATATTCGCCAAAAGATAAGGGGAATGAATCTCTATCTGCTTAAGCATCAGCTTCGTAGCTGGCACATGTATAATCTACATCTTGCTGTTAAAATTTCTAGTTAGTTGAAAATAGTTACCCAGATGTGTTATTGATACAGAAGTACATTAAAATATAAGATGAAGTTTTCTGGGTTTGGTGGCACACTGGTAATCTCATAACTCAGGAGGCACAAGAAAGACTGTAGTGTGCTAAGACAGACCTGTCTCAAACAATTAATATGGAGAAGATATATATATATATATATATATATATATATATATTATAATACATGTTTAATAATATAAAAGAATATATATTCCTCCTTATCTTTTGGCTAAATAAGTAGGTAGATATTCATTTCCCCTTATCTTTTGGCTAATATAGGACTATGCATTCCTATATATTATTAAACTTAGTTGCTTACTTTGCAGTAGTAAGCTATAAGGTATGCTGGTACTGAGGATGGAAAGTGATTCGTCACTTACAGTGGAGAGTCACGGCAGCTATAAATCACAGCATATGCACTGTAACACTGGCGATGAATCCAGACCTAAACGTTGTTCCTTCCAAATGCCCAATCCCCAGGTGCCAGTGGCTGCAAGGAGTGGTGCCTGCTGTCATCTCTGGGAAAATGCCTCCTCTTACAGTTTAATTTGATTAGTCTTAGATCATAAGTAACAAAACTACCTGACCTGCTAAGTGCTAGGATCCAGCAACCCACTGAAGGGGACAGAGGTAACATGGCCAGTTAGTGGCCAAGACAGCATCACATTGTAGGTAGAAGTCAGTTCTACACAAGAACCAGATGTGCTGTTACCCACACAGACTCTGGCTTCCCTATAGCTGTGTCCTAGCTGAACGCAGTCACTGGGAAAATAGGGTCTTGTAAATTTATGCCAAGAAAATAAAATTTTAATGCTATACATGGATGCTAAAATTTTTTGATATCTAAAATATACATTTACTCTTAAAATATTTCAAGTGCAGCACTTTCAAAATAATGGCATAGGCCATTTAAAATATGGCATACTGCATTTTCAATGATTCTCCTCCCTTCTCTTCTTTTCCATCTATCTGAACCTTCCAGACCCTTCCACAGCCCCATACTCTCCTTTCAGCTTTTGTGTCCATAGGTTTTGTTGTCATCCCTTGTTCTCAATACCTCTGTGCCCTCTACTTCCGGTTTTCTTTCAAATTCCATAGCCAAGACCCATAGTAATCCCTAGTTACATACGAAACCTCATAAGCTAGGATCAATATGCAAGAGAATATAATTGCAGAGTGTTTTAATAAATGTTTTTAATAAAACTATTGTTGACATAAATTCCTTTAGTGATTTCCTGCCACCATGCCTACCACAGGTTTAGCAGTAACTCATTTAGCACTATATACCCCATTCAAAGCTCTAAAAATATCAGCATCTTTTTTAGGATGAGTAAATGTATGGATTTTCTTTCAAGCTCACACTTTGTCCTACATTTTTTCAGTGTAGGACCAGCCTTTACAGACTACTGTTGGCCTCCTGGGACAACATGCAGGGCCTGCTCTGCTTTCTGCTGTCCCCTTCAGTGCCCACAAGCACCACAGTTCAGAGAATTTGCCCACTTCCCGTAATGCCCCACCTTTTTCAAAAGCTTCTTATTCTATCTCTAAAATGCCCCATCCCAAGTCTCTATAGAAGGAAAAACCAGGAAAGTGTGAAAAAGAGAAAATAAAAGACCAAGCCTGTCACCTAGTGGAGATGCCTGCTCCGTCGCCTTGCCCCACCCTGCTCTCAATCTTGGACTTGGTACTAAGAATTCAGAAGAGGGTGGAGGAATTGCTTTTGACCATCCTTTCTCATCCCTTCCACTGCTGCTCTTGTCTGTTCTAAGTCACAGACCTTTCAGTTCTGGGCCTCTGTCCTTATTAATCCTAGATTACAAGCAACAAAGCTAAAAACCAGTTCCTGATCCACTAATGCTGCTAGCAATTAGTAACCCACTTAATGGAGTATAGATAAAGTGTTAGGTTTGGAGCGGGGCTAGAGGGTTGTGGGTAGAATGTTAGGGTTAGGGTTAGAATTGGGATGGAGGAGGGGGGTAAGGTTAGAGTTAGAAGATTGAGGTTAGGGTTAGTGTTCAGGGGTTAGGGGGTTAGGGATAAGGTTAGAGTTGGGTTAGAAGGCTGAGGTTAGGGTTAGATTTGGGTTAAAGGGCTGAGGTTAGGGTTAGATTTGGGTTAGAGGGCTGAGGTTAGGGTTAGGGTGAGAGTTGGGTTAGAGGGTTGGGGTTAGGATTAGGTTAGACTTGGGTTAGAGGGTTGGGGTTAGGGCTAGGGTTAGGGTTTGAGTTGGGTTAGAGGGTTGGGGTTAGGGTTAAGGTTAGAGTTGGGTTAGAGGGTTATGTTTAGGATTAGGTTAGACTTGGGTTAGAGGGTTGGGGTTAGGGTTAGGGTTAGGGTTAGAGTTGGGTTAGAGGGTTGGGGTTAGGGTTAAAGTTGGGTTAGAGGTCTGGGGTAGGAGTTAGGTTTAGAGGGCTGGAGTTAGCATTAGGGTTGGGTAGAGGGTTGTGGTTTGGGTTAGGGTTAGAGTTAGGTGATAGAGCTGGGGTTAGGGTTAGGGTTAGAAGGTTGAGATTATGGTTAAAGCTAGGGTTGGGTTAGAGGGTTACCGTTAGGGTTAGAATTATGGCCTCCATCCATGTATTTCCTTCATCTAGGAAGCTTTAGTCTACAATATTGTTCTTCCTGTGACTTGGATTGTTGTTGCCCCAGTCTCTAGCTCGGAGAAGAGACCAGAAGTCTTCTCCCACTGCCTGGCTTTTTCCCTCTTAAGAGAACAGAGGTGTCCGTGCCAGGTACTTCTTATCAGAAAGACTTGTAGCAGAAAGCACAGTTTTGATTCCTTGAAAAAAATTTGGTTTGTGTGTGTGTGTGTGTGTGTGTGTGTGTGTGTGTGTGTGTGTGTGTGATATTTCACCCTTTTGTGCATTGGTCAAAAGACTACTATTCAAAGGATTTCTGTTGTTGTTGTTGTTGTTGTTGTTGTTGTTGTTGTTGTTGTTATTTGGGGGTTTTACTGTGAGTGTCTCACAACTCTTTGACTGTTGACACTCAACTCCAGATAGGTCTAAGTATTTCATTTTTGCAGTAGTATTATAGTGATAATAAGATCTGTGGAGCTTTCCACTGCCACTTTCTCATGGTCCACTTTTCCTCCTAGTAACAGAAGCAGAAACCTATAAGAAGTAATCGTGCCCATAATCAGGACACTGGATAAACAGTACCTCATTCACATCATAGGAACACCAGCATTTGGATAAAATTTAGCAATATAACATATGTGGGAAAATCTAAAAAATTAGCTACAAAGAAACCTTAAAATCAATAATAGAAAACATTACATATTCTTAATTTTAAAAACAAAGTTATTTGAATGAAAGATGATAATGAACATGTTTTAGGTGTGGCTCACTTCAGGCAGAGAACATCCAGTTAGATGTGTAGTATCTAATGACCCAGTTCCTTCCCAAGTGAGTTCATGGATACTTACTAAGATAATCTAAACAAAATCTCATGTGTCAGGTCTGAGGAAAGAGAAGTATACTGGATAGATTCTTTTCTCCTCAGCTCGAGGAAAAACATTTCTATCACAATTGCCAGGGCCAAATAAGAATGGACCGGTTTTCATAGGAAGTACCATATGGGAATGCCATCCTTAACTTTGAAACCAGAGGAAATATGTCCAGGAGAGCCACAGGAAGTCAGCAGCTCCTGCTGAGAGGGACAAGGTCACTTAGCCAGGAGGTAGTTGGGTTGGCCCCTCAGCTTCAGTCTGTTGATCTTGACTGCTCTTGCATGCATAAGCTGATTTGCAAGTCAGCTGAGGTAAATTACAGTCATATTAACAATGTCTACCAACATAAATCTGTGTGCTCAGATGCAGCAGGGACCGTAGATCCAAGTCGGGTCCTGATGCTGTGTCTCTTGCCCCTAAGGGCACATAGGGAGTGAGGTGTTCTCTTGGCATTCTCTGTTATTGTGTCATTTCACTAGACTGATGTACAGCTCATGAGATAACCCTGAATAAACTTGCAAACACTCAGGCAGCTTCTCAGTTACTGTAGCCAAGCAGATGTGTTTCCACAGCCTCTGCGGTCGAGTTCACGTGTGTATAGATGCACAGTGGCACATTCTGAGGATCGTTTTAAAGAATACTTTGGAAATGGTGTTTTTTTTTCCACTTTTCTTTTAGGCTAAACTATAAATAATCAAGATAGATATTAGATGGAGAGCTGAGCGTGGTGGGGCACACCTTTAATCCCAGAGGCAGGCGGATCTCTGTGAGTTCGAGGCCAGCCTGGTCTACAAAGCGAGTCCAGGACAGCCAAGGCTACACAGAAAAACCCTGTATAAAAAAAAAAAAAGAAAGAAAGAAAATAAACAAAACAAAACAAAACAAAACCCCAAAAAACAAAATACAAAACAAAACCAAAAAACAAAGAAGATATTAATTTTACCTTGTTTAGAAAATGGATATTTACAAATGGGATTCAGTTAAAGGCCTTGAGAAGAGCACACACCATCAGGAATCCAGACAGGCCACCAGTTATGACCTTATATGAAGGACATAGATGGAAATTTGAAACAGAAGGCAGTATGGAGGTGGAGGAAGAAGCACATCAAAGAATGTCAGGTACCAGTAAAAGCTGAAACAGGCCCCAAATGGCTCTTTCCTGGATCCTGCACAGGGAGCAAAGCCCTGCTGGCATCTCCACTTCAGCTCCCTGAAATGACTGCTGGCATCAGGCCCCCAAGCTGGGAGAGAATACATTTATCTTGTCCTAGGGTGCCAAATATGTATTTTTACAGTCACAGGAAAGTAATATATTCATGTTTACATGCTTTTGAGTATAATATTGTATTTACTTTGTATTGCTGTAATAAAACACTATCGCCAAGACAACTTTTAGAAGGAAAGGTGTATTTGGGGCTTTTGGTCCATCACCCCCACCGTAGGGGAAGCATGGCAGCAGGCAGGCATGGGGCTGGAGCGGCCACTGAGAACTTACATCTTGAGCCACAAACAAGAAGCAGAAAGAGCTCAGTTGGAAACAGCACTTGGCTTCTGAAGCCTCAAAGCCTGCCCCCAGTGTCACCCTTTCTCGAGCAAGGCCATACCTTGGTGGTCTCCAAACAGCAGCCAGCCGGAGACCAAGTATTCACGTGCCCAAAGTGATGGGAAACAGATCGTTTGAATCGCCACACGTGTGCTTAAAAGCCAGTCCGAGAATATCAGTGCTTCATAGTTGGTAACTTTTGTCACATTGAGTGTTGGGGTGGCCTGGACCCACGTTAACTTTTATCATTTAACTGGTCGCATGTTCACAGCTAAAGTGAAGGGTTTCAGTGCGTGGACCAGTGTCATAAGTGGGTGAAGGCTTTGAGCCAGACCACGCACCAAGGAAGTAGTGTGGTGAGCCCTGATTTGCGAAGCTCACACCCAGCTCCTAAATCCGCATCGTCTGAGATGCCCGTGGCGCTGAACTCTAGCTTGCCTCAAGCCCTCATTCCAGGTGCTGACTGAGCACCTCATCTCATGTTGGTGAAGTGGTTCCCCTTCACGACTTCCTCTGCTCTGCTTGTGCTGCTTAGGTTAAAGGGTGGGAGGCTCTTAAAACGAGGGGTGCTCGCACCTGGAGTGCTCGGGATCCATTGAGTTTGTGCTGCTGTAGCTCCGGAGCCATCCTGCTGTGGCTAGCTGAGTAGCAGAGCTCTAATCTAGCGCTTTTGCCCCAACCCCTTTCTTGGGTCACTAGGAAGCTCTGCTGTGTTGCTCCGGGGGGTGGGGTGGGGGGCAAGCTGCATTCTGAGGGGGGCAAGCTGCATTGGCGTGGAGCTTTATAAGCACTCCACCCCCACGCCATGCAACTGCCCCATGGGCTGCCACCTGCAGGTGTCATTGCCTTGGCTCCTGTGGCACAAGGTTGGGGACTGATGGTCTGAGGCCCTGTTACAATAACTTACTCTGAAAAAGAGTCCCTGAGGTAAGAGCAGAAAGCAATGAGAGGCTGGGGTTTATGCTCACCAGGAATTGAAGCAACAGGAAAAAAGAAAGATGGAAACATTGGGGCATGGGGAGGGGGTGGTGAATTTTTTAAGTAAGCTCCTCTTACTGCTGGACTCTCTGGTTCTACAGAGCATCTTCCTGAATAATTTGAAAGTTAGCTTTTGTTTCTCCTCCGATTTTTCCAACAACTGTCTCGTCTCTCCTCTGTCTGCAGATCTTTTGTGACCTCTGTATTGAAAGCAAACAAACAAATCTCTAAGTCACAGAAGAACCCCTGACAGTTGCCTAGTCAGACTGGGGCAGTCAGAGGCCCCAGGCCTAGCTGTCCATCTGTGAGTTTCAGAATAGTTTACACATCTCTGCTCTGCTTTGTGCCAGTTCAAGTGACTCTTTGGGGTGAGAGTGTTATTTCTGCTGTGTGTGTGTGTGTGTGTGTGTGTGTGTGTGTGTGTGTGTATACATGTGCATGACTGTATGCAGTTTGAGCATTGGCACACATGCATGTGTGTGCATGTACACATGTGCAGGAGGCCAGAGGACACCTCAAGTGTTGTTTGTTCCTCAGTCATCTTCCACGTTGGTTTTCTGAGCCAGGGTCTCTCACTGGAACTCAGGGATGCTAGGCTGGCTGGCCTGCAGGCAGCAATCCTCCTGCCTCTGCTTCCCTGGTACAGACTACAAACATGGAGCTACCACATCCAACTGAGTTCTGGGATCAAACTCATGTCCTCTGGTTCATATAACATGCATTTTGCTGACTGAGATACTTCCTCAGCTCTCTCCTCATTTTTCCTATGTGTGTGCATCTGAGTAGATGTGCACATATGTGTGACCGCATGTGTACATGCGTTGATATGTTGTAAAGTACAGAGGTCTGAGTTGGCTGTCATTCTTCGGTCTCTGCCTTGTGCTCTGAGACAGGATCTCTCACTAGAACAGGAGCTCGCCAGTGCAGCTGTGCTAGCCGAGCAATCCTCGGCGTTATGTGTCTGCCTCTGCAGCACTGGGGGCTACAGGTACACTGCAGTGCCTGGCGTTTACATGAGTACTGAACTCAGGTCCTCGTACTTGCACGGATATCTCCATCGCCTCCCTTCCCTTCTTGTTCTAATGACTGTTTCCTTAATGCTTACAGAGGAATCCGTGTGTGGCCAGCCCCTCTGAACCAGACCTCTGCTATCTGACTCTGTCCTGAACAGTTCCCAAAATCTGTCCTTACTCACTCGGTTTCTTTTCATCTAAACGTTGGCCATGGTGAGAACACTGCAAATATTTGGAAACATCCCCTCTTTCAAGCCAGTACAGCTGGGCAGCCTGTTAATAATCCAGGCCCTTTCTGAGGAAGCTTTTTCAGTCTATAGGCTCCCCCTGCTGGTCCTTTCTGTGTAGTGCTTGCTGCTCTTTAGAGCCCCACTGTGAGTTCTGCTCCTCTGCAACCCACAACCACTATGATGACATTTCTTTGTTTTGATTTTCAAGAGGCATTCTCTTACCTTATCACTAGGTTTTTTTTTAGGTGAACTTTTTAAAGTTAGCGTACAAAGTAATGGGCTTCATTATAGCTTCTTTGTGGGGACGCGTGACAATATTTTTTTCTAATCACCCCGCCTCCGGGTGGTTCTCTTCTTACCCCAAATGCTCACTCATTCTCCTTAAAGCTGTCTTTAGGATCCCGCATCCAGGCTGCATGCCATCACCACAGTGAACAGTCAAAGCATTACATCATTATCTGTCCCAGTCTAGGCTCAACCTAAGGATGAAAGAAGAGAACTATAAGCATCTAGACACTCTCTCTCTCTCTCTCTCTCTCTCTCTCTCTCTCTCTCTCTCTCTCTCTCTCTCTCTCACACACACACACACACACACACACACACACACACACACACCCCCCACAAACAGTTTCTTGCTGCTCCCATAAAATATTTGAATAATACCCACATGATTTGCTGGTACCTGCAAGAAAGTTAACAGTATTACCCTGTTTAGCAAATGAGACAGGGAAGCCTCTCTGAATCTCTTCTCTACCATCTTGTTTATTAGCTTCCTTTTGCCTGTATCTTATTTAGCTTTAATCATAGCTAAATAAGAACAATAGGCATATCATACAGACTGCCATGGTGTTATATCACGGCCAGTTCCATGCTGGGGGCAGAATTTGATCTTAACTCCATGCGAATGCAGACTGTGATTGCACAACCCTTACCTCTCTTAATGCTCATTAGCGTGCCCATTGCACTGTACACAGCTTTCCTCATGTCTGTGTTGTAACGAGTATCGTACTCTGTTGATTCTTGCTTTCATTGGCCTCAGCACAATGGCAACTCTGTCTCCTGTAGTGGACAATGCAACTTTTTACTTCTTAGAGGTAATAGCCCAAACCTTCCTTTTTCAACAAGGGTATCATTTCCTGAGGCAGTCACAAGACATGGACCCATCATCCTCTGGCCTTTCAAGGTTCTTTCCACTGACTACCGACTTTTTCTTCCCAGTCATCTTCACATGAGGTATCTGTTACCGACATAGTATTCGCCATGCCAACCACAGCGCAGGCTGCTTATTGCTGTGTAACTGTTACCAAAAACTTACCAAATCAATGCATGTTTATCACCTCAAGTTTTCTGTGGGGGTGGGAGTTTGCAGACTTGGAAAAGATGTTACCTCTGTTTCCTGGACGCACAGGGTTATCGTCAAGCAGTCTGCTGGGGCCTGCAAGTTTAACTGAGGTAACTGGATAAGGGTGGAATCCAACTCCATGTGGTTGTTGGAAACAGTTTCCTGCTGGATATTGGACTGACAACTGGCTAGGATTTTTGCTGGCTGCTAGCTTAGGCCAGCCACAGCTTCCTGTCTCTAAACCCTCCCATCATAGCTGTTTGCTTCCAAAAAAGTCAGTAAGAGAATAAATCTTCTAGTGCAATGGAAGGTATCAACTGAGCCAACATTGGTATCTCACCATGGCTGTATTCCTTTGGTTAGGAAAAGTCACTGGCCGCTCCCACACTCAGGTGTGTGTGGATGCCAAGTGGTGGGCATCAGGAGGCTCAGCATGGGTTTTTAATGCAGCTTATGTCTCCTGGCTCTGCCCATCATGAACAACTGAGTAGAGCACGAGGTCCAGGTTTTATGCTTATTGCTGCCATCTTTCTCTTCATTAGGTAGGCAGTTGCTTGTGCTTTACTAAGCAATAAGCACCCTCACCACGTTTGGGGTTAATTTATGATTGAAACTAAGGCCCTGTGCATGCTGAGTGGGTCCTGTACACCCCGAGATGCATCCCCAGCCCCACCCATCTCTTCTGTTGTGTTTCATCTAAAAGTGTAAGACAGTTCCTCTACACCCCTGTCAAGTCACTGGTGAAAGTGCAGAAGGTACTGGTATGCATATATGGGCATACATGCACAGACACACTTACATATATGTGTGTGTTCAGAGGAAAAGAATGGCAAAAGCTGTACTCCTAAGACTCTGAACTTCATGACTCCCCAGTCCTCTGGCAACTAGGGAGTATAGCTCTGAAAACACATGCCTTTCTATCCCAATAGCCTGCTTTTTAATTGAGCCTTTTTCGAGCTCAGCAACCTTTGCTGTGTTTCTCAGGGTCAGGAAGTTGCATCAGTGAATAACAACAACTTTTGCTAATGCCTGCCTAAAGTTAACATGCAGTACAGAAGTTACAATACGGCTCCTTTTCTCTGAGTTCAGAACAGCGTGGACCCATTGCATTTGCGTTTTGTATAAAATTTGAATTAAATAATTTCTCAAAGAATGAACTTTGTCAAGTTTAGAATGATTTATAGGAAATCTTGGCATCACCCAGCCCTGTCAAGGGACAGTCTTGGTCCCTTGGTGGTACTGTCCTGCATTCACATGGCGTTGACACTCGGGAGCCACATAGACAATGCTCTTTGTGGGCAGCTGTGCACACATATCAAACCTTCCTTCTTGCAGTCCCATGCACAACCATTTACCACAGTCATCTGGCTGCATGAATCCTAGAAAAAAAAATCTCAGCATGCATTTCTGTTCTTTTTTAATTATTTATTTTATTAATTTATTCAGATTACAACTCAGTTGTTCTCCCATCACTTGTATCCTTCCGTTCCTCCTACCCTCCTACCCTCATCCTATTACCCTCCCTTAAGTCCATGTCCGAGGGCGATCTCCTCCCCCACTTTATGGTCGCAGGCTAACAAGTCTTACAAAATCACAACCTCACAAACTCTCAACTGTAACCAACAGCAAAAATGAAGGGACTTAACAGTCACCGGTCATTAATATCTCTCAACATCAAAGGTCTCAATTCTCCAATAAAAAGACACAAACTGAGTGGATGCATAAATATTACCCAACATTCTTCTGCATTCAAGAAACACATCTCACCCACAAGGACAGGCATATCTGTTCTTTAGAAGTGGAGTTCAGCAGTGTAGGAAATATACACCTTGAATATATGAGGTACAGCCTGTACTTGAAGAAGACGAAGAAGAACTTTCTTTACTTCAGTCATTGGCTCATGCTGATACCCACTGGCCATTCATAAGGGTCTTTCAGGTCTATGTAGTTTGTTGAACAGATATGAAGTGCCTACTTTATGCCATAGACTTCAATGGTAAAATAAATAGAAAGTAAAACAAAAACAAAACCATTGAGGGCAAAGTAAACATTTACTAAAAATTAAGCCGTGACAGTTGCCATGAAGCCTGTGGTGTTACAGTTGAGTATTACAGAAATCCTGTCCTAGTACAAAAGTTGTGGGATTTGACCTGAGGATGAGGTTTCAACACAGGGCCGAGAAATTAATTAGCAGCTAATTACATGGATAGGACACAGATGTCTAGCCTTCGGAACACTGCGTCTGGGAAAACTGTGGTTAGTGGGAGAATGTGCCAGATGCAGGCACTGAAGAATCATGTGAGAGAGCACAAAGGGGAAAGAATGTGTAAACAATTACAGATAAGGGGAAAAGAGGTCTGCAGGCCTCAGCCAGGCAGCTACTTAAGTGCGTCACTGGAGAAGAGGTTTATCCACAGTGAGAGGGGCTTTTGAGTCATCAAAGACTTTTTTTTTTTTTCCTCACAGAGTAACACTTAATTGAGTCTGATTTTGGAAAGGCCAGTTAGGAGTACAGATATGTAACTGGGAAGAAGAGTGATGGCACACAGATCACTGGGAGGCGCTGGGCTACAAGTGACGGTAGCCTGGGGTAGCATGGGTGTGCCAAGGGAAGGAAAAGAATTGATGGATTTAAGACGTCACAGGGAAAGTATACTGAAACTAACATTAATGTGGTTGAGAGATGTATAAAAATAGCAAGCAAAGATGTTTAAAATGCTTTTGAAACTCCTGCCTCATCTTTACATGCATTCGCTCGGCTCTGGAGCAGTCCCGAGGAGTCCCCAGTCACCTGATCTTTACTATTAGAGGAGGGTGGACAGAAATGGTCCTTCCTAGCATTTGGTCCTTGTGGTACCATTCTAGGGCTGTACTTGATGGTCTTCAGTACTGCGGCCTCCTCCCCCACCAAGACAGCAAACCACCGAATCTGCTTTTCTGTCCCCGTTTCTGAGATCTCTGCTGTTGTACCATGGTCTACTGTCAGTGGTTTAATATTTTCCTTTCAATCAACTCATCTCCAGCAATTTTGCTTTGTTCATATCTCTACATATATCCCTTAAGAGTTCCCATACTAGAAAAGAATGAAAATAAGTAAAAGGTGTTATTTAAGTTTGATCTCACCCACCCAGGATTCTGAACCTAAGGCCCACTTCCCCCTCAGAAGGATGGGGGCCAAGTGCTTGGGATATTGAAAAAAAAATTAAACACCAAGGTGCAAGATGAAATTTTTCTTCTTAGTGTTCTCAACAGAATTGAAGGGGAAGCAAAAAGGGCTGACATTTTCATTAAGAGAATAAATATCATGCCATGTTTCATTTGCCAACTAAAGCAGTTTATATTTGGGGGTTTCTCATCTCCCATTGTGAGGAAGGCTGCTGTACACCGCATAGGTCACCCTACCTCTAGCATAGGAACCAGAAGTTGGGGGTTAGGCTGCAGAAATGGCTCAGCGGGCAAGAGTGCATGCTGAGCAAGTGTGAGGACCTGAGTCCCAATCCCAGCCATCCCCATAAAGCAGGCATGGTCACCCATGCCAGCACCGGGAAGAGAAGCATAAAGGGAGGCAGCAGGCAAGCAAGGACTGAACGTAGCTGCTTTAGCTGCTTCCGGTGGTTGTGATGTAGACCTTGTGTGCACCTGGTAAGAGCCCGTTCCTCAGCCTCCTCCTGTGGCCACCTTATTCATCTCCCAGTTGCTGGTGTACCATGTCCCCAGGAGTGCCATCATGCCTCCACTTTTACTGTTTATCAGAGAAGGCCATATTGACAGCACTTAGTATGTCCCTATTTATTGCATGCATGGTGCCTTAATTACTGATCGATTGCTGTGAAGAGACCCTGTGAAACAAGGCAACTCTTCTAAAAGAAAGCATTTAATGGGGGGTTTCCTCACAGTTTTGGAGAGTCAGTCCATAATCATCATGGTGGGAGGCAGACAGGCATGGCTCTCGAGCAGTAGCTGAGGGCTTTATACCCAATCCACAGACAGCAGAGAGACAGAGAGAGAGAGAGACGGAAAGAGAGACAGAGGCAGAGACAAAGAGAAAGAGGCATAGAGACACAGAGAGAGGGGGGGGAGGGAGAGAGAGAGAGAAACAGAGACAGAGGCATACAGACAGAGACAGACAGACAGAGACAGACAGACAGACAGACAGACAGACAGACAGACAGAGACCAGAGGCAGAGGCAGAGGCAGACAGACAGACAGACAGATTGAAAGCTCAGAGTGCCTCAGTGACACACCTTCTCCAACAAGGCCGCACCTCCTAATCTTTCCCAAACAGTAAATCAACTGAGAACCAAACATTCAAACATATGAGCCTAGGGAAGCCGTTCTCATTCAAACTACCGCAGAGAGCGTACTAAGTACCTGTCTGGCCGCTGTGACAAAATGCCTGACATATGAGCTTGAGGCAGCTGGTCACGCTGCACCGACAGCCAGGAAGCAGCGAGCTGTGAGTCCTGGTGCTTGGCTTTCTTCTTTTTATGCAACTGGAGGTGGGTCTTCCCACCTCATCTCCCCTAATCCTGGGCAATGCCTCAGGGACATGCTCGTAGGTTTGTCTCAAGGTAATTCTAGATCCCGCCAAGCTGGAAATATAAACCATCATAATTCATGTGTGAAGAGGTAACTACTGTGTGCGACACGAAGCTACAGAGGTGGAAGCATATCTGATGAAGAGTGAGAGACGTTCGACCTTGTTCTATCAGCCACCCCAATGTAGACAGACACTGTTTCTTTTACTTGTCAGCTTGCTGTATTAGAGGTGGTCACGACGGCATGGCAGCGGGAAAGGTATCATCAGTAGGGCCGGGAGTGTGATGTTCATCACATCTCGGAGGCCCACCAGGAAGCAGAGATCTAGAGTGGAGCCAAATGCCAGGCTCCATGTCCCAAAGCATCCATGACCTTTCCAAACAGCGCCACCAGCTGGAGACCCTAGGAGGCAGGGAGCCTCCAGGTTCAAACCGTAATAATAACTGATCTAAGCATTGTAGTCTGTGGTTCCAAAGATTTCCATCAGAAATTTGCCTGCTGTATTTTGTTCTGCACCGGGCCACCTTTGGCTTCCTGCTACTTGCACCTTTCCCCTTCTCCTTAGCTGAATCCATCTTGTAACTGTCTTTACTACCCATGAGCTCTTAAGATTTCCTGCTCACCACCCTCCTTGGGGCCAGTGGCTTCCTGCGTCTTTGTTGCTCACCATCCACAGTACACTCCGTGTGCAGCTCTGGGCAACACGAGATGCTCTCAATCTCCACTTGACCATCATTGTGGACGGAGAACACACTGCCAGGCAAGAGTTTTGAAAGATCAGCGTTCTCTGGATTTTCTCATTCTTCCGCATCTTATCCAGAGTGTGGTGTATGATAGCCCCATCGTCTTGCCGAGTCAGGAGTTCCCACTGAGGAGCCAGGAGCAGCCATGAGCCACAAAAGCAGTACTATTTTAGAGATCCTTTGTGTGGGGGCTTTCATGGATTCAGATGAAAAGGCATTATTCAGTTCTCTGTTCGCCTGAGATTCACAGCTACACTGGGCGTATACTTATCAGTCCCACTATGGTTATGCTCAGGAAGTGAGAACCCAGCATTTCTGTCCCCTTTCATGAGTCCATGCCTGTGTGGGCCAGCTTAATACATACACCATAGGCCAGAAGGACCCTGTGCTGGAGTTTCCGTTAGGAACTTTGAGGTGGTCTCAAGCTAGGGAGGACTTCTGTCCGTCCTTGTTTTCCTGAAGCCCTGGGTGCTCTTGGTGGGGAAGCCCATGAGCTCCATGTTAGCTGACCCAAGGCTAATGCAACCACAAGACTGGAAAAATGTGAGCATTCTTGTAATTGTTAATAGTTGGGGAGAACAAGTAAATACTTTTTAAAACCCACTAAGTTTTGAACTCTGAGCTCCAGACACTTGCTTTCTTCTTATTGTGAAGCAGGTATTTCTAAAGTGGTACCCAGGTCTTCTTATGGGTGACCACAGAGGCTGCCATGGACAGGATTGGTGCTGCATTGTCTGAGCCTATCCCAGAAAAGCAAGTCCAGGATTATTGGTTCTAAGTCACGACCATCAGAAGCACAGACCTCACTGATAAACAGGGGCTCGTTTCTTGCTTGCCTTAACAGATGCCAAACACTCCAGTGATTACACAGTTCAAGCATCTGTGGGAGCATAGGAAAGTGAGACCATTTTGTAGCTTGTATTTGACATTTGCTTTCAATTACCACATATATGCTGAGGAGTTTCAAATATTTCTTCCCATCTGAAATTCTTCCCCAAGAGCCATATCTGATTCCAGTTGCCCTGTACACAACCTCTCTCTTGACCTGAAGGCATTCCTAACATTTAACAGACTCAGAGCTAAGCCCGTCGCCCTTCAGCCTAAATGTCTTTTATCTCTTGCATTCTTGATTTATGCTTTTAGCTTCTCATTAGAATAGGAATTGGCTTTTAACCAGCTATATAAACATTTTTGCATTATGACTCACTTTATGCGCACAGAGTTAGAACTAGAACATAATGCTTCCAAAAACAGCGTTGTGTTTTACTGTTGATCGCCCTCTGGTAGTTACCGTATCTCTTTTTAAATAATGGCGGGCATATATCTCCCGATTAATTTATTGGTTTACCACACCATTTGACCAGGCGTTATATTCATCCCAGAAAGTAGTGGGGGAACCTTGCCTTGAGGGACTCACTTGACTCTGTAAAGAAAAATTACAGTCTCACAATGGATGCTGACACACTGCAACAGATAAATGCAGCCCCCTCAGGCTGATTGAATCTTAGCCTCTCCGTCTGAAGCTAGCCTGCAGTCAGAACTAAATTATGTCATCCAGACACACCATCCATCCATCCACCCAGTCAGTTAGCCAACATTTTCTGAATCTGTATCCAGTACCAGATACATGGTGAGCACTAAGAACCAAAGGGTAAGTATGGTGGCCTTTATTATAAGACTGGAAATGGGAAAACAAGTTATTTGTAGGTAGAAGTCTATAGTAAGTGCTCCACGATCACAAAGAGAAGCATCCTGGGACTCGAGCCAGATTGTCCAGAGATGCTCTCAGGCCGAGGTGGATGGTGCACTGAAGCTAGAATCAAAGGTGGGAGTAAAGCCAAGGCAAAAGCCAGACCTGCAGGAGATAAAACCACTAAGGGAAAGCGCTGCAGGGCGGCCCTGCCATTTTGAGACGTGAAATGCTCCCACAGTTGTCTGCTGGTGCTCCCAAGGCTTCCATATTCACTCTTGCCTCAGGACCCAGTGCTCCTGTCTCCTTAACTTCTACTGCACTGAGTTGTTCCCTCCGTGGGGGAGCCAAGCATAGAGTCCTCTGTGCTCTTAGTCCTCCCCCAACACCCACCCTAATGCTTTGTAGAGACCTTTTGTCATGCCAAAGGAAACCAATTCCTCCCCTTCTCACCTCCCTCACTAACGTGTCTCCAAGAGGATCCCAAACTTTGCATCCTCTGTAGGAAGCTAGCAGAGAGAAACACAACTTCTTGGGCAGATTTAAGGTGAAGCTGTGTAAGTGAATATAAAAGACCTCTCAGAGCTGAGCATTTGGTATTGGGTAACCAGTTGGTGCATTCTTCCCCACAGAAGACTATTTCTTGCACTCTCAACATTCCTTGGTTTCCTGTGGTTCTTTGTGTAGAGTTGAGGCCTCCTGGGCTTTCTCCCATCTACCTCAGCATGCCTATTATTGTCCTTGTTCGGCTCATGTTTAGATAGTAATGGTGATGAGACTTTATGGGGGACGCTTCTGACATTACAGACTCACAGCAAACTGCCTGGTCCTCTGGCCTGTACAGTCTTTCCACCCCAGCTTCTGCAATTATTCCCTGAGCCTTAGGTGCAGGAGTTGTATTTTAGATGTGCCAGTTGGGACTAGACTCCACAACTCTGGGTTTGGATTTATTGTCTGTCTGTTGCCAAGAGAAGTTTTCATAATGATGGGTGAGAACTATACTTATCTGTGGAGATAAGGACGAGTTTTTAGAGTGTAGTTAGGGAGTATGCTGCTGGTTTAGTAATATGGTGGTTATAGATTCTCCCCTCAAGATCTACTTTACTAACACAGGGTGGTTATCTAGGTTTCCAGTACCAGGCATGATTGTCTTCTTGTTGAGTGGGTCTTAAGTCCAATTAAAGAGCTGTGTGTACCAATGTATGTGTACCCGTACTGCACCATTAGTGCTATTGTGGCATGCTGGCCATTGTTATGGTTCCAGATGTTAAGCCCTTGAAACATACATGTAACTAAGGTTATGCAGACTGAGGGAGTTGTATTTATGTATTTAGAAATAGATACATACATACACATATTTAACAACAATTAATGGGGAAAAACAGACCATGAATTTGAAAGAGAGCAAGGAGAAGTACATAAGAAGGTTTTGAGTGAAGAAAGGGGAGGAAGAAATGATATAATAATAATTTCCAAACTAAAAGAAAAACTTAAAAGGACCCTTGTGACCTGTTATCTTAAGATGAAGAGGGCTTCAGGTACTGTAAATCCGTTTATTTACATATATGGGGACTCTTACATTTTGATAGCACAGATTCAATTTTCTTTTTCATATTTTATTCACAAAAGATTTTTTTTGACTTTTAGGCAATATTCCTTTGCTTTCTAACTCACAAATATCTTAGCACTGAAACGTATTACTTCATGCAAATAAAAATTTGGCCCAGAGACAAGGCATATACACTTTCTGTAGCACATAGATACCGTCCCTTGCCCATCACCCACTTAACCCACACTGCCCTTACCTTCTAAAAGGCTTTTATTGGAAGCAAAATTACTTTTTAATTCTTCTTTTACTTTGTGAACATTCTGCCCACTTTGCATTTCCTGAGCTAAGGCTCCAAGAATGTCTATAGAAGAAATGGAGTCCAGGAACTCATCACCAAGTTTGTCATTAAAGGACAGTCCCATGTGGTTTGTCTTTCCCATGGATGTTCATGTGACAGCCATAATGGCTTCTAATCTCCATGAAAGCAGAGCACTGTACAAGGATGGGGATGATGCCCAGGATAAGGGCTTTCTGATACAGGCCTTATGGGATCATTGACTGGACCACCAGCTCAGTAGTCATTCTGCAGCAAGACTTAGACCCTTGCTGGACTTTTGTTCATAGACCTTCCAGAGGTTCATATGTGATGCACAGACTGTCCATGTCACAGTTTTAGTTGAACACACCTCTCTCTAGTTCAAGTTTAATGTGGAACTCCTTTGTCCTTTATGAAAAATTTAACCAGTGTGAGAACAAAGAAGCATCATCTCCAGACAGCCGTGTGTGTGTGTGTGTGTGTGTGTGTGTGTGTGTGTGTGTGTGTGTGTGTGTATTGCCTGAAAACTTGGAAAAGTGCCTTTGGCAGAGACACTGTTGTCAAAATCCTTTATGCAGTGCCCTTTTACTTTTCTTCCCTCTGGCTCCCTTGTCTCTCTCCTTCCCTCTATCCACACAGCCCATCAATCACGCAACCTTGTTTGTGTAGCTCGTGGTGTTTGAATGAGAATGGTCCCCTGGTCTCATGACTTTGAATACTTGGTCCCAAGTCGGTGGAACTATTTAGGAAGGATTAGGAGGTGTGCCCTTGTGGGAGGAGGTGTGTGCTAGCGGTATATGGCATTCACTGTTAGCTCCCTCTATCTTGTGCTGGTGGATTAAAAAAAAAAAAGTGAGCTCTCAGCTACTGCTCCAGCACCTTGCCCTCCTGCCTGCTGCTATGCTCCCCAACACGATAGCCACAGACTCTTAACCATCTGAAACTATAAGCTCCAAGTAAGCACTTTCTCCTGTAAGCTCCTTTATCATGGTGTCTTATCACAACAGTAGGAAAATAACTAAGAAAAGATCTCTGCTAATACTTATTTAGTGTTTTTCAAAATCAAGCGATTGTAATTTCAGGGATTTTTATCATCTCTTGTGCTGATTTAATATCGAAGTGAGGCCATGAGTCCATGTATTTGATACTGACTAGCCAGTGCAGGAAATGGGAATAAAACACGATGTGTGCCTGCCACGGTTGGCCAACACAGCCCTGGAACCCTTCACCAGTAAATCCTTGTACCAGTAGCCAGAGCTCTGTACTGTCTTCTACCTAGCAGTACCTGCTTATCCTCAGATGGAGAGGTATATGGTTTACCTGTTCCTACTGTGCCCACCTGCCTACTTCTTCTCAGTTCTCTACTGCTGTCTCTCACCCCTATAACTTGCTCACTGTCCATGCTTGTCCTGGATCATTGGAATGACAGCGTTGGCTCAGACTCCCCTGAGCTGGGAGCTACTATCAAAAGAGTGTGTAGTCTCCAAGCCCAGTGCATCCCTGAGTCATCCAGTTTTCTGTGGGTTCTTACCTATTCTTGTTTATTGAATGCCATGGACTATTACCCACACAGATGAAGCAGGCACTGTTACCGCACTCCAGTTTATACATGAGAAAAGGGAAGCCCTGTGAGGCCCCTTCTCACCCAAGGTGACATGGCTAGGAGGCAGGAGAACAAGGACTCCAGCCCAGTGAGCCCGTCTTCAAGGCTCTGAACTCTTCAACTCGCCACTTTTGATCTGAAAACCTGAGCTTTGTGCATCATGATCATTAAGAGAACTGAACAGTCACGTTCAGCGTGGGAGCCCTAACTGCCCTTAAACTCCTTTTGCAAGAACAAATGTAGATGGGAAAGAAGTAGAAACAAAAAATAGAAAAAAAGAGACCGTGCATATGAAAGGCCATTTTGACAAGAAGAGACTGTAAATCACAGTGATTAAAAATGAAGTGTACTGAGAGCATTTGAACATGTTATCCTGTGACGCTGGAGTCTTTGAAGCGTCACAACGCTGAGACCAAGGGCATAGGGGAAGAAATGACAGAAGTCTCACAACTGGGGTGATACACCGTGACAGCGTAGTGGAGGACAGGCACTCATGAAAGAGCCATGAGGGGCACGGGCACACTTTATTCAGTTCCATGAAGATGACATGGCACTGTGTGGCTCTTCACCTACTTATCAAGTTTGCGCTTGATAACTTGTCACACTCAGCTGCATTTGTTAGAACACAGAGGATTTGCCTTGGGTGTTTTTTTTTTTAATCTGGCTATGCTTTTATTGAAATGAAAACTGTGGCTGATGATAGTGGTGGAAACATTCAGTTTCCTACCTTGCAGTGTGCAGCCTTCTGCACTTGAGAATTGTGAGTGCTTTGGAAGTAATGTCTGTTTTCACAACTTCCTGTTCCCTAATAGGTTCTTGGAACACCAAATGAAGACACGTGGCCTGGAGTTCATTCCTTACCACATTTTAAGCCAGGTATGATTCTCTAATTGTAAATGCTAAATGCTTCCTGTATGTAAAAGGCGACTATATAAATGTTCGTGTTTAAGCAACGTGTGGCCTTGAAACTGTCTGCTTACCCTTGTCATTGTGTATCTTATGTTAATGGAGTTGTCCTTGGATTTTCACAACTCATTTTCAAAAATAGACTTCACTGCCCCTCTACCATGGGAGAGTTTCACCATGTGAACTATGATTGGCCTAGATCAGGGGTTCTCATCCTGTGGGGCGCAACCCCCTTGGCAAACTCCCATCTCCCAAAATATTATTTACATTACAATTCATAACGATAGCAAAATTATGGTCATAAAGTTGCAATAAAAATAATTCATGGTTGGGGGGCACCACAATATGAGAGATTGTATCTAAAAGTCACCACGTTAGGAAAGGTGAGAACCACTGGTATAGACGGTCTGGTAGGAACTAATGATTTATCAATTAGGCATGTGCTCCTGATTATAAAAGCAAAATTTAGCTGGAGAGATGGCAAAGCAAAGGTAAAATGTTTGTACTGGCATAAGAACCTGAGTCCAGATGCTTAGCATCCATGAAAGAAAGCTGGACATGGTGGGGCTGGACATGGTGAGGCTGGACATGGTGGAGATGCACATGGTAGGGCTGCACATGGTAGGGCCTAGGTAAACAGGGAAAGCAGATCCCTGGGAGGCAGAGGGTATGTCTAGATGAATCTGTGAGCACCAAGTTCAGGGAGACGCCCTGTCTCAAAGGGCAAGGTGAAGAGAAACTGAAGAAGAGACCCACCATCCATACACACACACACACACACACACACACACACACACACAAATTTTAAATTGTAACACAGCTCATATATATATATATTATTACTTTTAAATAATACTTAGAAATTGTAATACATCATAGAAAAGAAAACACATTGTCCTCTTTTAAATTATGCTAGTAATATGTGGTCAAATATAAAGTGTCCTGATTCTTTAATTGTGTAGCATTTGATATTTTAATAGAAATTATGTAGGCCTCTAAACTAGAGGCCTTTGAGAATGTGTTATTTCAAAAATAAATTGTCACCTTCTCACTCACCAGTAGATGGCAGTCTTAAAACTTTTAGTTTTTAATAGTGACAAGAAAAGCTGCCATGATGTGCTTTAATTTTTTTTTTTTTTAAGAGATGAAAGATTTGCCCATGGAAATTGAATAAGACCAGGAGAATGAATTGTTGTTATGTGATTCTCCTGTTGTTTTCCTTTTTGGGTAACAAAATGTGACTCATCGACTGTAAGTCCACCATAGTTTTCCAAGGAACTTCAGGGAGCATCCGACAGCCAGTGTCCTATTAGAGGGGCAGCTGAGGAGCTTTTCACTGAGGGGGCCAAGTGTGCTCTGCCTCTTTACAGACTCCAGGAATAAATGACCAATTTCAAAGAATGACCAAGTTGGGACCTATTTGTATTCTCCATTATTTTTCTTCTGAAAGTGTACACTGTGCTGGGATTTCCTTTATCCTTTTCAGAAGCCCCAAGGCTCTTTGTATTTTTACTGAAAATTATAAATGAATTCTATGTTTGAGGAAATTCTAAAAACACAGCAATTTATTCTAACAGATCTTTCTTTTTCTAATTAAAGAAGAAGCATCTTGTAGCCAGTGTACTTATTCCTAGTGATGTTTAAGTCAAGACGACAGCTCTTTATAACTGTTATGGGCCCTTGAGGTTAGCAGTCCTTTTAGGATATAACATTTTAAGACACAAGGAATAAAAGAGAAGAACCCGAGAAGCTAGACTTAGCTCACTGGCAGAATACTGTCCCAGCATTTACCAAAAGAAGCCAACAAATAATATTTTAAATGAATAAAACTATATACATAAAGGAGCAATTAAGATACCCATCTCACATGCCAAGTGTCTAGGCGAGAAACTATGGAGCCATTTGTCTATTTTTTGTGTGATGAGAGCTTATCTTCATTAAGATACATGCAAACACTTAATAGTTTCCACAAAGGCTAAGATATAGGACAAGTTAGCATAGCAGACCGCGAACCTCAGGAGACCAGGGAACTGACTATACACAGCACACATCTGACATTCAAAACTTAGTGCTGCTCTGAATTATACTGAATATTATAAAGCAGTCTTACTCAAGAAACTCTTGCAGAAATATTTAAAGAGAATAGATATATTAAGTGCTGTGTGAGCACTGCAACAGACACATGGCTGGTCTATTCCCAAAGAGGGTTACAGGGATCCTGAAAGGGTAGGAGCAAAGCTACAAGCAATTTATTATAACAAATTAATTGTAAATTAATTATAAAAAATGTTTGTGTGTGCGTGTACGTAGGCAGAAGGTAACTTGCAGATACTGGCTCTTTTTTTTTTTTTTCCACCACGTGAGTTGTAGAGATTGAACTCAGGTGCTCAGCCTTGGTGGCAAACAGCTTTACTCACTAACAAAATAAATTTAAGCATTTTGAAAAATGGAACAATACCATAGCGCAAAGCTTTCTCTCTGCCCCTTCTCCCATCTGCTGGCTTCCCCAGCAACCACTGCCCTCCCTGACAACTGGCTCCTTCTCTGATATATTAGCTGCTTTTGTTTCTTTCCTTTATATAAATATACTAAATTATGAATATATATTATTTTTCCTATGCAAACTACAGTTGTGTCTTGTTTTTCTCACTAGTATATCTTATAGGTCTTTACAGGTCACTGTACAGAAGTCAATATGGCTTCCCTCTTGTCTCTGAATGCTATCTAATTTCCCGCTGCACGATTCAACCTGCTTTCTAACTGTGGGCATTTGGGCTGTCTTCCATACATTATTATTAGAAGTATGAATGGAGTGACAGCTGTATCTAAACAGTAAATTGAGAGAAATGGGGTTAAGGAGTCAACAAGTATGAACAGTTGTGATTTTCAGCACTTCTATCAGTCCACAGAGATGGTCCCCTTTGTTTGTGTGCTGTCATTATGTGTGATGCAACAGCTGTCCAGGACAGATGCTGTGGAGCTTCTTGACACTGGGCTTTAACCCTTTCACTATCAAAATATTTATACGCACTCATCTACTACTAAGACCTAAAATCCCATGACACAATTAGAACTAGGAAAACATTAACTCATGTCCCCTCTCAGAACTCCTCTTCCTTACCTGCATTTGGTCTTTCCTCACTGTGCTCTACTATTTAGTCAGTCTTTCTTTCTCTGTGTACCCTTGGCTATCCTGGACTCACTTTGTAGACCAGGCTGGCTCAAACTCAGAGACGTTTGCCTGCCTCTGCCTCCCAGAATTCTGGGATTACAGGCATGCGCCATCCTGCCCAGCTTAATATTTAGTCTTTTTTTCTTTTTTTCCTCTAAATGTTTTGTTTATTATGTAGATAATGTTCTGCCTGCATATGTGCCTGACTGCGAGAAGAGGGCACCATAGCTCACTATAGGTGGTTATGAGCCACCATGTTGTTTCTGGGAATTGAACTCAGGACCTCTGGAAGAGCAACCAGTGCTCTCACCTCTGAGCCATCTCTCCAGCCTCTATATTTAGTCTTTCTTGACTTTTCCACATGTTATACTCTACCCACACACATATTTGTCTATATATGTTTGTGTGTATATGTGTGTGTGCATGTGTGTGTGTGTGTATCTAGATTGTACATGTGTTTTTTTCCTTTCTGATATTGTGTTACCTAACTTAATATTACACATTCTAAGTCCATTTATTCTTCTGCAAATTTTGTGATTACATTTTTCTTTAGACTAAATAATATTCATTCCTATATGTATAATCATATCCATAAATGCATGCGTGCATATGTATGTATGTATCTATAGTTCAAGATATAGATAGATAGGTAGATATGTATATATGCCAAATTTTCATTATCCATTCATCTGTTGACTGACAACTAGGCTCATTCCTGTTACTTTTCTGTAGAGACTAAAGCAGCACTAAACATGGGTTTCAAATATCGCTATAGGAGGATATGAAGTTCTCTGGGAAGATGGCCAGGTGTAGAATTATCGGGTAACATAAGGTAGTTGTATTTTTAACTTTCTGAGAAATCTCCAAGCTGACTTCCGCAATGGCTGTCTTACCATGCACCTCCACCTACAGTGAATTAGGGTGTGGAAGTAACCACTGGAACTTCAGAAACCTTGCACCTATAATGCCCTCCGAGACCACAGCAAAGCTTCAGACACTCACAGGGCACTGGGCACACTGGAGCTGAAGCCTGGGCTCTCAACTGACCTCTGAGGCCACAGGACCTGAGCCCTCGTCACTATCTGGTCCTGCAGAAGTTCAGAGTCTTCTAGAATTTAAAGCAAAGATGAGCGTAGTCCTGTGGTTATGTTGTGTCTTTTCTGACTTGCCTAACAATATGCTTTGTCTCAAGGGAAAAAATGCCGTGATATTTGCAGAATAGTACAGTACAGGCGTGAGTTTTTAAAATAAATACCAAATCCTGACACACACACACACACACACACACACACACACAGAGTTTGTATACACATTAATATAAGAGAAAGCATTTCAAGGTGTTATGTGCCATACATAAATAAATCTGGACAGCTACATCTCTTGGAGATGATTTCATATCTGTAGTCTCAAAATATGTACAAAAATCCCTGAATGGATTCTGTACAAAATAAATGGCTTCATGTACATTCTATGTATGATATTTCCCTCCAGCTCTTAAATCTTCCCAACAAAGGCGCATTCATCAGTGGCTTAATGATGGAGTATTATTCAGAAGCTCAGACAGGAAGACGCTGTAAAATTCAAGGAGGAAACAGCACTGCCAGACTGGAAGCAACGAGAAGTAATGAGATTTCAAATAAAATAGCCCCATTTTCCGAAATCAAGCAAGCAAGGGGCAGGGCATATCAGACGTGGTTACATCACTTCTCGGGGAAAGTCAATCCTCCAATACAAGAGGTTGCTCAGTTGAAGGGACTTTGATGAAGATGGGTGTGCCACGTGAATGAGATCAGATGAATAAAAAAGCGTTTACCAGTGAAGAAGGAAAAGTGAGGGACAGTGGAATTGAGAACGTATTATGCCCTAATCCTAGCAGGCAGACACACTGACCTTTGAATCAGCATTTCCTTGTGGACTCAGTTATGCTAATGAGGTGTAAACTTTCTCCTACTTAGTCACAGGCAGTGCTTCTTGAGCCAAGCAGACCTATGCTCTGCTTCCACAGGGAGGAAGTGATTTCAGAAATATACCTTGGTACCTTACCTCTCAGTGGCATCTCAGTACTTACAGAACATTTTCATACCTTATCTCACTTGATATTCACAATGAACTGAAACTATACTATTTTCTTAGAATTGCTGTTCCATTTTATTGACAAAGTAAGACCCAGCTCTGACTTTGCCCCAAGTTTACAACTGCTTTTAAAAAGGGGTTTCCCTGTTATAGCCAAAGCCGTGAGGGACCACCGCCAAGCTCCTGTCTGTCTGGTGCATCTTGCCAAAGAATTGTACCCCTAGAGGGTCTTTCACTGCCCACCACCTGCTCGCGATGACATCTTTCAGCCCTCCACACCTGCTCTTTGAATAATCTGGCAAATCTAAAGACTATTTCAGATGATTTACCCTCCTTTTTTTTTTTTGAAGAGTGGGTACAATGAATATTACCACTAGGACAAAGGCCGTGAACCAGCCTGACCTAGAGTGATCGGAAACGTGGTGCCTCCACACAGTACCTATGCCAGACCTTCTTTATTGCACGGAGTACAAGATTAGGATTCTAGAGCCAGACGAAGTTCATCTCAGCACTGCTGGCAAATATGTAGGGCTGACATCTCACCTAACAAAACTGCCAGTGATGAGTCTGGGGTTGGGCGGGGGGGCGTGTCTCAGTACCTGGGTAGGAAATGCCACTTTGGTCCTTTCCGTATCCAGGGAGGTTTAGGCCCTTGCCTGTAGTCACACTACTGGGTCTTTGCAAGTCTTCCATAAGGTACTCACAAAGCTTTGGGGCAAGAATTCCTGCTTGGTGGGCTATGGAATGCATGAAGAAAAGAGAGAAGGCGTCTTGGTGTCATAGGTACCTCACAGAGCACCCCTACAGTGACTTGCAGAGATTCCTCCTGTACTGTTCAACACAGCCATTAATGGTGGTTCAGGACGATAACTGTGTCCTCGGGTAAGGGGAAATAGATACAGATGTTTGAAGTTCATTGACCAGACGGCCTACTTGGAGAGAGAACTCAGACTTGGAGAGAGAGCCCCCATCTCAAAAAATAATCATAGAGTGATGGAAAGACACCTGACTTCCACTTTGGGCCTCCATATATATGCATATACATGTGAGCATGCACCTGCATCCACACATCCACACAATGTACACACACATGTGCACACATGTGCACACATGCTTATATTCACACACACACACACACACACACACACACACACACACACACAACTTAGCACAAGAATTATCAGCACCAATTTGGTTCTTGTGTCAGGTTGCATTCCTGCAAACCTTAAGAGTTTGATGCCATAGGTTTGGGATTTTCAGAACTCTCTAACTATAAACCACCACCACATATGTCAACTAAAAACTATGTATTTAGTAAACGTGAGTTTGCATAAACTTTTTAAAATATTTTGATCAAATTCACCTCCACTCGCTCTTATCTCCTTCACACTACCTTCGTGTGTGTGTGTGTGCATATGTGTGTGTATGTGTATGTGCGCGCATGCATGTGCATGACCCACTGAGCCTAATTGAGATTGCTTACAGGAATGTCATTCTTGAAGGCTTAGGAGGGTGGACAACTTAAGAGTGGCTACACTACTGAAGAAAATGTCTCTTCCCTCTGAGAAGAGCCATTAACTTCCTATAGCTGCTACGGGAAGGATGGGATTATGTGAACTTTGAAGAGAAGGAGACGTTTAAAAAATGTGAAAGTGACAGGAAGGAGAGACTGGCTTTAACATTCTGATTTTGGGACAGCGTTACTGGTGGTCACTAGTGGGTGTAAATTGTAGAGTGGATGCTGAGGAAGCAGGGAGTCTGTTCAGCCAAAAGTAACTGTTCTTTGAGTATGTGCTCAGGAGTCTGCCATGTTGGTGGGTGCTCTCCAGGTGCTGGGCACGCAGCTGTGAGCCAGGCAGACAAACCTCCCCCTAAGCAGCTCACAAGCCAGAGAGAACAGCTAAGGACAAATGCCAAGCCGCAAGCGGGGCTGCAGAAATGTGGCAAGAGACAGTTTAGAGGGCCCAGGCTTTGGGACGCCACAGGGAGGAATTGAGAGTTCTTCTGAAGTGTGAGAAATAGTAGAGAGGTTTGAATAGGGAAGGAAATTGATGTTTTACATTCTCAAAAGGGCCCACGGGCTACACAGTGTCACAGACCTAATGCAGAGCTGGAAGAAGCTTCATGTCATGTGGATTTCTCTTGATTGGTCCCTCCTGCCGGGCAGCCCTTGGGGGAGAGTGTCTATACAAGTCAGTCTTGACTCAGAGGGAAATTATTGTTATACCAGTGACCAGTGACATCCCAGACACGGGGACATCTTCCCCCATGTGTCTGTTGCTGGATAAAGATTTGATAAGGTGCGTCAGGGGTATAGCCAGTGACATACACATAAATAGAAAGACGTCAG
Source organism: Acomys minous (assembly GCF_964271855.1). Taxonomy (NCBI): domain Eukaryota; kingdom Metazoa; phylum Chordata; class Mammalia; order Rodentia; family Muridae; genus Acomys; species Acomys minous. The sequence goes on along the minus strand of NC_140487.1, from coordinate 24,176,906 downwards.
GTGTCTTGTTAACTGCTACAGCAGAGGCGGTTCATACCTACCTCCGCTTGTCTGCTTAAACAGTGCCTCACTCACTTGCACCAGTAGTGTCCATAATGATGGAAACTAACAGGATGTCTACCAAGTATCAGGAAAAAAAAAGAAAAGAAAAGAAAAAGAAGAGAAAGAAAAAGAAGGAAATAATAAATTCTCAAAGGGATGTAAGCTTCTTCAAAGTGTTTTGTTTTTTTTTAATTCCAAGGACACTTGTTCCTCCACTCTTCCTAGCCCGGGAATTTTATAATTTTCAGCCTCCGTGTCAGTCATATTCCACCTCACCAAATGGTACACGGAGCGTCAGTTACCACATAAGCACATCTCCATCTCTTCAGTGACTTCCCATTGCAAGTTATTAAAACCCTTGCCTGCTATCTCCTGCCTAATTTGTATGACTTGGTTACTGTCATACTTAAGGGGGGAGAAGCTAAGCTTTTACCCTAAATATACAGATATATGCTAAGTGCAGTTGAGTGTGGTGGCGCACGCCTCTAATCCCAGCACTCAGGAGGCAGAGGCACGCAGATCTCTGTGAGTTCAAGGCCAGCCTGGTCTACATTTGATTGAGTTGTTAAGTGCCAGAAGCATTACTGTGAACTAGCTGGCTACTCTTTATGTCTGTCTTTAGTTACTTGGCATGCTATGTTTATCCTGCTCACAAATAAATGTCAGCGGGCACATAGCTAGAAATCCACAGTGTGAAAAAAAAATCCCTCACAACTCCCGAATCTAACCTTTCAGACATCTTTCCAGAAGAGAAATCACAACTTCAAGAGGAAGGATGAGGTGATTGGGAATCTGGACTCAAAGCTGAGAACATGAAATTTGTCTTCAGATTGGTTCTTGACAGTAGAACCTTAACATAACAGAGCACTGTGTCTTCCCACACGAGTAATTCCATGCCACAGTGAAAAAGCCATGAAAAGTGGTTGAGGCGAGGGTAGTAGAAAATAATTTCTGTCTTCAAGCCCCTGGGAACCCTGAGATCACAAAGCACAGTGTGGCACTTAGTCATCTGACGTTTTACGTGCATTTTGTAGATTTGAGAATTCTTAGAAGCAGAATAAATACAAAACTTTTCTGTGCTAGTCTGTGGCTGTTACCTCCTGCTGGGTCACTTTTTACTGCACGCTGAATCCTTTTCCAAGCCCTAAGAGCAGGTAGTCAAGTAGATGGTTGACACTGAAGCCGTGGGTGGGAGAAGGGCCCCGTGCTGTGATAACACACTGTAAGGCCGAACCAGAATGGGCACGCCTGTGTCATCCTGCCTGTGACAGGTCTCAAACAGCTCCTCCTCTCTCCTCCTCCCCACCCCTGACCTACACACACACACACACACACACACACACACACATACACACACACACACACACACACACACACACACACACATACACACACACACACACGTACGTCATAGCCATGCACAGATAAGTGTTGCTTAATTGTTTTTACCTATGTGGTGAGCTGAGGTCGGGCTGATCTTGGCTGGTTCTTACAATTCTTGGTTCCAGGACGGAGGTTGGTTTTGCATCCTCCATGAGGTGCTATGGGGAAAAAATGCTCTGCTTTTTCCTCCTGAAAGACAGGAGCAAAATACGGAAGACTCAGCTGTGGGCGCATTTGAAGCCTCTGTCACGTCAATACCACTGATACCCCGCTGTGAACATGGGTTCAGTGCGGGACTGAACTGCATTAAGACAAAGGCACCACTATGCAATAATAATTGTCAAGCTGCAGAGATGACTGTATATGGGTAAAGTACGCACCCTGCAGGCATGAAGAACTGAGTCCAGAGCTCCAGAACCCACATTAAACTGGCTGTGATAGCACATGTCTGTAACTAGCCCTAGAGCCAGATGGGAACCGGAGACAGGGAAATCCCCAGAAGCTCCGAGACCAACTAGCCTGGTGTTTCTCTGATCTTCACACGCTTGACATGGCGCTCATGCACCTGTAAATGCACACACATACACATGAATCACATACACAGAGAAAAAAAGTTAAAACAATTATTATGCTATTGTATGGATGAAAGAAAAATGTAGGTTTCCATTACTTGTGATGCAGGTAGTGCTTTTACCCTCCAAATATTCAAGTCAGACCAGTACACTAACTGTACTGGTGGGTGAGGTCATAGGGGTACTGAAGCTTCCTTCACTTATACCTGTTGTGTGTGTATGCATGTGTGCATATGCACATGTGTGGATGCATGTGTGCAAACGCTTGTGTCTTTAGGGGCCTCACATATACCCCTACTCACCCCTACTATGAAGTAGAGCAACTCACTTTTCACCAGTGCACTAGAATCACTGAGCTACTGCTGGTCATGGCACCTTACACCTGTAATGGCATCATTCAGGTGGAGACATGAGGGTCACAAGTTCGAAGCCAACCTCGGCTACATTACAATCCCTTCTCTGAAAAGACATAGAACTAAAGCCTGACATTGGTGGTGCATGCTTTAATCTCAGCACTCAGGAGGGAGAGGCAGATGGATCTCTGTGAGTTCAAGGACAACCAGACCTGCAGTGAGACCCTGTCCCCCAAAAAACAAAACAAAAAACCCTTGCCATATCTAGGGATGTAGCTCTGTGGTAGAGTGCTTGCTAAGCACGCTTAAGTCCTTGCTCAATCCCCTCACCCTCCCCAAAAGAAAAAAAAATCACAAAACTACATATCAGGAGTTAGAAGAACACAAACGTGTTTGTGGTGTGTATTTGTCTATTGCTTCAAAATGAAGTTTAACTCAGATAATTTTCTTTCTGGAAGAATGAGGCTTTCTTCCATTGAACGCCTCCTAAGACACATACAAAATTGCCTGTAAGATGGTCAGTTTCTTAGGCATATTATTGTTATTAATCACAATAATACTCATGGCTAGCATGGCACGTCAGTGTGTTTATTATTATCCCTGGATAGGCATTTTCTTATTCTCCATCTTCATTGTCTCTATAACATAATAATTGCTAGTCTCCTGACCTGTGATCTGGAGGACACGGAAGCATAGGATGTCTAAAGGCTGCGACCAAGAGTTGTAAGATACCAAAAGGCAAAAGCTATGTTTCCTTATGAATATTCCTTATGCTGCTATGCACATAATGAATGTTGTGCTACCCATTGGGGTAAGGCAGGCGGGGAGCAGGTAGACAGGATGTTACAGACGAGGAAAGTTGGCGGTGTTGTTTATGATCAGGTTTTTTTGTGCCTGCCGAAGGAGCTCTGATCTGGTTCTGTGACTTCATGGTAAAACTTCGGCTCTCTCACAACCAAGACACACCTCATGGGGTGAGGACTGGAGCATAGCCCAGCTGTTGGTGAGCTGTGTGTTACAAACAGGTTCTCCAGTGTCTGTAAACTGCAGTGCTGTGCCCCCTCTGTCACGATGTGAGGAAAAGAGGGAGGTTCTATTTGGAGACCACGTAGAAGGCACGAGTGCCCTCCGCTCTTTGGTAACAAGGACTACAGCACGTAGTCCCACCTCAGCCTCTGCCACTAGCCCACATCACAGTCTCAGGCAACACAGCTCCTGCCTCTCTGATCTTGCATGTAAGATGAAGGGGTTCTCCTCCCTGTCCCCCCAGAGCTACTGCAGTCCTCCAGACTATAGGTGCCAATCCTCCTGGTGCCTTCTGCGACCATGGAAATGTCTCCTTTCTGTCCATCGCCTTTTTTTAGAGTAGTTGTAAGCTTCTTACCTGTGGAGAGCTCACTTGGAAGCTTTCGTAAATGCCCTCTAGAAAGACTTCTCTGGTGGAAAGAGAAGTGTTCTGTCTTGTGTGGGTGGAGGAAGTATAGACCGGTGGGACACCTCCTACAGAGATATTCCTGAACCTACATGCATGTGTCTACCATTGAAGATGGAAGTGTCTAAGGAATAGAGTGGAATGCTTGAGTCTAGAAGTTTCTAGGCAATTGCCAATTTGAAAAAGCAAGGTAGAGGATGGTTGTGGTAGTCAAGCATGTGCTATGTCTCTGAGGTCTGAGGATGGTTTCTACGCATTGTAACATAGTCCACAGGGGAGCAAAGATGCCTGTGTCACGTGAGAGCCTCCCGCTGCTCATGATGGGACTCTGTCAACTCTCAACCATGATATATTGGGGGAATCTTAGGTCATTTAAAGATGTGAGTCACAGTTACATAACAGAGGTAGCGTTTCCAGAATGCCAGTTGCAGTCACTATGGTATTTTGGCATTTAGCACAATTAAAGTCCTCAGAGTTTGGAATAGACTGACCCTTTCTGTTTAAAAGTGAGCTCTTTTCTAGTATATGTAAATTCCCCTGTTACTTGTGTTCCAAGGACTGTTGGAACTTTTAGCTTTTAAAACAGCTATATGCGGACACTAAGTGAAATATTCATGTCTTGCTTAGTTTTCGTAATAAACACCAGAACGTAAAATAATCATTCTTATTCTCACGAGCATATGTGAGTATGGTTTTCTTCTGCTGAGGACCCACCCTGTTGCTTTGCATATTTGCCTGTGGGCTACTTACACTTATAGCTGTTTTGTTCCCTGCTGTATTCACAGCACCTGACACATAGTAGACCTACATGAAGTACTTGTGAAGGGAATAAAAGAATGAATGGGTCCTTGTGACTTCTACCCAACAGGATTGGAGGATATTGTCCGCTATATAAACATACAGTTAGGGTGCTTGCTTGAAACATAGCCACAGTGATTGGTGACTACGGTGATTATTCATCCTTAGGAAGGCCAAGCTGTTTTCCTTCAATGAAGCACTCCTAAGAAAGGCATTGGAATTGCTCTATATCTCTATACCTCTGCCAGATGAGAGGGAGCCTCCAGGATGCCCAGGTTTCTTTCCTTAAATTCTGGCCACTTTCTTACCAGCTTAGTAAATACACTTATTAAAATGTAAGGTAAGTCTAAATTGAAATTGTGGAAAGCTGAATAGTCTCAGTTCTAAAGCATGACTGACACGGTAGACATGTGACAGTTGGTACACACTTTGTAATTTTTTTCCCTCTTGAGACTATCATGTAATTATACATCATTTGTCCCTTCCTTGTCCTGTCTTCACACCCTCTTGCGCATCTACTCCTTACTCTCTTTCAAATTCATGGCCTTTTTCCTTTGTGTTCATTTTCTTTGTTTTTTTCCCTGTGTGTTTAAGTGGGGTAAATGTGTGCATATATTCCTAAGTGTATACTCATTTTGATATCAAGTTCTAGCAAGTTGTCACTTTGTGGGACTGATATGTTACATGACATCAAATCTGTCTTTGGACATGTTATGATCTCCGTGCTGCTCTCCTCCTTGTTCACCCTCTCAGGAGGAGAAAGATATCCACAGTCAGCCAGTCCGACCTTTTGCACACACTGGAGTTGTGTGATTTTTAATCACTGGGTTGAACTTTTTACTCAATACATCCTCATGTTATTGAAGTTCTAAACACAGCAATATCTTGTAAGTTACAGAAGAGAAGGAGAAGAATAGAGTTTAAAATGAATGTCTTGGGTTACACAGTGCCTACCTATAAGCATGTGCGTAAAATCCAGTTGAGGCTTCGTCTTCAGGAGGGTTACAGTTTGCTTCAGGCCACATCAGGCCAAATGTCCCCAGACATTTCCTGGGGAATGTCAACAGAGCCTGGGTTTAAGGGAAAACCTTTCCAGTCTTCTGTCCCCTGAGTCATGTCGCCTAGCAAGTAATTTCTTCTCTGCAGGCTCCTCTCCCTGGTCTCCCGCTGCGTTGTGATCATCCTCTGCAATGTCCCTGCCATAATAAGAGGAGAAGGTGAAAGTCGGCCTGCAGGTTTAAATTAATTGCAGTCCTTGGTGAAGCTGACTTAGCTAGTGTTTTAATGACACTTTAAACCCCTGGCTTAAACATGACTGGGAAGAGAGTGTTGATATGACAGGAGCAAGCAAGAGTATGTTCAGCTGAAGGTGAACAGTGCAAAGCATGCATATGCAAATACTTGAATAATCAGATAAATTATATGTGCAAGTACTTTACTGTTATAAAATACACCGGTTTCTTATTCTGAACATTCATGGTTTCCAGATACTAAATACACTTATTCATGTGGGGGGGGGCAGGAAATCCTGTGTGTTCCTGGATTAGCTGCAGATATTTGAGTTTATTTTGTCTTCATGTAGAAAAGAGATGCTTCTGTTTAGTCACTGACCTTGGGAGCTTTGCTGGTATCCATGGGGCAGCATTTCCCACCTGGAATCTGTGACCTTGCACTTATACACATGGGGTGTGAACTGTAATCAGTTCCATGTGCTCAGTGCATCACGTGAAACAGGCAAACACATAGGGAATATTTGCTGGCAGAATTGAGATGTTATGAGGATGGTGATGCGAATGTAACAATGAAACTTAAATTCTTTCATTTTTTTAACCCCTATATCATACGATGTGTTTTACTCTTGCTGTCTCTTATACACAACTGAAAATGACATATTTCTTTAAAAAAATCCTACTAGCAAATCTTGTCAAGCTCTAAATGGAGGCATTTCTTAGAAGCAGTATTTATGTGTATGAGAATAATAATTTTCTTGTAAGTGCAAGGTTCCATTGGTTTTATCTCTAACAGAATTCTTGCTCATCTGAAGTGATACCGATTACTCAAATTGCTTTGTAGGGACTACAAAGTTAAGAGAATCAAATTCGTTTTACAAGGACATTTGATGTAATTAACTTTCAAAATATCTCTTGCTTCTCAAATGTTAGACTTTTGATAATATTTTCCTAAAAACGTTAACAAAGAACAGTTATCCCCTTGTCTCACTCATTTCCTTGCCATTTCATTCTCAAACATAGAAGAATCCTTTCACTATTGCCGCTGCTGCCCTAACTGCCTGGGCTTCGCTGTACCTTGTAATGCTGTCCAGTAAAGGATAGCTCAGAAATGACGTGTTCTATTGAAAGGAACAGATCCTGCCGAGGATCAAGGCTTCAGAGCAACAGATGTCTACGGTTAGGCAGACGGTTGGCTCATGTACACCGCTGTAACCGAACGTCTGGCTTCTGTTCTCTTTTCCCACACCTGTGTCTTACACACTATGAAATGCTGTCAGAGGCTTGACACTTGAATTATAACTGGGAAACTCCACGAACACTACTCTTTGGCTGCTGTTTGAGTCACCGCAGAAAGAAAAACCTACTCTCAAAGCACTACTTATATCACACATAAAATGCCAATGCCTTTGCCACCTGGGAAGTTAAGGACAGTTAGGTGCTTTGCCAGTCATCTGGCTCCTGATTTCTGCGGCGCCACTATGCAATGCATCAGGAAACCCTGTTGGGCTTCCCACCAGCGTTTTCAGGTTCCCGTTTTCACTGCCCTTGCTCCACCACCATAGCCCAAGTCCTGTGCTCTCCCTCCCGCGTAGGTGTGGTTCCGGTCTCTAAATGGACTGACTGGCCCGAGCGGTCTATAAAAGGAAAAGCCTTGCATCAGCTCGGCCCTTCCGCCCTCTATCCAGAACTCTTTGCTTCACCTCCCCTAGCCTCCAGCCGACTCCAGCCAACTCCAGCCTTGCCCAGCCTCTCCTGGAATGCCAGGTCCCTGCAAGCAGAAAACATTTCTGTTTGGTTTTCTTCTGTATCCTCAGTCCCAAGAAGTCCGCCTGACTCTCCATGTACTTATATAATGGGGTAGCAGTTTATATAAGACAAATGCTAATAAGAAAAAGACTTAAAAAAAAAAACAGATGTCATTATTTATTATGTATACAATGTATGTTCTGTCTGCATGTGTGCCTGTCTGCCAGAAGAGGGCACCAGATCCCATTATAGACGGCTGTGAGCGACTGTGTGGTTTCTGGGAATTGAACTCAGGACCTCTGGAAAGGCATTCAATGCTCCGGTGCTCTTACCTCTGAGCCATCTCTCCAACCCAAGAAAAATATATTAAAAATAAAAAGAAAACATGAGGTACTCTGGTTACAGAATGGGTGGATGGGTAGAAGTATATATGTATGTATGTGTGTGTGTATATATGTATGTATGTATGTATGTATGTATGTATGTATGTGTAGGTGGATGGATGTTTGGGTGGATGGGTAGACTACTGTATGGTGTTTCCAGTCACTCCATTTCATACACTCTGGTTTAGATAGGAAGCTGTGCTTGTTACTTCATGTGTTGGCTTTTCTAATCTGATAGTATTCTTAGTCATGAAGTACCCTGTAACAAAATCAGTATACGTCACTTGGATTTCCTTTCTCACAGCTTATAAATTAAATCAAACAATACTGGCAAGACAGGACTGACAAAGGCTTCATCACAGCTAAATTATACCTATTCAATATGAATCATGAAAAGGAAACCAGTCTGTTTGGAAAAATAAATTGTGTGATGTTCCTGAAAGTTGTACATGTCAACACAACCTGGTGAACACAGGCTGCCTATTACCCTTTTCAGAAAAATACATCCTAATGAGATTCCATCAAGATTTCCAGAGGGAACTCAGGATGGTTGGCTGGTTGTGTACTTTGTTTAAAATTGTCCTGCATTCATCACCCAGCCAGCTTGTCTTCATGTGTGTCATTAACTCTGCAGCTCCTTGTTTGACTTTCTCAAATACTTAGGCTTTTTAAAACCAGTGTGTTCATTTCTTTGGTGTTGGTGTTGGTAGCAGGGAATGACAGCATTGGCGTCTAACAGCCCATCTCCCTTGAACTAGACAAAATGTAAGATCCAGGAGGAACATTGTCTTTTCTGTTTGCTCATTCCTGTATTCTGAGCATCAAAGCTGTCTATGTCTATGGAAAGTGAAGAAAGAAATGTCCAAACTTTTTCTTACTTCAGCTCAGGCTCCACTGTGCATTTTTCTTACTATTGTGTTAAGATGCATGTTACATAGCTATTTGAATGAATTTGGGGTATATAATTAGAACAATGCGGTATCATTTCCACTGTCCATATCTGCAACATTACAGCATCCCAGGAGGAAGTTCTGCGGTCAGTCCACATCCCTGCTCTGCAGTGGGCTGGAAATGTCACTATTCTGTCTTTACTTGATCACTCTAGGAGCTTCATATTGTATGGATTCATTTTAGCATCATTTTTATGGTTGAAGTGAAGTAGTTGCATAAGCATTACATAGCAATGTGAAAATAAATCTCAATATGTTTTAACGGTAGACAATTTATACAAATGAACTTAAATAACAGTTAACATAATTTCGAAAGCAATTGCCATTGTAAAAAATACTGGAGGCATTATGTGGTTATTTAATAATATATCTAATATTCAACTAAGAAAGCATGGAATAATTTGATTTTATATGCCCTCACATAAGGAAGTATCCATTTATATAAGATAAATGCTAATAAGAAAAATGCTTTTTAAAGAAATCATACTGTGGTTAAGATAATATACAGCATTAGCATAAACAGATGCACATGAAATAATCTGGACTCTGGTGTACTTTAGGCCTAAGCATAGTGTAAATTATTAAATTATTGGAGAATGATTGTTAACAGTTGGTGAATAGCACACATACCTAGTGTCATTGTTGGTCATCTTTGAGCAAACAGGTCAAGAACTGTGCAGTGCAATAGTAAAAACATAGCTGCGCACCTGTACATTTGCAATTATACACATGTACACACAGTCATCCTTTGTTTAACTACAGGAATATGTTTTAAGAAGTGGTTAGGTGATTTCTGATGTGACTGTGGTTGTTGTGTGACCATCAAGGAGTAGTGTAACACAGACCTGGATAGTACAGCTTTCTGCACCTGGGCTTTATGGTGTGGCTCATTGCTGCTGCGCTGCATGCCTCCTACCACATGTTACAATGCTGAACACTGTAGGTGACTATAACACAGTATTTGTGTGCCTAAGTATATATAAACACACAAAATACAGCAAAAACATAATAGAAAAGGGTAATGAGTGATTCACCTGTGTAGAACACTTAGAATGAGGGGAGCTCGCCGGACTAGAGTTTGTTCCATGTGCATCAGTGAGTAAGCAGAGAGTGTGGGGGTGTGAAGGCTCGTGGCATGGTAGGCCACTGTTGTGGATACTCTGGCATTTAGGCAGCACTAAATTTATAAAAACTCATTTTTATTCTTCAACAATAAACTAACTTCACTTATAGCTTTTATACTTCAATTTTTTAAACTTTTAGACTCTTGTAATAATACTTAAGATAGAACACATATCCTTATGTTAAAATATGTTAAAAGCTTTTTATTTTCTGGTTGCTTTGTTTTGTTCGTAGTAGAACCTTCATGTGTTCTGGACTGGCATTGAAATCAGTAGTCTAGAATGACTTTGAACTGCTGATCCTCCTGCCTCTATCTCCCAACTCCTGGGATTACAGGCATGCACACCGTGCCTGGCCTATGTAGTGCTGAGGGTTGAACCTAAAGTTTCCTACAATCCAGACAAGCACCCTGAACTGTTTCCTCAGCTACTGAAAAAGCTTTTGTCTATTTAAAAACATTGGGAGCCTGGGAGCATGTACTACACACCTTTAATCCCAATACTCAGGAAGCAGAGGCAGGTGGATCTCTGTGAGTTCCAGACAGCCAGGGCTATGTAAAGAGAATTTGTCTAAAATAATAATAATAATTATATATATATATATATATAATATTAGTATTGGTAGTATTAGTATTATTATAGCAACAAATTAATTAATTAAACTTAAAACCATCCCCCCAATCATAAACATTTGTGTGTAGTGAGTAGTGTGTGTGTGTTTAGTCTTGTTTGGATCCTTTTCAAATGTTTCTGTTACAAATTAAACATGAACATTACCAGGGGACTACACAGCGTCAGGGCCAGGGACATCAACCTCACTATCTGCAGCAACACATCTGTGCCATGGAAGGTCTTCAGGGGCCCTAACACTCAGGGAGCTGCCACTCTCTGTGATCACAATGCCTGGAATATTTCTGTCTCAATTAGGGTTTCTGCTGTTTGTGATAAAATACCACACAACCAGAAGCCTCTTGGAAAGAGGGGGTTTACTTCATTTTACACTTCCAGGTAACAGTCCGTCATTGAGGAGGGTCAGGGCAGGAGCTGATGCAGAGGCCATGGAGGAGTGCTATTTACTGGTATGCTCCTCAAACCTTGCCCCGCCTGCTGTCTTATATACCCCAGGACCACCTTCACAAAGGCAGCCACCAGCAAAGAGCTGGACCCTCCCACCTCAACTGCTAAGTGAGATAAAGCACCACAGACTTGCGTACAGGCCAATCTGGTGGCGTCATTTTCTCAAGTGAGTCACCATCTTCACAAATGACTCTAGCGTGTGCCAAGCTTATATAAAACTAGCCAGTACGATTTCCTAAAGACCTCCATGGATGGATGCACAAAGGGTTGGGGAAGGTGGTGGGTAGGGAAGGGGAGACTCTAACCATTAAAAGTATGCTATAATAAATAGATCAGCTAATAATATCACCATTGCTATTACTATCACTGTACTCTGTACTTTATGCAATATATGTGCAATGTTTCATGAACTGGCAGCACAGTTGGTTTGTGTACCTGTGTCATCACAAGCACATTGTACTATGACATTAGAGCTATGGCATTGTCAGGTAATGTGAAATTTTCACCTGTATCATAACCTGACAAGGCCACTATTGTATGTGTGTGTGCAATCCATTCTTGGCCAAACCATCACTATCCACATATGATTCTGTGTACCTATGGCACAACTTGTGTTACCCTAAAAAGCATCTCTAGACTGATAAAGAACTGATGCCCCTCCCCCAATTAAAACCAGTAAGAAGTAATATTTGTGAAGCAGCCATTGGGCAAAAATAGGAAAGGCTGGTAATAACTAGTTCTGAAAAGCATGGAGAAGAGGCTGTATTCCTCATTGCTGTTGGAAATGGGAAATTTCTGGGAAAATATAAGGCATGTTCAACCTATAAATATAAGCAGTTTAACCTAATGAGTATGGCCTTTCTGTGCCTATATCTAACCATGGTCTAATTAAACAGTGTCTTGTGAAAAAACTGGATTTTCTCAAGTGTAATGGTGCCGGGCTATAACCACTGCACTTGGGAGGTGTGGGGAGCACTGCTACAAGCTGGAGAACAGTCCCAGGCCTACAGAGTGAGACCCAGGCCTACAGAGTGAGACCCAGGCCTGCAGAGTGAGACCCAGGCCTACAGAGTGAGACCCAGGCCTACAGAGTGAGACTCAGGCCTCCAGAGTGAGACCCAGGCCTACAGAGTGAGACCCAGACCTGCAGAGTGAGACCCAGGCCTACAGAGTGAGACTCAGGCCTCCAGAGTGAGACCCAGGCCTACAGAGTGAGACTCAGGCCTCCAGAGTGAGACCCAGGCCTACAGAGTGAGACTCAGGCCTCCACAGTGAGACCCAGACCTACAGAGTGAGACCCAGGCCTGCAGAGTGAGACCCAGGCCTGCAGAGTGAGACCCAGGCCTACAGAGTGAGACCCAGGCCTACACAGTGAGACCCAGACCTACAGAGTGAGACCCAGGCCTACACAGTGAGACCCAGGCCTACATAGTGAGACCCAGACCTACACAGTGAGACCCAGGCCTACACAGTGAGACTCAGACCTACACAGTGAGACCCAGGCCTACACAGTGAGACTGCCTTTTAAAGACAAGTTGTTTCCTCCAACAGGATTGTGGTATATATATTTGATACAGAGATTGCTTACCATTTTTCTTTTTTATTTCAGAACGCTTTACCGTGTACAGCTCTAAAAGCCTTAGACAAGCATGGAATAAGTAAGTCTTTTACACAGATGTTTCTCTCTCTCTCTCTCTCTCTCTCTCTCTCTCTCTCTCTCTCTCTCTCTCTCTCTCTCTCCCACCTCCCTCCAACTCGCTGAGTGAATTTGTCACGGCATGGTTTTATTCACTGACGCTGCTACCTATCCATTCATTTAAACACAAATAAACCCTTACTGCTGCTATTACCATGTTCAGACAGAGCCAGCAGCCAGTGTGGGTTAGGATCGTCAGGGCGAGCCGTGTGGCACTGTATATGAACTGTAGATTCCAGAACCTACTTTGGTCTATCTTACAACCACATTCTAGGCAATATCTTAGTTTCGGCAAAATAATGCTTACAGAATACACTATTGTAATTGACTGTTGCCAACTATGCCTGAGTTCTATAAAAATGCATGTTTAAAATTTTTTTCCAGTTTACTTACTATTCCCCTAAACCTTACTAGGAGCTAAGTACATTTACCACTTGAAGTATATATGTATTCTTTCTTCCTGCCCCAATTCTTTCATTTCATTTGACCTTATAAAAATAGTCTTATTTATTGTTTGAAGGTTGGTGTCATGGCTAAAAAGCTTGCCATAATGTCCTGACATATAAAGGTGGAAGGAGAGAACTGATTCCATAAAGTTGTCCTCTGACCTCCACATGGCATGTAGTGGTCCACACATGCCATAGACATGACAATAACAAGTATAGAAGAGACATTTGCTGGCTTGAAAAGATGACAGAATAGGAAAACTTGGGGTTTGCAACCTGGGAGTGGAACACTAGGCTTAGAAAAGAGGGTGAGTCTGCCCCTTTTAGCTTTGACATCACATTGCAAATACCACACTGCAGAAAACTTAACAGTAGCCCCTTTGACTAAGTAAACTGTCATTTGTTCTAACAAGTTGTCTGTAGAGGATCTGGCATGACAATCTTCCTTTGTAGTGTTGTGACATTTTAATTTTGGGCATTGTCAAATACGACACTAAAAGTAAGAAAAAAATTATACAGGAATGCTTTTAATCAATGCTGTCAAAACAGCTGGTGGTCAGCTGATGGTGACAAACTCTTAGTATGAATAAATCACACTCTGTAGTAACTTGAAGGATTGAACCATTTTTAAAAATAATTGCATATTTAGAAGAATGACTTGTATGGCCATATTTGCCTACTGCAAAGATTTTGGAAGATGATGCTTGTGGGTTTTCTTAATTATTAGGATATGTTCCTTGCACAAGGCTGTGGATTTCATAATACTTTTCTTAAAATGTGTCACGCACTTTATGAACCCTCTTCATTATTCATGGCTAAAGAATGCTCCATTGAATTTGCATCCCACCTCTTCTTCATCTTGCCATGTTTTATTGGCAGGTTTCCTAAGGTGGCTGTTATGAACCTTGCCATGCTAATTGCAGCTAAGCAAGTGTCTCTGTAGTGGGCCGACTTAAGTTCTAATGTGTGTACTCACGGGGATAGTATGGCTGGGTCATATGCTCGTTGTTTGCACCACTTGAGGGGCCAGTTCCCTGGGAGGCACACCCTCTGCAGGCTGGGTTCTGGATTAGTCCTTTTAGAGGAAGATGGGCAGAACTGCAAACCATCATACTAAGCAAAATACACTAAAATCAGAAAGATCAATATGGCATGTTTTTGTTATGTACAGAATCTAGAATTTACATGCACACACACACACACACACACAGAGACACACATACACACACACTCACGTGAATGACGTGAAAGTAGCAATGTGACTATTCAGGAAAAAGAAAGGACTACTGCATAGGTAAATAGGAGAGGATAATGCAGATGTAGAGCGTAAAGTACATGATACATTTTAATGAAAACATGAAGTCCAGTCACTTTGTAAAATGCATATATGATAATAATAGCTATTATTGAATTATAGATTTTTAAAAAATTTGGAGCACAGTGGCTAAACTGAAGCAATTGCTGAATTCTCTTGTACTTAAGTAATGCTTTCAAAATAATTTTACAAGAATTGATTTGCTTAATATGTGACAATGAGTTAATCTAAAAAGAAAGGTTGCCATTTAAATTTAAGGTGCAGAATGAAGTAATAATATTTTAAGGCTCAAAATTAAACAATACCTTCAAAGATATGTGTTGTCCAAGCTGTGGAAGCTACTGAGGGTGTTAGCCTGCCAAACAGTAAGGAATTTCTTGAGAAAGAGAAGCTCCAGTCAAAATAGCTATCACAAATAATCAACTCCATTTGGGACCTATATCTTCCCTAGCTTACTCCAGCAGAAAAAGTCAGCTGATCTCACCTATATCAGTAGCTGTAAGCATCATTTTATCTTCTGAATTTTTACATATTCTATATGAGCAAAGCAGTGGTAGAGGAAGACACAAAAAGATGCTGCAGATATCCAAACTGAAAACCCTAATATAAAGAAGAACATTTCACTTTAAGGGTGTTTAAGTCTCATTCAGAAGGGCAAATAGAATAGAAACTGGAAGGTGTGGAAGAGAAAGAGCAGGACAGGAGCCCACCATAGATGTCCTCTGAAAGACTCCACCCAGCAGGGGATCAAAGCAAAAGCTGAGTCTCATAGCCAAACTTTGGGTAGAGCACAGAGAGTTTTATGGAAGAGTGGGGGGCAGGGGGAGGAATAGAAGGACCCAGAGGAGACAGGAGCTCCACAAGAAGACCAAGAGCAAGCAAATCTGGTGGAGACTGATGCACCAACCAAGGACCATGCATCTAGAGGACCTATACCATGCTCAAATGTAGCAAGTAGGCAGCTCACTCTCCATAGGGAACCTCTAATAAGTCTCTGCCATGGACTCTGTTGACTGCTCTTTGGTCCTTCCCCCTGGCAGGGTGCCTTACCAAGCCAAAGAGGAAGAGGATTTTTTTTTTTTTGGAAGCCAAACATTTATTTATGTGTCTTTGTAGGGAATCCTAATACTTAAAATGCCTGAAATTTACAACAGGAAAATGATATCACAACCTTGCACATAAAAGTCCATATTATTGTGTATCTTCTGAATTCTTTTTTTATTAATTTATTCATATTACATCTAAATTGTTAGCCCTTCCTTTGTATCCTCCTATTCCTCCCTCCCTCCTGCTTCCTCCCTTCTCCCCTCCCCTATGTCTGTGATTGAGGGGGACCTCCCCCCCTCCCCACCCCCCCACCTCCCCCCTCCTCCCGTATATGCAGGCATTCTTGATGAGACTTGGTAGGCTGGGGTCAGATGATGGAGAGGAAGGGCTCTCTTCTCTGAGGACTAGGGGGAGGTACATGGGGCGGGGAGTGTGGGTGGGATCAGGAGGAAATGAGAGAAGGAGCTACAATTGGGATGTAAAGCGAATAAATTTTAAAAAATAAATTTAAATGTAAAGTAAACAAATAAAGTAAGTAAGTTCACAGAAACTTATTTAAAAGTGGACTTGTATTTGGCCTTAAATCCATGCTGTTATAAGTCAGGAAAAAGAAATTAAAGATATACATCTATGTGAAAGTCATGTGATCCAGCCTTCTGCCATCATAAGTGAGAAAAAACCATGTATAGATTCGCATCAATGAGACTTGTCAAATGAGTGAGGGAGTCAAATAAACTACATTTTATGGGTACAAAGCAAAAAAAGGGGGTGGTCCAAGAAGCTCTTCCTGCATAAAGGGGATTTAGTGCTACATAGAGAGAAATCTGAATTTCATAAAAACATGTCTTATGTTTTAACTGCCTTCAAAATAGTCCATTTTATTTCAATAGAATTATGAAGACTCATATGATTTCTCTTGCAAATCTATTTATAGTTGTCTGACATTGGCATGTATGTGCAACCCACCAAGAATTTCAGCCACTTGAAAGATTTTTTTTTAAATTATTTTGGCTGGAGAAGAAGCTTTGTATACATTCTCCAGCAAAGGGAAGTGAGAGTCCAAGAACACATTTGCTTGCCTTGGAACTTTTTAACTTGGGAGGTTTGAAAGTTCTGGAATGAGAACTAAGGATAACCCACTAAGTCACAGAAGACACATCTGGAAAACGCAGCTCATGGCTGGTAAAGCGTAGGTGCAGGAACACTGAATGCTGGTCCTAGGAGCAGCCGGATTCTCCTAAGAATGTGTAGAGCTGGCGTTGGTAAATGTGCAGTAAATCCAAAGGCAATGATGAAAGCCACCTTTGGGCATGGAAAAAAAAATAGAAGAGGAAACATTTCCTTGCTGTATGTCTGTATCCTAACAGAGCCACAGCCCTAATTTAGAAACTGCCCAGTTTTGTGCTCTTGAGCTTTCCTTAAACATTTTATCCAATTTCATGTTTAAAGATGACCGGCGGAATAGTCTTGCCACATGCACATAAGGAATGATGTAGGAAGTAATGTTTGCAGGAACAACCTTTCCGTTTGTGTATTTATGTTAGAGGCGCTCTACTGTTTTTCTTGCCATCGTATCTGATGTGGGGCATTAAGATTTAAATCAGCACCTTCTCATGAAACAAAAAGATCATCTTCTCCACTATGCCATGTTCAAAGCTGGTTTAAAATTACCTTAGCAAAACAATACACTATAAAGTACATTAGAGATTTACATTTCTTGGCCCGCCTAGGAATATGATGAAGGTAAGAGCACTGTCAGTACACTAGGGGGAGCAGTTGAGTCAAGCCAGACCTTAAAGTCATCCCCTTGCAGGTTTTATTCACTGTTGATGATTTTTTTTGTTATAATTCTATTTACTTCAAAGTAGCAGTTTTAATTTATTTAGTGCCTGGAGACTTCCTTTCATAATATTTTCAAAGCAATGATTCTCTGCATCATTGATTGGCTTTAGGGGGCAGTGGTGCTTATAGGGGTGATCAGCTCTAAGCCAGACATTTTGGAATCCCATTCTCTCGTAATTTGAGGGTGGGCTGCGATTGCCAGCTGCCTGTCTCTATGGATTCAAGTACAGCAATGGAAGGATGTGTGGCAGGAGCTCCTTCCCACACCCTACTGCCTTAAGAGTGTTGTTTTTAAGCTGGTTGCGGTAGTGCATGCCTTTGATCCTAGCACTCAGGGGAGGCAGAGGCAGATGAATCTCTGTGAATTGAAGGCCAGCCTACTCTACAAAGCAAGTCCAGGGCAGCCCAGATTACACAGGGAAACCCTGTTTCAAAAAAAAAAAAAAAAACAAAACAACAAAACAAAATGTCATTTTCAACATATGAGTAAGCAGGTCTCTTAGTTGCCTTTGACACACATATGTGGTCTGGTCTTAAGGCCCAGAAGGCTCCCCTGCTTGCTCAAGAGCAGCTCCTGGTGACAACTGTTTTC
This sequence comes from Acomys minous, assembly GCF_964271855.1. Taxonomy (NCBI): domain Eukaryota; kingdom Metazoa; phylum Chordata; class Mammalia; order Rodentia; family Muridae; genus Acomys; species Acomys minous. The sequence continues at coordinate 24,158,879 of NC_140487.1, read as the reverse complement.
ACAATAATGAGTCATTAGTTCCTCAGAACCCGGGATGTGTTAGGCAGATCCAGTAAACCCAATGACACCTAGGAATTTGCAGACAGGGAGTCCTGAAACGAAAGTGAGGAGGGCCAAAAATAAGAGACATTATGTGGGTCCAGGAAGGTGTCCTAGAACCCCCCAAAAAAGTTAGAATTGGGGTGTATGCAGATACACGGTTGGGGCATTTTCCATGGCAAAGAGAAATAGCTAACGGGCTTGCAGGTTCCTGATCGGTAAGGGCGACGTGAAGACAGGGTAGAGGTGACGCCATGCGATTGAAGAAGCACAGCTTGGAACAGATGCTCCTGAGAGCCTTGTGAAAGGAGTCCAGTTGTCACACATGTACTTAGAAACAACTTGGTTTTATCTGCTCTTAGGACGTCTTTGGGTAGCGAGGTCTCTTCCGAACCTGATGTCCTTCTCCGTCTGGGCTTCCTGCAGCAGAAGGGGCAGGGCGGAATAGAAACCTGCTTTTTTCTCCTCACTGGGAAAAAGAAGTGTTTGCAACTTTCTGACCGCAGCCTGCCAGCACAAGCCTTTTTTTGTAGCGTTATTGAGAAGTGCCCTGTGGTGGGAGGAAGGTTGGACTTAAAACAACTAAGTGCAGGGGTTGATGGCTCTGCCAGCCACCCACTCACTTCCTGCAAGTGAAATTCCTTACCTACTCCACAAGCTCTCACTGCCCTAAGGGACTTATCCCCTGTTATTTTGTCTCATAGCCAGGTCTCTCATCTGTCTGTCACCCCCGCCCCCCCCTTTTTGGGTGGCAAAAATCCATTGTCATTAATAGCTCCTGGTGGGGGCTGAGGGCAGGCCCCCTGCTGTTGGCTACCTGTCAGGTGGCAGGTTCTGTTCTTCTGATGGACAGGAAATAGCCATCGTCTCTCCTGCTAATTGGCAGGACGTGCCAGGTTTGGGAGTTGGCAACAGTCACTGTTTTTCATCCTTTGGATTATGTTTTGGCCTCTTCGTCCAAAAGTACACAGGCTTCTGGCGTGGTTAATGCCATCCTTCTGCAGGGCGCTCATTAAGGAGGAAACCCCAGCAGCAGTTTTTGAAGCAGCCCAGAGCTCCCGGGGGGCAGGCGGGGCTGCCCCAGTCCGATTCCAGCGGGGGCTGCTCTGCTTCCGCCAAAGTGAGTCGGCCATTGGTATTCTCTGACCGCTGTACCAAGGGGCCCGTGAATGTTATCTAGAAATGTGATCTCACACTTCCGCTGGGCAGAAATCTGCATGTCTCCAGTTCCTTCCTCGGCTCCAAGTCATAGAAGGCAACATCGCATACGGGCCAGGTTTCTCTCTGTTGGAAAATGGGTACCCTTAGTTAATAGCAAGGCCCAAGTCTATTAGCCTATCGACATCCACGAGGGAATTACTAGTAAGCAAGGCATCTTGGGAAGCTACTGTTTACAAGGCAGTAAAGGATTCCCTATGTAGTCACCAGGCCTGGGTGAAGCAGAGCAGACCCAGCCCTAGCCAGCTCAGACATAATCCACTTTGCCTGGTTCAGAGGAGATACGTTCAAAATTATGCACGAGGAGGGAATCGCTGCCTGTTCTTAGCACAGAGTTTTAGAAGAGATTATGCTCAGGAAGCCTGGTAATAACTGAAAGTTTGACTTGACACTGCTGGTACACACATCAGCAGTACCCACTGGTGGAACCATTAAAATGCATGGTTCGGGAGCTCAGCTTCAATTTAATTTGAATTTACTTCATTGATAGGCAAAGAACCACATGCAGTTAGTGGCGACCATATGGAGCAGCAGGGCCGTAATACAAGAGCGGATATCATGTCTAAAAGACATTGTACTTTGCACCTTAATGTCTGGAGCTCTTTCTTGGGAGGGGTGGGGGAGGAGGAGGAGGAGAAGAAGAAGAAGAAGAGAGGAGAGGAGAGAGGGAGGAGGGAGGAGAGAAGAGAGAAGGAGAGAGAGAGAGAGAGAGAGAGAGAGAGAGAGAGAGAGAGAATGTTTATATACACACGCACACACATAATTGTAAACACTCTGAGAAGACAGTAACTCTGGAGTGCCCAGTGAGTGCAATAATCCACTGAGGGAGGAATATCAAAGAGAAATCAAGAAGGCATCCCTGCCCCCACCTCTTCCTACCTCAGACGCCATGCTGTTCCCTCCTAAGAGACTCTTCCTGTTGCTAGTGCTCTTTCCCTCTCTCCCCCTCTGTGTTCTCTCTCCCCCGTTCTGTTGGGAGCTGGTAGGGGTTAGACACACAGCTCTCTACCCTTTTTGAACTCCCTGAAGGATTCACCTCTCTGCTGTTGTTCCGATCCCCTTGATCTTGCTTCGCTCTGCTCAGACACTGTGGCAGAAGCCAGCTTCCTGCTCCCCACACAGGAAATGCTCTCGAAGAGGACTCTCTTTCCCAAATAAGCCTCCTTAACCAAGTGTGGGCCTCCTTCGATGCCCCTGCTGTATACATGTGCTTATATTTAAACTTTAGAATGCTGAACATCATCATTTTTTTATACTGTCGCACGTAAACAGAAGTGCAGACGTTTTTTTAGAAAACTACTTTGTTTAGAAGTTCCTGTAATTTGATCCCTTTCCTCACCGCTTATTTGTAGACTTTTCTCTTGATTAAGAAATGTTGATGGATTTAGTGAACTTTCTGTCTCAGAATGGTGAAGAATATGAAGAAAGATGATTCTAAACAGCAGTGTTATACTTTGTAATCACTGGTACCCACACTGGCCCCCTTACCCTAATGGGTTGTGATAAAACAAGGTTACCTCTTCACTAGGGGCACTTTCTGTGGGAGTTTGAAGGCCCATCTCCCATTTACAATGACAACACAGTTTCCAAACTATGCAGGTTGATGTAGGTGTCTGGTGTCTGTTGTGTGCATGGTGGTCCTACTCACCTAAGAATATATGGTCAAGAACTCTTGTTAATATGAACCAATGGTAAGCAGAGGAAGGAAGGAAGGAAGAAATGAAAGAACGAAGGAACGCTGGCTGCACATCCAATTTGGGGCAGACCTGGCAAGAAAATGCCTGCAACCAAGATCATGTTTGGTGCCCTCCAGCCAGAGTTCTAACACTGGGTCCTCTCTGAGCTCTGCCTTGCAGGTGTGAGTGTAAACTACCCAGTGCTTTAACACCCTCAGTCCCTCACATAGCCTTACCACCTCCCACTGTGCTTGCTAGCACTCCTTGCCTTCCCCCATCACTCAATTGGTTCAGTTCCAAATAAGCGGTTTTCCTTGGACGTGGCTGCTACTTTTATGCAGGCCCCCAGGCAGCTATAACGTCCTCCCACCATCCCAGGGGAGCATGCCGAGCTGCTTGAGGACCATTTTGTTTTTCTTGTAAATAGTTATGTGGAAACAAGATTCTATCTTCCCCCACCAGTTCCTTCCTAAGAGTGTGATATGTTAACAAATAGCATTGTACATAATTAATGAAAAACTGTGATTTATCCTAAATCTTGAAACACATCTTCTAGACAGTTTTCCCAATTAGACTGAAAGAAATCCGTGGATAAGTCACCGTTACTAAGTTCAAATGTCTAGTAGACTTTTCCCCCCCTATGGTGTCCTGAATGCACCAAAGGATGGGTGACCTCAAGTCGATGTAAAGGACCTGGGTGTCCACACTCGATCTGTCTTTGTTTCAAATATTTGAAATGAAGAGAGTAGGTGTCTTATCTCTTGCAGCACAAAGAATAATGGCTAGGAGTGTGGCTTTGCTGCCTCTGTCACCACTGGCAAGCAGACGGGATTCCCAAGGCAACTGGCCTTTCTCTTCAGACACTGGGCCAAGTCAATACCCTTAGGCACAAATCCCATGTTTGCTTTCTTGAATCCATTATGCTAATGATGATTTTATTAGGAGATTTTGTGTTTTTGCCAACAACATAAAATGTATAAAATGTCTTATACACATTTATTGCTTTTTAGTCCGTTCTTGTCTGTTTTACCCGAGAGCATGTATATATAATCTCAGCATTTGGAGGATGTTAGAACAATTTACTTGTGGTATACAATTGATATCTCCCCCTTCTCTCCCTCCCTCTCTCCCTCTGTCCCCCCCATGTGGGGTGTAGGTGTGCACATGTGTACATGTGCACATGTGTGCATGCATGCGTGTGTGTGTGTGTGTGCATGTGAGTGTGTGCATGTGTGTGATTACTCATTCTGCAAACAGCATATATGTGAAAAGCAGTACAGTAGGGAGAGACGGGTGCCTGGCCCTCCCCTCACTGCATTGTTTTACTGCTTATTTTTTGTGTATCTGCATATGAAATCTTTGCTAGTCCTCAGCTGCATTTAATCCCTCAAGAGTTGATATACAAACATCATGCCAAACAGAGAACTTCCCTTAAATTATTCAAATCTCCTCATAAGTGATTTCCCACTCTTCCTGAAGTGAAAAACATTTGATCATAAATTCAATTAAATCAGCCATCATCTTTGTGATGTTTGTCCAGATAAATCCCTTCAGTGGCTAAACTAATAACTAAACCGGCTGTGGGGCATGGAGAGGGGGCAGGGAGGAAAGAGAGGAGAGAGGAGAGAGGAGAGAGAGAGTGCTTGTATATGGCATGACCGTTGGAGAAGAATCAATTCAAAGTAACAAGGAAGGACTGGTCTCCATTCTCAGGCCAAATATTAATCACTTTGTTCATATGGGCTTAAAAGCAGAGACACTTAAGGGTAAGGTTATGTATGTTGCTTTAGATTCATTTGTTTTATATCCCCATTTAGAGCTGAATTCCCACTTAGTGAATTTTAGATTAAAACAGACATTGATACTTTGGAGATGTTAGTAACGGCTGTAAAACCACACGACCCAACCCACCCTCCCTCCCTTTCCTTTGCACCCTGTTTGTTAATAGCTGAAATAGAGGCGGAACGGCTGTCTCAGCATTGCTTACAATTTTCTTTTTTCTTTCTTTCTTTTTTTTTTTTAAATGCCATGGGACTGCCACGCTGCTTGTGACTTCTCTTTCATAATCTCAGCTGAAGTTGCAAGAGTTTTTAAGCTTTATGATGTATTTGGTTGATTCTCATCCTGTTCCTAAAAGCTCGAAGACACGTAGATACAACTACTCTACCACCCCACTCCTTTTTTTTCTATCTCACCTTTGCAAAGGATTCCAATTAATTTGGCTCCATGAACCTTAGCCACGTGTATGCCCCCATGGCCTGTAGAGGGCAGCATGCTCTGATGAAACAAAGCAAGTTAACGCTGCACAATGTGAGGTAAATAGCTATATTTGTTAGTCAGATGGTCTGTCCCTGTGCATAAGTTATGTGTCTGTGGATGATGAATATTTTTTGGAGTGGGCTCAGCTACTTTGGAGGCATCTTATTCAAACATCACACCAGGTCTTATGTTTTGAGTCGAATAGGACTAAGTGCATTGCTTCATCTATATATAGAATGCATATAAATAGGATTGTCTGTCTGTTTCTCACTTTTTGCCACCCTGACTAATGTTTACAATTGGAGTTAAATTGTGCCTAGTCACGCAGCCTTCATTTTTCTATCCTAAGAATTCTGCTCTCCTCCATTCCTTAGATGGAGGTTGTAACCACCAAAAGAATCCTACTGTCTCTTTAACAGTAACTGAGAAACAGTTCTTGACATTGTGCTCTTTAGCCTAAAACAGAGGCCCATTCCCTGGTCAGCCCATGCATCTGTTGGGTGAGACCCTGACCCAGGGCTATGCTCTCTGCTACCTGCCACGGTCTTTGTTTTCTTAAACTAAGTCCACTGTTCATCTAAAGAGCCAGACCATGACAATGCAGGAACAACCCAGTTCCTTTGAGGAAATATAGACATTTCTAGAAGCTTCATGAAGTATTAAAAGAACCAGAGTGGTCCTGTCTAGTGGGTCCTTGTACACTGATGAAAATCCTGTGTATCTCCACTAACCACTAGCCACATGGTGCTGTTGGGTAATTTAAAATTACCATTGATCTGAGTATTCTGTGACATGTAATTGCTGTTAATTTCAATACTTATATGTAGCTAGTGACTATTCCATTGGCTAGTAGACCACAACTTAACTCCTGCACAGCTCATAGCTAGTATTTAGAATATATTAAGCTGGTGGATTAAAATTTTTCAGTTACAAAACTACTGCCCAGGTTTTTATTTTTCACACTTACTAATGCCTCACGTAGCTGCAGACTTAAATTCAAATCCCTGATTCTGCGCCCCAGGATTTAGTTTCTCTCAGAACATCTGAGAGATTTTCATATTTCAGATTCTTCCCTTCTGCTGAGTACTGGCTGTGTTTCTCTTGGGTATCTGGAATCGCGTCTCAGAGGGTGAACTCTAGTCACAGTGAAGCTGTGGGTGCTGGGCAATTTGTAATCTAAGTAAGCTTCATCCCCTATTTGTGTCTAGATTTCCAAAGATAAAAACAGAACTTAGAGAATGTGACAACATGTGAATAGAAGCTTGTCCCACATTAGCATATTTCATAACTGAAGTCTGACAAAGCAGCCCAGCTGGGGGGAAAGGGATCCAGAGGCAGGGAACAGAGTCAGAGAGAGCCCCTTCTCTCCCATTGTTAGGGGACCCACATGTTGACCACACTGCACATCTGCCACGTATGTGCTCAGCCCATGCATACTCTTTGATTGGTGGTTCAGACACTGTGAGCCCCCATGGGCCAAGGTTAGTTTGCTCTGTAGGTCTTCTTGTGGTGTCCTTAACCCCTCCACTTCCTTCTATCCCTCCCCCTACTCTCTTCTACAAAACTCCCCATGCTTGGTCTATTGTTTGGCTGTGGGTCTCTGCATCTGTTTCCATCAGCTGATGGGTGGAGCCTCTCAGAAAGTTATGCTAGGCTGCTGCCAGCAATCATGCATCATCAATAGTGATAGTGGTCTGCTTTCTCCCATGTGGTGGGTCTCAAGTTAGGCTAGTCATTGATTTGCCCTTCCCTCAATCGCTGCTCCATCTTTTTTCCTACACTTCTTGTAGGCAAGACAAATTTTGGGTGAAGGGTTTCATGGATGGGTTGGTGTCACCCTCCCTCCACTGGAAGCTACAGGAGGTTAGCAACTTCAGGCTCCTTAGCCCTCACCCACTTGCTGCTAGGAGTCTTATCTAGGGACACCTCCATAGACACAACCATAACATGCATGCAGAGGTCCTAGGTCAGACCCATGTAGGCTTCTTTTTTATTTCCTCTTCTCAATGAGATTTAGACATCCTCCCTTGGGCCCTCCCTGTTACTTAGGTGCTTTGGATCTGTAATTGTCCTGTAGTTATCCTGTACCACATTTTATCCATTTCTTTGGTTGAGGGAATCTAGGTTGTTTACAGTTACTAGCTATTATACATAAAGCTGCTATGAACATAGTTGAGCAAGTGTCCTTGTGGTATTGTGGAAGATTTTTTTTTGATATATGCCCAGGAGTAGTATAACTGGGTCTTAAGGTAGAATTATTTCCAATTTTCTGAGAAACCTCTAGATTGATTTCCATAGTGGTTGTACAAGTTTTCACTCCCACCAGCAGTGGAGGAGTGTTCCCCTTTCTCCATATCCTCATCAGCATGTCCTGTCACTTGAGTTTTTGATCTTAGCCATTCTAATGGGTGTAAGATTGAGGCTCAGAGTTGTTTTGATTTGTATTTGCCTGATGACTAAAGACATGGAGCATTTATTTGTTTCTCACCAATTAGAAATTTCTCTGTTGAAAATTGTTTGTTTAGTTCTGTACCCCATTTTTTTACATTAGATTTTTTGGTTTGTTGGTGTTTAATTTCTTGAGTTCATTGTAAAATTTGGATATTAGCTTTCTATGTTAAATGTAGGGTTGGAAAAGATCTTTTCCTATTCTGTAGGCTACCATTTTGTTCTATTGACAGTGTCCTTCGTCTTACAGAAGCTTTTCAGTTTCATGAGGTTCCATTTATTAATTATTAATCTTAGTGCCTGAGCTCTTGGTGTTCTGTTCAGAACGTTCTCTGCTGTACCAATGAGTTCAAGGCTCTTCTGCACTTTCTCTTCTATTACATTTAATGTATCTGGTTTTATATTGAGGTCTTTGATCCACTTGGACTTGAGTTTTGTGCAGGGTGGTAAATACAGATCTTTTTACATTCTTCTACATGCAGACATCCAGTTAGAACAGCATCATTTGTTGAATATGCTTTCCTTTTTTTATTTTCCATTGTAAGAGGTTTTGACTTCTTTATCAAAAATCAGGTGTCCATAAGTGAGTGGGCTTATTTCTGGGTCTTTGATTTAATTCCATTGATCAACCTGTCTGTTTTTATGCCAATATCATGCTATTTTTATTATTCTTGCTCTGTAGTATAATTTGAAATCAGGGATAATGATACCGCCAGACATTCTTTGATTATACAGAATTGTTTTAGTTATACTGTGATTTTTTTTCCATGTGAAGTTGAAGATTGCTCTTTCAAGGTCTGTAAAGAATTGTGTTTGAATTTTGATAGGAATTGCATTGAATATATAGATTACTTTTTGTAAAATGGCCATTTTTACTATGTTAATCCTGCCTATCCATGAGCATGGGAGATCTTTCCATCTTCTTCAAGTTATTTCTTTAAAGACTTGAAGGCCTTGTCATGCAAGTCTTTGACTTGCTTGGTTAGAGTTATACCAAAATATTTTATATTATTTGTGGCTCTTTTGAAAGGTATTGTTTCCCTAATCTTTCTCAGCCTGTTTATCAATTGTATAAAGAAGGGCTACTGATTTTTTTTTTTGTTAATTTTGTATCCATCCACTTTGCTGAAGCTATAGAAGTTCTCTGGTAGAATTTGGGGGGGTCACTTATGTACACTATCATATCATCTGTGAATAGTAATACTTTGACTTCTTCCTTTCCAGTCTGTATCCCCTTGATCTCCTTTAGTTGTCTTATTGCCCTACCTAGAAATTCAAGTAGTATATTGAATAGATGCAGAGATAATGGTCAACTTTCTATTGTCCCTGATTTTAGTGGAATTGCTTTAATTTTCTCTCTATTTAGTTTGATGTTAGCTATAGGCTTGCTGTATATTGCCTTTATCATATTTAGGCATGCACCTTGTATCCCTGATCTCTCCAAGGCTTTTAACATTAGATTTTGTCAACGGCTTTTTCATGTGGTTTTGTGGATGTTGTTGTTTTGTTTGGTTTGGGTTTTTTGCTTTCAGTTTGTTTATATGATGGATTACTTTCATGGATTATATTTTATTGAACCATCTTTGCATTCCTATGCATCCCTGGGATGAAGCCTACTTAATCATGGTGGATGATGTTTCTGAGGTGTTCTTGGATTTGGTTTGTGAGTATTTTATTGAGTATTTTTTCATCGATGTTCATAGAGGAGATTGGTCTTAAATTTTCTCTTGGTTGATTTTTTTTGTGTGATTTAGATATCAGGGTAACTATGGCCTTATAGGATGAATTTGGCAGTGTAACTCCTGTTTCTATTTTGTGGAATAATTTACCTGCCTGGACCACCTAGGGAATAGCCAGAAGAGGTGAGCTATGCTCTGTTCCCTGAGCTCCATTATCAGGACCTCTGCTCTTCATCTCTTCACAAGGAGGCCTGTGGGACTCCAGGAACACTCAGGTCCATTTGAGGCTCAGCTACCAGAGGTAAGCAGGGGGATGTTCCCTGAGCTCCATTGTTAGGCCCAAGGCTTTGCTTGCCTCCCTGAGGAGCCCTGCATCAAGAACATTTGGTCACCACCAAGCACAGCCATATGGCTAAAGGCCAGCATAAAAACACAACTGACAAGAGCCAGGGCAATATGACACCACCATAGCCCAGCTATCCTACTTCAACTAGCCCAAGATATCCTAGCACAGCTGAAACACAAGAATATGACCTTCAATCCAACTTTACAAAGAAGATAGAGACCTTTAAAGAGGAAATAAATAAATCCCCTAAAGACATACATGAAAACACATCTTAAAAGGTGAAGGAAATGAATAAAACTGTTCAAGACCTGAAAATGGAAGTGGAAGCAATAAAGAAAACACAAGTTAAAGGAATCCTGGAGATGAAAAACCTAAGGAAGAGAACAAGAACAACAGACACAAGCATCACAAACAGAATTCAAGAGATGGAAGAGAGAATCTCAGGTGTAGGAGATATGATAGGAGAAATTGGTACATTAATCAAAGAAAATGTAAAATCTAAATATTCATGGCAAAACATCCAAGATATTAGGACACTATGAAAAGACCTAACCTACAAATAATAGGAATAGAAGAAGGTGACAAGGCCCAGACAATATTTTCAACAAAATCACAGAAGAAAATTTCCCCAATCTACAGAAAGAGATGCCTATAAACATACAAGAAGCATGCAGGATACCAATTAGAGTGGACCAGAAAAAAAAATCTTCCTGCCAAATGATAATCAAAACACTAAATCTATATAACAAAGAATATTCAAAGATGCAAGAGAAAAAAAGCCAAGTAACTTACAAAGGTAGACTCAATTTCTCAACAGAGACTCAAAAAAATTAGAAAGGCCTAGACACATGTCTCGCAGCCACTAAGAGACCACAGATGCCAGCCCAAACTACCACACCCAGCAAAACTCTCAATCACCATAAATAGAAAAAAGAAGATATCCCAAGAGAAAACCAAATTTAAGGAATATCTATCCATAAATTCAACCCTACAGAAATAGTAGAAGAAAAACACCAACCTAAGGTGGTTAACTACATCCATGCACTGCTTTTCTAATTAGCACCATTGCCAAGACTTTACCTCTTCCTCAAAAACACCAATGCTAGGGAGGTTGTGGAGGATGTGCGTGGCCCTGAAAAGTGGCAAAGAACACAAAAAGCAATAAGACAGTGTTTTGGAAGCCGTGATATATATATATATATATATATATATATATATATATATATATATATATATATATATATATCATGGTACATTTAATTAGTTGTAGGTATCACTGTCTGCGTGGTCTTGAGAGTACTCAGAAAGGTTCCTGCTCTTCTCGATGTGACCTTCTAGAACCATGGTTCTCAAGCTGTGGGTTGTGACCTCTTGGGAGTCATATATCAGACATCCTGCATATCAGATATTTACATTGTTGTTCACAAGAGTAGCAAAATTACGATTCTGAAGCAGCAATGAAATACTTTTAAGTTCGCGGGTCACCCCAACCTGAGCAACTGTATTAAAGGGTCACAGCATTAGGAAGGGTGAGCACCACTGATCAAGGGTAACAGTAGTAAAATAACGTGATTGGTACATAAAGTCAAGCAAACAGGCACATAAGGGACTCAGTAAATGTCAGTTGGAGGAAAAGTGTGATGATTGCAGTGAGTGGAGGGAGTGTGAGAGGAGGACATTGGTGGGTGGAGAGGGGAGAGCAGGTCGGGAGTGGCCAGAGGGAGTACCGGGAGGGGTGGTGAGTTTTTGTTTAGTAATTCTGTGCTTTAGTGGTTCTCTTCAGGAAACAGCTAAGTAAAGACTGGCGGTCAAAGATTCCCATAGCTGTTCTGTAGATTAACATTTTAAAAAGGATTTGGCCCTGAACCATTAAGATTGCTCATCAGATAAAGATGTCAGCTGCCAAGCTCCATCCTGGAACCCACGTGGTGGTGGGAGACAGCTGACTCTTGAAAGTTGTTTGCTGACCGCGACCGCCCCCCCCCAGCCCCCACTGAATCAGTAAATAAAACACGGAAAGCATAATAAATGCTTCACACTAATTTAACCAAGTTTAAGAGGCTAGGGATATAGGTTTAATATGCCATGACTTACGAATGAACTCAATCAAATATCATACTGCATTGTTAGGATAATATGTATAAAAGCACAAAGGTAAATTCTCTTTAAGTTTCCAAAAGTGATCAAAATAAGAAACTGTATGCACGCCAACACAATAACTGTGACCAACATGTAATTTACAAGATGAAGATAGGTGGTGGAATTTTAACTTGTAAAATTTATTTTTATTTTTGTCATTTATAAGGGTGGTATCTTTTTTTGTGTGTGTAGTCAACTTCATCATCCTTTATTTTGTCTCATGATCTTACTTCCATATCACATTATTCTGCCAAAATTTACATAATAGTTTCTCAATATCTGAGTCAAGCTTAACTCTCTGTGGATTTTTTTTTATTAATTTGTTCATATTACATCTTGATTGTTAGCCCTTCCCCTGTTTCCTCCCATTCTTCCCTCCCTCCCACTTCCCCCCTTCTCCCCTCCCCTATGTCTGTGATTGAGGGAGACCTCCTCCCCCTATATATGCTCTTAGAATATCGAGTCTCTTCTTGGTAACTTGCTATCCTTCCTCTGAGTGCCACCAGGCCTCCCCATCTAGGGGATGTGGCCAGAAAAGGGGCACCAGAATTCATGTGAGAGTCAGATCTCACTCTCCACTCAATGGTGGAGAAAATCATGTTCGTCGGCTAGGTCTTGGTAGGGGCTCGAAGTTTACTGCCTATTTCTCCTTGGCTGGTGCCTTAGTTTGAGGAGGACTCCACGCCCATCAGAATGGCTAAGATCAAAAACTCAAATGACACCACATGCTGGTGAGGATGTGGAGAGAGAGGAACACTCCTTCATTGCTGGTGGGAATGCAAACTAGTACAACCACTTTGAAAAGCTATCTGGCATTTTCTTAGAAAAATGGGAATAGGGCTTCCTCAAGACCCAGCTATCCCACTCCTTGGAATATACTCAGAAAATGCCCTAACACACAACAGGGACATATGCTCAACCATGTTCATAGCTGCTTTATACATAATAGCCAGAACATGGAAACAGCCTAAGTGTCCCTCAGTAGAAGAATGGACTAAGAAACTGTGGTACATTTACACTATGGAGTACTACTCAGCTATTAAAAACAAGGAATTCCCAAAATTTGTGGACAAATGGATTGACCTAGAAATTATCATAATGAGTGAGTTCACCCAGAAGCAAAAAGAGACAAATGGTATATACTCACTTATATCAAAACACTAGTCCAAGGGATACGTCCCATGAAAAACTTTACTTACCAAGAAAGTGGGTCAGAGGAGAGGACATCCTATTGTCCTTTAGGCGAGAGTAGCATGGAAGAATGGGGAAATAGTAGGACCCACAGGGTCCTGGAAACCTACAAAAAGAACTTTATGACAGGCAGATAAGGATGGTATCTTTTTTAACTAGCATAGCGATTTTGTTCAGGTGTATGATGTGGTTTATGAAATTAAACATTAGAAATGGTTGATTGGTACTGTGACTTTGCTGCTACTGATTTGGACACTTACAGATGGTCCAAGTGGCAATAATAGGAGCTACACACTCACACACACACACACACACACACACACACACACACACACACACACACGGGGAGAGAGAGACAGACAGACATAGACAGACAGAGACAGAGAGACAGACAGAGACAGAGAGACAGAGACAAAAGGACAGAGAGAGAATATATCTGTTCACATTTAATAACTGCCCTATATCTTCTGTAATTATCAAGGAGGTCAGCAGCCTTCTTGGTGGCTCTCAGTGATCCCATAGATCTCCTGATCATCTTCCATATTATACCACATCTCCGCGGCTTGGACTTAGTAACCAGTAGTGTGCAGGTTTATTCTAACCTTAGGCTATCAAAGATTGCTTCTCCCTTAGATTCTGGCTCATCTCTTTCTTTGCTTACTGGCTCTGGAGAAGCTGGCTGCCATGTCACATGACCAGACCTGTAGAGAAGACTAAATAGTGGCAAATCTTTCTGCCAACAGCCATGTAAATGAAAAATATTGGAAATAGGGCCAGACACGCTTCAGATCATTAACTTGACTGCAGCCTTCTGAGATACGGAGTATGAGCCATTCAGATAAACTGCCCCCAGGTGTCCAACCCAGAGAAACTGTTACACAACAAATATCTGTTGTTGTATCATTTATAAAATATGGTAAAGAAAATACTAAATTTTCTTGTCTTCTCTCTCTCACCACAGCACAGGCATGCAATCAAGTTTAAACATCCCCATTCCTATGCCTGCCCTGTTTTACTGGGAGTCTCTGGTATGGCAAACTTTGTGACTACAGACTCATTACAAATAGAACACTGTAGCAAGTTTACATTTGTTTTTTATGGGCATCACACAGTGTGGTGGCCTAATGTAAAATTCTATAATTATGGTTCAGAATTTGGAGATTAGGTAACACTGGTAACATTGGTAAAAGAAAATTGAGTGGCAATGTAAAAAGGGTAACAGCCCTAGGGCCAGAAAAGAACACATCTTTAAAAAAAGGATACTTGTTGCATCCAAATTTGTTGATTGAGGTTTTTTTGTTTTTTTGGTTTTTTTGTTTGTTTTTGTTTTTGTCTTCACTAGATAGGAATTAAATGGCTAATAAGGCCTAACTGTGGTCTTGAGCCTAACTTCCAATTGTATAAGAAAAGCTGTTGAAATTGAGAAATCTCAACATAAAAACTATATACACGAAGAATTAAAGTTATCTATGTGCTCTGACCTCACAAAAGTACATATGTCTAACCAATAAAAAATGTTACCCCTTGGTTAAGATTTACAGGGGATTTTTATTTTCTGTTATAGGTATTCTCTAAATGTTTGAATGGTAATACCTTTTATAAATATATAAAGAACTGATAAACTAAAATGTGTCTTTGGTGACACCGTGGTGAGAATCACCAGTAAAACAGGTAGGAAGTTCACTTTACAGTTGGGAGATACTCTGCTCAGAAAGGTTGATGGTAGAGTCCTTGTGGAAACAATGAGGTAGTTTTAGCAAAGATTTATTTTGTATTTTTATATTTTAAAAATTGTTTTATATATATATATATATGTATATATATATATATAGTGTGTGTGTGTGTGTGTGTGTGTGTGTGTGTGTGTGTGTGTGTGTATACTCAGAGGCCAAAAGTGGGCATCAGATTCCCTGGAGCTGGAGGTACAGGGGGTTGTAAGTCATGGGCTGTGAGTGCTGGGACCAGGGACTTGTGGCCTCTAGAGAAGCAGGGGTCACTGAGCCGTCACCTCTGAGGCATCTCTCCAGCCTCCCAGGAAGCAAGAAGTTTCAAAAGAGATTTTATTTTTTCTCTCTCTTAAAACATAAGGTTCTTCTAGAAAACAGTCTTACATCAGGTATATTTTAGACATAAATGCAATTCCTCCTATTTCAAGAGTGTCGCCTACTTTCAGATTCCACTGGCAGCGTCATAAGATGACAAAGCTGAAATCCGAGTCCCCAGCAAAGAAACTGTCCCTTATTTGAGCTAATTTTCAGTACATCTTTGACTTCTACCCTGATTCTGTTTTTCATTTTTCTTTAAGCGGGAATCCTTACTTGATGACGCTCTCCATTCCTATCCATTTAATGCTTCCAACAAACAAGATGACATTGTTGAAAGGGTGCAGACACTTGTCTTCTATGTCAGCATAAAATACTAGAGTGCCTTTTGCCTTGAGTGTTTTTAAATCTGTGGGTGTTGTTCTGTCTTGGGCCACGTCTGGTCTGTAAGGGAATAAACATGGAGAGAGAGAGAGTTCTGCAGAGATGTTAACTGCTCTCTAGTTCTCCTTTTATTGTACTCCAAGATGGACCAGAGTTGATATAAATTCACCATGCCCACTTTAAAGGGCTGCAGCAGAGTGTGCCTCCTGCAGCAGCCAGCCTGGGGACCGCCATTTCCTTTCACTCCATTTGGTTTAAGCCTGTAAAAGGCATTAAGTGAAAAATCTGATATATTTGTTAGGGCATTTATTGTATTACTGAGTTATATTTTCGGTTCTCAGTGAAAGGTTTATTGAGAACATCAACTTTGAAGAGGTTTTGCTCAGGATTAAAGGGTTTTTTTTTTCTGCTGCTGCTTCTTATTCTTATTTTTTTATTTTTTTATTTTTTTGGTGAAATAATATCCCACGAAATGATGCCTTTCGGGAGCTATTTTGAGCCATGTTTACAGGGTGAGGCAGGTTTCTGCCTTCAGAAACAGTCCTCTGTGGGCGAGATTTGTGATTTCCAAGGTTTCAGAGGTAGCTACCAGTGCTGTGTACTCTTTACCTCAAGCAGATGTGCCACTAAGTCATACTGTTTATGCAGACCTCTTAGGGTGAAAATGTTCATGCCGACCGTGTAATTTGAGCTAAATATTTATAGCCGATCTATCTGAAACAGAAGCCATCTCTAAAGTTCAATGTGGATTGATTTTTTTTCATAAATGAAGATTTAGATTTGAATTCTCAGTTCCATCTTGCATCACAAAAAATAATGAGAATTATCCACTTCAGATGAAATAGTGTTTTAATCAACCACTTGAATTTACAAAAAAAAAAAAAAAAGTAGCTCATCTGGTATAAATATCCAGAGCATCATACTGTTTAACGTTCACTAGCACTTTATCTTGATTTACTCTTGATTTCCTTTAAGAACTGCCGATCTAGGTAAAATGATAAGACATCTATGTCAATGTAAGCAAGTTAAAGGTAAGGAAATGTCAGCCGTCTCAGAAACTGTCAGCTAGAATAAGCTTATTAGTCCCACACTGACCTGTATCCCGAGGATGGGAGGGTTGTGAGTCCCTTGGCGTCCTTGAGGTAGCATCAGAATTCCACACAGAGTAGGGTCGTGGAGTTAAGAAGGCCTAGTGTTTATTTCTCAGTGTAGACAGGGCGGATGACTCTAAGGAGGCAGTATTGTCCAAAACCAAAAGTAGTTCGATTGTGCCTATGAACTCACAGAGACTGTGTGACTGGCTCGCCTTCAGGAGACCCATACAGGGTCAAACTGGAAAAATCCCAGAGGGAGAAGGGGATGTGGACTCCAACCTCTATGGTAGTTGATACCTGCTGGAAAACAACCAGCTTTCGCCTACAGAGTGTCACCAGGTAGGTAGGACCCGAGAGATGTTGGTGGACGGTAGTGAATATCATCAAAATATACTGCACTGAAAAACATTTAATTAAAAAAAAAGTACTGTACATTTGCAAGCCAGTTCTGTTGCATACAGGCATTGGTTTTGAGCATCTTCTATGGCAACTTCTAAGTTTAGAAGCTTTATTTAAGTATTCTACAAGTTTTATCTTTCTGAATTATAGGGTTATTTATCATATAAGATATATTTTTAATTTTTTTATTTTATGTCCTCCAGTCACAGCATTCATAAAAAAGATTTCAGTACTTCTGCTGTTAATTATACTGTTAAAATACTTAAATTTCAGGACCACATAGCTATTGGCTTTAAATCTGGGACCCTCCTCTAAAACATAGCGAGATGGAAGTATACTGAGAGGTTTGTGTTGTCTTAAGAAAAAAAAAATAATGCTTGGTAAGCACTAACAAATAAAAGTGTAACTTAAAATATATTAGTTTGACATTAGAGATATAAAACTGTACCTTAAATATATTTAAGAATTTATTATTATTCTATTTATGTAATAAGTATCATATGTATGTACTATATATGAAATGCACACTGTATAGATAGTGTTAAGTAAAACTTCACAACTCAAAGAAGTACTGGAGAACTGGAAGAGAAATTAAAATGGATTCCCTGGGGCTAGAGAGATGGCTCAGAGGTTGAAAGCACTGGCTGCTCTTCCACAGGTCTTGAGTTCAATTCCCAGCAATCACATGGTGGCTCACAACCATCTATAATGAGATCTGGTGCCCTCTTCTGGCATGCAGGTGTACATACAGGCAGAACACTGTATACATAATAATAAATAAATAAGTAAATACAAAATTTAAAAAGTGGGGTTCCCTGTAAAATCAATGTAAGAAAGTAGTTAATAGATAACTATCATACGGGTGCACACTGATGTGTGATTGACTTTTGCGGCAGTTAAGTAAAAGCAAATTTAAGGACTCTTGCTAAAAACGGTGCACCAGAAAGCTCACCATTTGCACTATGAATGTTTAGGTGGCATACATCAGTGGATCTGTGATATGCAACTGAGAATAGTTCCATATGTGTTCTTGGGAAAGACTAGTATAGTTATATCATAGGATCACCAATTTTGGATTTTTGAGTGAACCTAAGCATTTTAAAACCTTTTGTTTTCCAGAGAAAATGGTCATTTAAAAATCAAGACTGCAAAGTTTGAGATAAAGTTTAATATTTTGCTTTGTTCATCCCACTGTTCAACAATTTAGCATAGCTTTGGAAATGCTGGCCTGAGTGTTTTTAAAGTTTTGATTCTTGCAGACCCCACTGAGGGGTCTTAACACTTTATCTGCTTTTCTTCCAGGTAGATAGAGGGCGAGTGCCACTGTGTGCTGAGCACAGGTATGCCCTGCATTGTAGCTGGTGCCTAGCTCTGCGGATTGCCATGTCCACGTTAAGACTAGATTCTTCCTGTTTTATGCCTGGACTTTCCCTGCTATTAAATTATGAGAAGAGAGGTGTCAACATTAGAGAAAGAATATATCTATACCAAATGGAAGTCAAAACTAAAGGAAAAGAGAAATATAGGGAAATGTGACTTTAAGAACTTAGTAGTAACTCAATAATATCTTTACCATCTGAGTGATATACAGCTTGCTAAATTCATATTTTAGCAGTCAATATTTTACAAGGCATTCAGTAGATATAAAGATTTAAGAATCAAAAGTCTGATGGCAACTCTATTTTATATGACTACACTACTTATGTGTGTAATATATTCTGGCCACTTTTTATTCCTCCATTACCCTTTTTCATCCACTTCCAATTCTCATTGAATCCCTTTTTATTTTGATTTCTTTTCTTTTCTTTTTTCTTTGTGTCTGTGTGTGTGTGTGTACCAAAATCTTACTATATTTTGGTAAACGTAGAGCACCAGCAAAGGACTGTGCTCTCTATGTGATTCAGCCCTGTGTCTTTGCTGTTGGTTTGGCTAGGACTGCCTCCCTCATTTATTGCACAGCCTCACCCCTCAGGTTGAGGAGTTCCCTGCACACGTCTATATTTCCCCCTCACATTAGTCTATTTTCCCCCGAGAGTTGGTCCCATTGTCACAGATTACATTAAGTCATGGTTGATCAATCACTGAACCTTCTTTAGAAAATAAACTTAATTGTCTAAAACTAAGAGCCTTTCTGAGAACCCAAAGGAGACTTCTGAGGATGATTTCCTCTGACAGACGCTCTGAAAAGTAGATATGCAAGTGCCTCTGGTTTGCAGGCAAGATGGAGAGCTGCATCCATCTGTTTGGTGCTGTCAAGAACAGAGAGATCGGTCTTTATGGCTGGTGTATGGCTACTTCACAAGTCATGGAAGCTGTTCTAAGAGGTCAGGTATTTAACCCAGTGGCCACTATCCATGTTGGTGCCTTCTAGAGTCTACATATGTGCTGTCAAATGAAAGGACCCATGGCCTATGGCATTGCTCTGTCGAGACTATGCAGTATGTGCCTCATGGGCATAGCCCCTTGTCACATTACTCCAAGTAGTTAAGCAATGTATAAAACAAACATGGTAAATGTAATTGTGCTTCAGACATAAGCACATAGTTTATAGACTTCTACTCAAAACCTATGTAAGATGGAAGTGGGGAATAGTCTGGAACTTTCTGTTCCGTTCTATATTTTCTCAAGCTTTTGTATGAAAATTAGTTCTTCGTTGAATGCTGTAGTTAGTATATTATGCCTAGTGTAACTCTACTAATTATATCCTGCTTTCCTGAGCAGAACCACTCAGAGATTCCAATGAGGACTTACATATTACATGTATTCACTATATTAATAATTAAAAATCAATATTATATTTATAATTAAACTCTAGAGTACAAAATGGAACTTTCCTTAGTCATTCTATAAGGCGACCTATCATCAGTTTTGGAGGGCAGACCCTTTGGAACCACAGTGTGAGGCAAAAGCAAAAACATCCATTTCTGCCTTTTAAGGTGACATAAAAACAAAAACAAAACAAAACAAACAAACAAACAAAAAAAACAAGAGCTGGTCTCAATCCCAATTAGAAAAGAACGAAAGCATAAGAAGTAAAATAACATTCTTCCAGGGATATATATTTTGAAGAAGTATTTGAAGAACCAGGTGGTGGAGGTTGTGGTGGTGGTGGTGGTGGTGGTGGTGGTGGTGGTGGTGGTGTTGGTGGTGGTGGTGGTGGTGTTGGTGTTGGTGGTGGTGGTGGTGGTGGTGGTGGTGGTGGTGGTGGTGTTGGTGGTGGTGGTGGTGGTGGTGGTGGTGGTGGTGGTGATTTAAAAATGAATGTTTAGGGCTGGAGAGATGGCTCAGAGGTTATGAACACAAACTGCTCTTCTGGAGCTCCTCAGTTCAATTCCCATCAACCACATGGTGACTCACAACCATCTATAATGTGATCGGATGCCCTCTTCTGGCTTGCAAGGTATACACACAGGCAGAGCACTGTATACATAATAATAAATAAGTAAATGTCTAAAAAATAAATAAAAATAAGTGTTTAGTTTTGAAAGTTCTTCTTTCTCAGATTAAGATGAACATCTTCAGGTATAACCTTCACTGCTATATTCAGCCCTGATCTGCTGACTCAGGGCATTCAGCAAGTGCCCTATCTTCCCTTTTACCAGGAGCCTTTCCCTATATCATGGCCCCTTTCACCTGGCCACAGACAGCTGTGTCCTCTTTTCTGTACCTTTTTGTGTCCATTCTCCTCAACTTGAGCAGTCTTCTTTAGTCTAATTAAGGATTCTGGCTTTGTCCTGCCCTCTGTTGTCAAGAAGGTGCAGTTTCCACTCGCTTTGCAGCAGATGGGTGCAAGGGTGGATGGAATGAAACAGAAGGCTCTGTTTGATCCGTTCCTTGGAGGCAGCGGAGTTGTGCAGGTCGCTCCCAGCAGGCCAGTGCTAACCCCACGGCCCCTACTTCATAGTCACGCTTTCCCCAGATCCAGGGTTATGTGACGTTATAGCCAGAGGAGTGCTGAGTCTGTTCCACCTTCTCAGCCTTGTTTCTGAGGCACAAAACCATCCCATGCGAAAAACAAAGACCATGCTGCCTGCTAGTGATGGTCCAAGTATTTGGCTGTATTTCACTTCCCAGGTTATCACCTTTTATGCTTAAAACACTTCAAGTAAAGAAAGAGAGAATGAGAGTGCGGGTGGGTTAAGAGGGAGGCAGAACATCCACTGTGATTTAAATAAAAGTATAGCATCATTTTCAACGAACTTAGAAGTATTTGCTTGAAAGTTACTCATATAAGATTCTGTTCACCCTCACTCTAGAGTTGATAAGAACTACTTATTTCTTATTTTAACTGGTGATTTTCAATTCCTGAGATCTTCCCCCAAAGAATTTCTACAAACAGCAGTGTCTTTTTTTAAAATATGAAAATATATTCATCAGCGAGGTGGCTCAGTGAGCCAATCAACCAACCAATGAACATTAAAAATGAATGTGAAATGAACATTTTCTCATGCCTGCTAGGGGTTTTCTCTGACCCTTCATAAGCATAGAGTCTTGCTGAGTACACTAAGGAAATAAAATATTATCTGGTAGAAGAAGATGAGACTAAATCAACTTCACATGGCAAACTACTGATCCTAAATAGAGAAGACCTGAAAGAACTGATTTGTAAAGAGGAAGTAGAAGCACAAGGAAACATCAATTTAGTGATTATTCCAGGGAAAATGATGTAAAAATTGCAACTATAGATGATTTTATAGTGTGTAATTAAATTGTGCAGGACATGAATATACATATATATAAATGTGTGTGTGTGTGTGTGTGTGTGTGTGTGTGTGTGTGTGTGTGTGTGTGTGTATGACTGGGAGTTTTCTTCACTAACACTGGAAATTACCTGCAATGCTATCTAAGGTACATCCTTTCAAATTCACAGGTGCATCAAAAAGGGAAAGCTCTAGTAACACAAAGAATGAAGGAGGAAAGGA
Organism: Acomys minous; assembly: GCF_964271855.1. Taxonomy (NCBI): domain Eukaryota; kingdom Metazoa; phylum Chordata; class Mammalia; order Rodentia; family Muridae; genus Acomys; species Acomys minous. The sequence goes on along the minus strand of NC_140487.1, from coordinate 24,137,043 downwards.
AACCAGAGTAATAAGGTTGCAGTTTCCCTGGAGGCACTGTCTAAAGTAGGAAACACTGCTGTAGGCCTGAGAGAGACAGGACATAGGATGGAGAGTCCCCACGGAGAGCAATAGTTCTCAAAGCATGGGAATGGGCGTCAGTTTTTGTTTTTGTTTTTGTTTTTGTTTTTGTTTTTTTACAAGAACTGCTTCTAAAAAAGAGAAACTGCAAGTAAAAATTTCATACCAGTTTCCCTCTAGATAGAGATGAAAATATCTCCCGTGAGAATTCCTTCAGGTCTGGCCTAAATCTACACAACTTATGGGGTTTCAAAATCCAGCAGCAAGAATCTATGAAGTCTCTGGGTCCTGGGAGAGCCCTGGGGCTCTTGGAAAAAGTAAAAGCAAATCCCCATGGAGAAGAAGCGCATTCTCAGTCTCTGCTCCTCAAAAATCCTGATGGCTGTATCACCAGCAGCGTGCAAGCGTGAGCTCACCAGCCGGAGTTACAAAGCAATCGAGGAAACCACTGGGATTGAAACTCAGCGGCAAGAGAAGCTGGGTTAAACTCCCTCCGAAATCACAACTTCAGTTATTAAGAATTGTCAGATAATGTTTCTCATATATGAATATATATGAGTATTAATAAATTATATACTACGCCTATTAAGTGCAAATAACTGGCTCTGAGGTGATTTCCTATCAGAGAGGACAGGGAGCAACAGAGGAAGAACATGGACAAGTCATTACTGATGTGGAGAATTTGCACAGGAGTTACAGGTGAGGAAAGAGACTTCCGAAAGGGTCAGAACTAGGGCAGGTTTTCCAGAATTGATGGACATGAAATTTAGGGAACAACAAATGCTAAGCAAATACATCAAGCTCATGTAATAGTAAGTAAATACATATAAATAAATAAAGCAACCATGGATTTGTTTTTAAGGTAGCAAGGAATGTCTGAACCAGGAGACGGAAGGTGATTTAATAAATTAGCAAGCACGGATAAAGAAACAACGTAATGCCGCAGCAGCAATCATAGAGTCTAATGAGTCTAATGTGCATCTTTTGAAGAAAGTAGAAAAGAAAAGCCAAAGTTAGACAATTACATAAAAGATGAGAAAAACATCATTTGAATTGGCGTACTCTAATGTGCTTTGAATTATTGGGCAGGCAAGTAAAGATTACCCTAAAGCTTGATTTATAGTCAAAGGATTGGTGATGTTTCTTCCGGTGCTTTGATGGAAAAGTCAGCCTTTCCCAGTGGCTTTCCCACTTGCCGTCTGTAGTTTGGGTAGTTCTGTGGCTTTTGGTCACAGGTTTGGGAATTATCTGAAGGGCAGGAGACATCATTGCCAGGCATATGATCTGTGCAGACATGTGCCCTATAAATCCATTACTATCCCACCAAGAAGTCCATGAGGTGGGCTAACTAGGACCCCTGAGACAGAATTAAAATCAGGAGCAATATTTACAAGAGTTCTGACCTACGTGGGAAAACCTGGAGGAGCTGGCTCTCTGTTGCCTCATTACTGGATTAATGAATCAAAGATGCCAAGAGAAAGCTCACAGAATCAACTAAGCAGGGCTCATGGCCGCTCACAGAGACTGACCCACCAAGCAGGGAGCCTACGTGGATCTGACCTAGGACCTCTGCATGCATGTTATGGTTTGTGTCGTTTGCTCTTTTGCCGGCTTCTGGAACCCTTTCCTTCTATTGGGTCACCTCTGGAGGAGGTGCCTAGTCTTACTGCAACTTGATATTTGGTTGATATTCCCAGGAGGACTGCCCTTTCCTGAAGGGAAACAGAGGAGGAGTGGATCTGGGGAAGAGGGGAAGTGGGGGAGGGGCGTGACGGTGGGGGAGGGAGGGGGCTGATATTGGGATGAAATACATGATAGAAAAAAAAAAGCCTCTGCTGCCGTGGGGATGTTCATTCCCTTCCTTTCCCTCCAGCTTCACAGGCGCTGAGGATTTGTTACATGAAGGTGTCTTTCCATTGCTTCTGCATACTCAGTCCATAATCCATTCCCGAGTGTCCCTCCCCTATGAGAGTCCTGTCACATTAAAAGTCTTGGTGCTACCATGATGTGAGGGCATGTGACACAAGTGCTAATGCTGCTTTCCTGAAAGGGAGGGCACCCCTAACCTCGCCCCGCCGCGCCCCCGGCCCCCACCCCGGGCCCCGTTCAGGTCTGGCCATGGATGACGCTGTTGGTGGCAGGCTGTCTTGTGTCGCTGTCAGGAGTTGCAGGCCTTGCAAGGCTTCCAGTTACCTGAAGATGTAGTGAAGTTTCCGGATATTAAGGTGGAAGGGAAATTAACATTTACATTTGAAGGCACGCAGCCCTAAAGTGCAGCTGAACACTTAGATACAGGGCGGGGGCGGGGGGCGGAGTATAGATGCCAACAAAACGGCCTTCTACTGCCTGTGAGGTAAAAGGAGACAGGATCAACTTCGTCATACATCGTGAGTAAGCACAATGGGGCTTCTTTGGGCTTGTGGATATAGGCAGTATTGGAATCCCAACTCAGCTAGTAAGTTCCCTGTCTAGCATCTACGATGTGCTTGCCATTTGTATCAGCTGCCCTCTCCTGAAATCAGGCAATGTTGGTCACATCTTTAAACTGTTCCCATGCCAGGATCTTTTCACTGTATGAGCCATTCAGAGAGACGAGGTGAACCAACGTTGAGCAGAATCGTTAAGCTTTCCTCATCGCTCAGAACTGGTATCCTCGGATACCAACAGTGGTCCAGACCCGCAGTCATCATTTCTGGCGGCCATCAGAGCCAGCTGGCAGGCAGGTCTCTGTTGGCAATCTGCCTTTAGTTCTTTGTCCATGTCACCCATGTTTGAAACAGCGCACACTAGAATTGTGTAGCCATTGATTTTGTTGGCTCAGGTATAAGTTAAGTCTTAATGGTTTCGTGATGTCTTTCGTAGATTTTATTTTGTGCTGTTGTAAAAACCTCTACTTTGAAAAATCACAAATCTCCAGTTCAAAGGTCTGTGGTAAGTCCACATTGTATAGAAGCACACATTTTTAAATATTTCAAACAAGAAAATTGTAAATTCATGTAATGTTTTGCACTTTGGGGGACGTCTTGAACAAGAAAGGCTGATGACAAACTTGGTGTGAGCTATTAAATGTTTTCTAGCAAAATATATTCGATTTTCCAGGAATTTGAGTTTAAAATTTTTTTAAAGGTAGGTGTGCTGAGGGGTTGTATGTTTAAAAATGGTTTTTGAGTTTTTGTTTTGTTTTGTTTTGTTTTAAAGCAGGATTTCCAGGCTTGCCTATAACTCATATATAAACCAGGCTTACCTCCAACTCACAGAGTTCTACATATTTCTACCTCCTTAGTACTGGGATTAAAGCTTGTTTTTAAAAATATAGCTCAGTTTAGCCTTATAGTCCTGCCTCTGCCTCTTTGATATAGCCTACCCCTATGGGCATGGACACCACAACCAGCAATAATTCTTAATCATAAATAATTGTAAGTTCTATTAAGTTTTTTTTCCTATTGAAAGTTGTTTGCCAAGTATTTTTGGTGTTATCTCTTCACAACCTTCTTTGTGCTAATGAATTAAGCACACATTCAATACTTTATATGCCAGCTGACTGCATAACTTAATATCTGCATATTTTTAAATTTGTATAATCAGTAAAATTATAATGTATATTGATGTTACTTCCAGCCTAGATGTTTGATTATAATCCTAAGGGAGAAATCATGGGTTTTTTTTTATATCATCTCTTGAAAATTTACTGCAAGATCTTACACATCTAAGGAAATGACAACTCCTTTTAAAGATGGAAAAGGAGAGTTAAGAGTAGCCACCAGTACACAGATGAGCAATTAAACATCTGGCTAAAAGGGAAGACAGAAGACATTGAGTTTTAAGATTGCAATGCAAAATTACCTGGATAGCAGCAATTCCAGACATATGCTACTTTAAAAAAACGTAAATGGTAGTTTCCCTAATTGCTTTCTCAGCTCCTTTGTCATTTGTATACAGCAGGGCTACTGATTTTTTTTTTTTTTTAATTAATCTGTGGTGGCACAGAGAGGAAGGGGAAGCAGGCTTTCTGGATGAGACCTGATTGGCTGTGGTCATATGATGGGGGAAGAGATCCCCTTCTGTCAGAGGTCTAGGTGGAAGAGGGAGGGAGGGTGGGAAAGGGAAGATACAAGTGAGAGGACAACAATTGAGATGTAATCTGAATAAATTATAACATTAAAATTTTTAAAAATGTGAATGGACTAAACTTTCTTGTTAAATCACAGGGATTGCTTGAATTCATAAAAATTAAGCCCAGCTATGTAATATATGTGAAACAGGGCAGGTCACAAAAGGTGTCAGAGAACTATTATACCAAAGGCCCATGCACCCATTAAATTAATGAAAAAAATGTGAACTTCAGCTTAGAATGTTTTGTTAAATGTAGAAAAGATCATATGAGGATGATATACTTTATGTGGAAAGTATAACATATCTAGAATGTTACGCGTCTAATTACTACTAGCCTTGTGCAGCATAAAACATTAATGGGTAAATATGGAAGATATGAAAAATATGCCATTCTAATAGGAAATTGATATCTACAGCCATTATAGCCCTCTGATAAGGTAAACTGGTGGCTTCAGATAAAACATATTCCTCATGGTGTGATTTTATATATATATATCAATCAGACAACTTTGATGGACCTAGAGGAGTGGTTCTAGCATGACCAAAGCATTGGTTCTAAAAATGCATGGTGGGAAATAGGACAAAGCTCGTTCTTTTCTTGAAATACAAGAGAAAATAGTAAAATGTCCAAACAAGAACTTTATTTATGAATTTAACTTTGTGTATTACCTTGATATCACAACTAAAAATGTATTTCATAGACATTATTAAAATTTTTACTTAACTTGGGTGGAAAGAATGAGATTGTCTTATATTGGTGAATTTCTTACGTTTAGGAATAATTCGTTTCACTTGAATGTAGATTATTACATTTAGGTAAGTTCAAAGTTGATTTTTAGGGATACTAATTGCAAGTGTGTAAGCAGTAAGCCATGTTTCAAGTGCTACACATAGCTCTTGTAGTAGAGGGACTGCAGACATACGTCGATGATCCATTTTATTTCTTAGATGAGAAAATAAAACCAGGCATGGTGGCATATGCCTTTAGTCCCAGCACTTGGGAGGCAGAGAAGGTGGATCTCTGTGAGTTCAAGGCCAGTGTGATCTACAAAGCGAGTCCAAGGCAGCCAGGACTACAAGAGAACCCATCTCAAAGATGAATAAATAAATAAGTAAATACATAAATAAATAAAACAAAAAGATCAGAAGTAATATGTCAAGCCATGCATGGCTTATAACATGAAACAGTTATGTCTTATGTATTAATCCCAGCACTTTAGGAAGCTGAGGCAGGAGAATGGTCATGAGTTCAAGACCTGCCTTGACTACATAGTGAATGCCAAACCAGCCTTGACTGCAAAATGAGATCCTATCTCAGAAAACCAAGGAGAGAAAGAACTCTATGCATTGTTCTGTACTTGAAATGTTTCCATGTTTACAGTCATGAGTTTAGTGTTGGGTACCAGCATACCAACTATTGTAATCATCAGTTTCTTTGTGTACACAAAATAGTAACATAGGGTTTGAGGTGATTGGCAGCATTCTTTCTTCTTTTAATAAACGATATTTATTTAATTTGTACAAAATTGTGTCAGGTCCCCAACTTAGATCTGATTCCAGTCTGGCTTGATTGCTCTATTTTATCAAAGTGATATAAAATTGACAGCAATGGGATGTTCGCTGTAGTAACACATTATCAGTACTTTCAATGTAATTGGGCCTTTACTGCAAAGTCTTTCTATTTCAAAGTTGATTTTTAGAAATACTAACTGCAGGTGTGTAAGCATGAGAGGTCTTGAGTCAGGAAGATACAGTGTTGGTGACCTAGACCCTCTGCAAGGGAGAGAAGAGGGCTTTGAGGATGACTCTTCCCTGTGGACAAATGTCTCTCAGCCAAAGACACTTGAAACCAGTCCATGGGTCTCTCTTTAAAGCAAAGAGCCAAGCAGATAAACCCACTGGCCATTGCAGCAGTGGACCCATTCATAACGCCTTCTGCCAGGAGGATGTAAAGAGGTCTCTCAGGCCAGTCTTCCGCCTTCTTTTGTCTCTCCACCTGAGTGCAGCACCTCCTTTCCCCTCCCTTAGACCTCTCCTAGCACCCTCACCTAACCCCCTACAGAGATGCTTGAGTGTTGTGCTGCTGGCGAAGGCTAATGGCATGCTCAGAACCCTCAGCATTCTTAAAAATATTCCTGGAGCAGCTTGGCCCTGAGCCCTGCCTGCTGCCTCCGAGAGTCACAGGGATCCATGGCGAAGCCTTCGGAGGACATGAATTGCTCATCAAGCGTTTCCACCAACCACCATCTCCACCTCCTCTCCACACTGCCAGATGGGGGTAGTTTCCTTGTTAAACTGTACTAAATACGAGAATGGGGGAAAGTGCCTGACATCTGTTCTAGGCCCTCTAAAGGGAGCCTCATCGGTGTTATGTTAATTACCCATGTCTGATTGCTCTGACCAAACGGCAGAATAGTTTCCATGAAAAGCAAAGCTGGGAATAACTGAGCGTGGCCGTCACTTGTTGGAGAGCTTATGCCACATCAAAGGTTTTGCTTCTATCCTTTTCGCCAATAATCTTGAGACACATATCCCCTATCTACTGTTGTTTTAAAGGTCATCTTGAATTGATTCAGCCCCATATCATTTAAGTGTATCTGTTCGTTAACCTGGATGCTGGTCTCAGAATGGCTGGCATTTGGCAGGACACTTGCTTCAGTAATCTCCTATTTAAGGCAAGAAAATATAAATTCTTAGAGGGAAAAGTAATTTTAGTAACTAGAGAACTTAATAACAGCTCTATTTTAATTCCCCTAGTTATTTGGTATTAATTTCCTATAAATGTATCCATATGTGTATGCCGTACAAAGATTCTATGAATAAATGCTGGCAACTATTTGATAAACTGTCATCTATAATTTTCTAGTTCTGAGCTTACTTTCATCCATTCTGTAAAAATCAGTACTTTGCTTACACTCAAAATATTTCAAGTCAACAACAGTTAGCTTAGCTACAGAAAGGGCCATTTTGGTGTAACTGGAAAAACGCATTGCATTAGGCTTGTTTGTTTCAGCAGGTAATTTGGTTCCCTGGCCAGGAGTAAATTGAAGGACATAAACTAGCCTGAGTCTCAGGTCCTACTCAGTGGATTTCTTCTTTGGTCTAATTTCTCTGTTTCTGCTTGTGTTTTCAGGCTCAGCTATGTAAATCATGCTGAAGATCTGGCCTCCAAGCTTCTACAGTGTTCCCCAAAGAACAGGCTATCTGCACAAGCCGCCTTGAGCCACGAGTATTTCAGCGATCTGCCCCCGCGGCTATGGGAGCTGACTGATAGTGAGTAGGGCTGTAGCATCCAATCAAAGCTCTTGGTCGTCAATATGTAGCATGCATATAGACAGATAGGCTCATTCATGTGTGTGTGTGTGTGTGTGTGTGTGTGTGTGTGTGCGCGCGCGTGCGCGCGCGCAAGAGAGAGGAGAGGGGGGGAGGGAGGGAGGGAGGGAGAGAGAGAGAGAGAGAGAGAGAGAGAGAGAGAGAGAGATCGCACGCAAGAGATTGCTCAAGCCAGAAGGGGAATCGTATGTGTATACATATATTTATTGGAGCCCTGCCATTCAATTGCTAGCTTACCAGACCCAGGAAGAAAATGGATTCATTTTTTGCTATCTCTATTCTGCAGTCAGCAGCTGTACGTCTTTGTATTTGATTATGTGTGTGTCCAAAAAATGATCTGAGCAGTCATAAAGGAGAAGGAAAATATGATTTACATATTTAGTGCTTTCTGCATACAGAACTATTTTAACTGGCTGCAGTACACAGAGAAAAAATGATTCATTTCTGTTTGATTTTCAGAGACCATCTTGGCTGTAACAATAACCTTAAACAGCACTGCTAGGCAGTGAGCTGAGGAACAGAGCTGGCCATTGGCTAATGCGCTCAATTGACATGTAATTCATTTTAACGACACATGCTCTTGGTACAGACAGCTCTTCTCTAGATCTTTTTAAAACAAAACACATTCCTGGGTGGGTTTTTGTTTTGTTTTTATAAAAGTGCTCATATTTACACAGGCCTTTTCAATTACATTTAAAGAATTTGGGGGAAGATTTATGGCTGGGAGGATCTCAGCTTTCTTCCCAAGTGTGAAACAGAATTCTTGTGAAATTTTGAAAAACACTGTGGCAGCAGTAGGAATATTTTTATTCAGTGGTGATATGTTTTTTTCCAAAGACCCATTAGTGATATTTCTTCACATATTTCCTGATTGCCTTAAAAATAGCATACTGCATAGATGCATAAATATTTATAATGCATGTATTAGTTCTTGTGCTCACATCACTTATAGTAGATATGAAGTTACTTTCTTTGTCTCCAGAATTTTTGACTATCCCTGCCATATTGGATTCTCCATAGCAACAGTCACAGTCACCCTTTATTTTGGAACAAAATCCTAAGTAACTCCCCTGAGTCTTTTTAACGTGTGTGTGTGTGTGTGTGTGTGTGTGTGTGTGTGTGTGTGTAAAACACTTACTTCTATTCTTTTTCCCCCCCTAAGGTAACTATAGATATATTGACCTGATACTCCCCTTATGCTTACAAATCCCCATTAATTTCTCAATCATTCCCAGCCTATATTTCTATCTTACTTCTGTTATAACAGAGATTCTAGACTTAAAAAGAAAATTCAAGGTTAAAGCCAAGGGGGAAAAATCCAATAAATTGATCATGGATTTCCTAATGCTGGAAAAGACAAAAAGTACAAATGGTCACACTAGCTTACAGCTCACTGTACTTAAAAAAAAAAAAGTGTTTGTTTTCCCCACGCAGTGTAACTTCCACCTTGATCTCCCCCCTCCATGCTATCTGGCTTGATGGTTGAGTTTAAGCCAGGGTTTTAAGTGTCTGTGAATTCCAAATTCTGTAGTAGTACTTTCCTGTTAATATGGACTTATTACCCACTTGCCACTTAGTTTATCAGCCAGTGGTTAAATCCAGTTTCTGTAAGGGAGTAAATGCCTACACATTATCGCTGAGCAGCAGACTGCCAACTGAGACAGCCTTGTCCCTGTCATTAACAAGCACAATGTATGCAGAACACCAGAGGGGAATTAAAACCACAAAAAATACCTCAGGGTGGTATTTTTAATATGAGAATTTAATTTGTAATTTCACAGATTAAGAATTTTGGCTGCATTAATCCCTTTATCAGCTCACAGCAGGCTATTTGCTGGAGCGTAACCATAAGGCGATATTCATTGGCGGAAACACGTCTCTGCATAACGTTAAACATCACGAGCAGTGAAACCTTTTGAAGGGGGGCGAGAATAAAGATGAAAAAATCATTATATATTTTAAAGCGAGATTCTGCTAAATGCCTCCGGTAACAATTTTTGAGTTACAGAAATGCTATTTCTGTGTCTAGAAGATAATCGTTATGAAGGATAAATCCATTCGTGAGAAAGGACAATCCCAATATTAAATACTATAGTCATTTCCATTTAGAACAACGTGGCCGCCCTTGTAAACATGCTTGCAAAACAAAGAATCCCCAGACTTCTGTGACTTTGGGAATTAGTTACTTAAAGTGAATGGCAGGCGTGTGTAACTCTTGTCTGATTTACTTGGCTGACTGTGATTAGAAATCCTTGAGATTCTTCATGTTAAACTTCAGATTAGTGTAGATTATTGTAAAGTTCACTGTCTGGCAAATGGCAGAATTTGTGACAGCAGCAGAGCCCTCGTGTCTTCCTATTCAAGGGAGATTGGGGGAGGGGAGGGTGCACCTGTCAAGAAGTACAGAAGGAAAAACAAAGGGATGTGTCTGCAGCCAAGCGGTGGTGCTGGTTCACCGGATCCAGGAACGTGGCTGTATTTCACGTTGTCATGAGGGAATAGCATAGCATGGGCAGGGGTGGGGCCGAGTAGGTCTGTGGTTCAAGATGAAGATGCTGCTGGCTGAATCTGTCCTGGCTCATGGTCGTCAGTGGCCCACGTTGCTTGGTCCTTACAGGATACAGAGAAGATCTCTCCGTTCTTCTTCTTATAAAGCTACTAATCCTATCATGAGGACTATCTCCTTCCTGGGGTCATCTAAGGTTCATCACCTCTCAAAGGTACTTTCCCCAGGTACCAACACATTGGGACTAGGGCATTAACACAAGCTTAGTCTCTGATGGCTCATAGCACTTTTTAAGAAGAGTGTCCACAAAAGGAAAAATACTTAAGGCAAGAGGTGAAACCAGGTTAAAAGGAGAAGACTGGGCTCCAGCCTCTCTTGTTTTACTTAGGCCGTGTGGGACTGTATAGTCCACATGGGCATGAGAATCTGTGGAATCAGTGGAGCCCTTTGGGCCTCATAGGAAAGTGACGTCCAGGGAGCAGATAATACAGCTATTGATAAGGTTGACCTGGATTTGCCAGGAACAGGGGTAGGAAGTGTAGAGGTAAAGTGTGTTATAGATGTCCCTGCCATGGTGGTGGCATGAGAAAATTCAATTTTCTTTTCAAAATGGCCACTGGTACACATTAGATCTATGGACATTTATTTTAGTTATGTAATAAGAAAGTTCAGAAGTGAGATATTAGTGTCACCAAAGCAGAAAATAGAATAAACGCATCAAGCAAGAGTAATTATACAATCACCTAGGGATCTGTATGGCAGCTAAAGCTGACCAGGGATGGTGACAATGTCATTCCCCTGTCCCCAAACCCCAATAGCCTTGCTCTACTTCTTCACAAAGATTTAATTGCAGGGAAATAAATAGAGAGCTGAATTAGAAGAAATTCATTACTTTCCCCAAGCACACCACAGTGCATTCTCCTGTGTATACTATCAGGCCACATAAATAATTGAACTATCCTTGTCAAAGTAAATGAACAAAATACACTTCACAGCACAGAGTCCTTGATTTTATTACATTCATTTGCTAATTCACAAGACTCAAATCTCCTAAAAGAAGGCCAGCAAATTGGTCCAGCGTTGAGAGCACTGAGCTGGGAAACAGACACCCCCAACTGTATGCTCAGCTCCACAGGTCCTAGGCAGGATCTGTGCTTTAGTCCCTCTCTGCTTCCAACTTCTCACTCAGGAAGGAGGCTTAAGAAGACACAGAAGTCCTGACAGACCTTTTCTTGATCTAATGTTTGTATCTTTGCCTTCATGGTCCTCCATAATATCTTGACAGAGTGCTGCTGTTAATATAGTATCGTGACATCTTTTCATGGATATAGGAAACACACCTATTTATTTTATTTTGTTTATTAATTCATTTATTTTGAAACAGGGTTTCACTATGTACACTAGACTGACCTTGAACTCACAGAGCTCCCTGCCTGCCTCTGCCTTCCCAGTGCTGGGATTTAGAGCTGGCATTACCGTGCTGGTCAGAATACCCATTTTGAGCAGCTCTGCTGTTTACTTTTCCTATTCTATCTTAAATGCTTTCTACATAGGTGGGAATAACTCCTATACTGCTGTTTCAACACCTCTGTCTTTAGGGGGTTTCCTAGCTCTCAGCTTGATCTGGCAGTGGAATTTAACACAATTATCTGCCACTTTTTCCCCATTAGCACTTCCTTCACTTGGTTCCCAGGGCAGGATTCTTGCATGGCTTGCCTTTCACCTCCTATAACTTTCCTTTCCAAACTCTCTGCTCCGCCAAGAAGGCTAAGGAACACCATCAGTGTTCCAACACATGCTCAGTAGACCTTCCTATCTGGTTCACTCCCTAAGACTAGGTGATGTCATCTAGTCTCAAGATTTAAATAGCATCCAAACACTAACACTGACTCCTAAAATCCTATTCTAGTTCCAGCCCACTTGACTCATATTCAACCAACTACTTGGCTTCTCCACTTAGCCATCTGGTAGACCCTGAAAACTTAAGATTACTAGGCTCAAACTCACAATCTTCTCGCCCCAACTTGCTCCTTCCGGGTTTCTACCCTTGAGAATAAATGGCAACACTGTCCTCTGGGTAATGAAAGTGATCTTCATGTCCTCAGCTTTTCTCACACACTTTTACCCCACACTTTCACAGCTTCACACCAGTTCTGACTTCACTCCTCACTCACCCCGGGTTACCTGTCACTTCCCTAAGGTTGCTCTGCCTTTTGCTTTTCCTCTAGGTCTCCCTGCCCTCTCTCCTTCACATGGCTGCTCGAACATTCCTTCCCTAGCAGGGATTGCTCTGGCCTCCTTTTTCTCTCCAATGTTCACTTTTCTTTCCCTACTTCACTTCTTTGTAACAATTACCAGTATTTATTAGCTTGATTTGTTTGTTTATTTTGCCATCCTAGTCAGAATGCCCCAAGGCGAGCATTTCCTTCAACTCTGATGTATCTGATACAGAATTCTGCAGTTCCCAGGAAATGTTAGTCAAAATAATACTTCTCTCATGAGTGAATTAAAGGATGGCAAAGACTTGTCTCCAAATCCAAGTTTAACATTCTAATATCAGAAATGCAGGCACTGTAGCTCCACCTCATGCAGCAGTGTGTGTGTGTGTGTGTGTGTGTGTGTGTGTGTGTGTGTGTGTGTGTGTGTGTGTGTAAACGTATGTAACTGTGTGTGCACCTTTGGCCATTTCAAACATCAGCACTTAGCACAATGCTCCACATGCCAGATGCTGGACATCCAGACTGCATTGCAACCTCCTTTGCCTCTTTAAATAAAATGTTGTCACCGCATGAAGAAATATGTAAACAGAAGCATTTCCTTCTTTCCTCAGTGTCTTCTATTTTTACCGTCCCAAATGTGAGATTGCAACCCGAAGCTGGAGAGAGCATGAGGGCCTTTGGAAAAAACAGTAGTTTTGGCAAAAGTCTATCGAACAGCAAGCACTGACAGGCCGGCATTCCTAGGAGAGCTCAGGTAAGAGGACCTGCTTTATTGGAGAGGAACATTCTTAACAGACATGGAATAGAGCTCTTCAGTGAAATATATCAGCCTCATTTCTCCCTGAAACTGCCTTCTGAGTCCCGTGGCCTCCTTTTGGCATGTGTCGAGCATTTTTCAGGAGGCAGAGAACCACAGGAATTCCAATCTTCCCAGGTTCCTCCTCTGCTCAGAGTAAAGTTGCCCTGGATGTAGCTTAGTGATGCAGTCGAAAGCAAAGCACTGAGTCCAGAGCATCTATCTTGGCTGCTTCTGACTTCATCATTGCAGTTAGGAAAGTTCCACATGAGCTGCACCTGAACAACAGGCCTGCTTTATTTGGATGATATCATTTGTTTTTTTTATTAGCCACAATTTTAAGGTTGGTGTATTTCATACAGAAGCCTAGATTTCTAGCTTCCCATGAAGTATCAGCAGCTCTGACAATGCCCTACTTGTGCCCCACTAGAAGGTTCCATGTGTGATAAGAGAATGAATTCACAGGCCCTGTTTTAAGATCAGCTGGCCACTGGGCACTCCCAGGGTTCTGATTCCTGTCTGGCCCCTGGCACAGACCTATCAGAGTAAAGCTTTGCTTCTCCCAATTTGATTCTTTGACTTCTACCGGAGTTTGTTTGTTCGTTTGTTTGTTTGTTTTGAGATAGAGTTTCTCTGTGTAGCGTTGGCTGTCCTGGACTCACTTGGTAGACCAGGCTGGCCTCAAACTCACAGAGATCCACCTGCCTCTGCCTCTCTGAGTGCTGGGATTACAGAAGTACATTTTTGTTTTTTGTTTTGTTTTTCAAGACAGCTTTCTCTGTGTAGCTTTGGATGTCCTGGAACTAGTAGACCAGGCTGGCCTTGAACTCAGAGTTCCACCTGCCTCTGCTTCCTGAGTGCTAGAATTAAAGGCATATGCCACCAGTACTCACGGCTCACTCTTGTGGGCAAGGCTTTTCTATGCTGGTTTCTGCAGAGCGTGTTCCTCCATGTTCTGTACCTATGTGTTGCTTGAAGGGAGATGAATAATATGGACAGTAAGAAGTAGTCACGTGTGTGACCTCTGTCGTCTCTGTTGGGGGTCAGGAGTGGTGCAGGCTGGAGACTGACATCAAGTGCATCCCTCCCTCTGTCTCTGTCCACCTTATTTTTTAAGAAAGGGTCTTTCATTGAACCGGGAACTCTCCAATTCAGGTAGACTAGCTGTCCAGCAATCCTCAAGGATCCTCCTGTCTCTCTGCCTTGGTAGCGTTAAGTTTACGAGTATGAGCTACCATGCTTGGCTTCTTTTTTTTCCTAATGTGTTCTGTGCAATGACCAAATTGTTCCTGTTTGGGCATATGGCAAGAGGTGAGGTAGATAGAGGGCAACGGCTGCGAATTCAAATGTGCACACAGCCCTGTGAAACACTGGCAGTGTCATTAGCAATTTCAGAACTTAGCTTGTCATGCCCTCCGCATGGAGTTTAATTTTGGTGGCCTAGGGATGTGGCGGAGATTTATGTTGCTTTGGAAGAAAAAAAAGGCTTTTGGTTAAAGTATGGTGTGCCAAGGCTGGTTAGGAGATGCTGCTGTGAAGCCTGCCACTGCATAGGAGGGAGAACAGTTCTCTTTAGGCTATTGGATATGAGGTTGCCTGGGGGGAACTTTCCTCAGTGGCATCTGGGACCCACTGTGGGTTACAATTGGACAGATAGACTGGGGCTACAGTTCTAACCAGTTTCTGACCAGTAACCTCCTGATTCTGAGAATGGTTTGATTCATGAGTGTTGTAAGTAGCATGCATAGTTTATTAGCATTTAGCATATTACAACCCCTATAGCTATTCAGTAGGATGACACAAAAAGTGGGCTCTGTTTTATTGATTTACACACACACACACACACACACACACACACACACACACAGTCTGCATTTCAGTCACAGGACTGTAGATGTCTTTTCTTGTTGGCTTTTTTGAATTTCTGATCTATCCAGTCAAAGCTATAAGGGTGTGTTTACGATCAGCTCATTCTTATAAAATCAAAAGGAGCTAACTGGACAGGGCATTGTCTAGAAAGACTCAAAGCTTGCTAATTGAAAAGGGGTTTTCAAAGGTGCTCAGGACTGTCGCCAGCAGTGCCTGTAAAGCTTGCAGTATGCTTCCTCACACTGGTTCCAGGCTTAGATCCACAGTGCATAAGTTTCTCTAGAATTGTTTAATAACAATACAGATGTTTCCCTATGAGTTCTGTCTTTGTCACATCAATTTTGAAGGCTTCAATATTATTTTTGTTCCAGATATCAACTCTGATTCAGCAGGCCACAAAAGGAATATCTCAATTCTTTTCAGAAAAGCCACAGGAAAGCTAGATTCTAACATGTTTCTGTCAACAGAAAAGAAATCATCTTAGTTCCCTATTTTTACAAGTTCCTTTAAATATCAAAAATGTCCATGGTAGAGATAAAATAATGTAGACTATTCTATTGGTCCCATACATCCCATAGCATAGCTTTCAGACTAAAGACACTATGAAGCAAAAAGTCTTGTTTATAAATGATTCTAAGAAAAACAGATATAATACTCTAGTCTTTAATTTTCTTATTGTTTATTTATTCATCACCTGTTCAGAGCAGTATGGCATATTAAAATTCACTGATTTCTCTCTCTCTCTCTCTCTTTCTCTCTCTCTCTATTTTTTGTAATACCCATAGTGACTAAGAAGGAGAAAGAGGGGAGGAGACTGGAGGCTGAGATGGCCTAGGCACAGGCTAGAGTTTTAGCCATCCCTCTCTGGTGATCAGCGGGGATCTCAGTGTGGAGCTTTCATTGTGTCATGCTGTTTTTGAGATGCTGGGGATTGGGCAAGCAGGAATGCTTCAAGCCCTAATATTTCTCCTATACCTCAATGCCACATTATTTCTTTCCTTACAAACTAAGGTCACTTCAATTAGTTAGTTAATAATGTTGGATTTGCATAAATTGGCCTTAGCAGAAAAGCTAATGAGATGCATTTTGCTTTGCAGAAGAAAGCAATTTGGGTTTTAGAGTCTTGTAGCAAAATTAAATGAGAAGAAAAACACAAGTGCCTGGTTTAAGAATAGGATAGCTGCCAGTGGTCATCAAAATACTAAGTTCCATTCTCCACAGTTGTGTGGAGGGCGGGGACTGTTGCTGACATGAGCTCTGGTTCCCCATATTTGACCACTTCCCCTTGGTGGGGAGGCCAGGTAGCACTCAGAGAAAGAATAGGCAGGCTACCAGAATGAGACTTGAAGGCTGTGACCATATGGTGGTGGAGGAGGCCCCCTTCTGTCACAGAACTAGGGGAGGGGAATAGGGTGAAAGAGGGAGGGAGGAAGGAACGGGAGGAGACAAGCAAGCAGATAACAATTTAGATGTAATCTGAATAAATTAATAAAAAAATGCTAAGTTCCCTTTATTTTGTTATTCTCTAGAGCTATTAGTAAGTTGTCTCCAAGCTTGTTCCCAGTCATTTGGTTACCACTGAATAGTTAAATAAAACTAAAAGAGTCTCAAACGTACATAGAAACATTTCTTTAAGGAAAATACCAGTGGCAATATTGAATACCATGTCTATTAGTAACACATATCTGCATGTAGTGATACCAGCTGTAAGCCTGTGCAGAGCTGAATTTTTTTGTCATTCTAAACTGGCATAGAAAGTGTTAGCCACTGTCTTTTTACATAGTATAGGGATAAGAACACCCCTTTTCAGTCAATCAGTTGGTCTTTAGAGTCCATCACAGTCATAGTAAGCCAACAAATACTTGTCTAATGCACGGAGCAATACTGTCTGGCTAAATTGCAAGAGGTTAACTATGCCTGCTTGAGTGGTCCCCTTCCATTTCAGCACATTATCATTCTTAGTCCGCATCCTTTAAGAATTATGTGTCAGTGGTAAAGGTGGTTGGTCCCGCTTTGAGTGCCTCTGTCAGTAAACAGTAATTTCCTAAAGGTGATCTGTTAGGTAAAGAGGTTGGAAAGAGTTATTAGGTCAGGAAACGTTCACTGAGTAGGATCAAAGATTTCATTTTGTTTATTCATTATATTGTTTGTTTGCCGTATTCTATTCATGACACAGTATGCTGGTTCCATGTCCTCTGAAAATAGGCGCCTTATATGCTGGCATACCAAACTCCTGTGGGGTTTTTAACCTAATTCCTAGGGCCCATGAATCAGTATCTTAACAAACTCCAGAAGTCTTAATTGACTGTTGAAAGAGGGAAAATAACTCTTCCCCTGGGATGAGCTCCCTGATTGGTTACCTAATACCTGGTGGTCACACATGTACATAGGAGCAAAGCTAAATGGATTCAGTAGGATAGATATATATGGGTAGTGTGTGTGCATATAACAATAATTAAAGAGGCGATGAATTTGGGTGCACTGGATTGGTTGGAAAGAGGAAAAGGGAAGAGGAAATGACATAAGTACAGCACTCATACATGAAATTCTTGGAAAAATTAAGAACTTGAAGGGACCATAGATAGTGAAGTCTTCAGTATATTCAGGGAAGATATATTTATAAAGTAAAATAAACAAGTTGAGTCAGGGCAGGATAAAGATAAACTAGGAAAATGGAATTTTATAACATGAATTTAACTGTCTCTCTTTTCATTCCTCCCTTTTCCTTTCTTCCTTTTCCATGAGAAAGAATGATGTCATGATGTATAATATATTAACTGTGTGGCCATTTAAAATTATTTTTAGTAATTATCTGAATTCACCTTTAATATCTTTTCTTGCTAGAATTTAGAGGGCTCTAAAGTTGAAGTGCATATTCGCTGCATCTGATGAGCCTGGGCAGGCAGGAGCTGGGCAGCATCTCGCAGTGCCCTTCTGGACAATGCTGAGGGAGAGCACTTCCTCCATCCACCTTTTAGAGGAGAAATCAGGAAAACTGAACTGAATTCATTGCAACATAGTGTGTTTTGGTGCTAGATTAAAATAGCTTCAGAAGACCCTAGACTGTGTGAGGAAATATTCAAGAGACAAAGAGGCACATACCAAAGAAAGAGGAACAGGGCCAGAGCCGGGTGACTGAGAGTGACAGGAAAGAGACTTGCAAAGCCCCAAAGCCTGGTGCCCACAGGAACAAGAGAGAAAGGGGAAGCCAGCAAGGGCATCACTCCAGTAAAGTGCCACCGTGGCTTCCTTGGTTACCAGTGGTGAGTATGCAAAAGGAAGGGCAGATTGGCAGTCTCTATAGCTGCACTGACAAGCTTCACAAAGACTGGACTGTCAGACAGAAGCCAGCAGTAACTTTAATCTGTCTGCCATATTGACTCTGGAAACTTCTCCAGGAGATCAAGCCACCCATGGCTCTCCTCCACGCTGTGACATTGTGGTGGCTCACTGTTTGGTCGGTGTCAACTCAAACTGTCTTCATCTTCCCTTCACTTTGTAGCTTCTGTTGCCTTGTTTCTGCTTAATCATGCATCCATCTTCCTCTTCCTTCCCTTTTCCTACTTCTGGAAGAGTCTGGCTGCTGAGCTCTTATTGCTTTGGATTCTAAACCCGCCCCCCACCCCCACTAGAAAGCAGCTCTGATTTGCATAACCATCATAAGCCGAGGGGGAGGCTGCTGGGTCACCCATCCCTGTATGAGCTACTGGCTGCTTCTGGGCTGCTTCAGGACTGAGCCTGGCCCCTCACTTATCTGTGAATCAGGTGGCCAGCCCCTTCATAAAGACCCCTCAAAATGCAGTTCTGAGCCTGTCTGTCCCAAATGCTTCTGTGAAACAAACCATGTGTCTAGAATGCACCTTGCTCTAGATGTGTGGGACCAGGTTAAAGTCAGACTCAGGAGAGGAAGGCTCAGTTTGAACGTGACACTTGAGATCCTTACTGTGTGATATTTGCAGCTACTGGCTAAAAGTTTCCTGGTAAGTCCTGTCGCACTCTCTCAACTACAGAAGCAAAGGGAGAAAGTGGCTATTAGAAGATGTCACCATCCTCTGAGTGCCATCAGGTCTCCCCATCCAGGGGACATGGTCAGAGGTGAGGCACCAGAGTGTGTGAGAACGTAATATCCCACTCTCCACTTTACTGTGGAGAGTGTTCTGTCCATTGTCTAGAAGGACAGCAGGTTACCAAGAAGAGACTTGATACCCTATGATCATATAGAGGGGGAGGTAATCCCCCTCAGGAACTGTCATAGGGGAGGGGAATAAGGGGAAAATGGGAGGGAGGGAAGAATGGGAGGATACAAGGGATGGGATAACCATTGAGATGTAACAAGAATAAATCAATAATAATAAAAAAATGGAAAAAGAAAAAAAAAAAAGAAGATGTCACCATCTTTATTCAAGTGTTAAATCTGAGGGGTTTTTTGGGAGAAGGAAGATCACTATCTCTCTTCTTGTTGCCAACAAATATTTCTTCTCAAGCAGCTGCAGATTCATCATTTCTTTCGTCTTGGGAGTTGACAACATTGTGGAAATAATAGGAACAGAGGAAGCAAACACGAGCATCCTCTCAAGCTTTACCTAAAGAGCTCTGGTTGTTGTCATTGCTCCAGCTGGACTGGAAAACCAAGACAGAACTTTGTATCACAGAAGCATGGAGCATGTTCTAAGCGCTGAGCTGAGAGGGGGCTGCAGCCCTGTTTAGCTTCCCACCCACCCTCCTACAGGCCCTCCACTCTAATGGGGTGACCATATGAATCCCAGCCCAGCTATGAATGCAACCCAACAGATGTGTACACTGCAGCCACGTGTCGCAATGTCTAAAGGTTGGCTCCCCCTGCAGCCTTAGCGCTCTTCCATGCTGAGGAGTCGCTCGTCTCCTTTCAGGGGCTCCAGGAAGGATGGAGAAGGTGCCTCTTCTATCCTTTCCTTCTTCCTTTTCGTTTTGCACCTCTGATCTGCGGTCTGCAGCATCACCACCATCCCAGCTCCACAAGTGGGGGAGTGAGAGACTCAGACCTTGACTCCCTTAAAAGCAGAGGGGAAACATTCTGGGGTGTTTCAGGAGTGCCTTTGTAAACCACTTTGTTTCATACTAAAATAACAGACTTACAGAAGAGTTGTGGGAATAATATGAAGGCCCCCCGGCCTCACGTTCCTAAATACGATCCTTTCTTTTTCTACCCCCATCTCTGCCGTACATAAATGTGAACATACACTTTACTTTGTCTAAACTGTGTGCAGTTCACATGATAACCCTCTGTGCTTAAATAACACATTGTATTTATCGTTAAAAAGAAACAAAAACAAAACAAGCAGTCTGGTTGTGAGGAGAAGGGGAGGAGGGATGATTGGAGGTGGAGAGAGGGAGCACTGGGAGGAGGGGAGGAAGGGAAAGCTGCAATGGGGACGTAAAGTAATAAATAACTTAATTAATAAAAAGATTTAAAATGTATTATTTAACACAATAAAGAGAAGCAAGTTAGAGTGATCGTTTTAATATTAAAAGTAATGATATCCTTTTGACCTTGATCTTCTTTATTTCATCCTCTGATTAGGGGTGCTTTTTATTTGTTTATTTGGCTGGTTTTTGTTTTGCATATTTTTGTGGCTATTTGTTTTTGGGTATTTTGTTTGCTTGAGGTTGTTTTTTTATTTTAAATGGCTGAAAGAAAAGAAACTGATTTAGTGCTCCACAAACTGGCTCATTAGCCCCTGTATCCTAAAACATGTGGGCTTTCTGGATGTTTTTGTATAAGTGCATTAGCATTTCCAGATTAGAGGAGTTTCAAACTATAAATTGGACTGAGAAAGTAATACTTGCAGCTTCTGGCAGTTCAAAGCCCAAATCAATTTCTTAGGGACTATTTGCCAACAGCATAATCTGAGGGAACTGTTTGCATAGAGGCACGGGTGTTAGTAACTAATAACTAAACTATTTTACAATGTATGACCCCGCCTGTGGCTTGTGGTTGCTACCAGCTCAGGAACTCTTGTTTTTCCTTTTTATTTACTTTTGACTCATGAATTTGGGGGTAAAGAAGGAATCCTCTCTGCCCTAAGTGCACTGTATTTCCTTATTAATACCAGGATAGCAACCGAGTCCCGCCAGATTGTCTTTGTGGTCGGCCCGCACTCAAGGAAGTGTCTGAGCATAAAAGGAGGCTCATCGAGCGAAGTGGGCTGATGGTCTGGGCTGACATTTTAATGCATGAAAGACAGTTGTACACAGGACAGTGCTGAGAGGAAAAGGCAGCCAGAAGCTTGGAACTCTACCCATTGTCCCACAGATCATCCTCAGCTCTCCCTCTGAGGACGTCCTCTCATGGGACTGCTGTCTGAGGGCAGTGGGGTCAGAAGGGTTAGACATTGGGACCCAGGCACAAAATGAGGGCTTAAACAGACTAAAATTCCAGCAAATGCAATGAAAACCTCACCCAGAATGTATTCCAATAACCAAAGTTAAACATTTTAGCTAAATTATTACAAGTATAATGAACAAAATGTTTGTGGTACTCTGAGATGCTTATATGAATAAAGCTTTTAAGAACATGAACTTGGTTGTACAAGTGAATAATTTACTGAATCTCTTTTGGAACTTAGAATGGCTGTTGCTTCTATCAACACACATACACACACATGCACACACACATACACACACACACACACACACACACACACACACACACACAGAGTCAGTGCTGCACATCAAAGACACTAATTTTTCAATAGTCCTAGAGTGTTGAAATAACAACATGTGGATTAAACTTTACTTTTCTATTTCTGGAAATACTCTACAAGGTCTAAGAAAAAGTAAAATAATATAAAGTTAGAGAAATTGGTAGAATATATAAACCAAATACCATCGCTAGCTCCCACACTTAGGTGAAATTCTCCCTTGTGAATTATCACCATTGTTGTATAGTAGTTTGTGTTCTGTCTGGTGCCTTTGGATTTTTAATTGATGTGGATTATAATTTTCAATGCAATTAGTAAAATACCTTCAATTACATGATTATTGTGAATGAGGTTACTGGCTTAATTACTATAAATGGGAAAGATGTGTGATTACCATTTGCAACTAGCTTGTGTACAGTACTTATTTTATTGCATACCGTAGTGTAATGATAACACATAATCATCTTGAATCTTCCTTCAGTCAACAAATCTCCATAGTAAAGCACACGGAGTTGTGATCCATTGACAACAAGCCACCCTCTGGACCCTTTTTTGTGAAGTAATTGGGTTAGTCTGTGAGTGTAACTGAATACACTGATTCTGCGTAAGCCAGACACATCTAAATGTGAAGAGAAAAAAAAATGACTTTACCTCATTGATTAAAAATGCTCAAATCACTAAGTTCTGTGAGTTTCAGGGATTTAAGTCTTCCTAAACATAACACTAAGCCCCATTATACCTGTTTGCTTTTGTGTTCAGGCTCCATCAGCACCAAGCATAGCAGCAGCAGCAGCACTAAAATCCGCCTGGGGGCAAAAAAAAAGAGGGCTTGTCTTGGCTGTGACAAACATTATAATCATCCTTGGTTTACAGATGCACACTTAACAAGCTTATAGCACATAATTAATTCTGCAAAGGATGCTGGTTGACAGAGTGGGATTATGAGAATTGCATATTGATAGTGGCAGAAGAAAATGAATCTATTTTCTCTGGGCAAGGTGGGGTGATCTTGTGTTCTTTAGAAACTGGCACATCTCAGAGGTGTTGCTCTCAAAATGATCTCAGGATGGAAAGAAATCAGTAATTACAGAGCCAGGCATTCAGTTGTGTCCTAATTTTCCCACCAGTTCTTCAGCGTTTCAGCCGCCTCGGAGACTTAAAGTAGTCTCATTAGGTAGCAGCAGAGGCAGCGGCCTCACCGACTCCCTCTTTCTCTCACTGGCTTTTCTTCTCAGCCCCCCCCCCCGCCCCCTTCCTCCTTCCATCCCTGCCTTGGGAGTGACTGTGAAGATCATTTGCTGGAATGATTGGCAGGTTAGAGGATTCGATCAGATGAGTTCCTCTTAGTGCAGGTCAAAAAGGCTAGTTAGCAGGAGCTGTCGAAAAATGCCAGCAGCATTCGAAATGGGAAATGTCATGACTTCCAGGCAGGGGGTGCCACCTGCAACAGAAAGCCCTCAGCTCATTAGCTAGTTACAGGATGCAGGCTTAACTGGAGGGAGCAAGGAAGGGAAAATACTACTCAATAGGGACAACGATTGTGAAGTGGAATTGATTTCATGTATAATTTGTTTATCACTAGAGGGGACAAATACTGTCCCTCTGACATGAGCAGAGGAGTGTGGACTGTCAATGAAGCAACTTAGCATAATCTGCAGGTTGAGCTTTGGATTTAAGGAAGGCAAACTTCTTTATTCTTAACTGGGAAAATGATCAGGTCCGTGTTACATTAATTAAAGCTGACATACTCTGAAATGTTTTATAGGCCCGGTTGTGGTGACTCCACAGAAACAGATCGAGAGATGGACAACTTTAGAAAAGAAGAGGGTTGTTTTCCCCTGCTGGTGTGGACAAACTAGGTTAGCTTCATACTGAATCATAAGAAGGCTGGTGTGTTTGTACTCACTGCTTAGTAACATGGCACACATCAAACCAGGGCTCTTGATTTACATGCAGCCGGGTTCGTACAGGAGACCCTAGGCCTTCTGAGATATTTACATCTGACCTGTGTTAAAAGAGAAGTACACCCGACTATGACTGCATCATATTTTGGTACATGGTTAAATATTTAATCCTTGCTTTTCTTAAAGGGGAAGCTTCCAAATTTCACCTCAGCCTGGATATCAGTTCACCTAGAATTGATCTGCAGCCAACAGAATAGAAGCAAAACTAAACAGTCACAGAGAAAATTAACCTACAAGCTGTAAAAAGAAAGCATAGTGACAAAGCAGAAAGTATTATTTCCTGACAGGTACTCTAGCACCAAGCCTGGAATAAAAAACCGCATTGGTTTTTATAACGATCTAAATAGGTCTTCATATGGAGACTTTACCTCCATAAATTCTATTAGAAAATGTATTTCAATAAGAAATTTTATGATATCATTTCTCTTTTACTTGGAGATCACCATCTTGTTGTTGTACTAACGAAAGCCTCAGCTGCAGGTCTTCCTGGCTGGACACTGAAGGGTGTTCACTCAGCATCCAGATTCTATTGAAGAAGTGTGTCTTGACTTTCTCCTTTCCCCTAAGTACTGAGACATTTTATGAGGCTATTATTAAGTAGCCAGGACTGTTTTATCAAGCAGCCTCAGACTGCTGTGCACTGTGAATAGCGCTCTTAAACCCTCCCCGTCAAAACACCAGTGCAGAATTTATTCTCTTCTTTATCTAGCATAAAAAGCTTAGCATTAAGCCACTGTATATACTGTCAAGTTGTACTGTATTAGTTCCATCAAATCAAAAAATTTAAACATCAGTGAGGACCAATTCATCTCTTCGTTTGAGAGTTTTATTGTATAGTCCAGAAACTGGCCTTGAAGGGAATATATATTTATATGAGAATGGTTCCCCTAAAATAAATACTATTTATCACAGTAATTCCATTTGTTAATAACTGGCAGATTTATTAGGAAAATGAATAATTTGGAAAGAAACCACTGGCATTTCACTTTTTTTAATTGGGAATTGGAGGTATAAATCAGATCAATTAATTTTGTGGGGATAATTTTGTTTTGCTTTTCATTTTTTAGGGCTAGTCACAAACGACCATGAAATAGATAGATTAGGTAGGTAGATAAATAGATAGATAGATAGATAGATAGATAGATAGATAGATGATTGATAGATAGATAGATAGATAGATAGATAGATAGATAGATGAATTATAGATAGGCAAACAATAAATATTTAAAATGGTTGGTTGTCTATAGTGGTTTCTCAAGCTGTCACCTTTCTTTGGGCAGGAAGCCCTAACTTCAGAGGTGGCCTCTTCACAGAAGGAGAGTTTGCACATGCCTGGTCCCATTGCACTGTCCTTTTCCCCGACTCAACACAGCAAAGCCAGCTCTGTGTTCACTACCTTTGTGGGTTCTACTCTTTTGAATTCTTTCTTGCCCATCTCTTTGTGAGACTTTCCAAACTCTATGGACTGGATAAAGATTGCTTAACGTATCACTTTCAGGTGTAGGATTTTCCTCAGACAAGGTCCCTTTGGGTTTGAGAAAAGGAATCGGCACCTGTGATTGTCTTCTGTGTGGACAGACCTCAACATGTGCTGTATTGACCACACAGGTCCCCGCAGAATCAAAATGGTTTCCATGCAAGTCCTGATGTTGCCTTTTCACCTATGTTGGCACTTGGCGCCAGAGATGCCACGGCTTCAATTCAGTGCATAGCCAAGCTGGCTTCTCAGGTGACTCAAGGCAGCGGCAACAACAGGCGATTCCTGGGCACTCTTTCACCACAACAACATGTTAAAGGCTAGTTTCAGTCAACACTGTCCTTAATGAAGAAATGAAAGTCATTTATTGTTCAAGTCCCTACTCTGACACATTTGCACAGATCATGTCTCCCGTGTCCCTAGCTGCCATGCTTGTCTCAGGAAGGAGATCACACTGGAGGTCAGTGAGGTACACACTGAGCTAGATGCTTTGATTTCTGGAATTTCGAGTTTAGTTGGAGCAAGCTTACAAACTAAGGTTACTAAAGCTTTTTTGCTTGTATATGAAAAACTGTAAGTCTGCCATTCGTGGGAAACAGCATTCATGGAAATAGCCAAGAATACCTGTTGCTGCTGATAAAATTGGAGTTCACAGTAGAAAACTAGGATTTGAGACAACCAGGGAAACCTTGGCTTTGCCATTGTGAGCTAGGCAGCTCCCCAAAACTTTTCAAGTAGGATTTGTGGTGCTAAAAGTGAGATTTATTATTGTTGTTGTTACTACTGTTATTATTATCATGCTCATGTTTCTGTTTATGGTAGAGTGTTTTAATGTTTGAGAAATCTGCAGAAATCTTCTGTGTTTTGTTGTAGTGAAAGGGTATCTGTTGTTATCTGGAAAAGCTACTAAAATGTGTCCTTTCCTTGTTATGCAGCACTGAGAAGCAAGCACATAGTTTTAGCTTTTCTTCAGCCCAAACAATGTATCATAGCAGATTAATTAAATGCAGAAACAAACTATGAGTATCCAGCTAATTTTTTTCAGGTAAAAGCTAGAAATTTTAAAATAATTATAAATGCTTATATAGGTTGACTTTGTTTCTCTTTTGTTTTGCATATTTGTTAGGATTTTTAATGCCTTTTGAGGCCAAATCTCACTGTATCGCTCAGGCTAGCCTCACACTACCTCTAAATACTGGTATTATATGTCTGTGTCTCTACATCTGTAGATAGAATAGTGCCACCTTCTTGATTGTTCTGTTTGGAAAATACAGTTAATTTTAGTCAAATAACATTTTTATGGTAATAGATAATGGTATTTTAGTGAATGAATGGTGTGTGTGTGTATGTGTGTGTGTGTGTGTGTGTGTGTGTGTGTGTGTGTGTGTGTGTGTTTGTATGTGTGATGGTGGGTGGAGTTTGAAGAACTTCTGGGTGCTACATGGGGTCCCCCCACTTTGACATGGTATCTGAGAGGAATGAACTTAGATGACCAGTTTGCATAGAAAGAGCCTTTACTCACTGAATTAAATATTTTTAAGTAAACAGTCTTAATTGTCAATGTGGTAACTGTCACAAGCTACAGTCAATGTAAGCATGAGCTCCTTGGGCTTTCTACAGTTTTAGAGTGCAAAGGACTTCAAAGACTGTGGAGTAGGCACTTCTGCCCTGTACATGGACTGCTGTGCTGTATGTCTACGGCAACATGCTGTTTCTATCAGTCCTTTGAAGAAATTACTATTCTTTACAAAAATTCTTTTTGCCATATAAAATTATTCAATTTCTATCAATTTAATTTTGTGTCTCAACTTCTATGAGGCACAGCAAGTGTGTGTTCACATAGTTATCACCTGATAATCATGGTAGTGTCATTTAATATATTTTCATGGTGGGTTGACAGATTCTTAAAGATATTTGCTGTCCATTGGGGTTTGGGGGCTCTGCTCTGCTCTCATGGGGATATGTGTACATTTAGGGTTCAGGACTCTAATAACTGAGCATGAGCATTATCCAGTGTAGGGTTGTAGTATTTACTTACTTACTTATTTCGGAGAGGTCAAGACAAAGCTTCTCTATGTAGCCCTGGCTATCCTGGAACTTGCTTTGTAGACCAGGCTGGCCTCAAACTCAGGTAAATTAGCCTACCTGTGTGCTGGGACTAAAGATGTACACTACCACACCCAGCTGTGTTGTAATTTTTTTAAGTTCATTATTTTTTTAGTACTTCTAGATTTATAGTATTATATAGATAATCAAGGACCTCTCCTTTATAGCCTCCTTTGTAATCATAGTACATTTACATTACTATGAAATCAGTATGTGTACCATACTATTCCTGACACTGTATCTTTGTTTTGATTTTGTCTGTTTTTACCCTCATGGTTCAGCCTCCCATACAGGGCATACTACATTGGGTCTCCATGCATCCTTAGTTTCCTCTGGCTGTCATAGTTTTTTCAATCCCCTCTTTTATGATTTTAATGGATTTGAGAATAGTACTTGGTTATTTTATAGAATGTCTCTTAGGATGTTTGTTCGTAATTAGACTAGGATTCTGAAGTTGGGGGAAGAGTGCCAGTAAGATGGAATGTCTTAGGTCATCTGTCTATTTGAGTGTCTTTTCCATTACAATATAAACCTCACAGTAGTGTTAGCATTTCACTGTTTCTACATCTCTTCACATAGAACACACACACACACACACACACACACACACACACACACACGCACACACAAGTGTATATATATATTTTGACTCAACCAGTCAATAGCCATCATATTGAGTCTTTGAGCAAGTATCTTTCAAGCCAGAACTGTATTGATACTGGGTGGTAATAAGAAAGACATTCATAACTCTGGGGCAAAAATATTGTCATTTAAATTGAAGGATGATAATGGGTACAGTAGAAGTTTGCATAAACTCGTATGGGAGAACAAATGAAGAAGAAATTAATTTTGCTAGAGGGTTTTACACAAATAGTGCCAAAGGGAGAGATGTTGAGCAGTAGGCCTTGTAATTTGCATAGTCATAAAGGAAAGAAATGGTATTTTTTCTTCATTGTTGTAAATTAGTTTGTTCTTTGACCATTTTCTATGGGTATATGCTGCATTCTGATTATTTTTGCCATGCCCTCTCTTATCTTCCTCTCATACCTGTCAGCCTTGTTTCTTTCTTATAAATATATTTTCCATACCCATGTCTTGGTGTTTGGTTTTATGACCCACTGAGTTTAACCAGGGCCATCTGTATAACCATGGGCTTTGAAATACTGGGGCATGGTGGGCTCACCAATAGGTGGACAACTGATGACAATAGTTCCCCATCAGCCAGACTCTATCACCAGGGAGGGGTAGGTAAGCCCCATGAGTCCCTTCCCCGTTCATGGCAGACTGCCAACATGGCCACTCTAGTGCAGACAGCTGTAGCTGCAGTCAGTTCATGACTGCAATGCCACACCTAGAAGATGGCATTTCAGAGTCATTTTCTTATCTTCCAGTTCTTATGTTCTCTCTGCCTCCCCTTCGATGAATAAGAAGGTCTTTAAAACAAAGGAAGTGATACCCCAAAGCAAGCGCTGTCACAAAGTTCTACTTCTTTCAGGAATGTTCTAGAAGATGGCAGGGAACTTAGAGTGAGCACAAAAGGGCCCGCAGCAGCTGGCTAGACCCAGGTTGTGAAGGATTTCTGTGATACACTAAACTGTTCATGTTTTAATGTATTCACCCATTGCAAGACTAAGTGGACTGAGCAGATGGCAAAGTTTCAAGAAAGGCCCGTTTTCTAGATTGTTCTAGAGGACACAAATTAAATAGTTCCTGGCCAATGGAAAGTCTTCCAAGGGTGTTTTGTCATCCAACCTCATCCTAAATGTCTCCTGATGGTAGTAGACTTGGTCAACTGTTTACTATGCAAACAGTCTGAAATGGACAGCCACCTCCTCACCAAGACCTGAGGCTGCTAGTGAGTGGTCAGAAATTTAGATCCATGAACTTATTCCTTGTCTTGTCTTGTCTGCATATTAAGAATAAGAGATGAAGTTATTGTCTTCTGATTGTACCAGTTATTTGTAATACAGGTTAAAAGTTAATTTTAAGAAGACTCAAAACATTAAAAAAAAAATGAATTTGTAAAACTTTTATATGCAGGGACCAAACATGAGCTTCCTACACTGGCTATTTTGCATAAATATATTAATGATATGTGGAGTACGGGTTATATGCCTTTGTACTGCTGCCAACAAAAATACTTTGTGCCACTTGAAATTCCCTTTCACCTTCTTTGTGACTTTTCACAGGACACCTCATCACTCAGTATGTCTGTCTTTTGAGCTGACTGCTTCCCTGTAGTTTCAGATTCTCAACTTCATTCCCCATTTTCATTTGAAATGTTACCAAGGAGGGGGGGAAAGGAGAAAAAAGAAAGAAGGATGGAAGGAAGGAAAGAAAGGAAGGAAAAAAGAAAGAAGGAAGGAAGGAAGGAAAAGGCTGTGCACACAAGGAGTCAGAGGGTGTGTGGAGTCACAGGGAAGAGGCTGCTCAGGGACCACAGGTTTAAATGAGAAGTAGGCAAATGCATCACTTGTTGGCTTTTAGCACAATTACCAGACCTAAGGGAATACGCATGGAATAGTTCATTAGGACTAAATGGACCCCCTTTAGAGGAGGCGGCAGGCCAGGGATCTATCTGTCAGAGGTGTAAAAGATGCTGAATTGGACAACTGGTCTCCAGTTGGGCAGTGGAGAGTCTGCTGGGGAGCCAGACAGAGAAAAGACATCCCAGGAGTAGGGGCCTCAAACAAGGGACCTGCAGAGGATGTTTAATCCAAAGAAAGGAGACTTTAGTGTTGTGGGTTTGGCTTTGTTCACGGTGAAGAGCAGAGGGACTCAGCTGAAGAGGCCTTTCTCAGAGCCTTGGGCTCAGCCTTGAGGCTGTGCCAGTGAAGTCATGTTCTTGAGGGCTGTTTGCACACTAGTGTCTGTTTGAGGATCTTCTAAACTCAAAGGGCTCAAAGGTATCCCCTTCTTCCAGCACAAAAGAAGGACATTTGTGTGGTTAAAATGGCTCATGTGTGTTGCAGCCTGTACCCAAGCCCCCTTTGTTTTTATGCAGGCGACTCTTTTAGGGCCAGAATAGGTCCCACAAGCTCTTCTCTGCTGTCCACAAGCAAGGCAAAACCCACCCACACTTGAGTCTTTCTTTGCCAGCACAAAGGAAGTCTTGGCTCGCTTGCCAAAAATATGTTCCTCTCCTCAAAATATGTAACAGATAAAAGCAGTTTTTGATTAGCATGGGTCATTTGCTCCCTTGTGAGATCTGAGGAACTTGGAGCGTTCACATCTAAAGCCTAGGTAAACAGTTTGTACCACTCTGCGATGCAGTTTTTCTTATGCTCAACCAGCCTCATCTTGTGACTTAAGTCTGCATCCAATTTTCAGAATGATGCCCTCCTTTTGAAAATAGGATGCGCTATGTGGCATTCAGTGATCTGTCCTTCAATGTCAGTGTATCTCATAATCTATGTATTTTTAATAAGGTGTGTGTGTCTGCAGTATCTTCTTTGGGGGAGGGATTTGAGACAGGGTTTCTCTGTGTAGCCTTGGCTGTCCTTGATTTGCTTTGTAGACCAGGCTGGCCTCAAACTCACAGCGATCCACCTGCCTCTGCCTCCCGAGTGTAGGGATTAAAGGCGTGTGCCACCATGCCCAGATGGAGTACCTTCTTGATGGATCAGAAGTTAAAACTTGTTTCAACTTCCCTAGTGTTTTGTTTTGTTTTGAACCTAAATGCTCATAATCCCTATAAGTCAGAAAAATCTGTACTAAAAACATTTGCTCTTGATCGTATTGTTTTCAACCAGTGTATTTGTTCATATGGGTAATATGAGCCATTGTGACTGCCTTTTAAATTGATTATCTTCCACATAGAGCTTAATGAAAAGTAAAAAAAATAAATCTTGTCTGTCTATCTGTCTGTCTGTCTCTCTCTCTCTGTCTCTCTCTCTGTGTGTCTCTCTCTGTGTGTAAAATTTACAATATATAAAGTGAACATTCCTTGTAACTGATCAAGTAGGACAGAACATAAAACTTGGCAATGGAAGAAGGAAAAAAATACATGTGTTGTTTTATAGCACCAAATGTAACATGAGCTTTCACTGAGCCTATTGCTTTATCAATTTCTTTTTATGGGTTTTGATCTTTGGGATAAACTTTGGCTCGCTTTCCACTTTCTTGGAAGACCACATACAAACATAAAATGAAAATAATGAAAATGTTTCGGTATCTACAAGGAAAGGAAATGTCTGTCAGAATTTCACAATCAAGGCAGAACTGGTAACATGGAAAGAGACTGCCAGGAGCCAGCTCCTGGGAGACAGGCTATGGACTCCACGCCAAAGGAACTAGCAGGGACCTTTTATCTGCGAGATGGTGTCTGGGGGCTTCTGCTGCTGTTCTGAAGCCTGTGGGAATCATCAGAGGTGAGGCACGAGCTAAGACAGTGGCAGTGGCCAGTGGGAGCTTTCTGAAGTTGCGAGAGGAAGGATGAAACAGAGCTTGCAACTTTGCTAACTATACCAGGTTTGGTTATGGTGGGACACCGTCTCTGATCTCAGTGAACTCTCTTTGCTGGAAAGTGGCTCGTTCCATCTCCTGCTTTGCATTTCCCTGTGAGAAGCGTGTCTGAATGAGGGGTACTTGAATATACCTCTTTGTTGCTGAGCTTGTCAAGCATGGCTCTGTGTTCTCTTTCCCACCGGGAAGGTCAGGCCGCTGGGGGCCAATCTGTTTTCTGAAATGAACCCTACTGTCTGTCCCTGGTGTCTTGACAGATTGAAACAGTTGTCTGTATTGCTGTGCTTTCAGCGGTGTCCAAATGTGTTGCTTTCTGGGGAAAAGATAATATATATGTAGGCTGTGTTGAAGAAAAGAAAACCTCTCTAAGCATTGGACTTCGGATGTTAATATTTACCTATATGGCAAATTTTATTAACTTTCTAAGGCCTATTTACAGATCCAGGAAGTTAACTGTATGTGCTGTTCACACACACATGCACACACACAGTCTCTCTCAAACACACACCAGTCACACAGATGCACACATACAGTCTCACATGCACACACACAGTGACATACACACACATATCAGTCACACACATGCACGCACACACACACACATACAGTCTCACATGTGCACAGACATTCAATCACAAGCATACACATACGAATCCACATATATACACACACATATACAGCCTCACACATATGTGTACTCACACACATGTGCAGACACATGCACACACATGCTCATATGCTCACAGACATGTATGCACATGCAAACACACACACACACACATACACACACATGCGCATCTAGATAAACCTTCACTCCAGTTCTACTTCTAAAGACTGTGTGTTTAACTGGAGTAATAAAATTACGAAGTGTGGAAATATTTCTGTGGTGGACTTGCAGAGGTAAGAGGCTTTTGTTCACTCAGACTTCAGTTTCATGTTTTTGGATCAGAGATACGTATAAAGCCTGAAGAAATTTGTACTGTGCTGAGCTTCACTTACTACTCTCCAGATAATTGAGCTAATTAAATCTTTACCAACATTAACACAACTCCGGCATTCCTTGAACAGTGGGTAATTATCGCATGAACATGGCAAGCTTAAACTAAACAGATGAAAATAGAGTTCTGTGCAATGGGTATTGAGTTTATTCCTTATTCATCTTTTGATAAGGTTTAATTAAAACTGCCTCTCTCCATTGTGGCGAGAATGAATGTGCTTGTTTTCTTAGTGAAAAGCAAATTATTCACTTCAGCCATGGTTCAATAATCAAAGCCCTTGCAAAGTTTTGGGTTGCAGTGTAGCTGTGGGGCTATAATTGCTGCAATTCTGTACGAAGGCTTTATCTTTTTTTTTTTTTATTACTTACTCTTATTTATTTTTGTAGAAAGAAGTTTATAAAAGCCCGTTTTGTAATGTGGTGTGGAAGCACATACGTTTGAAGTCTGGATATAGGTTCACTGTGGCTGGACTCTTTTCAAGGTCTGTTTCTTAGAACCTCCCTGTTGACATTAGAGGTGACAAGGGACACACATTTAAATACATGGCACTTGTTGTTGTTGTTGTTGTTGTTGTTGTTGTTGTTGTTGTTGTTTTAATTTTGCATTCATGAGGAAATTGCAGTAAAACCTTTAAATCCAATGGCTATCTCTGGGTCCTAAGGAGAGGAACAACAGGCACTGGGAACTTTTCTGGAAACAATACATTTTTATTCCCTTTAATATTCTTTAAATCCACAGGCACTATTTTCTATGTTGCTCTTTTAAGGAAGACACCTGCCCCGTGTTGGCGACAATTTTGCAGCGCACATAGATTTTACGTACGTTGATGACAAACTTATCAACTTTGTCACGATCGCAATGGTTTCTTCTCTTTATTACATAAAATAAGAGATCACAAGGATATAGGGTGTTTTGTGGAGCCCAAAGCAAAATTAATTTGAAATGATGAGACTACATAAAAAAAAAAAATAAGGTCTCTCCTGCACTGTGATTTAGAGAGTTGTTCTCAGTTCTGGCTTCCCCAATTTCCATCCATGTGATAGAAGCCAAGTGAGCTTCTCCTGTGACTTGTAATAAGAAACCAGACATTGCTCAGGTCACCATTGTACTGCCCCACGGCCTGACCTAGACCAAGTGAAGCCCCCCAACCGGGGGGTGCAGGGACCCTCACCCTACCACTCCTTGCTGTGTTTCCCCCCAACTCGTCCCTTAATACTGCTTCAAATTCAGACGGAGCCAAGTTCTTCATCTACAGAGTTATTCTGAGTATTGAATGCAGTGCTTTTAATTCCCTTGTTTTTTTAGGGCCAGTGAAGTAAATGGAAAACCCAAGCTGCCTGAGCTGATTACATGTAGTAGGAGTCAGCTACGTTTCATGAAGTGATTCTTTCGCCTGTGTTCATGCTTGTATGTGTGTATGCACACACTCGTGCACTCCCATGCACACACGTATTGGCCATACTACACGGAGTCACTTAATAAAATGCATTTTCTTTCACAGTGAGCTGTGGCCAAAACAAGTTTCAAAGCAGTGGCTGCTCCTCACATCCCCTTCATTGCTTCTCCTGGGAGGCAGGGGGAGGGGGCACTGGGCAGCCCTCCAGCCCCTGCACTCAGGCATCAAAGTGGCTCCACTTTAATCTGCTTTGCACTTTGTGCTTCCACGTAAGATGTTTTTTAAACAAAGGATGCAATAGGCAGGAACTTGAAGGGATGATTTCTCAGGCTTCTCTTGGGGATTTTCAGAACTGAGTACAGTAGCCGTTACTTTGGTTGTGTTCTAGAAATGGTTTGAGAAACCAGCTAGATGTCGGTATTTTGTGCCTATGTCTCTGTCTCTCCCACTCCTTCCCTCCCTCCCTTCCTCCAAGTTAAATGCTCTTTCTCTAACTAATGCCATGAACAACGCTAAATATAGGTAGACTTTAAACAGATTTACAACTGAATAAAGAGAGGAGCCGTGCGTCCTCTCTCTTCTCTCCTGTTCTGATCCGTAGGTAGAGTCAAGTCATAGTGACATTTGCATAGAGGATGTGGGAGTTTCTTCATGGGCTCAACTGAGGTCCTTACAGAGCAGAGAATCACAGAGAGAAGAGATTCCTTAACAGAGAACAAAGACCTAAGAACAAAACAAGCTGACTTCCCTCAAAGTGCATTTCATATGACTGACTTTGGAAAGTTGAAATAGATTTCGAGTTTGTTTTTCCCCTCTTCTGGACAGTGTGCACATGTGACACAGACTGCCCCAAAGCCAGACCCTTCTATGGAGCTCTTATGTTTAATGATGAGTGTTTTCAGGGCTCATTTGACAAAAGATGGAAGCTTTTATGGGCATCCTCTGTATTTACCTGTTGTTAGTGAGCCTTTCATTAGTCATTTAGATGGTCACCGTGAGTCCTGTTCCTAGACTTCCCTCAGTTGCAGCAGCTGCTTGGAATTCAGAAGTACTGTGAGCCTTTACCTGGTCCATGAGCAGCCAGAGCTTGGGACCTTGTTGAATGACTTACAAGCTTGGTATCCCAGGCTAAGTCAGCTTTTCTGAACTTCAGCTTTGCCAACAATGAAGCAGGAATAAGGAAGGGACCTATCTCGTCAGTTTGTGAAGATCAAACAGAATGTAGACTGTGAGGCATCTAGCCCAATGTCTGTCTGTCTGTCCACAGAAAGTGTTCAACAACTGAGATGGCTTGTAAGAATTGAGTGGCAGCTGTGGTAAACACGAGATTTATTTGAGACCCTTCATGCTGGCTTTGGAGTTTTCAGCTCTCTGCTTTCTCTAAAATGAAAATTAAAAATAGACACCAATGCACCGTATTAGTTGATACAAATGATAAAGACAGCAGAAGGTAGAGCAAAGGTGAGAGCTTGGGTGGGCATAAGTTGTTAAAGAGTTCTGTAGCAGTTGAGAAAAGACATTCAAGAGATCTTTTTCCTTATTAACAATGAAACCACACAAATGAGGGACCAAATGTGCTGGATGCAAGAGATAGTAATAAAGAGGAAATAGTTATGAAGATAATAATTAAATTTTCATGTTCCTTAGTAGTGCCCATTCCAGTGAGATCACCAGGATGCCACAGTCACATGGCTGAAATGGGGAACAATAGGCAGGACACTAATTAAAATTGTCCCCAAGTGATGAATGCTCACTGGCCACACAGCCCCTTCACAGGTGTCCTCAAAGAACTTGGGCGGGGGGAGGGGTGGGGGGTGAGCTGCAAAGAACAACAACTTGGCCAAGCCTGGGAAGATACACTAGAACCCTTTAGTGGTTCAGTATAGTGGTCTGAGGATGGGAACTCAAAGCAAGACCGAAGATTTACTCCCTCCAGACCTGAAAGAGCTCTGATGAGATAAACATCAGTGTTTGAAAGCTGGGTCACTGTTGCTGAACTGTGGGTAGAGGTCAGCACTGACAAGAAAGAGCATAAGGTCAGACTGAAAGACAGAGAGAAGTGCTAGGTGCATGCCAGCTGCCTGCCTCCCTGATGACCAGCCAGGGTACCCCCTGCTGGTAACTGTAATACTGTAATCTCTCCTCTCTCCCTCCCTCCCTCCCCCCCCCCCTCTCTCTCTCTCTCTCTCTCTCTCTCTCTCTCTCTCTCAACACATGTAGCTAGTAGCTAGAACCTGAAAACATGTAACAGGTATTGCTCTCATCCATGTAGCATTTGACTAAATCAGTGTTTTAAAATCTTTAAGATTATAGCCACTTTGATTTCATGTAAAAAAAATAATAAAAAGAAGAAGAGGAGGAGGAGGAGAAGAAGAAGAAGGAGAAGAGGAAGAAGGAGGAGGAAGAGGAGGAGGAAGAGGAGGAGGAGAGACGGCAGTATATATTTTCATCAGAAGGGCCTTGACTGAAGCTTCCAGTGTCCTCTGCGTCCCAGCCACATGGGCCTTCATATAGCTACTGTTTATTTTGTGTTTGGAGAAAAGAAAAGCAACATTTTTTCTTGCATGTTTCTTTCTGGTGATGGCCTAGCCCATGTCTCTCACTTCAGTCATCTTTCAGGTTTTTATTGAAGCTCGTCTTAGGTATATTTTCTAATTGTTAATCAGGTTTATTATTACATTACTTTTCTTTGAGGTCAACCTGCCTGTTCCATGGCACATGGCAGAATGCTACCCACAAAGTAAAAGGTTTACATATAGTTTCTGGGGATCCAAGAGTGAAGGTAATTTCCAAGGGGAGAAAGATCTTCATGAAAGTGACACAAACCAATAACAGCCAAAAGACAATTAGATGTCCACAGAGATTCCCTAAGAGATACGGAGATGTAGCAGGCAGCCCCCTGTGGTCCAGTAGATGATAGCTCTGTCCATCCCATGTTAAATGTGAAGTGTACTGCTTGACACAGGCACTACAGTGCAGCCTAATAGCAGAAACAAGCTTTCAGGAGCAGGTGGCAAGGAACAAGGTGGCATCTGAGATACAGCTGGTTCATCAGACCTGGTACTTAACAATCAACAAGCCATTGCAGGAGGGAGTGTCAGGTCTAGAAAGGCTGACAGTCCAGAGTGTATCTGGAAAGGGAGAAGAGATGCAGTTACTTCGGCGGGAGGGTCTGTGAGGGTTTACAGGTCCCGGAGAAAAGAAGAAAACATGGCAGAAGAAGCACAAGCTACATCCCATAAACTCTGCATCTTAACTCCAGAGACTCTGCCCTGCCATGAAGCCCAATGGGATTAGTGGTAACAATGGCGGTGATAGCATCTCTTTTGTTTTCTCAGTGCTGGGGATGAAGCCTGGAGCCCTGCACACGCTAGGCAAGCACTCTACCACTGAATCATATCCTGATCCATTATCTCATTCACAGAGTGCTGTTCACAGTGTGCAGAAGCCACGTGGAGCGCTTTGCATGAACCAGCTCATTGAGCATGCTCTTGGGGGTCAGGGTGGGGGTGGGGATTTAAACCTGTTCTGCAGATGTGGGGACCAGGATGCAAGCTCAGAGGCAATGAGCTCACATTTGCACACTGGTAGTGCATCCTGACTTCCTTTATCACTCACTGCCTTGTTATTCTGACAAGCCTGCTCGTTTTAGATGTTTCGATCATAATCTATCTCGGCCTACGCAATTACTTCATTGCTAATATCTAAAGGAACGTTGGCTACCTCTGGAGATAAAATTAGAGATTCAGGAGCTAC
Source organism: Acomys minous (assembly GCF_964271855.1). Taxonomy (NCBI): domain Eukaryota; kingdom Metazoa; phylum Chordata; class Mammalia; order Rodentia; family Muridae; genus Acomys; species Acomys minous. Next base: position 24,099,306 of record NC_140487.1, on the reverse strand, counting down.
AGTGCTCCTCAAGCCCTGCCCAAATTGAGTTAATTAATCTGTAACTTGAACACCCTAAAGGCCCTATTTAAATACAATTTTACTATGAGTGAGACGCCTGGGGAACCTTGATTAAAACTGAATGCAATCAGAAAATAAAAAGTGTGAGTCTGTCTTTAATCTAAAATTCTCAACATGAAAATGTGGCAGATGTGTCATTGTTTCAGCTGCTTCTTCAAATATATATCACAGTTGGTTATTAATAAAATGATAATGCCGCATGTAAATTTCATAAAAGCACATTGCTCGGAAAGCACCTGAGATTTCTACATAAGCATTTGGTGTTTTAAAAAACACATGTATCAGATGCTGTCACTACGGGCCATATTTGGATCGTATTGGCATCTCATAAATATTTCTTTCAGGATAAAAATACAACTGGAGCGGCAGAGTTGAGCTGCAGCCTTAGTCAGTGACCAGCTTCTGTAGATCCAGGCAGCTCTCTCTGCTTCTGCAATGGAGAAAAAAAAAAGTCACTTGGTTTGAGGGTGCTTTGCTCCAGCTGTACTATAGTAGTAATTTTACCACAATAACCTGATAAGAAAATTAACTTGCATTTCTTAAAATACTAATTGTAACCCCAGAAGACCTTGATGCCTTGGAGCCTCTGACAACTGACAGAGGGATTTTTTAAAATAAATATATTTTAAAAAAAAAACAAGGTAAAGAATCAAAATAGAATATACAAAGGCAGAAATAATCAAAGGGAAAATCATAAGCTTTCTCTGGCACCTCATTTCCACCCAAGACTTTAGGTTGTATACTAAAGACAGCTGTCAGAGACACTACGAAGTGAAAGTGGCCGTCCATCCTGACGGTCTTGGCTCTTACACATTCATGTTCACATCTTCACTCTTGCCTAACTAATCACTGAAGCTTGTTCAAGGAAAGCCACTGCTATCTGCTGCCCAGCTACAAGGTATTCCCGGAAGCAGACTAGTCAGGGTTCCCACAGAACCGCATGTGAGAGGAGGGGCCAGGACTGGTCTCTTCCATAATTTGGGATTTCCAAGTCACGTGCTAACCCCTGGATTCCTCAAGACTTGTTCTGGTTGAGTAGCCTTTCAGTGCTCCGTAGAGTGCCTTATTTCTCTAGACATAGCTTTGGAGGGCTGAAATTTAAGCTAATAAACCAGCCAGGGCTGCATGCTGACATGACTTGAAAGCTAACTAGAATTTATTGGTCTGCAGCCTCCAAGCTGTTCTGTGCCATGCTGCACACAAGAAAGGCAGCCTTTAAAGTTGCCAACATTTTGTTTAATTACCTCAGGAAAGATCTTTTACATCTTTAGACAGTACTGTGGTTGGTCCGCAACCTCCTCCCCTCTACCCGTCATCTCCCAAATTGGGTCATTAGTGGCTGGTGTTGACAACAGCCATGGCTAATACAACACTCATGATCACATTCCATTTTTTGAGCTAGTGTGAGGAATGAAGAAATGGTTTACTAGGCTAGCAGTCCCTCGACTCCTGTCCACGAGAGCGTTCAAGGCTGTCTCAAAGATAATTTTGAGAGGTGGAAGACATCTAGAAGGTCCTGATGCCTTTCCTGGCCTGTCAAGGATGGAGCCTCTCCTGATTTCCCAAGGATCTCGGGCCTGTTCCAGTGTTCTAGTAGAGGCTGTGTCTTGAATGGCCACCAGTTGTGTAAATCTGGGTCTTTCCATCATGTACCCAAAAGAGCCTGACATAATGATGCCTGTTTGTGTCCTCTGTGATTCTATAAACTTTCTGCTTTTCCTCCCTAACTCCTGTTTTGTTGTGTTAAAACACCTTCACTTTGTGTGCTCACAGTCCTCTTTCACCACTCAAGCACAACCAATAAAGCTCCTTTCCTTCTGTTTAAAAAATACAATTTACAGTACTTGATTTCTCCGCTTCGTTGGTCTCTTTCAACCTTGTGGCATGCAAAGCATGGCAGTCAAACCTGCACAGGCTGAGTGGGCGCAGTAAGACAAAGCAAGCTAGTGAGGGACACACGCAACAGCATTGTCTGCTTTTTAATGCTTTCTCAAAAGTACCACTCTGTGTGTGTGTGTGTGTGTGTGTGTGTGTGTGTGAGAGAGAGAGAGAGAGAGAGAGAGAGAGAGAGAGAGAGAGAGAGAGAGAGAGAGAGAGAGAGAGAGATTGAGTCATGTTTTTGGGTATCTTATTGTCACGAAAAGGCAGATGGCAGGTGGGTCCTCTTTTTCTCCCTAATGTTCTATTATGAAGATAATTTGTATATTGAATAGAAAATCCAGCTAATGCCTACATATGAGAAAATACTCTTTCCTCGCTCCATGTTAGCTGTATTTATAAAGCATTTTTATGTAGAGATTTGTCATGGGTATCTTAAAAGTTTAAATAAATTATATGCACTGCTTTATTTATTGGCCATCTCAACTCACATTATTGCTGCACATTTATATATAAGTCACGTCATATTTGCTCTAGCAGATTACATTTGCATATATGACAGTTATCTTATACATCATTGTAGGTACTACCAGCATGCATATATTCAGTTAGTCTGTGAGTCTAAGGATCAAAAACTAATTTTTTTCTGCCTAAAAATACTGGTTAGGACCATAAATAATCCAGCATAACAACAAACTGAAATTATTCCTCTTTTGGTATGATAATGCTTATTCTTCTAATCTATGATTCTAATTATGCTTGATCTTTAAATTAGCATATTTTAACATTCAAATCATCATTGAGGAATTAGTCAAGAAGCAAATAGAGACCTAGGGTTAAAGTTTCTATGTGTGCACCTGTCTGTCCACACACACATATGTGCAAATCTACACAGACACATATTTGCAATAGGCATCTTAAAAATTACAAGTAATATAAAGAGTGAAATCAAAGTTCGATTTTAAAGGTAATTTGCAAACAAAATAATGGTGTATCTATAAAACCACATTTCACTCACATAAAAAAAAATTGCCATAGCTTCATTGTGGACTGTGATGCTTGTGAGTTAATAATTAGGAGTGGGGTGGGGTGAGGGAATTAGGACCATTGCTTCTGTGTGAAAGATGCAGTGATCCTATAAACACAACACTATCCTAGATGTGTAGGCTACAAAATCAAGGAAATCAGAATGCCTGCTCTTAAAGACACAGCATTCTTTTGGGGGAGACAGACAGCAGCAGTAAGTCTGGCCTGCCTACTTGGAGTAAGACTCTTGGGAGCATTATGGAGAAGGTATAGAGAGTGGCTCATCCTTAGAAGTATTATTCTATGATTTTTCCCCTTCACATCAAGACATGTCAATAAATGCTGATCCATTTCTCTACGTCTACCAGCTACTGTGTAAGATAAAATAAAGCCATGAGCTTTATCTACAGCCTAACAGCAGCAAATGTTGAAATTTTATATAAAACCCACAATGGGCCATATGTGAAAATTTCTGCAACCCGCACTGAAGACTTTCTGCTTTAGAGCCCTCTTGGTGGGCCAATAGCCTTAGCTTATTTTTCATTAATAATATTCTTTTATCATGCTGATTTTTTGCCATAAAATAATATTGCCCTTTTGAAGAACTATTCTCTGAGTATAAGCAAAGGGGTTCGTTCTTTCTTTCAGACACCGAGAACCGAGCTGTGGGAGGATGGAAATTTCAGCAGATAGGGGACGCTAGACAACATCTTCCTACCTGACTAGGTGGAAAGAAACACTGAGAGCTTTATCGTGCCTTCCAAAGCCCTTTGCAGAACATCCCGGCTTTCAAGTTTAAAAAGCATCACTTTCATTACAGCCTCATTCCTGTTCCTTTTTTGACCTTTTACCTTCCCTAAGTTCAGGCACGTACAAACAGGCAGGATTCCAGGTGTGATGGGGAGCTGCTGATGGTCCAGAAAGTGACAGTCTAATAGCGTTTAGCACTTTGAGCTCTCCTCCCTTAGCATGTAGCTAATGCCTAAAATGTTAATATTCCTTAAAGAGAACATACGGTACAGCCCCAGTGCCTTGTCAGACACACGCTAATCTGTTAGCAATTTTAGGCTGACAGAAGCTTGTTCTTGGTCATACATCTGTCTTTACAGTTCTCTCCCTTATATATCCTGGGCAAGTTCAAAGGCTGTGATGACACTGAAAGCACATGCCTTACTGTTATTAGCCAGCTCAGAGCTATTTTATGTGAACACACTAATCTCGCCATATGGAATTAAATATGCCATATGGATATGTTACAGCCGCCCTGATACATGCATTGTATCCCATCGATTCATTCCCTTCTCTTTATGGATCCTGTGTACCCAGATCTATAATGGGGGAGGGGGCGGGAATTGATTGACTCAGAAAGTGCAGGATTGCAGTGTAGTGATTTCACGCTCGGTTGTTGGCTAACAAGGCACCAGAGTCTTTATTTAGTGAGGCCTGGTGGTCGGAGATGAGGAATTATGTAGAGCCCAGCTGGCTCTGTTTCAGAGCAAGCAGCTTAAAGGGCTGCAGGGTTCCACGAGTGAGGGAATTGTCTCTTCCCAGCACGTATGAGCTAGACATAGACAGAGGCTGCAGTCTTCAGGATGCTAGCTGGCCTGCCAGTTCATAAATCAAAAAACAAACAAACAAACAAGCAAAATCCAGCAACAAAATCCTCTACTTTGAAGGGGGGTGTGGATCGTGATTTATTTAATGCCACAGTGTATTCTCACTTGCTTTCTAGCTTTTTACAAGAGGACATTTTTGTGTTTAAAACATTTTATGTACTTCTCTTTCCATGTCTCTTCTCAACTAAGTATATTAGATCAACCAATTAATAATATCCATTTAGTAAAATCTATTCCGTCCTGTTCTTGTGTATTTACATTGTTTTACACACCTTTGGATTTTTTTTTAAATTCATATCACTCTAAAAGAATGAGAAATACCTAAAAATTACACACTTTTAAGTGTGCATGTGATCACTAATAAATATATATAATTCTTAAACATTTAAACACCAGTAGTAATAATTTATTAAGTAAAATGGCTTGGTGACTTTGGCCTTGGTTTCATCTCTGAAAAGTAGTCTGCTAAGCCAACAAATGATCTGAAGAAAAACGTAAAGGCTGTGGTTTCTGAGCAAACTGCTTGTAAGCATAGTAGGACTATTGTTAATAAGCCAACTCCTCATGGCTCATGAAGGGCCTCGGCTTGAAAAGTAGCCTCTTCTAGATTCTGTGTGTGCTTACAGACGATACAATTTAGATGTTGATTCAGATAGAACTTTTAGGCCACTAATGTAAATCTATTAGGTTTTACTATAGCAAACACAAGATTTGTTTGAACTCACTATGTAAATCAGGCTAGACTGGAACTTACAGAGATGCATCCTCTTGCCTCTCCCACATGCCCGACCACACCCCACCCCACCCCTGAAGTGCTGGGATTAAAGGTGTGTGGTACCATCATATTAGGCACATAAGGTCTTTTTAATGTCTTAATGTGGAGACTTCTCTACACAGGAGTCATTACTAATATCTTCCGTTAAAGTCAACCATGTTCTGAGGCTTGTTTTTTATTGTTATTGTTTGTTTTGTTGTTGTTGTTTTTTCAAAACAGGGTTTCTCTGTGTAGTCTTGGCTGTCCTGGACTCACTTTGTAGACCAGGCTGGCCTCGAACTCACAGCGATCCACCTGCCTCTGCCTCCCGAGTGCTGGGATTAAAGGCGTGTGCCACCACACCCAGCTGTTCTGAGGCTTGTATAGCCCATAAAGTAGACCCCTTATTCCTTAACACCATAGGCCCTTCATGCTTCTGCTGCAGGCAGTGTCTTCCTCTTCTCTGCTCTGTGTCCACACCCTAGCAGGCGGGCTGTCTTGTGATTTGGGACGGAGGACTCGGAAGTCCTATTTTCAAAGTGAGCACTGTTTGCTAACAGTTGTAAGTCAACTAGGAGCATCATCATTACGAAATCGTGAACCTGATGCAGAATAGACTATTACGAATGGCTTGGTGTTCAAATCCAGGCAACCATGATATGACCAGGCTCTCCGTCTTCACAAAGCATAGCTCTACCTGCTGAGGAAGTTGAGGGAATGTAGTTAGCCTTCAGAATGAGGAGAGGGGATGGAGACTTGAGTCAAATTTCCCTGGCTCCAGTGTTAGATAAGATTCCACTTGCAACTCTGCATTTTGTGATGCTTTGATGCCATCTCTCTGAATTCCTTAAAATATTACTTTAAATCATTTCTGTTAGGATTTTAAGCAATCCAAATAAAGACTGGCTTTGAAGATGCTATGTCTGCTGAGACTGACTGATTTGGATGTCAGTATGTGAAGAGACTAGAATGTTCAGATCCAAAGACTAACTACCTTACTGGCTAGTGCTAGCCCCGCAGAACAGCCATCCTTTGCTTACCTCTGCTTCTGAACTAACATCTTATGCCTGAGAGACAACAACATTTTACCTAACTGACCATTAACTTAGCTGACCACTAGCCTCCACCAACCCAAGAGCTAACAATGTCATCAGGCAGCACCTTGGGCCTATAGACAGGCTTCTTCCGTCTCGCCATACCTGCTTCTCTGATGTACCCACCAATGTGTTTTAAACCTGCTTTGATGTATGACTTTCATTGTCCTATAACACTTTATGAAACGGCTTCCACATTGAAAATGGCTCCAGATAAATTCTTGCTCTCTTAAAAAGAAAACCAAAACTGATTTTGAACAAACTCCCTCATGGAATTCTGAACTTGGTTCTACAAAGTCACTTTTGTTCGGTACCCAGCAGGACAGAAAGCAAATGCTTCCCTTTTCTCCTTGTACTCTTCCTTGGGGTCTGTGTAAAAACTTCGCTGGCAGCCAGATGACACACCGCAGTCATTAAGATGGCAAAGGCATCCCAAGTTTGCCCATTTGTGATGTAAGGATATGGCCTATATGCCCAAAAGAATGAAGCCGTTTGTAGAAATGAAAACCAGGGCTGACATAAGATAGAGTAGTCATTGCGGTATGCAGATGGGGTTAGACCCATGCATTATGTAGAACCTAACCTGCGTGCTGGCGTTATGGCGTGCTTAATTGTAACCAGTGCCCTTTGCTGGCTACGTATTCCCATCATGCTCTCCTCAAGTGGCTGTAACATCTCCATAGCCCCACAGAAAAATTATAGCTCCACAAAAGACCACTTATTTATACAACATTGAGCCTCATGAGTCATAGTAGACCTTTCTGGTCACCATGGACACATAACAATTTTAAGTTAGGAATAATGTGGGAAATACCATCTAGAAATCTTATTTAAGAATCATAGTCATTAACGTTGTTTCTTTCCTTTCCCTTCACCCATCTTATCACTGAACCGTAGTCTTATAAAAAGTTAATATGGTGGATGAAAAATCCCAATGCATTGAGTTTTTAGACTTATTTATATACATATCACCAAAGTTAAGTGAATCTAGACATTTCCTTTAGCTATAATATTCCTTTACTTTATTTCATTAATTTAAATTTTTCTGGTGCCAGTGATATATTCTGTACATAAGTCATGTGAAATTTGCTTCTAGAATTTTCCCTAAGCAACTTATTTCACATACAAATTTATAAACTTCCTTTAATATATAATTTAGTACTCAAATATTTTTTGAGTGAATACTGTGTACTATGTCCTGGAGCTAGTAAATTTAATTAGGTATTACTGTTGTGCTGACAACTGGGCAATGCGCATGCATATAAACATGCCCATGCAGTATAGAGAGTGTTGTAGAGCCAGTGACCAATGCATTGTAGAAGACAGAGAGTGACAACCAAAGTCAATGTATAAATATGAAAAGTACAGCATGTAAGTATGAGAAGCGTCAGTAAGCCCACCTGCCTGTGATAATGGCCTTTGTAGTGATGTGCAACCCATGCGCTAAGTGCCATTCCACACATGTCAAAAGTAAACAGAAACACCCACCGGTTTATAAGGAAATCCACAGTGCGCTCTAAAATACCAGTGAGAGATTGGTACGTCTGTAGCTGTGATACAAGAAGGGCTGCCTTCTGCCTGCTGCAAGGCTGCTGGGGCCTGGGTAGAGAAACTGCAGCAAGGAACCCAGTCTGACTATAACTAGACATCCTCCTGGGAAGAACGAGGAACCAGGAGGAGGCCCTAGAAAGAGGGACTTGAATTCCAGTCGAAGAAACTCTCAACTCCATGCAACAAACACTAAGCACTGCTGCATCCTCGAGCAAGAAAGGGGCACCGTGGAAGAAGTGTCATTCCAGTGCCATCTTACATAACATCAAGGCAGAGATTGATTTTATGTATCATACAGCATGAAAATGAATCCCCTGAAAAAACAGAAAAGCAAACCCCTATTTTCAAATCCCAACACATCAGAAACAGCTTTGGCTATTATTTAGGTATATCTCTTCCAATTTGGTTACTATTTAGGTATATAGCTTCCTGTTTGGCTATTATTTAGGTATATCTCTTCCAATTTGGTTACTATTTAGGTATATAGCTTCCTGTTTGGTTAATATTTTGGTAGATATTTTTCTCCTTATCACACTCGAACGTTCTTCCTTATGATAGATTCTTCTGCAGAGAAACACATGATACCGTGATAGCTCTCATGAGTGGGTCACAGTACCAGCCTTTGCAAACTAAAGCTGTTTCTAAGTTTGACCTTTTGTGATTTGCATATTTCCTTAAGCTATGTTTCCAAAATTTTTGACTGAAGAGGATTCAAGCTACAGATGCGGTTTGCTAATGTTGCTGATTATTCCCATACTTAAGACTCACATTTAGGAAAAATGACATGATGTCGTATGGAGTAGGGCTTGCGTTAGAAATTCTGTGGGAGTTCAGTATAGCTCTACCTAACTAAATTGTTTGAGTTCAGATCTCACCTCCGCTGCATGAGTCTGTATGACGTGGGTTCTCCCTAGGCAACTAGACAGTTCACAAGAAGTGGTGAGGTCTGTGGCTGACACGTCAGATCTAACCCTGTCAAACTAGTCAAGAGGATGCACCCTGGGGAAAGTCGGGTGAGCCAGTGGGACTCCGTGACTCATTGGCTACCCTGGGAAAAGGAGAAGAAGACATAAAAAGTGTGGCCAAGTTTTCAGGCCTAGAGGAAGGGCTGCTTGGTGGAGGTGGCCTCTGGTTTTAACTGTGCTGAAGTCGACTGCAGGAAATGGAGACCAGCTGGTGCCTGAGCACTTCAGTCCAGAGACCGAGGAAGGGCGGTGTAGATTTAGGAGCGAAAACTGATCCCCTCTGCGTGAAAGAAGCTATGCTGACAGGGCAGAGCTGGGAATCCTGAGCACAGGAGGAAAGTGAGCGAAGGCAGGGCCAATGAGGATGACAGAGCCCCCGGAGCAGAGGAGCCCTGAAGACAGAGAAGACACCATCGCATGGATCCTGATGCCGGTCATGTCATAGGAGGGCAGGCAGTCAGCTGTGCCCAGTGGCACAGGCGGCAGAGGCAGCAGAGGAACAAGATGGCCTCTACTTCTAGTTAAGAAAGGCTACAAAGTTGGAATGCGCTCTGTGTTTTCTGTGACTACTCTTCTGTTACTTTTCACTTTGGCTTAACATTTTGTTAATTTTAATTACTATATTCCCTTGGCTGTTTTCAAACACAGCTTAAAAACCCTTTCACTGTGCAATACAGCTATATTTTAAGGCAGCATGTGAAGCAGGCCGCAGGCTTTCCTGCTTGCTACAGATCTTTGCTTCTCATTCATCATCGTCTTGAGCACAGTTGCCTAAGCATTTGGTCCATGTAACCATTAAAAATGCATGAGCAAAAATGCTGTAAAATAAACAAGGCTGCAATCTCTTGTGCAATAACCACTTGCCAAGTCTCGCCTTTGAAACTGGAGCCATTTTTATGTCATTGGAGTGCAGTAGAACGATCTAGAAACAAGATTTCTGTTGGGTTTACATATTAAAACAGATGAAATCATTTTAAATAAAATGCTAAAAGCATTTACTTCCTAGCTCAGATAAAGCTTGATCCAAAAACATTAAAAAAAAAAAACCATCATTCACTCAAAATTCAAGAAAGAAGAAAAGAAAAAAAAAAGAGAAGGAAGGAAGGAGGGAAGGATGGAAGGAGGGAGGGGGAAGGAGGGAGGGAGGGAAGGAAGGAAGGACACTAAGTGTCAATCACATATTCATTTGCTATCTAAACCTGGAAGATATTCTGAAGATCTGGAACCTCAGTCACTGACATTAGTCATTTCTTCCCTCTCACTTTGTGTGAGCTGTCATTTCCCTGTTGTTTGCGTTTGGGGCTTCCCTTATGAACACTGATTTTTTTTTTTTAATTTTTACCTTCTATCTTTCTATGTAACTGTCACCTGGTAGTTTCACCCTCTGTGCCATTCTCACCTGGAATTGGCCACCAGGCCTCCAAGATCCAGCCACTTGCTAGCACTCTTTCTGTCGTCTTTAGTGTTCGGTTTGTTTTGAAATTTAATGAAGTATAATTTCTCTGCCACCCTGCCCTTCCTGGCTTTGCATCAAATAATTGAGAGGTTAGAGGGACTGATTTTTCTCCCAGAATATGTAGCCAGGTGATTTTTTTAATTCTCGACACTAGATTTCACTGAGTTTTCCTCTCCCATTCTCTGTTACCTCGTGGCCGCCCTGCACAGCACTGAGCCCAGATGGAGTCTTTGTGAGCACTGCTTGACAAGGATTTGGAGGCAGGAGGGGGCAGGGGGAGGGGGGAGAGCCTTTCTTCCTCTTTGCCTACAGCTGCTCTCAACATGGCTCATCACGACTGAAAGGAGATGAATAAAGATGAGTTATCTGACCTGAAAATCAGCCACAGAGCAGACGCGGTTCACACTCCCCAACCTATCTGGGAATTTAGTAAGGAAAAGGAAGCATCCGCACCGTTGACTTATTTGTTTATTGGTATCTGAAGGATTGTATTTTTTCAGTCTTGTACCTTTGAACATTTGAAGCATTTGTGAAAAGCCGTATGGTTTTCTGTGAGATTTGCATTGGAAGCCGTTTACACCCACGCCTGTTGGCGTGATCCACGCTGGGCATTGAACAGACCTATGAAAACACCATAGACGCATTAAGGGAAATGTCGGTGGTTTGAAATGGCATTTTTGGGCTGGTCTCCATTTTGATGGTACCACCTATGTTTTATTAAGTTGCAATTCTTTCCATATGCAGTGTATTCCCTGTCTCTGGTGATTGATTTCTGTCCTTGAGACGTGGATATCATAAGCGCTCAGAGCATTTTAACCACTGAAGCATGTTGAAAGAGAGTTGGGATTTGTGTTCAGATTTGGGATAAAGCTCATGGGAAAGGATGCTGTATTGGATGCTATGCATTAAAGGATGCTGTATTGGATGCTATGCATTATTTCTTTCTCTACGAGACGAGTGACCATATAAGTCTGAAAGGCAACCTGTAATTAAAATGCTCTGTTGTTGCCCGAGACACTGGCTTATGAGCACATGAACTCTGATCGTGGTCAATGTTTGTCCATGATGCTCAGGAGACCTGCTATGGGTTGTCCTTCACAGACGCCATACTGCTTCAGCTGTGCCTTATGTCCACTCAGATCTGGATTCAAATCCCAGCCACGTCATTTCTTACTGTACACCCATGGTTGTACATGGTTAAGCAAGTGGTTAAGCATCTCCAAGGCTCAGAGTCCTCATTTCCAAGTACTGGTAATGTTGATCTTACAGCGCTGCTGTCAATTAATGACAGCATTGTTATATTTGATATATAAAAGGTTTATATTATGCAGTATGTGCCATTGGCGTATCTTAGAGCTTCATTTACTTGAGAAGCATCAAGGCCCTATAGTTGGCCATTAGGGGTTCTGCTTTCAGAAGGAACTCTCTGGGTTTGAATGCCAGCTCTGAAACATTAATTTTGTGGTCTTGGGAAAATAGGCCCCATGGCCTTATTCAGATAGCAAGAGGTATCAAGTTTATAATTCACAGATATATGCTGAGGAATTACTGATGTAACACCTTTGAACACTTAGACTAGTACTTGTTAGACATACAAAAAGTTCTCATCGCTCTCATTTGCAACCTTATAAAATTGTAAGCAAGTAGTACTGGCTTCTTGCATGTTCTGTATAAACAGTAAGCGGAGTATGACTTAATGAGGAGTCTCTCTGTGTGTATATATATGTATATGAGATTACACACACACACACACACACACACACACATACACACATGTATATGTGCACATGTATGGGAAACCAGAGGTCAACCTCAGGCAAATTCCTTAATTGAGATAAGGTTTATCTTCAGCCTGAAGCTCACCAGACTGCAAGCCCCAGGTCTCTCCCTTCTCGGTGTGAAACAAAATCAACATTTCAGAGTTGACATTCAAACCCAGAAAGCACTTCTGGAAGCCAAACTCCTGATGGCCAGGCCACAGTGCCTCCTTGCTTCTCAAGTAAATGAAGTGCTAAGATATGCCGATGGCATACACTCTGTGAACTCCAGACATACGCCACCATGTCCGACTTCTTTACATGAGTATCAGAAGTATTCTTAGTCAGAGACCCCTGGATCATCAGGGCCCTAGCGCATTCCACCTGACTCTCAATGTCTGCCGCTGTTGTATTTCCCCAAAGCCATGATAAGTTCAGAGCTCCCAAGAAACTTTATTTCTCATGATGTTCATTTGCCAAACAGAGACTATCTGACTTTTCCAGATCCATTATTGGAGATGCAAATTGGTCACTGGTGCGTATGTTTGTAGAATTTGAAGCACTCTTTAATTTCCAAGAAGTTTTCTCTGAAAGTCAGTGTCCTTTCCAAGATAAAACAAGTTGCACAGAAAACTGCTGTAGAAAAGGAAGGCTGTGAGTGGCCACTGCAAATGACCATTCTGTAATGACAAGCACAAAAAAAAAAAAAAAAAAAAAAAAAAAACCTCTGGGCAAAGAGGTGACATCCTTCCCCAGCATTCTGAGGAGAGAAGTAACATGAGAGTTATAAACACAGGAAACCCAGAGGTGATACTGAAATATGAAACAATAATTGCCAATTTTCTTGGCCAGTATTCAGAGTCCATGTTACCTGAAGCATTCCTCCACCTTTGCTGTCTTTACTGTTAGAACCAGAGAAGTGAACAGGCCCATAGTCTGCAGAGTACAGTGGCCTTAATGAGAGGGGTGTTTTTTAATAAAATGTCAAATGTTCAATTTTACCAATAATGATTCAGGAGCCTGCTACATCAGAGAAGCCAAGAGAAAGCACCCAGCTGACCTTCCTCCTCAGCCAGCATCCCAACTTCCTGTGCATCTCTCTATCCCTCCACCTGACTTCCTCTCACTCTCTATGGTTTTTTTTTTTCCCCTAGGTTCACTCCCTGTCAACTGGTTGCTTGCTCTGTCTCTTGACCAATGTTGGTTGACTTTATTCAATCCTGTTTAAAATATTTAATCAGAAAGCTCTTGGATTAAAGGTATGTGGGAGAGCTGAGCCACACCACAACTAGAAACAGGTTCTTCCAGCAAACAACCCAATCGTAGATCACAGTGTGATCAAATACCCTGCAACAGGGAATGTTTCAAAACTGGACAGGAGGCAGCAGTGTGAGTTGTATAGCACAGCCAAGAGTCAGCCAGAAAACAGGCGATGCTAAAGCTCCTCCCATCCTAGGGCAGGCTGGCCTGGATGGGAGTGGGGCTTATGATGGAGGATTCTGGGATAAGTCCATACTGGAGTGTGACTTGTGAAAGAATCTGAGATACAGGCATAGTGGTGTTTTCAGGCCCTGGCACTATCTTCAGTCTCAGATAATGAGTGAACTCAGAGATATATCAGCATGTCTGACGAGCTCTGATGAGCTCTGATGAGCTCTGGTTTTCCAGACTGTTAACCATCTGCCACTGGGGAGACCCTTTTCCACTGTTTAATAGATAAGATCAAAATTTCCCTCAAATAAGATGCTATGTTTGTCCGAAGAAATGTTTTTACAGATTAAAAATGAGGTCTTCCTTCCTGAGGGCAGGGAGATTGAATATTTTCTGTAGGAAGTCTGAAGACCTTTTTCTAGAAGAGAGAGAATAAAGACAATAGAATATGAAAGATAATAGGAAAAAAAGTCAGCTAGGTGGCAAAAGACCACATGTCTTTGCTTGTATCCTTATCAAATCTTCATCAGATTACACACGTGTAACAAATTGGGGGCTGAAGTTCCGTGTTCATGGCCCTCCTAGCAAGTGAGGAGAGCACTGAAGCCCAGGACTCTCAGAGCATAAGTACTGTTCCACCTTTGGAAAATTTTTTTTTCTGAGACAGGGTTTCTCTGTGTAGCCCTGGCTGTCCTGGACTCACTTTGTAGACCAGGCTGGCCTCGAACTCACAGCAATACGACTGCCTCTGCCTCCCGAGTGCTGGGATTAAAGGCCACCACGCCCGGCTCCACCTTTGGAATTTGAAGAGGTCTTGCAGACAATGAATTCCCATGGTCTGAGCAATTGGCGGAGTCCCCACCAGTTTTAGCCATGCTTTAAGGGCAGAAAAATCCTCAGCCACACCTCATGTGTAGTAGTATGCGTATATTGTACTAGGAAAGTAAGCAGAAATAAATTCTTAATATATAATCAACTCTCAGAAAGCAAATACATGTATGGAAGTGGTAAGTCCAGCAGATAGATTGTCAGACTCTAATTTCTAATTATATATTGATTGTAAGTGCTCAGGTTTGAAATTGGCCAAATATTTAGTATGTAGTATGTGTACTATTTGTAAATACATACATTAAACTTTAATAACAAATCAAAGGAAATCATTGAAGTCAACTTAAAGAGCACTCCAAGCCAACAAAATGAGACAGGAAGTTTAGGATGACTCACCCACTTCAGGGGTAACCAATTACCTTAGCCAGTAACATGTAACCGATGGGTAGCATATGTATTTTATAGTTTAGTATCTATTTCACACTCTTCTTGTTGAACTCCTTCTTTTCTTTTGTATTTACTTTATGGCATTATATTTAACAATATTGCTTATGGCTTTTACAACACAATAGAGTAAGCGACCTTAGGGTCCACCCAGAAACCATCTACATTTTGTTTTCTGCTGTCATCATAGTTGTTCATAGTTGTTAATGAAGTTGATAATGCTGAAGCTCATTTATTCTGCAGTGGAGAAAGCTCACTGAAGCCCACTGTTATCTGTGTCTAGAGCTTCTGACTTCCTGGAGTGTCTCTCATGGACAAAAGCCACAGAAAGACAAGTCAGGAGGAAAAGAGTTGGAGAGATACAGGCAATTGTTGGCAGGCTTCTGAACCAAGAGACCTTGGCTCTGGCTCGGACTACTCTCCCTAGACGTGGCCTTTGGCCTGACCGAGTGTGTGTTGGTAGGATTGTGGTCACCGAGTGAATAGGGAGTCCAGCAAGAGCTGCCCCACATAGATCAATGGTGTGGCCACCAAGAATGGATTGGTATGAAGCTGGATGCTTGAATTGTGATGGGTTTTGTTTGTTTGGTTGGTTTTGATTTTGTTATTGTTGTTGTTGTTTTATTTGGAAACCTAGGCATTTGCTATATAATTTACAACATATCTAAGACTGGTTGGTCTTCCTAAGATGCAGGGGTGCTGCACAGAACAGTACATGTCTTTATAATGTAAGGTGAGACATAAGTGTTTTTTTGATGCTAGGTAACAGCACAAATTTCCCCACAAAAGGGTGATCCTGAAATGGGCTGTGAAGGGACAGAACCAAAGTCTTAGTTTTATAATCAAGTCACCAACCTCTTCATTACTCTAGCTAAATTTCCTTGTTAATATACCCTTACCTTGTACAGGCTAGATGGCTCAGTAGGTAAAGACACTTGCTGCCAAACTTGATGACCTGAGTTTGGTTTCCAGGAACTACATAATAGAAGGAAAGAACCAATTCCAGAAAGTTGTCCTCTGACCTCAACACCCATAACACCATGATAAACAGGTACACAGATAAATAATAACTAACTAAATACAAACTTAAAATATAAATCCTCTGACACTTTAAAAATCTTAAGGCAGACAACTTCTTTGTAGTAAATAAAACTCAATGGATCAAAACTTATTTTTGATTGTGTGCACGTGTGTGTGTGTGTGTGTGTGTGTGTGTGTGTGTGTGTGTTTTCATGTGTGTATATACATGTGTGTGTAGATCAGGGGACAACTTAATGGAGGTCAGACAGTTCCTTTCTTCTCTCATGTTAGTTCCAGGGATCAAACTCAGCTCTTTGTGTTTGGAGGCAAGTGCCTTTATCTGCTGAGCTACTCACCGACCCCAAATAGTTTTTAAATCTAAGGTATAGTTGCAAAATAAAATCCTGTGAAATACTGAAATGGAGGGAAATGGGTACTAACAATGTCTTCTTAGCATTCAACATGGAATAGACATAATAAATAAATATTAGTTTCCCCTTCAACTTGTGAGTTAGTAATTTTCATTAACAGCTTATAAAATGCCATGTCAACATGAAATATAAGAACGTGTTTTGTATAACACTTGTGTACTAAAATCTCCAAAGATGTCAAGATAGCAGATTAAGCATGAGCTTGATGCTTAGAAAACATTTTCTATTCTCTTGATATGCCCAATGCTGGTTGTTTTCTAAAGCTCTGGAAGATAGGTGCATATAGGAGAACCGTGGCTGCCTTTGGTAGGTCAGTTGCCTTGGCATGGACAGACCATGGACAGCCCTCAGGAGAGGATTGTGTTACCTGGAGAAAAGTCACATTAAACAAGTACGGCAATGCTGGTCCCTTTCAGAGGAACGTCCTCTCAAAGGAGGCGTATTATCTCTAGTTTCCACAGAGTTTTGTTCTAGACAGTGCTTGCTGCAGTTCCAAGTCAACCTCACTCATCCAACCAAGTGACATATTTTTATTTATTGTCTCTTTTGTTTAAGATAGTACAGGGATGGGCTTGAGAGGTGGCTCAGCAGTTTAGAGCACTGACTGCTCTTCCAGAGAGAACCAGGTTCAATTCCCAGCACCCACATGGCAACTCACAACTGTCTGTCACTCTAAGATCTGACATCCTCACACAGACATACATACAGGCGAAATACCAATGCACATAAAAAAATATTTTTTTTTCAAGACAGGATTTCTCTGTGTAGTCTTGGCTGTACTGGATTCGCTTTGTAGACCAGGCTGGCCTTGAACTCATAGTGATCTGCCTGCCTCTGCCTCCTCGAGTGCTGGGATTACAGGTGTGCACCACCACACTCAGATAATAATAATAATAATAATAATAATAATAATAATAATAATAATAATAATAATAATAAAGATAGTGAAGGATGCTGTGGTTTCTTTAAGCAATATATTTTTTCTAAAAAGTATTTTGTTTATATGTATGTATGCTTTTCATTTACTTATATTAAGTATTTGCATTTCTTCTTCTGGTATTCCTAGCAGTCATTTGAGCCTTGTGTTGAATTGTTTTTGTTGTTGTTGTTGTTATTGTTTAGTGGTAAGTGTGAATTCCTTAGACTTTTCTTGGGAGTATTGTCGCAGAGTAGGAAGGCTAGCTAGAAGTGCAAGGGACACACACATGGGAGTCAGACTCGGCCTAGGGCCTGGGGAAAGCAAAGATCTGTATGCCAGGATGCTGGAGTCAAACACTAGTACTGGCTATGTAATTTGGAGAAGATACTTTGCTGGTCATTTTGTTGACGCTGGGACAGAAAAGACGAGCAAATGAGCCGTAAGGAGAGGAGATTTATCTTGGCTCTTGGCTTCAGCAGTTGAAGCCGATGCTTGATTGGGTCCACTATTTGGGGGCCCAAGGTAAAGCAGAAGGTCATGTTGAGACTCGTGGTAAAGCTGCTCACTGTGTGGCATCTAGGAAGCAAAGAGAAAAAGGGGATGGACACAAGCTGTTCCCTTCCTGGGCACTGCTCCACTTTTCTACTTCTCTCAACCAGGACCACCTTCCGGTAAGCATCCAGTTAAGAACCCTCACTATCCCTTTGTTTCCCTGGTGTTTATCAGTGAGCCTCCAATCCTTTTACCTGTTGTACCGTCATCACAGGACATTTCACATTCAAACCAGAACAGTTTCGCTACCTGCATTTTTCATTCCTTGTTTGTCAAATTGCGAAAATGACAGCAATGGTGACTATATCACATAATTATTAAAAAGGGTGGAATTAATATGTTTTAAGTACTTAGAGTGTTGTCAGACTCATGACAGCTGATTAGTGAACCTCAACTATCAATATTATTAATGGTGTTGTTGTTGTCATAGGTCTCTTTGGAAAAGGGACACGTAGTCAGGATAGACAGTCTCAGCTTGAATGTGTGACATTGCCATCGTCATCCCTCTCTCTTGGAACACCTGTGATCTCCAAATTCACAATGCTAAGGAGGCACGAATTTAGGATACTTACATGGTGCTGCTTCGTCTTCATGTCCCTAAAATTAGCACCCTATGTACTTTGTTCATACTGTTTACAAAAGTGATAACAGGGAATCCCCCATAACCAATAAGGTGTTCAGACAGATTTTAGTGCGTAGACTATCCAATACGTAACAGATGTTAAAGCAGCAAGATAGACCTTTTTGCTGGAATGCCATCATCTTATCCCCTTGGGCTTTTGAATTGTTCCTCGTGTTTGCTCACTCCTGTTGGCCCAGCCAATCTGGAATGAACTGGTACAAGGAAGTGTCTGAGTCCTTTACAAACTACTAGCAATGCTGATGGAGCTGCTGGTGGTACTGCAGCATCAGCATCCTCAACAAGAGGTCAAGGGCTTTAAACTGAGGAGTTGGGGGTCTAAGGAAAAAATACCACTGCAGTTAGTTTAAATTATTTGAATTGAAAATTGTAATCATGTCCACTTAAGGGCTTGATATAAGTGTACGGTGAGATGAGCAGGCCAGGCTAATTCACTCACCTGCCTGTCGTTTCTTCATAACGAGAAGGGCTACTCTTAGTCATTTTGAAATATACAATGTGCTGCTATGGACTATAGTTGTAACGTATCTAAATGTCCCTCTTTTATAGTATAAACTTTGTGCTCTTCGATCAGGAGCACCTCCTCACCTGCCCTCTCCCACCTTTATTATTTTTCTGAATTACTGAGGAGAGAGGCACTTTATATGAGAAAAAAAATATCAAGTAGACTTTGTAACGCAGATTGCTTGCCATTACAGCCACTGTGGGTAAGAAGATGGCCAGGGAATGGATAAGAAGCCAAAAGCAGAGGACTGTGTGTTTCAGATAATGCTTACTGGCTGTGTGGTTGCATTGGATTTATATTGTCTCAATATCAGTTTAATCATTTAGAAATTCTGAGGTGAATTAGTATCCTCTTCCAGGGGGAAGTTCTAAGGACAGATTCCTAGAAGTGATGGATGTTTGTGTGGTGTTCCCACAGCAGAGCACTGGGAATACCTGCCCAGCAGTAGAGCTGACGAAGAAGTTATAATATAGTCACACAACATCCAATAGCTTAATAAGCCATTCCTTCATTGACTAAAAGAAACCACAGCCACCTGATACCCAGAACTACAAGGAAGTCTTAATGCTATGTAGTAGAAATAACAATTATAGCAAGTTCCGTTTATAATGACACATCCCAGACTCTTTGTAAATCCTGAACATATTACTCATGAGAGCTTCACAGCATTCTTCAGAGAGAGAGAGAGAAAGGGAGAGCTATTATTATTACTCCTATTTACACATGAGTCTGTTAGGGCAAAATGACACTAAGAAATGTGTCCAGGTATCAGGTTGTTAAGTCCATATTCAGATAAAAGAACTGGGGGAATATGTGACCAGATAGGGAGTCATGTAAATGAAAAAAACAAAACAAAACAAAATTCCAACCAAACTCTGTAATTTCCTGGGCAAGTGTAGGTAGACTTGGCTTGCTACTGATGAAAAAGTACTTACTGTATTATTGGCATCATAGTATGTGTCCCAAGATGCAAATGAAAGGCATCCTACTCAGTAGAGAGCCCATCAGTTACCAAGACTGGCTGCAAACAAGCCTTCTCATCCCACAAGCAGTCGCAGGCCCTTCTGCCTCCTGTTCTATACTGCTTGCCTTTATTGAACACAAACTGTGATGCGCTGAAGGAATCCAAGATAAATTTGTAAAACATCATGTCAGGCCCTTTCTAGTCCCAGTATCCCCTGGTGATCCATGGCTGGGGTCTCAAAAACTAGAGCAGCAGAGAGACGAAGCAGACGCCAGCTTGCCACCGATACGTGTTGAGTGAAGCAGATATTTTTGTTTAAAAGACAGACAGCCGAGAAACAGTTATTTGATCCCTGCTGCTTGAGGGACAGTAGGGAAAGAAAGGTATTTTTGTAATCTCGCTTCAGCGTTCCCTGTGCAGCTCAGTTCATACCGTCACAACAAAAACCCAAGCTCTAATAACACACTGCAGCCAACCACAGATACGTTACGAACACCATGCATGGTTGTGACTAACATCCAGCTTCCTTGTGGTGACTTCCAGGCCTGTGACATTTAGATTACTAGACATTTCTTCCAACCTCTGACAATTCCAAGAGTCAGCAGCACACATCTAATAATCAAGTGTCAACCCAGGGACTGCAGGCACTTACTATTATTTACCTGTCTTTCATCACATTTACAGACATGGAGTGAATAAGCACCTTATTAGAAATCCAAAGGCAAAGGATTTAGACTAAATTTAACCTTGCCACCAATTTGCTGTGACCTTGGAAACGTCACTTAGCCTCTGTGAGTCCTTATTTCTTCTTTTTCTTTTCCCTTCATGTTGAGGTTGACCTCAAACCCACCACGTTGTACCATCCTCTCTCAAACTCCTCACAGTCCTTCCTCAGGTCCAGAGCCCTGGCATCCTACACACAGCACCATACCTGGCTCCCGACTTCTTTTCTGCAAAATAAAAATGGAGTTTTGTGTTGCCAGGCCCTGGTTCACCTCCAGTGCCATCAGGGAGTTCTGCTGACTAACAGTTCCTAGAATCCAGTGTTTCCAGAGGCAGGAGGAGCCCGGTTCAAACTCTTCCTTCTGCATTTAAGCCTTGTATAACTTTCCTGAAAGGGCAGTGGGATGTTTACTTAGTTTGAATGGTATAGATGTCAAATATATATATACATATACAAATATATGTATATATATATACATACATACACACACACACAGATATGAAGCAATCTCTATGTCATTAATATTGTCGAAGTTTGTCTTTCACGACACTATCAGAAATATAAACACATTTTTTTCCTTTTTTTGTTTGTTTGTTTGTGTTTTTTTTTGTTTTTGTTTTTGTTTTTTTTTTGTTTTTTTTTCCTCCTTTATTAATTTATTCTTGTTACATCTCAATGGTTATCCCATCCCTTGTATCCTCCCATTCTTCCCTCCCTCCCAATTTCCCCTTATTCCCCTCCCCCATGACTATTCCTGAGGGGGATTACCTCCCCCTCTATATGATCATAGGGTATCAAGTCTCTTCTTGGTAACCTGCTGTCCTTCCTCTGATTGCCACCAGGTCTCCCCGTCCAGGGGACATGGTCAAAGGTGAGGCACCAGAGTATAAACACATTTTTTTTTCAATCTCACCTAAGCTGTTCTTTTACTAAATTTTATTGGATTTGCAGCTAAATTAAAAATAGTTGTTTGTGACTTGGTTAGCAAACACATACTTTTTGAGAAAGCGAACACAATCTGAGAAGACTGTTTTCAGCGTCTGTGCCCACTCACGTCTGCGGATGCTCCTCATTGCTATCTAAGCATCATGGATGGACCACTTGCCAAGTGCCTGCTTCCCCAGCACTGGCAGCCTTGTGTGTAGAAGCTCTCATGTAGACAGCCTTGGGAATGCATATCTGGATTTCTATATGTTTTTCCACAAAAGTCTAACAGATGCATGCAGTCAGATCTTGAGACAGGAAGTGTATTTGGTAGCTTGAGCCTGCTGTCCTTACAGGCTCTGTGTGTCTTCTGTGAAAGACCACATATCACCCCAGTGGACCTGACCTAGTTGAACATAAATGCGCCATTGAGGAGCAACTGACTTCTGAATTAATAAAAGTTATAAATAAATTGGATGGCCTTGTGAAGAGGCTGAACTTGAAGTGCCTTTTAATTAACTATTCTGAAAGCGGTGCAGCAGCCTAGCTGCCCACGTGTGCAGGGAGCTATGAAGTGAAGCTGGTTTGTAGAAGGCAGTTGGATTATCCACGTTTTTTAAGATTAAAAAATAATCTACTCAACATATCAGAGATTTAAGGGAGAGAAAGAAGTGAAAACCATCCTAATAAAAAGGGAAAAATGATTTCCACTCTTTGATGTTGCGATCTCTCTTATGGAAACCTAAAGACTTTATCAAATTCTGTTAGAGCTGAAAATCCAAGTCATAAATATGCGTGTTTCAAAACCAACATGAAAAATGTCGAGTGTTTATACATACAAGTAACAAGCTGTCTGAAAGGGAAGTTAAGAGAACAGTTTTTTACTTACATACTGAAAACTATAAAACACCAATGAAATAATTTTTTAAAAAGTACAAATGTCAGCCGGCCATAGTGGTGCACACCTTTACTCCCAGCACTCAGGAGGCAGAGGAAGGCAATCTCTGTGAGTTCGAGGCCAGCCTGGTCTATAAGTGAGTCCAGAACAGCCAAGGCTACACAGAGAAACCCTGTCTCGAAAAACCTTAAAAAAAAAGTACGCATGTCAAGGTAGTATGTGTTCATGGATTAGAATTAATATTATGAAAATGGCTAGACAGCCTGCATTTATCAGAAGACTCGGTGCAGTCCCAGTAAAAATTCCAGTGTCCTCTTTCAGAAATGAAAGGGGGAAAAGTAAATAAATCAGTTCTGAAATGCACATGAAAACCCTCCCAAAAGTGCCCACATGGTGAGAACAATCTTGAGCAAAAAGAACACAAAGTTGTTCTCCGACTCCATACACAAACTGTGACACATGCCCACATGTATCACACACACACACACACACACACACACACACACACACACACACACATACGCAATTTTAAGAATAAATTGAATACTAATGCAATTATTTATTTATTTTCCTGTATTCAAAAGCAAGGTGCCTTTATTTCTGCAGAAGTCCAGCATGTTGGGATCACCAATTAGACAAAATGGCGATCCCGAGGTGAGCGTTCTGGATCTTTTTAAAGGCGTTCAGGGGAATTCCAAGGGAGAAGTTGGTGACTTTTAATATGATTGGAGCATTCAAACTGAAAAAGCGTGGGCAACCTTAGTCAGTGGTCATAAGACAAGAGATTTCTAGACCTGCAGTAAACTAACCTTGAGCAACCTTTTCGCCCTCAGGCCATGTGGTTAGGCTGTCCCTGATTGGCTGCCTGTTTCCTGAGGTATTCCCAGTAACTGCTGAGCTCATTTCTGAGGAAAGGAGGCTCAGGCCTGCTCCAAGCTAACAAGAACCGAAGCCTGTCATGGAGTCAGCTAGATTTATTTAACCAGGCCTCCTCTTTCCCCCCTTTCCCATGTACCTAAATCAAATCTTTGATTTTTATCAAATTCAATTATTTATTTTTGCATTTTCTACTCTGTTTCATTGGCCAAGGCATGTGATTTTATATCAGTGCTATTGCTGTTCTGGCTATAAATTTTTATATTTAAAAATTTTAAGACTCTCATACATAAATACATATAATTTTTACCTGTCAACTCCTCTTTCCCTTTCAATTTTATGACCTCTTCCTCTGTAATTCTTACTGTTACAGATGTACTATCAATTAAACTATATATTTGGTCATGTGTGTGATAGCCACAGCTTTGTCCTTTTTGCTCAAGACACTGGAATTTTTACTGGAAGTACATTGACTCTTCTGATAAATACGGGCCACCTAGTCTTTCCCATAATATTATTTCTAATCCATGAACATGTGCTATCTTGACATTTGTACTTTAAAAAAAAACACACAGAGAGAAAAAAATGAATGATTTAGCTTATATGAGGAATCTGATAAAAATTGACCCTGTAGGATTAAAATAGAACTGTGGTTACCAGGAGGTTTAATGCAAAGTGAGGAGGGGTGGAAATGAGCAGTTTCAGGTAGACAAGAGGAAATAAGTTAGTTTTGAGAGCTGTTGGACAATGGTGACTGCAGTTGACAATGACTTAGATATTCCAGTGTCACTAAAAGCATAAGATTCAAATGTCTCACCATATATATATATAAGTAAATGGATAATGGCTATCTTCATTAGGTTTGTTTATTCATGCCTCATAATATATTGTATACATTATATTGTCTACAAGGATAATTTTTTAAGCAGGCTACTAGCAAAACAATTTTGGATCCTGAAAATTAGTGATTTTTTTTTCTCTAGTTGAAAATACATAAACAAATTAAAACCCTATGCACAGATCCCTACACTGTTCTGACGATGTCAATCTAGCCCAGAAGTGGAGCACTGGGGCTGGTTGCCACCCAACTAACTTCGCATTTTTGCTTCTTATTCATAAGGTCATAGAATATGTGCCATCGCTGTGACAAGAGCATCTCTATTCCCATTTTGTTGTTCATAGAATATGTGCCATGGTCCTCTGGTCAGTCCTAACAATGGACCCCAGTCTGTGTCCGAATGGTCATTGTCGCTGGGCAGTGTCCACTCCTGTGCCTGCTGGCAAGCTCATTAAGGAATCAGTCACCAGTGGAAGTGGCCACGCACAGAGTAGCGAGGCAAGACCTAGGCCTCACTTCTCTTGATAATATTATCCAGGAAAGAGGAATCTTTCCCAGTTCTTGCTCACCTAAGCTGAATTTTGAGAAGCAACTATAAAGGATAAGACTGAGAATTATAATTGGGTCTTCTGATTTAAAAAAAAAAATTTTAATCCTCCCTTAAAGGTCACTGGATAGGAAGACAGTCTGTGCGTGTATTGAAGAGAAAGCTACAAAGCCGCCCTGCGCAGTCTGCCTGTGCTTGTTGCTGCTCTTCATACCCTCTTTTTGTCACCCACTAACAGACAAAATGAGCTTGAGTCTATGAATTTTCTTATCTCGTCTTTTAAAGGTTTTCGTCAAGGACTTATTTCCAAATGATGACAAATATTTCTAATGTAGAAGAAAAAGGTAGATTGTTTTGTGGAGAGTAGTTGGCTTCTTCACACCTCACAAGGTTAGAAGGTACCTAATTCAACCTGGGACTACAATGCAGTCTTCTTTTTATCAAGTAATGATCTGTGCTGGGCATGGTGGCTTCTGCCTGTAACCCCCACACTCGGGAGGCTGAGGCAGGAGAATTCCTATGACTCTAAGCCAGCATGGACCATAGAGTGAGATCTTCTCTCAAATAAAACTTACAAATGTGATGTTGGCTAAAAGCTAGTTACTGTAGCCACCATATGTATGGTTATGTCAAATAAGTAAATTTTATAAAGTAATCAGAATCATTTCTGACATGTAGTATTCATTTGGTTAGTGTTGGCTATTGTTTTTAATGTAAATTAATGTACATGGCATAATCAAGGAGTGCTTTGCATACATGATACTAAGAAACAAAAATGTAAAAATGCTTAAACTTTTTAATATTTCATTTTCCTTGTCATACCTGGTACTCTAAATATATATGTTAAAGATTATATTATATCTTGTGTAATATGAATTTACTACATTTACAAAATTGAACAATATGCATTTATAGTGAGTATTTTTATTTACATGTTTACAAAATATGGATTAGCTCTGGCTAAATTTCAATTTTTAGTTTCTTAAGTATTAAACTTTATTTTCTATTTCCAGTATAACTTTAGACTAAGTTACTTTCATACTTTTAAAATTCCTTTCTTACCTAAAAATTTGTTTTCTTCCTTTGGGGCGAGAGAGAAGAGTGAAGTTATTTTCAGTTTATAAATATATACATTGAGACTCTGTAAAACCGGGGCAAAGGGAACACCCGGAATTCTGAGGCAGGTCCAGTACAGCAGCCATGGCCAAGCGCTTTGTCCCTGCTTGGGGCTAGGTGGAGGGTACCATGTGCTTCATCCCAGGCTGTTTCCAGAAGCTGAATAAACTCCAGCCCTGCATGTTTTCCACGGCTCCTTATTGTGCCCCTGCGCTTCATTCATCCAATGGATAGTAAATCCCTCCACTTAAAGACAAGAAGAATTCAGTGTTCAGCTGTGGTCTGCTGCACACATGTCCCCTTGCCTTACACTTCCTTTGAACAGAACACAGTAAAATCTATTGTACAGTTCACCGGCGTGCTATTGCTTTGATAGACACCGAGTGACCTAATATACACACTCCAGTGTACTCTAATCTGTGGTCTCCCAGCTCCCACTCGGCAGGAATTCTGAGATGTTGATGGAACCCCGTGATTTAACAGAGCAGCCAGGCTGCCCTTTCACCCTCACACTGGTTCTGACAGCTGCCTGCCATGTGTAGAGAAAAACCTCACAGGCAGAAACCTCGCCACAGAGGAAAGGGCCCTGGGTAAACATACAAGTAAGAGCATGCTGCTACTTTAGAATTAAATTGTTTTTATAAACGGAATTTGCAGTAGAGACATCTAATAACTACAAAACTGTAAGCCCTCCATGTGTGCCAGATACCTTCCCTGGTTAAAAGATAAGCCAGGCTTGGTGGTGAATGCCAGTCACCCCAGCACTTGAAAGTGTGTTAGTACCAGGCCAGCCTGGGCTACAAAGTAAGACCCTGTCTCCAAAAATAAAATAAATTAGTAAAATTAAATTAAATTAAATAAGTAAATAGTGGGCTTGTCCACTCAGTTTCTCTCTCTCTCTCTCTCTTGTCCACTCAGTTTCTCTCTCTCTCTCTCTCTCTCTCTCTCTCTCTCTCTCTCTCTCTCTCTCTCTCTCTCTTTCTCTCTCTCTTCTGGATTAAAACAATTTATGGATGCTCAGGGATTTTGCTCTCAAATAATGGTACAGAGATGAACAGCATCCCCTGGGTTGGATAGGAAACTCCATTTGTATTCAAGCTGTCAATTTAATCCACACTGCCTTTTTACTTTTATCAGGATATTCTTCAGGTAGAAAAGAATGGAAGTTTTAGGCATGACTATCATCCTAAATATAAAGTTATATTATATGGTTAAGGGGGGAAAAATCCCTCCTCGGCCCAAATAGCATTGTGCTTTATAATTCATTCTTTTCACATACAGTACGGCGTGTTATCATGGCTAATGTTCTCCCACCGAGCTGCCGTCATCTTTTGTGCAGCTGTCAGGGTATTAAATTGATGCACCTTCCACATTTGGATAGAGGTCATTATCCTGTCGCCTGGTTGCATTGCCTCTGCTGAGCAGGTTAACTGCTTGAGGTCTTTCATCTAGATAAATGTTTCGCCAGCACTTTGGCTGTGTGATGACATGAGCCATCCGCGGAGGTCGAATAGTGATGCTATGATAAGTTGCTCCCTGTGTGTTCACAGAGCCAGGAAGGGCTAGAGCCCAAACTTCATAATAGGCCTAAAAATAAGGGCAAATGCTCTCACTTTAGCAATTTTTTTTCTGGATTTGAGTCTCTTTTTAAAAAGAAAAAGTTTCTTTTCCTTCTGGAAGGCTCGGTGTAGTGGGGTCATATGTATCCCAGGCTGGCCTCATACTGCTCACGTAGCTTATGCGGACAGTGAATTCCTGCACCCTCCTCCACAGGGCTGAGATTACACCACGCCTTGTTTAGAAAGAAGTTAGTGGTTTTTGGTTTTTAGTTCCAAAATTACGAAGGATCCCACTAAGTTTCTCAGAATCTACCTTTCAGAAATCAGTGTGTTTGTCCAATCGATGGTAGTTAATGTGACATGGTAAACGCCTTGGCTTTGTAATATCTTGAGAAGCAATCTAAAGGCCACAGCATTAGTCGCTTCAGTGCTGCTTTCCACATAGAGAGGTAGTTTTTCAATAAAGACATCCAACAAAGTCCTTCGCCCTCGGTGACAGCTGACCGACTAATTTAAAAAATAACTTCAGCCGTTTATACTGGATTATTTCTGAGGAGTAATACACCAAAGAGGATATAATTTTAAGTGATCTTACTTATCCAAGTAAGTTTTACTACAAAATTATTTTGAGTTCTCAATTTTTAGCTCAACCTTTAGATATCTTTCAAGTTGAACCCAGCATCATTCTCCACAGCTGCCATGACTATAATCATGTTCTGGAAGGTGCTTTTTTGAGTATATGTAAGATTTTGGATCGTACAGGATATGCCAGAATAAACTGCTGTCTGTTTTAGCATTTAAACAGACACCCAACAACCCAAGGAATTAAAGCTCATGGAATTGCATAATTTTAGGTCACGTAAGCCTAATTTTAGCCTTTGATTCTCATGCTTCTGGTTAGCATTGTCATTCTTTAATTGTTTTTTTTTTTCGAAAACTAATCTTTTTTCTTTTTTATTACTAATTTATTCAGATTACAACTCAATTGATATCCTATCACTTGTATCCTCCCATTCCTCCCTCCCTCCCACTTTCACCCTGTTCCCCTCCCCTAGGTCTATGACCCAGGAGACCTCCTCCCCGACTATATGGTCATAGGCTATCAAGTCTCATCTTGGTAGCCTGCTTATTCTTTCACTGAGTGCCACCAGGCCTCCCCACCACAGGGAAGTGGTCAAATATGGGGCACCAGAGTCCATGTCAGAGTCAGTCCCCGCTCTCCACACAACTATGGAGAATGTCCTGTCCATTGGATAGATCAAAGTAGAGTTTCAATGTTTACTACTTATATTGTCCTTGGTTAGTGCAGTAGTCTGAGCAGACCTTCCTGGGCCCTGACCCACCCGTCATGATGTCACTCTTAAATGCACAGGATTGTTTCCAACAGTTGGCTAGGCTTCCAGTTGTTATGATTAAAAGTCACCTGTGTGTGATCCTTGAACTTCTATCATAAAACAGAATTTAAAGGCTGCTTAGAGAGTGGCATCTTATTGGACACGGAGACAGAGAATTCATAAATAGTGAAAGGCTTATTATCCATTTCCACAGTAACTCTTAGTGTGTGCGGAACAGGCGTGAGTGAGACAGCGGGTCTTCCCTTCACTGATAGACTACCTGCGCCCTGTCCCTTTCCCTAAATCATGTAATCATCCACACATTGCCCAGCCCAGGATGCTCAGCATCCTCCATGACCTCTGACCTCCCTGTCTTCTTGACCTGACACTAAGGCCTGCCAATCTGCTTCCAAGCACTATGTTTAACTTCTCTTCTCTACTCCCCACTCTCTTCTTGCCTTGAGATCCTTT
Organism: Acomys minous; assembly: GCF_964271855.1. Classification (NCBI taxonomy): domain Eukaryota; kingdom Metazoa; phylum Chordata; class Mammalia; order Rodentia; family Muridae; genus Acomys; species Acomys minous. The sequence continues at coordinate 24,070,128 of NC_140487.1, read as the reverse complement.
CTGTCCATCTTGTGCATCCTTGACTGTCCCCGTCCCTGATGATTCCTGTTCCTTACCACCTTCCCTCTTTTTCACCGCTAAGATAAGCTTCTTTGCCCAGTGTCCATCGGGCAGGTGGACTCCTACTTGGATATATTATAGTGGGCTCCATCTGCTAGGAAGTTAAAGAGTCAGATTCCCAAGTAAACCAGCTTTGGTTCATCTTTCCTACTAAGTCCTGAAACTTACTGTGTTCTCGCGAAGGGCCTGCCACACTGGACATGTGTGCTCTTCCGTCCCTCCCATGTCTGGACATGTGTGCTCTTCCGTCCCTCCCATGTCTGGACATGTGTGCTCTTCCGTCCCTCCCATGTCTGGACATGTGTGCTCTTCCATCCCTCCCATGTCTGGACATGTGTGCTCTTCCGTCCCTCCCATGTCTGGACATGTGTGCTCTTCCGTCCCTCCCATGTCTGGACATGTGTGCTCTTCCGTCCCTCCCATGTCTGGACATGTGTGCTCTTCCGTCCCTCCCATGTCTGGACATGTGTGCTCTTCCGTCCCTCCCATGTCTGGACATGTGTGCTCTTCCGTCCCTCCCATGTCTGGACATGTGTGCTCTTCCGTCCCTCCCATGTCTGGACATGTGTGCTCTTCCGTCCCTCCCATGTCTGGACATGTGTGCTCTTCCGTCCCTCCCATGTCTGGACATGTGTGCTCTTCCGTCCCTCCCATGTCTGGACATGTGTGCTCTTCCGTCCCTCCCATGTCTGGACATGTGTGCTCTTCTGTCCCTTCCATGTCTGGACATGTGTGCTCTTCCATTCCTCCCATGTCTGGACATGTGTGCTCTTCCATTCCTCCCATGTCTGGACATGTGTGCTCTTCCATTCCTCCCAAGTCTGGACATGTGTGCTCTTCCGTCCCTCCCATGTCTGGACATGTGTGCTCTTCCGTCCCTCCCATGTCTGGACATATGTGCTCTTCCATTCCTCCCAAGTCTGGACATGTGTGCTCTTCCGTCCCTCCCATGTCTGGACATGTGTGCTCTTCCGTCCCTCCCATGTCTGGACATGTGTGCTCTTCCATCCCTCCCATGTCTGGACATGTGTGCTCTTCTGTCCTTCCCATGTCTGGACATGTGTGCTCTTCTGTCCCTCCCATGTCTGGACATGTGTGCTCTTCTGTCCCTCCCATGTCTGGAAATGCCCTTGTTCCCTTGCAGTTAGTTCTTCAAAAGGTTTTTTTTTTTTAAGTTTCCATGAAGGGGTATCTTTTATTTCTCTCTTCCTTCGTCACCAGCTATCTTACATATATCATATATCACGTTTTGCTTTAAGTCATTTTATGTCTACCCTATGAAAGTGTGAACCATGGGAGCCTTGAGATGACAAATTAGAAACTGGACCAATAGGTGTATAAGTGCCCAGAAAGCATCCCCCAGCATGCATCTGGGTTCATTATGTTGGTGGATGCTGTTCTTCCCAAGGTACATCAGCCCACCTGGGGAGGGGGAAAGCCACCTTCATCTACCTCACTAGAAGTATATATTTTCAGGAAAAGTTTGGTTTCATGTTCAATAATTATTATTTTTTTCTTTTGAAACATGTTTGATAAGTAACATACCAATTGTGTTTATTAATGGTAATTCAACTCTGAGGAAAATTTCACATTTTAATCATATTGGTTTTTTAATCAACTACTGTGTGTGTGTGTGTGTGTGTGTGTGTGTGTGTGTGTGTGTGTGTGTATGTATGTGGAGGTTAGAGGACAATTTACAGGAAGGACCAAGTTCTCTCCTTTCACCTCATGGGTCCAGGGTGGGTACATAGGTCATCAGGCCTGGCACCAAGCACCTTTAACAACTAAACAATTTTGTCAGCCCTTTCTTGGACATTTTAAATTAGTTTTAAATGTATGTTCAGATTTATAATATGGAGTATAATATAGTGTTAAATTGTATTGAACAGTATCTCCACATCCTTGGTTTTAATTACCTGCAATCAACTACAGCCAAAAAAAATATAAAATGGAAAATTCCAAAATCAAATCCAAAATTCTAAAATTCCAAAATTTTAGAGTGCATGCTATGCTAAGAAGTATGATGAAAAAGTCACATGGCTTCCGGCTGCATCCTGGCCAGGAAGTGAGTCATCCCTTTGCACAGTGTATCCACAGTGTATAGACTGCTCACCCATTAGTCTCTTCTCACCCAATTCTACTATCAGTTCAACTCTGCTTTGTCACAGTGCTTGTGTTCATATGACACCGTTTTCACTTAACAAGGTGTCCTGGGCACAAGAGCAGTAATGAGCAGTAATGCCAGCATTTTCATCACAGCCTACTGTAGAGGTTATTCTCTGTGTCTCATTTTGTACTGGCCATTATAGATGTATGTGTAGGAGAAAAAAAAATATTTGAAGAGATCTGGCACTATCCAAAACTCTAGACATTCCCTTGGTGTTTTAGCATGTGTATCTACAAATAAGGATGGCTATTATGTCAGGATATAATTCTGTGAAGTATATTGAGAGTACTATATCATACAAGCTTTTCAACAGTTAAAGAGTAATTTACTCATGTACTTTTTAAACTGTGGTGCTGAACAGCAAACCTGGAGCCTTACACATACCAGGCAAGTGCTTTAACCACGGAGCTTCATCCCCAGTCAGCCTATGACTTTTCATTTTAGTTTGTATAGAATGTAGGCAGTTCCATCTTATTCCTGCAAAACATGGGTTTGAACGTTTTTTACTGCTGAGTGTGATGACAGTGGGGGGCTTGTTATCTATGGCCTTTATTATGCTAAGACACATTCCTTCTGCATGAGTTTGCTGAGAGTTGTTATCATGAAAGGATGTTAAGCACTATTAAATTCTGAAATAATTTGGGGAGATTTATTTACTTATATTTTTATGTGTATGGGTGCTTTGCCTGCATGTGTACCTGTGTGCCATGTGCATGCAGTATCCATGGAGACCAGAAGAAGCATTGTATCCTTTTAGAATTGTAGTTACAGAGAGTTGTTAGCCACCATGTGGGTATTGGGACTTGAACCCAGGACCTTCAGAAGTGTAGTCAATGCCCTTAACCACTGAGCCATTTCTCCAACCCCCTGCTAAAATCTTTTCTTCTTCTTCTTCTTCTTCTTCTTCTTCTTCTTCTTCTTCTTCTTCTTCTTCTTCTTCTTCTTCTTCTTCTCCTTTATAATAATGATATGTGCTTCTTTCATATTCTTATTGTGGTACATTTTTTGGATCTGGTCTTACTGTATTGGCCAGGCTACCTCAAACCGGCAATCCTTTTTGCAAATGCTGGCCTTATAGGTGTGCGCCACCGTACCAGTCTACTCATGTGCCTTCTTTTTTTCTTTCTTTCTTTTGTGAGACAGGGTCTCACTATGTGGTCCTGGCTAGCTTGAAACTCAACATGTAGACCAGGCTGGCATCAAATTCACAGAGATCCTCCTGACTCTGTCTCCTGAGTGTTGAGATTAAGGCACGAATGACCCGGCCAAGCTATTCACATGCTTTTAAAATACAGGAGAATCAATAAAATCTTCATATTCCACTACACCCATTTAAAAAATATCAGTCTTATTTTCAAATAAAATATTTGTTTTAAAGTGCCAATTTTTTTTAAACCCAAATATTTTCAGTCTTTACTATTTACAACTACGATTTTAAAAATTCTGCTTTGACTAGAAAATGTGCAGATACTTAAATAGAGGTCTAACAGATTAATGAAAACATAAATAAAGAGCCGGGCATGGTGAGGCATTCGGGAGGCAGAGGCAGGCGGATCACTGTGAGTTTGAGGCCAGCCTGCTCTACAAAGTGAGTCCAGGACAGTCAAGACTACACAGAGAAACCCTGTCTTGAAAACAACAACAACAAAACATAAATAAAACACTAAGCAAAAATGAATGAGAGCTATTAAGTGACCATAATCTAACCCAGGGAGGGCTGAACAGATGTGGAAAATGTTTATCTCCTGTATCATCTTATCATTTGATTTTAGTGCCATAGATGGATAGGGAGACAGCCCACCCCCATCTCAAATATAAAACCATGCGTATTGAAAGGCCGGCAGCGACCACCCAAGACCAGGACTTCTGTAACTATGTAACTGCCAGTGAGGCAAAGGGCCTGCTTAATCTCAAGTGGTAGCAAGTTTTGAAGGCTTCTCATGAAAGTATGAACCCTCCTCTTCCTTGCTTTGTTGTTTACTGTCCTTCCCGATGATCTAAGCATGAAAGAAGCTGGGTCAAGAGGCTAGTGTTTTTATTTGAATTTAGAACTATTCAGTAGTTAAATCGGCGACAGCCCACACCATCTAGAAACAGGCAGATTTCTGCTCCTGCATTCTTTTTCTTGTACTCCAATACAAAAAGCTTGAGGCCGTTGTGTGAAATGAGTAAGATTACTTTTAATGGATCTAGACTGTATGGATCCACAATTATAGGATTAACACAACAAGGATTCCTCTTCACCTTTGTGTGTGTGTGTGTGTGTGTGTGTGTGTGTGTGTGTGTGTGCGCGCGCGCGCGTAATCATATGAAAGAACACAAGTGTGTGTGTGTGTGTGTGTGCACTTGTTTGTCTGTGCCTGTGGAGGTTGACTGTCTTCTTCAGTTGCTCTCCATTTTATTGACTGAGGTACCATCTTTTTTTTTTTTTTTTAATGGGGCTGGGAATCCAAAGTCCAGTAGTATTCCTGCTTGCACAGCAAGTCATACTACTGCGCCATCTCCCCAGCCCCCACGTTTTTGTTTGTTTGTTTGTTTGTTTCATTTTGTTTTGTTTTGATTTGATTTGGTTTTTTATTTTATTTTTTTAGAAAACTGTATTTAGAGTGATGGAACCCTACGTACACAACGTTAATGCTTTTCCCCTTGGCCATCACCCATTTTCCCCATCCTCCTCAGACAATTTCACCAACAAATGCAAGTCAGCTGTTACATTTTAAACTATTTTACAATGTATTTTTATACATAGTTGACTTTTTTATTATTTTTAATTATGAGTTTGGGTATTTGAATGTGAATCCAGGTATCCATGGAGACCAGAGGCTTAGGAACCCACTAGAGTTAGGGTGATAGGTGACTATATGCTGCCTGCTGTGTGTAATGGGAACAGAACTCAGCTCCTCACCAGACCAGTTTACATTCTTTCCTTTTGAGCATCTCTCTGGCCCTGAGACTACCATCTACCAACATAATCGCACTACTGTAATTGCTCCCAATTTCACCATTTCCCTAGAAGCACTGAATAGTCATTTAAGTCGCATTTACTTTTCTAACAGTGTCCTGTGTATATCAGATTTTGGTTTTCTCAAGTCAGATCTACCTCACCCTCCTCTGCTTCCCCGACCTCTGACCTCCTCTTGTTCTTCTCCTTCTGTTTGCCTTTGGGCTGAGAAAACCAAGTCGATTGTTCTCGAGGTTCGCCCACAGTCCGTTTTGCTGTTTGCATTCTTGCTGTATCCTTTAACACCTTCTCGTCTCTCGTGTTTTTTATAAACTAGTGCTCCATTTTAATCAGCAAAATACTTGGAGATAATGAAATGGTATTCCTCCATAGCTTTCTATACTTGTTTATAACCATCTGGCTTTGCAAAATAATGCCACTGTAAGTTGTTAATTTCTTATTAGTTTATAAACTAAAATATTTCCATACATAAAAATTTCTCTTTGTTGATCATTTTGCCACCCCAAGGAACTCTTAATATAGAAAACCAAAATAATAGCTAACTTTCTCTTCTCAATGAATTACAATACAGACAACCTTACTCTCAGCACTTGGGAGGCAGAGGCAGAGGGATCTCTGTGAGTGAGTTCCAGGCCAGTCATGGCTACATAATAAGACCGTGACTCAAAACAAAACAAAACAAATCAAAACAAAACAAAACACAAAAACAAAGGAGAAAATGTATCTTCCCAAGGTGATGAACTTGTTTTGATTTGTCCTTGGGGCAGGCTGCTTGTCTCTCACTGTGATAAGACACTAATAATCTCTAGTGGCTCCTTGCACTGTTATAGGTCGAGATGCCCCAGATCTATGCTTCTCATGCACCAGGCATGGAGTTAGCCTTTGACATGGAAGGCACACACTGGCCCTGGGCTGATTAGGACATGGGTTATGATGTGCTTGTATGCTTTGAATATGAAGCAGTGACTGTACGGACAGTTTCCTTCTGACTTCGCCGGCTTCAGAGTGTTCTCCCCTTTCTACATGCCAAATCCTAGCCAGAATGTTACCCACCCAGTCGTCCCACTTGGCAGAGTAACCTTGTAATGACAATATGATTCTTATAAATAGCTTAAGAATTCCACTCCCTTCATTCCTCATGTTATAGTTATTTGTTTTTATTCAGACACATGCATGGAACATAGACTGCACACACAGACAAGTTGTAGCATAACTGCCAAACTCTTATGCTTTAAAACCACTCAGAACAATTTACTCTCTACATTGCCAACCGGTTAAACAGGTTTATTAACATTTTAAAGATTACCTTTTAATTTATATATATTCTTCTTAGCCATGAAACCATGGTTTCAGTTCCCTACAGCCAACCATAAGCCCCAAAGTATTAAGTGGAACATTCAAGAAATAGTTCCTAAGTGTTAAATCATGTGTTTTGCTGAGCAGCAGGGTAAAATTTTGCCCTTGAATCATCTTATTCTCCCCGCTTCCCCAGCATCCCTCGGGTTGAATGTCATCCCTGCCTTTGTGTAGTATCTGTTATCGGTTCAATAGACACTTGGTTATCAATCAAATATCTCAGTTTTGTTGGTGTTTAGGTAATTCTTACTTTACATTGAATAGTCACAAAACACAAAAGTAGTGAGGCATTGTGGGTGTCCAAGAAAACATGCTAAAAGATGCTAATTCTACCATTAATGACAAGGCTGTAGGAAACAGGAAAAATTCTAGTGTGTTTAGAATTTAATCAGATCCGCAATTTCAGGCATCCACCGGAAGCCGTGCAAACTATTCCTCTGGGAGAATAGGATTCCTGCGTGGTGAGGTAAATTTACATTCTTGAAGTCAGATCTATGAAACGAGATATATTCAGAAAATCTACCCACCCCTGCCTCCCCCTTGCTTTTCCTAGACTTTGTGGTATGCCGTCCACTAAGTAATGCCTGCATGGCGACCCTTCCACTAAGCCACCATTTGTGTTAAAGTAATATAAGGAGGAGAGGAGCAAGGAAAGGAGTTGGACATCTTTATAATAGAAACAAATCTATCTGTATGTAGGACTTGTCTACTTAGATGAACGTCAGTATGCTTCTGTTGAGGGCACAAGAGCCACACCACTAAAAGTAGTGTGAGAATTTGAAAAAATCAAAAGGGGGAGAAAATAGATGGAAACCATGCTTATCTGTGAGGGAAGGATCCATACAATTATAAGATTCATATTGTAAAAACCTAATTTTGAATCGAGAGGTTCACCAAAGATTTGGGTTTTTTTCCTAGCTTTTTTTTTTTTAACTTACAGCTTTTTATATGAAAATACTGAGGAATACATTTTGCCCTGGAGAAAGGAAGAGAGAGGGAGAGGAAGAGAGAGACAGAGACAGAGAGACAGAGACAGAGAGAGAGACAGAGAGAGAGAGAGAGAGAGAGAGAGACAGAGACAGAGACAGAGAGAGAGACAGAGAGACAGAGACAGAGAGAGAGACACAGAGAGAGAGAGAGAGACAGAGAGAGAGAGAAAGAGAGAGAGAGAGGTGGGGGAGGGGAGGTGTATTCACTGCCTTAGCTGTGGAGAGCTCTTCAGAGCCTACAATGAGAATACTAGCTCTAAGACTCAGGCCCCACACCTCCAATGCCTGGTTGGTTCCTATGGGATCTCATTTAGCTACAAGATAGGAGATTCAAAGCTTTTTTTTTTTTAAGTAATTAAGAAAAATTCTTTCTATTACAAGTAAAAAGCAGATTGTTTCCATTAACTTTACGAGTGAGTTCATTTTTGTTGGCTTAAACACTAGGCCTGGGTTGGGGTGGCGCACAGCGGGAGGGAGGTCTGACTGAAACAGCACAGTGTCTGTTTCTGTCACAGGCATGCCTTGCCTTAGTGTCTTTGTGGCCAACACAGCACACTCAGCCTTTCTTTCCTCAGAGTCCCACTGGGTTCTCGGGGGTAGGAGGTGCTGCTCTATTCTTCTATGTTTCCAGTCAGCGTCCCAAGCTCACCCATCAGCTGCCTCTACCTGCCCAGCTCTCCATCTGCCAACATCTCACTCTTGAGTTCCTGTGGGACTTTCTCCATCCTAACTGAACAGCACATTCTGAGTGCTTGCTGACTCTCTTTTGCTTTCCTGTGCTCTGAACAGTGGTACATGAGTCTTCCAAAGTGCTGTTTACATAGTGTTTCCCTTCCTTCACCGGTCTGACTTTTCATACCTTTCCCAACCTGAATCTCTCCTACTATCATTACCCCACAAAATCCCATTTTCCATGCTCAGGCCAAATTCCATCTCTCTGACTGTTGTTACCTGAATTTTACTTAGAGTCAAATTGTAGGACGTTCAACCATCATTTTGTACTGGATTGCTGTAATCTTTTCTATTACTGGAGGGAAGAAACACAAGAAAAAAAATGCTGTGTCAGATATATTACTGTACAGAAGCATCCTATTGCTTTACAAAAATGAACCATCTCCTACCACACAGTGTGAGTCAGCTCACATCATATCCAGGTAGAAAACACAGACCATGGGTTCTGGAGCAATAAAACCTGGGAGTAAGTTTCAGTTTTGTCACTTGTAAGAAGTTTGAAGTTCACCCTGTGTTTTGTCCACTTTTATCTTTCATTGGATTAAAAAGTCAAGAGATAACATCACCAGTCAGTAAAAGAAGTATAGGAAAAGATGCAATTTTTTTCCTGTAAGAATTTGTGATCCAAATTAGACATGATGGGTGCTGAATCATTCAGGCAAGCTAGGTTTTTCTATGGCTTAATACCAGAAATGCCTATTTCTCACTCATGATACATGTCCAGATAGGTCATTGTTTACTAAGAGACACAGCCAACTCAGGCTCCATATTCACAAAGTGCTGACATTGTCCCCTTGGTAATAAGATTTACCAATATGGATACGTATAGCCACCTAATTCTGTCTTGTGGATAAACACAGTTCATTAGATGCTCCTGTCAGTGTCTATTGTTCCATTTCCAAAAGATGAGGGGAAGGCAAGCCAGAGGCCAGAGATCTGGGAAGTATTGAGTGTCATTACTGATTGCCAAGCCATTGCAGGTCTAACTGATCTTGGTAAGGAGCAATCCCTGTGGGGAACCATCTTCAGCAGCAAGTATGTCAGGGAAAAAAGCTATAGTGGACATAACTTCCTACACTATCAACAGTCGTCCTCAGAACCCCACAGAAGGTTTTGCTGTAACCCTAAGCATCACTCAGAAAAGCCTCTCTGACTGTCATGGAGCTCAGACAATGGGGTCCTTGGCACAGCTGTGCCCAAGTCAAACAATACGTGCCCACTCAGGATTCCTCTACTCTCCACAACAGAATGATGAGCAAATGTTAGAGACGAGATGGTATTACACTCTTTTAGAGGTGGGTGAGATGAGTTGGAACTCATTCTTTGTCATTTTCTTTAGTCTCAGAGAGATCAAGAAAGATTTCCAAAAGAGAAAAGACAAGTCTGGAGAACGAACAGCGGACTCCTGTTCAGGCTTGGAAGGGGCGTAGCCCGCAGACGTCAGTAGAACAGGCAGTGAGAAGAGGGGCAGGGTGGCATCACAGCGAAATGAGCTGCCTCTCAGGTGTCACTACACATCAGTCACACATTTAGGCCAGAAGAGGGTAGCAAACTGCAGCCTACGTGACTTCACCCTCACTTACCTGTGGCCATCAAAGGAGGGAGCCTCCACACGTAAACAACCCAGAAGCCTCTATGGCCCACCTTAGGCTCCATTCCCAGTATTACTTCTTGTATGCTATAACTGGGCTCACTATCCAGTACTGAGGTAGATAATGCTTTGACCCTGTATGGAACCTGGTGTTTCTTCCTCACAGCCCAATCCAGGGATATGGAAACCGTGGCTGTCGGGCTGCACGGGCCACTAAAACAACCATATTCACGTTCTGTGTCCACCCCTAGAACATACTGTCTAAAGAGCATTTGATTTTCCTTTAGTTGCTTTTTAAAGCTGACCCTCCTTTATCATTTAATAGAAATGCATGAAAGTTGTACAAAGTTCTGATTTCATTTGGCTCAATTGTAGAAGGGTTTAAGGTTTGAAAATTCGAAGAGGCCCCTATCTACATATTTAGAATTTTTCTTCAACGTATTTCCCCAAAGTATCAAAAACTGGTGTTCAAATGATTGACGTGGAGACGTGACTGTCAGTGTTCTGAAGGAAAAGGAAGGAAGAAGCTTCAAGGAAGATAAATGAGCCATGGATATGCTGCACTTCAACTGGGAAAAAAAAATGCTCAGAAACTTCCATATGCTGTGATTCTGAAACTCTTAGTCTAGTGTTCAAGAGAAGGGATGATATAAATTTTTTAAGGAACTGTGTGGATCAGGGCACTGAAGCAAGCCTGTGCAAATTACCTTGGACTCCCAAGCAAGCAAGCAGATCGGCAGGAGGAACAAGGCAGGGGAGCAGTTAGGTGTGGTTGCCATGGCAACCATATGCTGATTGAAATGTTTGAGAACTCTGTGATTCATACCTGCCTCCACGTTCTCTTCCCCCTTCCCTGGCTCCTGAAGGCTTGAAGTCCTTGGCGTCTCGATGCTACCGAGCCACCTTACAGAGAGATGCCTTGAAACCGGAAGTAGCTATTCTCCTAACAAGGAAGGCACACACAGTGCGTGTACCCGAGAGGAATAGGCTAGGCTAAGATGTAGGTAAAGTTTGGGAGGGAAGTGGAAGTGAGGAGGCTTTCTGGCTGCATACCGGGATGCCGGAGCTCTGGCACGACAAAACCAAAGGATGACCATGAAGACCTGCCGAGCTGGTGGGAGCAGATGTGTGGGAGCAGGAACGAACTTCTCAAGGCCAGAAGAAGCCCTGCTAATAACAAAACCAGAGCTCGTCCAGAGGAGGAAGAGGGCCACCGCTCAACTCGCCCAGCTCCTGCTTTTTCAGCTAGAGAAAGGATTAAAAATACTTACCCTGAAAGGCTGCCCTGAGGCCTGGAGGCGCATTAAATTCTCCCTGGGAACTCAGATGAGCTATTGTCAGCAGTCCTCTCTGTGAGGAGGAAGATGGATGGCCAAACTCAGAACAATTGAAAATGTTTGGCTAATGTTGATTACACACACACACACACACACACACACACACACACACACACAGGAAAATAAACATTTCAAGGTCACTGGTGAAGCCATGAGGAACCTTTTATTTTTATAACCATGTAGTAGAAAGTATAGCCTGCTGGGGAAAAAGGATTGATGTGATTTTTAGTAAAAATGAGTGCTATAGAGCTAATTTCCATTTATTTTTCATCACTGATTCTGATGTTAGTAGAGAGAAAAAGAAGGGGAGAACGAGGGTTTCTCCTTGGAGAAAGCTGTTTTCTAAGTGTCTAAACAGGGACCAGTACCAGTACCCTGTTCCCTCTTGCCTTCACTGGATACACTGTTCTAGGCTTCCCTTCCCTAGAAGGAAAGGTGCAACACGAGTTGAGATTTTTAAAATTATTACTGTTTCCCTTATCTCTGTATGGGGGAGGGGGGCGTTCCTTTGTTCCTTCATGCCCTGACGGCGTGGCATTTCCCTGACACGATGCTGTGGGCGGATGTCCAGCAGACTGGAGGCTGCCCTCGCGATGTTTCAGCACGCTGGCGTCTGGATAGAGATTCTTGTTCTGTAGCCTACGGATCTAGTGGCGGAAGGCAGAGAGGCTCCACGAACTAACTGAAATTACCCGGAGTATTCTGCGTGCGGCTAAGCATGTTGCTTTCATGCGTCTGTCAGTCCATCTGGTTCTGTCACTAACTGAGAAAGCGAAGGAGCGCACTCAGCATGAGCAGCACACTGACCCGTTTATTACCCACTGAAGTTTTAGTGAGGCTAGAAGGAGGAAGTGTGATAGTCAAGAAATCAGCTTTGTTTCCGATATTTATATCCAATTTTGAAGCATTTCATGACCAGAGGTCAAGTCTGTATTGTGCTGGGATATCAGTAGCGAAGAATAACGGTCAAGAGATTCTTATGGCACCGGCGTGTCCTTAGCATAATAGCCCTCCACATAGCAACCGTGATTGGCTGCTTTGTCAGGGTCAGTAGTATTTTCGCTGAAGTTGCCTCTATCAGAACACCGTCGTTTCTGTTACTTGTTTCTGAAGCATCTCACAAACTGTTGCTCAGGGAAGTCCACCGATGCCAATGCCTGGTCTCACCAGAGCCACCATCTCTAATGTATAGACGACACTAACTCGATCAGATCCCAGAGGTCTGGGGGAAAGCTACCAGGTTTTTTTCCCCCTTACATTTTACCCAACATATACCAGCGTCTAAAAACTCAACCGTGTTAGAATTCCTCTTAATAAGGAAGTACTGATAGAGACCAATTTGGCTTTATTATATTAGTCTGAACACATGTGTTTTGTATTCCGTTTGGACAAGAACGTTCAAAAATTAATGATGAGAATTCTGTCGACTGTGGCTCTGAAATGGGGAGGTTGGTGATGCAAACATGACATGAAAGAGTGTTTCTGAGTAGACATTTCAGGTCCAGGCTCATTGCTGGGGCAGCTCCTGCTGGACAACTGGTTCCAGCCGTTGCCAAAGGAATAAAACCAAACTGGCTCACCAGAACTCACTGGGCTCATCTTCTTTTCAATCTATAGACTTTATGCAATCTACTGTCTGCTTAATCATTATGTTTAAATGGAAGTTTGATGATTTCCTCCCCTGTGATAATGGGAAACAACCAAGCGACTAGATTCTTTTTTTTTTTCTTTTTTTAAATTCCAAATGACACCAAGTATTGACCAGACAGAGCTTTTGAGAAGGACTTAACAGAAAGTCATGAGACGTGACAGGTGCTTAGGGTGCAGCCTTAATGCCAGCCGACTGGAAAACAAACAGCGCAACCCAGACAAGACGTGACTTTGTTCTTTAGCGTCCGTGTGAAGAGGAAATCAGATCTTTCTGGGTTGTGTTCCTTACTCACAGGTGTAAAAGAGAAGATGTCACATTCCTGCTCCACTACGATGTCTGGGGTGCTGGGGTGGGGCAAGTCAAAGGGGCACCGTGCTGATTCTCACAATGGGAACTCTGTTCATGTAATGCGTTTGGTGCGTTTGCTTCAGGCTACCACAGAGGACAGCATAAAAGTATAAAGCAGCCCCTAATCCCATGAGCCTAGAGCACCCTGGCTCCTCTCATCGCATTCCCCAGCTCTGTTGCTAGTGGAAGTGAGACACTGACCCCAGGCCTGCCCCTGCTGCTCTTCTTTATTCTGGCGGCAAACCACAGAGCTGTTGGCATGTCAATTGTTCCATACCAGGAGGAAACCAATTGTGTTAATGTGAACGTCTCATTCATCAGACGTTAACAGGCTCCACATTTTTAATGAGCTGCAATTCCTCGTGCAAGATGCACAACCACAGTGGATCAAGACAAGTGATGGAGTGACGATGTTTTCTAATTTAGGGTGGTTGCTCTTTCCAGAGTTTGACGGCATTTCAGAATGCCAAATGCTGCAATTAGAAAGTCTGTCTGAGGTTGTGTGTTAATCAAAAACAGCCGATCATGTCTGAATTATAAAGGATAGCAGAGCAATAAAGATTAGGGTTATTATTTCATTTTCTTCCTTCTGACTTCATAGACAAATGTAAAGAAAGGAGTGAACATGCTATTTATTGAGCACCTGGTGCATCTTCCCGGGGCATGAAAGTCTCCAAATTGTCCCCAAGGGCTATGTTTTGAAAATTATAGTCCTTGGGAGAAAGCTTAATTTCTATGCCCTCATTCATCCTGGACGCTAAATATTTCTCATGGGTAAAATAAAACATTTCAGCATTTAATGTTACAAAACATGGTACTTAGCAATTGCAGGAATCACTGGAAGAAGCGGCTGAAATCTCCAACTTCCTGGTATTTTTTAAAATTAATTTATTCAGATTACATCTCAGTTGTTATCCCTCTTACTTGTCTCTTGTTCCTTCCTCTCTCTCTCTCTCTCTCTCTCTCTCTCTCTCTCTCCATTCCCCTCCCCTAGGTCTGTGACAGAAGGGGACCTCCTCCCCCACCATATGGTCACAGCCTATCAAGTCTAATCTTGGTAGCCTGCCTATTCTTTGATGGCTCAGCGGATAAGAGCACCGACTTCCTGATATCTTAAAGAGGGTATCAGTTGCCTATAGCCCTCAGAGCAGCACCTCAGGAATTCAGGATTGTGAGAGCACATGTCTTTCTCTGGGTTGGGACATGAGGCTCCGCTGCTCAAAGTCCTGCTTTGCTACACATAGCATAAATTTCCAACTCCTGAGCAGGCCAGTAAGGGTTTCTACTCTGCCACCCTGGAGCTTCTCGGCATCCTCACCTCCATTGGCATCCATAGCTGCCATGCAAACACATACCTACTGCATTGGCCACTTGCTGCTTCCCAGTCATTGGCTGGGCAGGATGAACTCCTTCCTCCTTCTCCAGAGACTGTTTGGGCTTACCTTTCTTTCCGTGCTTATTGGTTTGTTTGGTTTTTTTTTTTTATGTGTATGTGTGGTGTGCCTATGTGGGTATACTTGTTCATATGTGTGAGCACACAGATGTATCCTGTGCAGGTGTTTCCATTAATTGCCCTCTGATTTGTATTTACTGAGGCAGGGCCCCACACTGAAACCTGGAGCTTGCCAAGTTCAGCTACTCTAACTAGCCGGCTTGTCCAGTGACACCTTGTCTCTGCCTCCCACGTGCTGGGATGACACTCGCCCTCCATGCCTGCTCAGATTTTAATGAATTCTGGGAATCTCACATCCAGTCCTCGTGCTCATATGGCAAGAACTTTATCAACTGTGCCACCTCCCCATCCCCTGGTCTTTCTGCCAATTCTGACTCACAATTCTTCTTCACTGTGTTGGCAGTCGTAGAATGATGCTTACACATCCCATTTGGACATGGGGGCTAGTCATTTTCCTGGCCACAGTCTAAGCATCGTACAGCCCTGATACATGTTTGAGGACCTACAAAAGGCAAAAGGATCCTGGCTGGCTGTGTTTGGCTGTGTCCTATAGCATGAAATAGTCCAATCGCTAGTGTCAAGGGACATTACCGAACAGCTATCCCGCAACACTTCTGGAGACACGGGTTTCAGGTCTCTCAGACCAGTTCAAGTGTATGCATATGTTTCAGATCGCCATCGGGGGCTTTGCCTTAGAAGCAAGTCCTGGCATTATCCTCCCTTTAGACCTTAAAACTATACTGTGCTTAAAAACAGATGCCCAGAGCAGAGCGTGGTGGTTCCTGTTTGCAGTCCCAGCATTTTGAATGGTGACCGAGGAGGAATACAAAGTGGTATGACAAGGAAAAACAAAAACAAAACAAATAAAAACAATGTTGTGGGTTTTTTTGTTTGGTTGGTTTTTTGTTTTGTTTCCGGGAAAAGCGATGCTTAGTAAGTGTTTCCTGAGGGAGTTTGGGTGTGAGTTGGCTGGTGGCACTCCCTTACCACTTCCGTGTAGCACACTACACAGGCCTGCATGAACTCCAGTCAATGGTTCTACAGAAAGTTCCTCTGTGGAACTGTAGAGAGGAGCATGTTGATGGCCATGACCTAAAAGCATGGTACGGAATGTGACAGACTCATAAAAAGAGAGGACTCCAAAAACAGAGCCAAAGGAGAGGAGGGAAAACTCCCAGTTGCATCTGTGGGAGTTGAGATAAGGCACGCACACTGCTGGCCTAGTTGCTGTCTTCTTATCCCTGAGCTTTTTGCCTTTTTTATTCTTTGGCATTGTGGCTCATGTTTTTACCTGGAGACACCAGCATGTTTCTTATTTTCATGCAATAAAGTACCAACCCTGCCATCACTCTTTTCCTAATAAACTTGGAGGCCACCACATATTAATCCAGTTGCTCTCGCCAGGGTCCCCAACTCATTCTGATTTGCCTCGGTCATAAAACAAAATCTCACTTTCATAGGTTCCCCCTCCACCTAGGCAAACTGGGACTCTGTGCCTCTCCAATTCCTGTGATGGTGTGGGCCCTGTTGTCAGTGCCCTGACTACTTAAGCCTGCAGTAGGCTTCCTGCAGGCGGTGTTCCAGAAGGCATAAAGCTAATGACTAAAAGGATTAGAACTTAAAGAAAATTAAGTTATGTGACCTTTTTCTTCTATAGGATATGGTCCTATTTTCTGATTTTTTTAAAAATTAGAATAAATGGTAGAACACTTTGAAAAGGAGAAAATGCCACATGAGTACAAGCACTGGTGTCTATTTCTCACAATAACATGCATGTTCTGAAATTACCTATTTTATAGTTTACCAGGACTATCATAAAACTGCAGCAACTAATGGTGTAATAATATTAAAATACTTCAACATGTAAACTTAATAGCTTGTGACTTTGAAGGGAGTGTGTGTATAATGGAGGATTTTGCTATTTGTGACTGAAGCTTCCACATATCAGCAGTCAGTGGCAAGTCTTTGATGGAGGAAGTATTTATTGCTACTGTTGTAAAGTAGTTTCATGTTGCAAAAGTGGGGAGCTTAGCTATCTGTCCAACATCCCAGAGCAGGGGACCTGCCTTCATCTCTGCAGGCATTTCCTGGTGGGACAAAAAGAAAAAAGTCCAATAAAGCATTCTGCGACAGTGTCACAGTGTTTCCGTGAATATAAACTTATCTAGTATAATGTTACAGTTATGTTCCTAACCTTTAAAGAAAACTCTCTGGCGGGTGGGGCAGAGCAAGAGGCAGACCATTATAAATTTACACAACTTGACAGCACAATGCTCATTCATAACAGATGCAAAAGAGGAACACAAGTTACAAGTGAAAGATGCCTGGTGTGAAGGTTGAGGAACCAAAAGTGATACAAAGGGGGAAATCCCAGAGGATTCAGGCAAGTGGTACAGTTAACAGTCCATCCCAAGACAGAGCCTGTAGCCAAAGCAAACAGAAAAGACGCATGTCAGTAAAAGGACTATGCATGCAGTACCGTGTGCCTCTTTGGCTGAAAGGCAACTGTATGAATGCATTCTGCACATGGCTGTTGTTGCTTCATAATTCACAAGTATAGAATTAGAAAGAAATTTCCCATGAGCCTTCTATACTGACATCATTCTCTGCCAACCAATTATATGTTATCTGTGTATGCTACAGAAATTAATTTTAGCTTTGCAAGTGTTACTAAATATTATAGTTCATCAAGTGGGTTCAAAATTATAGGTGATCATGTATACTAAATCCAAAACCCTAAGCATGTAAACATTTTAGGCAATAATGCTGAATGTGTATTTTAAAAACTAGCAGGTTTATCCAAAGTGTATTCAAACCTCCTCTCAAATATTTTAATTAAAATTCAACGTGGACTGTTGTGCTTGTCTGACTGCTAAATACTATAAGCAGCCTTATAGGATGTGTGTATGTGCTTGTTGTAAATTGTGAAAAATGCTCTCATGGCTGAATTCCATGACATTGCATTTTATTTATTTAGATATATCTTAATAGCCATGTGATGTATAATAAGGGTTAAGGCATCAGAATCCTGTTTAATTAACTTATACTCACTTGGGAACCAGTCACTTGTAAAAGTATGCTGAGCAAATAAAAAAGCTTCAAATAATAAGAAATCCCTGAAAAGAAGAAGCCACCTTTGGTGAAGACTTTTCTGTTGGCTTTGTTATTCAAATGGTTTCAGTAAGATATTTTAGGCCTCATGGAGTTTTTATGTATTTTGTATAGATATAATTATACTTTAATGCATTGGTTTAATATTTAATTTTCTGTAAGTATGTATATTTAAGACATGAATTGTGTCTTGGTTCTGAGAAGACTGCATAGAGCCTCCCATGACCTCCTGGTACTCGAGAAGGTGGGCAGCAGTCCCAAAACTATCCATCTTTTGTCTACATGTGTCTAAAATATGACCAGTGCTTGACATTTGCATAAAGTCGATATAATAAACAGTCACACCATTAAAATAGCACATTCTTTTCAATCAATACTAATTCTCCGTCATATAATGCCTGCCTTTAATGAGGACATCAATAAATGTTTGTTGCTGGTGATGATTATTAAAATGATATGTTAAACCAGTCTCCTCGGTTGAGAAATGCTTTGTTTTTGAGATGTCAGACTTCCAGCCTTGCCTGAAGTTTTTCTAATTAAACTCACCACTTTGGCACAAAAGCTTCAAATGTGCAAAGTTGCTGCAATTAGTGAATTGTGCGTCCATATGGATGTTACCAAACAGCTTTCAACTTAAAGGATTTGGGCTATTTTGAATGATGGGCCTTCTGGTAAGCTTAAAACAAAGCTTGTCTTTCTCTGTATTCGTTTTAATTAATAGTATCTTGCTGGTCTCAAAGACGTGTTCTCGTCTGGAGGGAGGAGACGTGATCATCGTAAACCAGAAACAGCTTACAGAAGTAGGTTTAGCTGTTTTATGCTTCTCCCACCCCTAGAAAGAGTCGATACAGGGCTAGAGAAACTGGAAAACACTGACTAAAGATGTTCTGAAAGAAAAAAAACTGTATTTCTATTTAAATCATAACACGAATTCACTCAGAAACACAGTAAGTTAAACAATTTTCAGATTTTCTGAATTGATTCCAGCATTGATAAAAAAAAAAAAGGTTTTATAAAAACTGATCGTGTGGTATTTGCATGCATACAAAAAAAGAACATGCGTGTGAGTGTGTGCGTGTGTGTGCGTGTGTGTGCATGTGTGTGTGTGTGTGTGTGAGAGAGAGAGAGAGAGAGAGAGAGAGAGAGAGAGAGAGAGAGAGAGAGAGAGATGGGCTTACACAGAATTACTTAACAATTAGTGTCTTATTTGTACATTTAAGCCTGTGCAATAGCAAACTGTGCTTGAAGATGAAATGGACACAAAGATTTATTTTGTTTTTCTTAGTACTTTAAACAGAATGACAGGAAGAGAGCCACAGAGATCTGTTGGTGGCCTTTCCCAGGCAATTTTCTTGTGAAATCTTATAGGCATGAAAGTCAAGGGGAAGGTTCTGAACTTGATTCTCTACAAAACCAGTGTAAGTTTTACAGAGAGTCACACATTTTAGTAAGGGCTCTAACTTCTAAGTCTTTTTCAAACTACTCTCTCAATATGTTTAGAAAAACAGTCTCATGGCCACCAGACTCCACTGACAGGATTCAGATAAGTCCAATTTTAAATACTGACTTAAAAGCCACGCAGTTAAAGTAGTTTCTTAGAAATTAGTGAAATAGTTAGGAATGAAGTGAACATTTTTTAACATCACAGTTATTGTAATTTCCTGGAGCATATAGGAAAATGAATTCATCCAACAGAGCAGAGATTCCTCTGCAGACACTGCGCCACAGCGGGTCTCCCTTTGCTTAATTGTTTTTGTTTGTTTGTTTGTTTTTTGTTCTCTCTCTCTCTCTCCCTCTCTCTCTTGTCTATCATGGAATTGCATTGCCTGAATCCTCTAGATTTGGCACAAAGCCACCCTAATTTTTCCATATTACCTGGATTGTTTTATTTTCTTTTTCCAAGCGTGTAATTAATTACATGCCTGTCTTTAAATGTCCCCTATTTGGGACTCTCCATCTGAGGGGGGGTAGGGGGGTAGGGGGCCACTAACATTAGTTTTACTTTAACTTGTAAACAGATAAAACTAAACTCAATTAAATGATTTTTTTTTTTTTGAGACAGGGTTTCTCTGTATAGTCCTGGCTGTCCTGGAACTCAACTCTGTAGTCCAGGCTGATCTCGCACTTGGAGATCTGCAGGTCTCTGCCTCCGAAGTGCCTGGATTAAAGGCTTTTGCCATCACCTCCCAGCTTATGATATTCCATTTTTAAAAAGAGAACTTAGTTGTTTTCTAGATCATTTTATATAGAATTTGCTGCATGAGGTAGCTTCCTTCCTGTCAAAAGTTAGTGTTTCTTCTCAGTGAAGCAGAGACTTCTTCAGGAGTCTCTGCAATGGAGGGAAAGAATGCCCTCATTTCCTCAGCCACACCTGCAACCCGAGAATTTAAGGAACACATACAGTTGCTTTAATTTTATCACTTTTCTCCAGTGAGGGTTAAGGGGAAATGTTTGTTTGTTTGTCTCTTCCCATAGAGAAAGTCCTTTGAGGAGGGACAGTGAGCAGTCAGGGTGGCAGGGTAGGATGGGGGGGAGGGGTGGGAAGCCCACAATAAAAAATAAACACAAAGCCTTGGAGAGGGTAAATAGGCCAGCGTGAAACACAGGCCGTCTGATGGCATCGAAACGCCCTGATCTGGGGCCTTGGTTCCGCTCTCCCTCCGGCGTGTAAACGCCATGCATGTGTGTAGTGGTGTGTGAATGTACACACAAAGATTTATCAGAGGGCACAGAGGGACTTAGAAAGAGCCGGGCCTGTTTTTAATTTGAGTCTGTTTGCTTGCATTTAGCACTCAGGGGCTTCTGCGTTCAGCTCGCTCAAAAGAGTGATGAAGCGCCCCTTGCTTATGCCTCGAATCAGAAATGCATGAGGTGCAGCTGCAGAGATAATACATTTTCCCCAAAGGCTTTGGCTGAGCAAATTAGGTGTCAATGGGGTGCCCGCGCAGGCAGTACTCTCTCTAATTAGTCTCTTGAGCCTAGTTGGTGGCGGCTATGAGATGATCTAATCAATTGGTCTGTGTCTGATGGTTGGTGCAAAAATCCTACCAGGCAGACTCTCTCCCACAGGTCACCCACCTGCACAGCGGGGCTCCTCATTTCCATTTCTCATCTCCTCCATCACATGATGCTGACAGTTGGTTTTAAGAAAATTGAATCCAAAAAATATCTAGTTCATAGGGCACGTGGGTCAGAACAAAGTTGCATTATGGGTACCAGGGATCCAATTAATTAATATTTATAGCTGAGAAGCTCTATGTAGATACTTCTGAATAAGGATTTTTATCAATTGAATCCAATTTCTTCTTTAAAACATTCATTTTTAGGAAAAAAGCTCATTGTGAGAACTAAAAAGTGGATAGAAATGGTGCCCACCTGGCTTATGATTTACATACCTAGGGGTAGCTGTGCATGCCAACCATCCAGCTTATACTTGGTACTCACTGTTCATTTGGTGTGTGTGTGTGTGTGTGTGTGTGTGTGTGTGTGTGTGTGTGGTGTTTTAATTAGCAACCAAATGCAAGAGGAAGAGTTACATTCATATTTTACTTACCTGTCATGGCATATCTTCATTCCTTCAGTCTATATCCCACCCACGAAATATTTGATTTCGCTTAGATCGCTAAAAATGTGTTTATTGCTTTCTGTGAAAGCTGAAGCTAACGATGCCCAAGGTGAGAGGATGGGCATCCTGTGCTCTGCAAAAGCATCAGGCAGGGTAGATGGCACAATATGAGCTGTTCAGAGTCACTCACAGAGATGGGAGGCATGCTGTCATTGGAACCTCCCATTAATGTCAAAGCCCAAAGCTAAGTGATGGGCTTGCCATAACCATTGTGTTCACATTGACTTGCCAGTTATTGCTAGCGTGTATTAGTCCCTACTGCCTGAGTCTGCTACACCTTAGTAAGGTATATGTTATTCTCCTATAGATTGCAGTCAGGGTCAGGACAACACAAGGCTAAATAAATAGTATCCATGTGTATAAAACATCTTTCATGAACTCAAGAGGACAGTAAACTGTATAGTATCAACATAATTTATCGTTATATGAAGTCATGTATTTTGGAAATGAAATCACATCTTTGGAATATAATATAGTGGAGTAAAAATATGTTTTTCCATACACCAAAGAATAAATTCTGCCCACCATTTTTGACTGGTGGTGTTTGTCAATAATCTTCTTCTCTCTGCCAAGCCAAGTAACTGGCACTGTGGCTGAAAGAGCAGCTTGGTACCAGCTGTCTCAGCAACAAATGCAAGCCCCAGTACAGAGCCGTTCAGCTTCAGGGGAATGTGTCCTTCCCACCCATTCCCATCTTGTCAGATCTTTCCTTTGCACTTCTTGTTCTTCATCAACTACTTACTGTGTGCCTGAGCTACGCTGTGTCACGCTTTGTGTACACAGGGGTTTAATCAGTAATATATTTATGCCACATGCATCTTTAGCTTGCTTCGTCAAAGGAAACACATCAAGAGAGACTAAGTGTCAGTTTCAGGAAGTCCGATTGGGCACCAGGAGAACCAAGCAAAGACTGATTGGTTTGGAGAGAGTCATAAGGGTTCCATGCCTAGGCAAGCAAGCACTGGTTGACTTGGAGTCTCCCTGGAAGACTTGGAGTCTCATTCTGCCTAAACTTCATGCGATAAAAAGGGACACCCCTATCATCTGCTTAATATAAAGGTCAAGTCAAAACTGGTACTGAGATAGGACAAGGTTGCTTGAAATGGAAAGTGTCCTTGAAGTACCGTGGGGACAAGTGGCCTCTCTCCTTGATCTCAAGGACCTGAGAAATGATTTTCATGCGTGACTCAGAATGGGTGCTCATATGAAAGTGCAGATGAAGAAAAGTGCTTTTGCTTTATTTCTCTGGAGGGAGCAGATGGGGGTGGGGCTCTACGAAGTGTTCCATGTAATCACTGTGCTACGGTTGTGACTTCTTTTAGAACATACTTAATAAAGGGGTCTCTAGGCAGAGGTGAGGGGTGGATTCCTGTGGACAGAGAATGCTACATAAAGCAGCAAACATTTGAATCAATGGTGGATGAGTTAGGATTTGGAGGCAGCAAAGGGCTTACCTGCATTATCTGTCCATACCAAGACCTCTCCAGAAACGTGATAGAATATTTAGATTCCATCCAGGGATTCTCAGGAATAGCCCTACCTCAGGCCATACCCAAAAGACACAAAATGAATGAAAAAAAAACTGGAATTATAGGAAATCATAGAAGAAAATTTAGGATATAATACCTGTAACTTTAGATTTCACCATGCATTTTTAAGTACAACACTAAAAGTATGAGCAATGAAGTAAAAAACATACATATTTTGAACCTCATCAAAATCCAAAGATATAGTCACTGGCAATCCATACTAGAAAGTTATTTTCAGGTTGTTTATCTGATGAGAAATTAATGTCCCAAGTGCATGAAGCACTGTAACTCAGCAGCAACAGCAAGATAAATCACAAGGTGAGGAAAGAACTTGAGTAGATATTTCTCTGAAGGAAATGAGCTCATAAAAAGGTGTTCAACACCACTAACCATTAGGAAAAGGCAAATCAATAAAAGTAAATCAGCTTACCATAATAGAATAACTATGGTTATAAAACAAAGACTGTTGGCAAGGGTATGGTGAAATTGGAATGCTTCTTTGCTGCAAGTGAGGAAAAACTCTAAAGGTAGAATTTTCATTTGAGCCTGGAATCACACCTTCAGATGTACAAGCCAAAGAAATCAAGTCGGGAATTGGAGCCACCACTCACGGCATCGGTGTTGATAGTAACTTTATTTACAGAAGCCACAGGGCGATACAACTCAAGTATGTATTAGCTGACGGATGGATAAGGGCCATGTGACATAGGCAGAAAACGAGATGTTGCCTGGACATTTTATAAAATAATGAACTACTGATGTATACTACACCATGGTGAACCTCAAAACTGTTATGCTGGTTGAGAGCTGCCAGATGCCACTGGTCACACATTGTCTGATTCCTCTTAGATGACGTATTGAGAATAGGTAACTCCATAGAGACAGAAAGGCACTTGGTGCTAGCCAGGGGGCGGGGCAAGAGACATGACTGCTATAAGTAGTGAAGTGGTGTTGAGTCTCCCTTGAAAGTGGTATGTGTTGAAATTACACAGAGAAGAAGATGGCTGTCTAGATTTGTGAATGGACTAAGTGCCACCAAGCTATACACCTTGAAATGGTTGATTTTGTGTTATATGAATTCCACCTCCATAAAAAAAACTGAAGGGGAGGTTAAAAATCTGAAAAATTATTAGCCTAAGTAAAGATCGGTAGAAGGTAGGGATGTTGTTGTTCTAATGTGTCCGAAATCTGAGAATGGGGCTTTTGCACTGTTGACTCAGGCACAGCTGGGTCACTGCCAGGCAGGGAATGCCCTCAGCGCTGCAGCTCATGGGAGCAGCAATGGGGCAAGTGTGTGTGATGTATCTGAAAGGGCCAAATCTGTGGGAGCAGCGTTGGCCAGGGCTTCTTCTGTGTCCTGCAGGATGACATGATGCTCCTGTAGGTGATGCTAGGCAAGCCTGGCTAGGCAGTGGCCAGGAACATGGTCCTAAGCCTAGCTGAAGAAGGCGTCCTGGTATAGAGTAAAACTGATTCATCAACTCCTTAAACTGTGGGACTTGAACTTGGGAGTCCCACACTTTTCCTAAGTAGGCATTCTCTTTCCTACCAAACGTTCAGCAAAGATGGATAGGAGCTTGGAAAAAGAAATTATGAAAGTTCCTTCATTCTCACCGACCTCTTGCCTTCAATGGGCTTCCATCCTCAAGCTGGGATCCCTGGAGGCACAAAGATTCATGCACGATGCTGGGAAAGGGCTGCCAACTCAGGTCACGCGGGCCAACTCTCATTCTGATGAATCCAACATAACTGAGAATAGACAGCCAAGGAATCACATGCTGATTTTTAAAGACAAGTCTGTGATCCGTTTTCCTTTTTCACATACATAATGGCCAAGATGGTGATCAGTCCTTCTAATCATCTTCCTAGCATTTCAGGCACTTGAGGACCAGCATTGGCCCCAACAGTTTAGGGAAGGAATTTAGCCCATTTAAATTCATGAAATTACGGTATTTCGAGGGAAGAAAATATAGCCTGGATATTAGTTTATCATATTTAAGAAATGTTTCCATAGAGGAAATTGTTCTATCTCAAATGTACATGCCGTGGGCTTAATTTGGCCTGACCAATTTTAATGTCTCAAGTAATCTTGAGGAAATGAACGATGTAAGGTTTCACTTCTTAGTGTAACCATGTTCTCTTTTCCTCCTTCCAGGATTAAGTTGTCATCATTCTGGGAAGAAAAAGAAGAAGAAGGAGAAGAAGAAATAAAAAATAATAGTAAAATAAAAAACACTAATGAAGTGGCCAACAGTGTGAAGGGGGCTCCTGGATCAGCTCCCTTTGGTTCCCTGTGGTGGATTTCACTTCCAAGAAAATTGAAGCTGGCAAGACCCTGTTTTCTCTGCAGTTCATTTAAAACCTTGCACGCATTTGGATACCTTGTGATTTCCAAGAGCTATGTGAAGATTAAGCTTTGCTTCCTGATACGTGGCATGTATTCTTTTCAGTCTTTTGTGTCTGATTCTGTTTGATTTCCCTCTGCCGCACAGTGTCTCTGTGAAGGTTTTTTTTTTTAATGCTTTCAGCAGCCATGTCTTAAATACATTGAGACAACACATTTGGTGTTCACACTTCGTCAGTAATGTGTGCACTTGAAAGCCACACAGTGGCATGAAACAACGTGTGTTTTCTTTGAGAGCCGAGTTCATTCTGCAACCACCAGGAAGAACATTCTTTTTGCTAAAACCAACCCCATGTTTTCTGACTGACTAGACAGCATGGTTGCAGACAGTGGGGCCCTACCTGTTGCTTACCTTTGAGGACGTTTGGAAATGTGGGATTTTTGTTTTTATTGGAAATGCCTACATATTTACATTGGAGACCAGAAGCTTAGCTTGGCATTTCCAATAGCATGACTGCTTCTGAGCAGGTTTTAAGTAGAGAAACAAGCAACAAGGACAAAGACAGGGATGAGTGAAAATTGACTTTTTTTTTAAGCCTGTGGAAAGCACGGCAACTTTTTACATGCATTCTGGGTCTCGTCAATGTCGTTTTATTTCTTTTTAAATCAACTCTGTTATGCTCTGTATTTTTAAACTGGATAAAATAATGATGAATATCATTCTTAAAACTTGGGTGCAAAAAAAAAAAAAACCATCTGTCTGTCAGGGTGAGTCCCAGTAGCAAGTCTTGGCCGATTAATGCTTAAAAAGCAAATTTAAAAATTATCCAGAGTTCAAAGTTTGCTCACTTACAACAAAGGACCTTTGAATTAGTGTTCAGAAACATTCCAAGCCATTCAGAAGGTATCACTGGGTACCAAGCTTTAACCTAGTCTCCTGTAATAACTGTTCAAAGGCAGATCTTACAAGTAACATGGGGAATTTTGCTTTAAAAATAGAAATAGTTAAAAAAAAAAATTCCAGCTTCCCTTGTTTTAAGGAGCTCTGGGACCGTGCAGGATGAAGGCAAGTCTGTGCCACTGGGAGAAAGGAGCTGCTCTAGCATACACTGCCCCTTGATCTGGGGGCAGCTGCCCAGTGCAGGCCACTTCCAGGGGCAACCTCACTGCAGAGCTCCAGTATAGCTGGGCCCAAAGGGCAGTTAGCAAACTTCATGTGAAGCATGCCCTCTGCTCCTCCTGACACAAATCCCCATGGAAACGTGTCTGTGCGCATTGTTCTGTGTTTCACTCCTCCTGAGAAAGAGGGGGGGGGGAAAACCTACAAGCTCGAAATGTGTCACACGTTTTTAGGATCAAGACTAAGAATTGTGATCCAATTTGACAAGGGCTGATTCTTGGATGAGGGGAAAGCTTCTCTGGAGTCAAACCCAGTGTATCCCCTGAGGTAGATCCAGGTTTCTCAACTTTCAAAGGGACTGTCTCTGAGTAGTAGGCATAACCCCAGCCTAGTCATGGGGTCGCTCACTTCAGACACTAAGCAAGGAACTGCTTACGGAATGGTTTGAAAGAAAGCAAAAGACACCCAAGGCGACAGTATCTACTGTTGCTACCTGGGAACCATTTTCATCTCTTTTGTACATTCCTTCCATGGGAAGTCTTTATAGGTATTTTGACTTAAAGTATAATTAAACTGGGAGTTCTTTTAAGTGGGGTGAAAACTTAAGTGTAATTAACAACAGCCTCCCCTGTGATTTGCTTGAATCCTCCATTCATTGGGGCGGGGGTGCGGTGGGGTGGCGCACAACCATGTTTGCATTTCACAAAGTATAAGTCGGAGGAGCTCCATGCCAGTGTTGAAAGGTTCCAAGAATGTAAAGGCAACTAGAGACCCATGTCCTTGTCTAGACAGCGTCTCCTGGGACACAAGACACAACACTGCTCAGTGTGGGGTCTGCCTCAGGACAGGCATACCTCTCAAGTTAAAAGGGTTTAAGTTTCCTGTCCTTGTCATCAAGGAAGGAAATCCAAAGTGTGTCTGCCGCCCCCAACACCCCCCTCCGCCCCAACTCAGCACAGTTATATCCCCCCACCCCCCGCTTTTCTCTTCTGCCCTCTCCAAGGGCGTCATGAAAATCAGCACAGACTGCTGCGTTCATTAACATGTTATTACACTGTTGAGAAAGCACCGGAATGTTTGGTGAGATTATTTTTCTATGACAGCTGGTAAGAATAGCACGTACACCTTGGCATGGCGGTTGGGTCATCTCAGCCTCACGGGCGCACAGTATTTGGAAAGGAAGTTTGGGACCTAGTTTCCATCTTCTGAAGGGGAACAGTTTATTGAATTAAGAAATACAAGATACGTGGATTGCAAAAATGTGTTTGTGCTAGGCAAGAAATTAGAGGTATACGGCAGGGGCAGCTATCTACCCACCATGCACGGATGAGAATCTGTTTCTAGCTCTCAAGTGACTAGAAGTTTCCAAGGGAGCTTGTGGGATTGTAGGAAAACCAGGGACTCTTGGTACCCTTTCCTCAGTGTGTCTATGACAGCCACCGTAATCAGTGCCCTGTGTATGCATTCAAAGCAGACACCCATCTGTGAATAGTCCTGGGTTTGTAATCTTTTGTTATATAAGAGGATGTTTAGGCTGTACATACTGGGGTAGATCACTGCCTGCCCCTATACATAGAAATATGCTGCATAATTGTGCATAACTTCCTTCTCCGTTCCTGGCTTGTAGACAGAGGAAACTGTATGCTAGACTTCAGCTTCCTCATATACCAAACTGAAAAAAATTTAAATCTCAAATGAAATAAGCAATTTCCCGTTCTCACTGCCCCCTTTCACAGCAGCATATATTAGAGGCACATACAAAACCTACATTCTTTGTGAATGGGCTTTCCATTTCTTCTGGTTCCTTTTTCTCTTTTCCACCCTTTGTTTATGTAATGCACTGAGATGTGTACTTTTTTTTTAATGCGGTTAGTACCTCAGATGCTCACAATGCTTCGACATGGCACATAGCGAGGAGAATGGAATATTACATGTTGCATATGTGTTGCCAATTGTACTTTGTCTGTATTATGAAGGATGTAATGGTTTGTCAGATATCATTGTTGTTTTCTGTAACATGATATGGAATAAAGTATAGCCGAATCTGCATATATCAGCTTGCTACTGTTCGGGTGTGTCCAGGGAAGCCGTGTGCCGTATCAAAGAAATGATAGCTCAAGACTCAACAAAGCCCTTGGAAAGAGTGAAACAAGAGACCAGATGCACAGTATATGGGAGTAAGTATGTTCCTGGAAGGTTCCAGAAATCTTGTAAATCATCCCCTTTCTCATTTGGTAGAAACTCCGGGCCCTGTTAGCCAAAGCTGTAAGCTGCAAGTCTCCCTGTGGCCCTGTATTCAGGTTCCCCCCCCCCCCCCGCCACCCCCACCCCCCTGCCGCAGAATGTTCCACTAACGGAGATGCAGTTGGAGCCTATCTAGTTGTTACTTACACCCATATTCATCCTTTATTTCCCTTTCTCTGACCTTACACATATCCGCAGAAGATGGGAGTAGGTGACCCTCTCCTGACATTCTGTAAGATGCTGCAGACTCTCTGAAGGGGCAAGACTGTTCTCAGAGACTGAGCTAAGGTATACCTGAATACCACCTAGAGGGTATCTGTGCCCAGGTGGGCAGGACAGGGCTGGGAGCCCACATTTGGATAGTGACAACTTGGGAGACACATCTCTTTCCTTTTGTCACCGTGTTGGATCTGTCACAACCCCAAGCACACCCACACAGTTTGACAAGTTATTAATAAGGGTCATGACAAATATGGTTGTCAACATACGGAGGGAATTGGTGATTGGAAGATGTTTGCAAGGCTACATCCCACTTAGGAAGAGGCAGGCATCTTGTTTCCTCTGTGCAGACCCCTCCACATGAAGAGCAGGTGGCTCTCCTTCCTTTGCTCTCCTATAGCCACTGGGTTTTCTGTTTTTAAGCACTCCACAAAACCACATTTCCATAGGTCAATGAAATCTGTTTCTTAGCCTGTGTATTCCTCACAAGAGCAGCTCGTGGGAACAGCTGCTTCTCGGTGCCCAGCTGTTCCTGTTGTTTTCCGTAAAGCACAGAGGGCCCTGTGCTAAGGGCAAATGCATTTTGAGATAGTTGTTACCATTTCCTCTGACTGTTGAGATCGGACACTGTATACACGTGGCCTTCACAATAACCGTAGTAGCAATAGTTCGCAAATTTGGGGATCTATAAGTTATTGTAGAAAGTAACTCACGTCACACAGGTGTAAAAAGAAGAACCTGTTCCAAGCAGCAAAATATAGGGTCATCTTTCACTTCCTCACAGCTGCATGACTTCTGTTGGGAGTCATTCCCAGAAGCCTCCACATTGTAGAGCTTGGCTGTGTGCCTCCATTGCTTTAGTCACATGAGTTCTCAATAAACAAAAGGGGAAGGTGACTTATTGGAATCTCAAAAGGCAAAGAAATACGTCTGAGCAACATTTTTAACTTTCTAATTATGGCGACAGAGATGTCAAGCACCCTCTGAGGCCCATAATTACCCAGCATCCCTTCTCTTTTCAGCAGAGGGCTATTCCATCTCTGGCAAGATGTGATGCCTGCTGTCTGAGGCAGGCAGTTAGAGTCTGAAGGACTCTTGTCATTGCTGTTGGCCCCCAGAGTGTAGAGAAACAGGAGGGGAAGGTGTTGCGGCAACTTTATGCCACTGGGTTAGCATGTACAGTCGCTGAATAATGGCAGGCTTTAGAAATGGCTGCAGTGAGAACACGATAGTGGTCCAGCAGCCTGCTGCTACCAGTGGGTGGCGGCGTTATGGGCATTAACTTTGAGAAGCTTTTATAGCAGAGGGGCTAGGATAAAGGACACAAATCAGGGGAAAACTGACAAGATTAAAAAAAACATCCAAGGCCTCGTATTTACTGTTCATCCCCCGTGTGCTCTGTGTGCTGTATTGTCTGCGCCGAGTCGTGCTGAGAAGGAGCCGGGCACAATAATAGCTCAGAGCAGCCTCGCAGTCCTGGAGCCATCCTGTGCCAACGGTGCTGAGAATAGGATTCTGATAAAGTTGTCTTTCCCGCCCCCCCCCCCCGCCCCGTTTTCCTGGGAGATCACCAATAATTATAGAAGGCTACTGCAAAGACAGAATAAGGCTTGCTTCTTGGGGGTGTATCCTGAGAAACAGACTAGCTGAGGTTCCTGCAAAGGTGTGTTCTACATACGCGGCCCTAGGTGGCTTGCGGGACATGCGCACACAGTCCTGAGAAGTCAAGGAACCAAACGTGTCCAAGGTTCCAGCCCACGAGCAGAAGGAAGTTCAAAACTGATGTTGATCTGGTCTTCAACTCCCTGGCTTAGTTTTACAATGAAGCTTAATTATTTAGGGGTTACAATGTTTTTAGATCTAGATAGGTGTTCTAAGTTGATAATGACAATACGTGATGGAGACTGATTTACATTCAGAAGTTTAGACGCACCAAGATAGGAAAGATGTCTTCTTCAAGGCTGTCAGATAGAAACAGCCAAAACGCTAAGACTGACATTTATATAATTCCTGATTGTGTTGCAGTTCTTCTTGCTATAGGTAATCTATTGTATACATGTGTAATAATGGAAATGTATATGTAAAAAATAAAATTAAAAACAAAAAACAAAAAAAACCCCTGATGCTTCTAATAGTGCTATGGTGAGAAACCACAACTTCTTCCTTTCCTCCAGCCTCAGTAACTGCTTTGCTCCCTTAAACGAAAGGCTGTAGTCCACTAAGCTCCCACCAGACACAGGTATGGGACTAGCTTGCCTAACCGTTGAGAAATTCAGAACTTTGTGCAGCCATTTGCTAACCCAGTGGCTTTCAGCCCCGACTCTTGTTGGAATTCCCAGGAAGTTTTCTAAGCACCTCCACCCCAGACCAATTCATTCCAGAACTATTGAGGGTGGAGACCTGGCACTGATTTGTTTTGGGAACTCGACAGGTGATTGTATTGTGCAGGCAGCGTGGGAACTGGTAGACTTCTTTTTCTCCCGCCTGTGGTCCACTGTAGGGACAGGTGGCACTTTCTCTGCAGGGGCCAGAGAGAAATCACTTTTTGCCTTATCAGCCTATTCAGTATGTCACAGCTACCTGCTCTTGTCAGTGTGCTGAGAAAGTGGCCATTCACAACACATGCGTGCAGGGTTCTGATGAGAAAGTTTGCACACTCAGACTTGGGTTTTTATCTAATTTTCACATGCAGAGGACTGATTCCTAGCAAACCCACAGGGAGGCTCACAATCATCTGTAACTCCAGGTCCAGGGGATATGACTCTTTTCTGGCCTCTGTGGGTACTAGGTGCTCACGTGGTGCACATATACACACTCAAGTAAGATATTCATGAAAATAAAATTAAAATAAATGTTTTAGTATATATACTAGTATATATATATATATATATATATATATATATATATATATATATATATATATATATATATTAACACAGAGATCATATACACAATACTGTGGGCAGGAAATGGCCTAGGGACTATAGTTTGTACATCTTGGTTTAGGATGAAGTTAACTTTCTCATTCATGGGAATGACGGTGAATCTCCCAATTTGTACATCATGTAGATCGTATCATTTGAACAGATTCCCAAACTTTTTTCATTTGCCACGCTTTTTTATGTGAAAATTTTTTATAGTACCATGGATATGTAACTATATAAAATAGGTTCACAAATCAAATCAAGCATTTGTTCATAGTACATCATAAATATGTTTATTTTAGGGCTGGGTGGATGGTTCAGCTAGTAGGAGTATATATAGCCAATCCTGACAACCTGGATTTGATCCCTGGAATTTTTGGTACAAAAATAATTTCACCTTTTATTACAATCAAAAGGGAATTAGCATGCTAGTGAGATGAATGTGCTCAGTTATTTTTGCAGAGACAATTACATTTGGGCAGAATAATTAATACTAAAGGACACAGATCCTCTTTAATGATTTTCATTAAAGATTTTGATTTTACTATTGCCAATGCTAAGGATAGAAGTGGAAAATCTATCCTACTCCCAGGGCAAAATTTAACAATTTTTCATGAGTCTCAAATTAACAATGTGGACAGCAATTGCTGAAATCAAATATTCTTAACACAGTGCATTCTAAACATGCTCGTTTTATACTTAGATGTTGCAGTATGGTGGCCTGAAATTACTTAAAGTGTTTTTGCCTCTTTTTTTTATTTTACATGCATGGTTTCTTTGCTGCCATATGTCTGTGTACCACATGCATGCAGGTCTCAGGAAGATAGAAGAGGGTGACAGGTCCTCCAGAAATGCAGTTACAAACAGTTGTTGACTATCATGTAGGTGTTAGGAACCAAACCTGGTCCACTGGAAGAACAGTATGTGTTCTTTTTTTAAATATATTTTATTAATTTATTCATATTATATCTCAATTGTTATCCCATCCCTTGTATCCTCCCATTCCTCCCTCCCTCCCATTTCCCCCTTACTCCCCTCCCCTATGACTGTGACTGAGGGGGACCTCCTCCCCCTGTATATGCTTATATGGTATCAAATCTCTTCTTCGTAGCCTGCTACCCTTCCTCTGAGTGCCACCAGGTCTCCCCATCCAGGGGACGTGGTCAAATATGGGGCACCAGAGTTCATGTGAAAGTCAGACCCCACTCTCCACTTAACTGTGGAGAATGTCCTGTCCATTGGCTAGATTTGTGTAGGGGTTCTAAGTTTACTGCACGTATTGTCCTTGACTGGTGCCATAATTTGAGCAGGACCCCTGGACCCAGATCTGCCCATCATAATGTTCTTCTTGTAAGTTTCTAGAACCCTCTGGATCCTTCTATTTCCCCATTCTCCCATGCTTCTCTCACCTAGAATCCCAATAGGATGTCCTCCCCTCTGTCCCATTTTACTGGTAAGTGAAGACTTTCATGGGACATGCCCCTTGGGCTAGTGTCCAAATATAAGTGAGTATATACCCTTTGACTCTTTCTGCTTCTGGGTTAACTCAATCATTATGATCATTTCTAGTTCAATCCATTTGTCCACAAATTTTGGGAATTCCTTGTTTTTAATAGCTGGGTAGTATTCCATAGTGTAAATGTACCACAGTTTCTTCATCCATTCTTCTACTGAGGGACACTTAGGCTGTTTCCAGGTTCTGGCTATTATGGATAATGTTGCTATGAACATGGTTGAGCAAATGTTCTTGTTGTGTGCTGAAGCATCTTCTGGGTATATTCCAAGGAGTGGAATAGCTGGGTCCTAAGGAAGCCCTGTTCCCAGTTTTCTGAGATAGCACCAGATAGATTTCCAAAGTGGCTGTACTAGTTTGCAGTCCAATCAACAATGAAAGAGTGTTCCTCTCTCTCCACATCCTCGCCATCTGTCCAGCCTTTTAACAGTGTCTTTTCCATAATGAAACCAAGTGGCTCTTAAAAAAGCAGAAAGTTTTCTATGTATAGTAAACAATATAGTTTGTCATATACACTCGTGTCAAGACATCGGTCATTGGCATTGGATGACATGACAGCACGTGCAATACAAAGTGCATATGCATCGAGACCCAAGGCTGTAGTGGAGGTGAACAGGGCAGCACAGATGAGCAGATGCCAGAGATATATTAGATTTCCTCAATATTTTTGACATAATTTTTGGCCATACACTCAGGAAACTAATACTAGTGCCAAATTGGAGGGCCCTGTATTTACAAGACCCCAAATGGGGTCACAGACTCCAGTTAAAGAAGCTGGGGGTTTAAAAGCTAGTTCTGGTAAAGGGGCAGATAAGAACCACTTGTAACATTTGCAAGACCTAGGATCACAGGGAAAATGAAGATCCATATTTTTAACTCCTTGAGATATGACCTCGACTAATAAAATCTTAATGCATTCCAGACTGTCACTTTGAAATACGCCTCCATAATGACCAAGACCAGATTTGCACTTAGAATTCTTGTCTTGGAGTTTCTCATGTCCCAAATCATTTCAAAAATAGCCACATTCACGTATCTTTTTAATCTCTATGTCCTTGTGACTAAAAATGGTATGCTGGTTCGCAAATTAAAAAAAAAAAATAGTGCCACTTAAATGAGACAAATGAGAGTATCACTTTCCTTTTTAAGAAAAGGAAGACTTCAAAGAATGTTAATAAAAGGATAATTTATGCAGCTATCCAGGGTTATACATGAGGCACTTCCTGGTGATGAGAATTGACCTTTGTGCACCAAGACCACGGCTCCTTTACAAGGCTGGCTGCCACTGTCACTTGGAGGGGTTTCCAAATAGTCCAAATGAAATGCAGTAGTTGGGACAGGAGCCCAGGTGCTTTCCAAAATCTCCCCTGATGGTTGCACTGACCACCCCATACAGACTCTATAGGAAAGTTAAAGGTATACTTTCCAATTGGTCTGCTTGCTTCCCTTTCAGATGTTTTTGATCCTCTCCACCTGAAGACTATGTTCATCTGCAAATGGACTGTGATGCACACAAGCTTCAAACTTTCCCACAGTTCTCCTTCAGGCTGCACTTCAAGCTATATGTAAATGTCATGATGGTCCCAATGTACCCCCCAAACCTCCCTTTCCCTTCTATTTACATTTTCTTCATTGCCTCTTATTTACATAGTCTTTCAGCTCTAGGGAATGTTGCTACTTTGCCCCGCTTTGCTTTTCTTCTCACTTTTGTTTAACACACACACACACACACACACACACACACACACACACACACACACTTCTCATCTCCTCGTGTGGCTCCACCCTACTCACTCTTTAAGTCTCATCTTTTCCATTCGTTAGCTTCATGAATGCAGACAAGGCTATCTATCACTCCTGCTTAGGTCACTGTGGTGCTTTGAGTAAAAATTCTAGCATTTGAATACTTGGTCCCCAGTTGATGCTCTCTGGGCTTCGGGGGTGTGGCCTTGCTGGAGGAAGTATGCCACTAGGTATGGGCTTTGAGAGCTTAAGGCCTTGTCCTACTCCAGGTTTGCTTTCGTTGCTTCATGCTTATGGTTCAAGATGTGAACACTCAGCACTTCTGCTCCTGCCGCTGTGCCTGCCACTAGCTGCCATCATGGGCTCTTAAACCCTTTGGAACTGTAAACCCAAACAAATCGTCCCTTCTGTAGGGTTCCTTGACCATCGTGTTTGATCACAGCAAATGGAAAAAAAAAACCTAATAGCTTCACCCTTATCATCCTCTCTTTATTTCTATTATCTCTTCATTCTTCCCCCTTGTAATTCATGCAGTGTGGCAGAGGCTACAAAAATATTCTGCTTTCCTCTAGGACTTGAACATACGGACCACACTTCACATACACATCTCGCAGGGCCCTGGTGTTGCTGAGTGCCTGAGGGTTAGCTGGTAGAAGCTGAACATGGACACTCGTGATCACACCACTCTGCGCCTAGCCTATCAAGCAGACTCTAAAGACTTTTGTGTTCGTTTCTGTCTCATCTTCTTCATGTAACATGGTCGCATTGGAAGCCACAAGGCTAAGAAGATGGGGCAAGAAGAAGTGTGGATGAATTTCTGCTTGAAATGGAACCATAAGATAATCAAAGGAGCCAGGCGTGATGGCGCACGCCTTTAATCCCAGCACTCGGGAGGCAGAGGCAGGCGGATTGCTGTGAGTTCAAGGCCAGCCTGGTCTACAAAGGGAGTCCAGGACAGCCAAGGCTACACAGAGAAACCCTGTCTCAAAAAAAACCAAAAACCAAAAAACAAACAAACAAACAAAAAACCAAAAACAAAAAAATCAAAAAACAAAACAAAAAGATAATCAAAGATATCTTTTAGGGACTTTGTTTGAGCAAGACAAAAAATATGAACTAATTGGAAAAAGTAAAAGAGTACATACTTTAACAATGTATTTGGGAAATAATAGTTGAGTATCTACCATTTATCATGAATGCTCTGAGTGCTGGAAATGGGCTAGGAACAATGCTTCTTTTAAATAATGCTTGAAAACACAGAAGATGGCCTTTGCCAGTGGCGTGTAGCTCACTGGTAGAGTAGATACACAAGGCCATAGGCTCAACCTCTTGCATTGCAAATAAATAAAATTGTAGGAAGTAGTTTCAGGCACTGATGAGTAGTGTTGTGCTGTTTCCTTTGTATTGTAACTACCTATTCATGTGTCCACACATTGGAATCCACCTTAATGGTGAGTGTTAGACCTTTTCCATCTTTCACTGTCTAGATCCTAGAGTAACACTTGACCCAACCTAGGTTTTCAATAAATATTTGTTAAATAAATGAATTTGCGAGAATAAAATAGCAGGCCGGGTGTGGTGGCGCACGCCTTTAATCCCAGCACTCGGGAGGCAGAGGCAGGTGGATCGCTGTGAGTTCGAGGCCAGCCTGGTCTACAAAGTGAGTCCAGGATGGCCAAGGCTACACAGAGAAACCCTGTCTCAAAAAAAAAAAAAAAAGAGAATAAAATAGCAGGACAAATAAAACAGAACCCAAAGAAAGAAAATAAGAAAGGAAATGAATCTACTACTTAAAAATACCTGTGAAGGCTTCCTGAAGGCCTGGTATCCAAACCCATCTTCCGCAAGGGGTTGCTATCTTAACAGAAGCTGCTGAGGTAGGGGAGGAAGTCACACTAAGCTGCAGGAAACAGGGAAATAAACACAAACACTAGGTGTGCTGGTGTGAATCACCCCCATAGACTCGTGTGTGTGTGTGTGTGTGTGTGTGTGTGTGTGTGTGTGTGTGTGTGTGTGTGTGTGTGTGAGTTTGGCCTCAGGAAGTGGCACTATCAGGAGGTGTGGCCTTGTTAGAGGGTGTGTGTCTTTATGGAGGCAGGCTTTGCGGTCTCCTTTGTTCAAGCTACACCCAGTGTGGCGCACCGTTCTCCTTCTGCTGCCTTTGGATCAAGATGCAGAACTCTCACCTTTTTCTCTGTACCATATCTGCCTGCAGACCACCATGCTTCCTGCCATGACAATAGCAGACTAAACCTCCAAAACGGTAAGCTATCTCCAATTAAATGTTTTCTTTTATAAGAGTTGCCAAGGTCATGGTGTCTCTTCACAGCAATAAAACCTAAGATCCTAGGCGTGCAGGATACTTGGGGAAATATTACAGAGCTCGGCTGAGACGATGTGGAAGATGAGATAATAAACCTGGGCCTAGCCTAGAATTCAGGTACCAAAAGGTATGACTCTAATCTTGGGATGCCCCCCACCCCACCCCCCGAAGCAACGACAGGATCAAGACTCTGCTTTGAGAATCTTCACTTTGGCATGGGTCACCTAGTGTCAGTCCTTTCTCCAAACATCTCTCAAATGCCTCCCGGGAGTCAACACTGAGCTGGGCTCTGAAGACAATGAACTGGAGAGACACGGCCCTTCCTTCAGCCTCCATGGGAGAAACCACCGCGCAGACGTTGTGTTCCTGCCAGCAAGGATATAAGTAAAAGTCACAGAAGCACCAGAGAAGATCTGATGCCGCTCCTAGGTTCCAGGCAGGGATTTGGGCTGGGAAAAGGGAGACTGTCTCGGGAAAGGCACAGGAAAGTCTCCTAGGAAACAAGGGCAGTCTTCTGACAAAGAGCCAAAAGAAACACAGAGCAGCAATGGATGCCACAGCCTCCTTCCCTCCTGTCAGGTCAATCCCAGTTCTGAGATTCTGTAGAAGAAACATTAAGGTTTCTGAATTTGCTCCACCAAAGTTAAGTGTTATAATTCAATGTGACTCTCGATTTTTAAAATAGCAAATCTCCCAGGGTAGCATGCACAGGCCTTCCCCCATATCCATCCCCTAACACACACACACACACACACACACACACACACACACACACACACACACACTCCGGAAGCAGTTCGTCCAGACTTACTCATATTATTTCTGCAGCTTGTTCCTAGCATAATTCTGTGCTCCCCAGATAGTTTCAGTAAGTTTCAGTACAGAGAATTTTGCTCCAGGCGCATAGAAAACACACAGAGACGAGCCTATTGGCAAGGGCCTTCCCTGGATCTTCACAAAGCCAGACAAAGTACAGCTCCCAATTCTTTCTCACTTTCTGTGAAGTAATGGGAGAACTACTCACCCTGTGGGCCTCTACTCCCAATGCCACAGTCACACATGCGCTTTGGTACATGTCGTTTACTGGAGCCCCGGTGGAAAGCTGTGCCTGGGGAGAGAGACAGAATCCTCCTTCTGTCTTAGTGTCTATATCCAGGCGAGGTCACGTGCTTTCTGTCACTACAAAAGTAGTGAGCCAACGTGCAAGTCTCTAAAGGACCATTTGAGAAGCCCCGTTACTGCCCAGTCTATGTCAGTTAATGCTGGGGTTTTAGTCATATGTTTATTATAATATTCAGCCCATGTTGTTGGGCAGCTGCATATGGGCTAAAGTGGGGCTCTCTCTCTCTCTCCTTGAAGACTCTGACCACCAGCTGCAGTTTTGTTGGGAGGGAGGTCTCACCGCGAAACCTGGTGCATGCCCATGCCATAAGCCTACAATGACAGCCTGAATGGTGAATTAGTAAGTCTAAGGTCACAATGTTAGTGTGTGGTGCAGCTGGCATCTCAGTCTGGTCCTTTGGGGGTTAGGCTGCACCGCAGAAGCGCAATGCAAATGCTTCCACCAAAGCCACAGAATAAATCCCCAGCTACTAATGACAATGATGTCAGCTTCATATTCAAACCCTGGGACAGAGACTATGAATGGGCACTTTTGTGTTGGTGGCTTAACTCAGGAAATTATCTGCTCTCTGAAGGTTACTTCAAGACTCCAGGAGGCCTTATTAGAACAGTAATGTTTTTCATAAAG
The DNA here is from genome assembly GCF_964271855.1 of Acomys minous. Taxonomy (NCBI): domain Eukaryota; kingdom Metazoa; phylum Chordata; class Mammalia; order Rodentia; family Muridae; genus Acomys; species Acomys minous. Next base: position 24,031,037 of record NC_140487.1, on the reverse strand, counting down.
GACAATGGGATGCTTCCAAATTTAACAACAGTGGGGGAGGGGGAGTAGGAATCAAGCAGCAATTTCTCAGAGTTGCAGCAATTATAAGCTGTGAACCCCAGGATTCACCATCATGCCCCTCCTTCCTGGATGGGCACAGTAGAGTGCCTCCAGCTAAGCTCTCTTATTATTTCAGTGAGCGTCAGGCACAGAACACACCCTAGTCTTGGTGGGTGGCATCAAGGCAGCATTGCCTTCCTGGGACCAGTTCTTTCCCTCCTTGTAGATTCTGAAAGTCAAAGTTGAGAGGCCTCGCCAAGTCTGTGATAGGTCTATATAAGCCTCATTCCTGTCTTTCTAAAAATACACTATATCTGCTCCCATTATGTGCAGCCTGGAGTTTGAAGAGCAGGCGAGAGGCGTGTGGTTTGCATAAGCTAAAAATGAAGCCTGGATATGGGGCTGGCAGAGGTGCCCTGAGTCCCTCCAGTCGGAAGATCTGAAGATGGAAAGATGTGGTCTTGTGAGGCCAAAGTGTGCTGGTAGAGACATCAGAGAAAATTCCAGAAAGAATCAGAATCTCAAGAGAGATTAGCAGTATGCAAAAGTCCCCATCACTGATGCCTAGCCTAAAGCATCTGTATCTGGATTCCAGTGGAAGTCTAAACTCGGACCCTGAAGGTGAGCAAGAAACGAAGGAGGCAGGATGGAGCCTGCAGCTGTGGACTGGAATTTACAGAACAAAGTATGGTGTACTGCTGTTCTGGCAATCCATTTCTATGTGATAGATCACATTAAGCAGTTGGTGTCTTTAACGGGACCTTTATTTTCTTGTACTTTCAGTGGTTTCACAAGGAGCTTATTTAGGTGACTGTGACTTCCACCATTCAATGAAGTCAGGCTGCAATCTGATGGTGGCTCAACTGAGGTCACCTGAGGCTGTGGTAACGGCGCCTGATCTTTGACAGTCAATGCACTGAGTGGTGAACAGCTGGAGCAAAGCCCTCCAGTTTAACATGGTTCCTCGCAAGCTCGATGGCTTCAGGTTAGCTCAACAAGCTTTACAGTCTCAGGGCTCCAAGAGACAACAGCAAAATCACCTTGGCCAGTCTGTCTTTGAAGAAAAGAGAATTGGACCTGAATAGAAATTGTGGTCATGTTATAGAATTAATGGAACTGTGGTCACATACAGGTCATGTACAGGTCACAAGTCATGTATACTGACCCCATACACAAAATACGTTACCCTGTGCTATACTTAGTTTTCTGTTGCTGTGATAAAACACTGAGCAAAAGTAATCTGGGGTCACAGGGTTTATTTTAGCTTACACTTCCGGGCAGTGATCCATCATGTAGGTAAGTCAGAGCAAGACCTTAAGCAGGAATTGAAGCAGAAACCACAGGGCGATGCTACTTATTGGTCTTCTCACTGACTTGCTCAGCTAGCTTTCTTTTATGTAACACAGACCCACCTGCCTAGGGATGGTGCCGCCCACAGTGGGCAGGGCCCTTCCACACCAATGATCATTCACGACCATCTCTTATAGACATGACCACCAGAAAATTCATCAACTGAGCTTCCCTCTTTCCAAGCTAACTCTAAGCTATACGAACCTGACAACAAAAATTAACCATCACACAACACAGCATACAAAGTCCCCAGTATATACCTAGTCTGTATCTATCTCTGGCTTAGGGTCTGGAATCTCATTACATTTGGGGAAGGTGCTATAACCAAGGCTCCTCAGATACAGGTCCTTGTATTTGCTCTGCAATTAACATTCTTTGCTAGAGTCAGCGTAGGACAACCCATACAGGTGTTTCAAAAACAGAGCCCATGCCGTAATCAGTAGTCTGTGACCATTCTGCAGTCAGTCTGCATCTGGGTATTTTCTGTTCTTTGATTAGATCTGTGACTTGTAGAGAGCAATAGACTGATGGGTGGTTTTAGCCCTATTTTCTAAGCTCTTGGTTTTTTTCTCTGAGCTATCCTTCCTTTCCTCCTATAAATGTACCCCAATACTATGGCTGAATAATTTCCCGGAAGAATCTGGGGCCCTGAAACTCCTCTTCATTTTGTACAAAGTCTGTTATCCTTAGTGTTAAATGGCAACACTTGGGGGAGTAACATCACTTTAAAACTCCGTTTCCAGACAATCTTAACGGAAGCCTCTCTATCCAATAAAAACCACAGTGAAAATCCTTCTTCATATATTCTTTTTTTTTTCTGCCTTGGGTCCACCAAAGGCTGCTATGGGATTGCACCCTTAATTTAGATTCTCAGAAACATTTTTTGCCTAATAGACACATCTGAAGTCCACACCCTTCAACTCTTTAGAGGAGCTTGGAGCTGTTTGAAAACCCACAAGGCACCAGATTCATCCTACCTAGGCAAAGAACAGATTCTAGAATCGTGCTATTGCATTCATCTTTGTTTTAGTCTCCTTGACCACCCAGGAGAGAATGAAATAGCCTCACTTTTGAATCCTCAAAGTCTTCACTCTTTCATATTAATTAAGGCTTATTTTGGTCTCATTCTTTCCTCTTCCAATTTAGTAAATCAGCCAGAAGAACCAGAAATAACCTCTGCCATCCTCCCTGGGGGTCTCCTTACTAAATCCTGAGTATTGCACCCTGTGCTTTTCTGATTTCCAGGCCTCCACATAAGACTTTGCACCTCTTCTCCATCAATGTCTGCTTTCCACATTTTCCTCTAATCTCTCATCCACAGCCTCTCCAAAGCCCAATTCACTGTCAGAGGCTTTATGTTTTCTCATGGCAATAGCTCACTTTTAGGTGATATAACAGTTACTCATTGTAAAACAATACTTACAAAATTATTAGCCTGTAACACCCAATATTCAGCTGCTTGTTTAGTATGTCATGATTACTAGCAAACAGCATCCTGAATTGTCTTGAATGGCTCTGGCTCATTACCTGTTGCTGTCTGCTACTGCTAGGATTGGAGCCAACACCCTCTTCACCCATTTCTGGCATACGGGCGGCAATGACTAGAACATCTAGGCGTAGAACTCCTGGGTCCTTTCAGGCATCGCTCTGTCTATGCGACCAGTCTCTCAGTCTGTGGTTCTTAGATTATGTGGTTTTTATTCTCCAAAGGAACATATGAGCATGAGAGAGAAAGGCGGGAGGGGGCGTTGCTTCAATGTCTTTAATAACTGGCCTTGAAAGTCACATAGAATTATTTTTTGTTCCTTCCCTCTTTCTCCAATTCTTTATGCTTAAAGAATTAGAATTGAGTCACCAAGACTAGTGCAGTGTTTAGTGAGAGATGAAAGGGGAAGTAGATTCAGCCCCTTGATGAGCAGAATTTTGAAGAAGTTGTAGATAAGGTAATTTGCAGCATCGCACAGCCCATTGAACAACACTGCATGTGATTACCCATCAAGATGAGCTTGTCAAACTCATGAGAATAGATAGATAGAGATTTCCTTGTGCTTTTGGGAGTTATATCCTTGAAGTGACCCTGCAATTGGATATTACCCCTCATAATCACCTAGGAAACCTTTGCCCATCTCACTGTTTTGAATCCTGATGTGCTAATAGCCTGGTACCTCACTTGCCTCACATGAAGGAAAGTGTTACACAGGGGCTTCTACCCTCTGTCCTCCACTGGCTTCCTGATTCTCAAAGCCAAGTAGCCACTGTCCCAAAGGGAAGGTAACAATTCTTCACAAACAAGGCTCGCTCCATCTCTAGTCTCCAAGATTTGCTAATAATGCTTGGATTTGCCTTGCACCAGGCAAGGAGCTTTCAACACTAATTCTTAAAGAATCAAAGGAGGCATCTTCTAGCTTTAAGTGCTTCACAGGGAACTAACATAGCATCTTTGTGGACAGAGAACCAAGTGTTCAACCCCACCCCACCCAAAGCAAGGAAATCCCATATCTATCAGGTGTTGATACTAGGGAATGTAAGTTTTGTAGCCAATATTAGAATAGTAAGAAATAAATATTCCTGCGTGAGGAAGCTGTAGATGTGCATAACCATGTATTTGCTGACTGACAAATAGCAATGTGTCTTTGAGCATAGCGGTGATGCAAGTGAAGGAAATGTTCAACCATGGAAGACAATTGGCGTTTCCATTTCTATATTTACCCTACATCTTAGAGTTCATAAAAACGCATTATTTGTTCTTCCTCTCACCCCCATACCCCTGTCTTAAACCATTTTCTATCTGTCCCTCTTTCTTCAAGATCTTATTTGTGCTAAAAATAAAAAAATAATAAGAGTTATGGGGCTGGAGAGATGGCTCAGAGGTTAAGCGCACTGGCTGCTCTTCCAAAAGTCCTGAGTTCAATTACCAGTAACCACATGGTGGCTCACAACCATCTATAATGTGACCTCATGCCCTCTTCTGGCATGCAGGCATACATGCAAGCAGAGTACTGTATACATAATAATAAATAAACAAATCTTTAAAAAAAAATAAGAGTTACATGTGATTCATTCCTCAAGCCTAAGACTTATTTCTCATAACTTGCTCAAACACAAATCCCATTGTTTGACTCCTTGGGGATATTAAGTTACTCTGGGGAACAAAATGTAAATATTTTGTATACGTTTTTTGACCCAGTGAGTAATTTATAGTGTTAAAATAAATTGTGCAGAAAACATGAGCAATCCTTGAGTAATATGAAGATACTGTATTTTGGACAAGAAGGGAAATGATTAAAGTGACAAAGCTTTGCAGGGAACTGTGAGGGGGCTTGCACACTCAGAGTTTTTCAGTTAACACTGTCCTTGTTGTTTGGATGCTGAGTACCTGCCATCCTGTCCCAGGCGAGTCCTTCAGCTCCACATTGCCGGTTCTTCTCCCCACTGGTGAAGAGTGGTGTGTGGAGTCCATGAAGATTTGATAGACATTTAGGCATGATAGATTTTAGAGATCTTTTTAGTTTTGTTTTTTCTTTTTGAGACAGGGTTTCTCTGTGTAGCCTTGGCTGTCCTGGACTCCCTTTGTAGACCAGGCTGGCCTTGAACTCACAGCAATCCGCCTACCTGTGCCTCCCAAGTGCTGGGATTAAAGACGTTCGCCACCATGCCCAGCTCAGAGATTATTTCTTTAGAAGAGCCAAAGAAGCAGCATGAAAGGAGGAAGCAGCAAGACAGTGGGCAATAGTGAGGGAGCCTCATGCTGAATCAGGTCAACTTCCAATTCTTAGTGTCTTCATAGTATTCCTTCCTGGGACAAAAATCACTGCTAAAATCCTTTAGCAAGTAGTACCACCAATGACAACAGTATCTCTTTTGTATCACCAATGGCAACAGTATCTCTTTTGCTGCTGTTACATAGTAAATGGGGTATTAGAGGCAGCTTCCCAGGGATGTGGTTGGGGCTTTTTTATTGTTGTTATTTTGAGATTATTCTCACCTTCTGGAAGTAAAACATTTAGGATGCTGTTGTTGTTGTTGCTGTTAGCTAAAATTATTGGAATTGGAACAGCTAGGGGAAACTCATACGTGTAGGAAAGTCACAATCAGTAGCCTCACCCCTTCCTTCCAGCTCATCTCCCAGGGTAACATATGAGCATGTCAGAACTGCCGGCTTGCTCTCTAAAGATTTGCTCATGATGACACAATTTGAGCAGGCTAATGTGTCACCCAACTACAGCAAGAGGAAGACCAGTAGCCAAAGCTTGTCTTTGATCAGGAAATTTCAGAGAAAGTTTCAAATCCATGGTCACAGGCTTAACAAAATACAATCTTTTTCTGAGTTGTCCCTCTTGTTTAATGTCCCACATTCCTGTCCTATGATAATTTTTCTCATTTTGATTGATCCTTATTTAACACATTAGGATGATAACATGATACGATATGATATTGTTAGACACACCCATACTTTAGTCCTTTCTATTTAAAAACATTTTGGGGTTAATCTAAGAAAAGCAAGTTTGCTCATCTTCACTGCTTACTGCTTCACTAATCACTAAAGAGTCTACCTATCACAAAAGAGTCAAAAACCATCACTAGCATAAAGCAGCTTCAGGATATTATCTCGGGTACCAGAATGTTTACAGTTTACTTCTGATGTAAGACAACAGGGAGCCAATCTGCCCACATCTGTCTTAGGAAAGAGAACAGGACATTTGAGAGAGCTGGTCCTGTTATGCATAGAGAGAGAGGCCAGAATAAGTCGGAGCCCACAGCCTTGCATGTGCTGCCATCAAGGCTAGCACACAGGCCGTCAAGGATTTGAAAGAAGTGGCTTTAGAACCTGAATGCAGCACTCTGGGTGTTGAAAGAAGATTGAAGCTTTCTAGAAATGAAACCAGTTAAATAGAAACACTGTGTCTCACAGAACACAGAATATACCCCTCATCACTGTGAGACACAAGTTTCACCCCGACCCTCAGCTCGGGCTCCAAGGAACCACTAGAAACCCTCTCAGACCCAACTTGGGTTTTGTTTTTCTTTCCCGTGTGTGTGTGTGTGTGTGTGTGTGTGTGTGTGTGTGTGTGTGTGTGATGTTTTAAACGTGTGTGGGCACACTGTGTGTAAATGCATGTCCATGTGCATATAGAGGCCCCAGGTTGCTGTCGGAATCCTTGATCACTCTTCCACCTTTTCAATGATGCAGGGTCTCTTGTCCAGATGGAGAGCTTGCCTAGATCACTAGTCTGGCTCGCCAGCTTGCCCTGAGGCTTAGCACCTATCTCCACCTTTGGAGGCTGAAACTACAGATCTATCATCCTGCGCACCCAATATGCCTGTGGGGTTTAGAGGAACTGAATTCCTCATATTTGCATGGCAAGTGCTTGAGGCACCACGCCATCTACCCAGCTCCTGTATCTTGACTGTCTTTGTGTTTGTTTTCTGTGTGCATTTTTTAAAACCCACCTTTCACAAAGATGTGGAGTACACACACAAACAAATGTATTGTAAATATTACTGTTGACATATATTTATATGAACAAAGGTAAATAAGAGATGATTCTGCATAATTTCATTCCGCCATCCATTCATTAATTTTATTCATTCCTAAAATGTATGAAAAGCATGTGTGTACACAAAATGTATGGGGAAGAAACAATTGAAACACAGTTGCATCACTTAATAACTCTCCATGAGTTCAAGGCCAGCCTGGACTACAAAGCGAGTCCAGGACAGCCAAGAAACACTGTCTCAAAAAAACAAAACAAAACAAAAAAACCAAATAAGAAACAAACAAACAAACAAAAACCTCAAACTGAAACAAAAGAACTGTCTTGTGTGCAGATCTTGTTTTTCTCACCTTCTAAGCTAGGTCCTTGTGGACATTTATTCATTCACTTAAGAAATAGTTACAGTGTCAACTCTGTACTAAAACCTATGATGGGGACTGAAGTATCAGCCATGAACAACCCTTCACTTAGCCTTGGCCAGCATGAAACTTGGGCTTTGATGCTGAATTCACAGAGTGTGAAGCAGACCCCAAAGTGCATAACCAAACTACAATTATAGAAACTGAGGAAGCAGGTGGTCACTGTGAGAAGACCTAGCAGGGAGCCTGATGTGGGGATTTGGGTAAACTTCCTTAGGAGGGAGCCTTTTTGCTGCGCTCTCACTGATGAGAGGAACCTGCAGTAAATTGGATGCAGCCAGTATCAAAGTGGAAGGGACTAGAAGCCCAAACTGATGAATCCTAAGAGCTGGGCAGGAGTCAGGGAAATTTGTTGTGTGGTACAACATTTGCAGTGTTAAATGGGCATGCCATTAACTCAGATATATACTTTAGTACTATGTCCCAGCCACCAAATTGTTGAATTGTAAGCCTGCATCATACTGAGCTTTATATTTTTTACCACATCCTGCGGCACAGTGACATGACTAGGCACCAGTCAGCTAAGAGTGATAGACTTGGTTCAGTGGCCATTACTGACTGCAAACCAGGAGGAGAGCCCTAGAATACCAAGTGATTTCTTCTTGCAGACCACAGTTGAAGGGACAAGGACACTATCAACAAGCATTTTACTTCAGATAATTTTGTAGAAGAAAAGGAGATCCTAGCTATTCCCTTGACCAGAATCTTAGTAGCAAAATCACTAGTCAGGCACAATCTCAATTATAATTATCATTGAGCATTTTTTCAAATGACTGGTAGGAGGGAGTGGGGATGTTATAGTTTGGAAATGTTGAGGAGTCCCTCAAAAAGCTGTGTATGTTGAAGATTTGGGCCCCAGCTGGTGGCATTATTGGGATGTGATTGGATCCTGGGGATACTTGCTTTTTATCAATGAACATAATCCATTGATAACTTTATAATGAGCAAGATATTAAGAGGTGGAGCCTAACAGAAAAGAATAGGTTACTGGGAATACACCTTCCTTTGAAGGATATATTTTGCCACTCTCCCCTCTTCCAACCTTCTCTCCTTCCATCCATCTAATACACAGTGAGCCACATGCTCTGTGAGCGATGCCCTGCTCTACCATCTACTGCCTCAGAAGCAATGGGACCAAGTGACTCTTGGATTCTAGTGGATTCTGCCAAAGTAAAGCCTTTGCCCTTCATTTTGTTTCTTTCCTTGTTTGTTTGTTATTAGGTATTTTGTTGCAATGAAAGAATCTAATAAGGAAGGGAGAAATGGATTCTCTTACTTGCCTGATTCTTTTATCTCCTTTTATTTCACTCAGATGATCTTTGGTCTGTGCCTTGGGGCTCTCGGCTCCTGGGTTGGCTCTTTCACATTCTGGTGCCTTTGCCACCCCTTGCTGCTTGATCACCAACCATAGGCTGTTGAGTGGAATTACAGGCTCTCCTCTTGGCATCCTAAGTTCTGTGGAATTTCTTACTTTCATATATTAGGGGAAGTGCATATATTCAGGAAGTGATGGATGCATCCGATGTCTGACAGAGAAAATGTCATTCAAGGGGACATTGGGGAGGCATCTGACTCCTTCATGCCGCCTTCTTTAAGCACTAAGGGAAAGGCGCTTTGGAATAAGTTGGCTTAAGCACAGAAGGCTGTTTGCATTAAGCAATGCTTGTTTTAAAAATGGAACTAGATTGCAAAAATAAAAAAATCTTTGTCCCCTGAAAAGCTTCTTTTCCCTCTGAGTGGACAGTGTGCGAATATGACAACACAGAGCCATGAAGAAGGCAAGACCTGATCACATAGCAAGTCATTTGATGCTGGCCATGATCTTGTTGTGAGAGCCACTGGGAAACACAGTTGAGGGCTAAATTGCTGACACCTTTTTAAATAGCTTTCCTATTTGTCTACATGGGCTTTTTTTTCATCCCTTCTTTTCCCTTGTGCCACCTCAAATGCTTCCTTGGCCTCAGAGATTCCACAATGCCAGCAGCTGAACACATGAATACTAAAGAACTGGTTTCCTTAGTAACAATGACCACGAGGCAGGCTCCAAACTTGCTGCCTTTCTGTCTGTCGGACTTTGTTTTCTTTCTATTGATCACATGGAAAAGGCTCCCAACCAAGCTTGCATATCAAGCATTCCTGTAGGTCCTATAACTCATAAACAGAAAGGAGGCAGTGTCCATTGATTTTTAGATTTCATTTCTCAGTATGCTCTGTTCTATGTGGCTAGGTCTAAGGCTGGTACCTTTAGAGGTCCACGGGGCCATTTTGTGACTTTGTTTCATCATGGTTAAATGTTTGTATGATTCAGGGCACATCAACAAGATGATACTTTGAACACGAGTCACCAAGGTGGTATTTTCCAAAAGTGAATACATCCTTTGCACAGTATTTCAAATCAGAAAGAGATGTTAATGAAGTAGAAAATGATCTGCTGATTTCCAGGCTTCTATGACTGCGTTTTCATAGTGATAAATTGTTCTGTTTCTTTCCTTTTGTCTCAACTACAGAGAGGATGGACCCAGGGTCCAGAGGCAAATGCCACCTTGAGACTCATAGTAGGCTTACTGCCCAATGTTTACATTTATTGTTCAGGCTCCTTTGATAGAATTCTGTGGCCCAGCCACCTGGTCACATACCAGTGTACCGCCCCTCTGTGAGTCTTTCACCTCACCTGGATTCTCAGTGGCGTCTTCAGAAGCTGCCCTTGTATATGCCACGTACAAGCACGCTCCTTGTCTCTACCGTATTCTCATGGCTCTGTCCAAGTATTGCACAAAACCAAAATCACATCACTCAGTTGGCCCTGTGCACAGTATCAGGTGCTTGGAGTCCAGGAATGACCAACAACACAGCCCCTTTCGGTAGGAGGGCCACAGTCTGAAGCAATTCTTTGAGTGGAGATCAAATATGATAGGTGCTCTACCCAGGTTAAGGATCACTTAAGAGCACTGCTTAATATGGCTTGTAGAATTAGAAGCAGGAACAAGAAAATATCCTGAAGTTATGCCTGATAATGTCTTAGAAGTAAAGAATAAGTAATAATAGAAGAGTTAAATATGCTGAAGATTTCCTGTATATATTGGGAACTTTATGTTCTGTACATTCATTGCTTACCCCCCACAAGATCACCTGCTTTTCATGAACTGAGGCTGTGGGTGCGAACTCCACCTACAGACTGCAAAGGGAACCCAGAGTAAAAGGCAAGCATCAGAGCGCTGTACTATGGTGATGCTCAGGGAAGAAGTGTGCTTTGCCAAGTGTGACACGTGGGTGGGTGCAGGTAATCAAAGAAGCAGGCAGAGCCAGCTCCCAGGGAGGCCTTCCTCATGAGATTCTCTAACCAATACTCCTCAAACTATTCCACAAAACAGAAACAGAAGGAACATTGCCAAACTCATCCTATGAAGCCACAGTCACCCTGATACTTAAACCACACAAAGACCACAAAAACAACAAAAAGAGAGTTTTAGACTAATTTCCCTTATGAACATTGGTACAAAAATACTCAGTAAAATACTTGCAAACTGAATCCAAGAACACATCAAAGATATCATCCACCATGATCAAGTGGAAGACTTGTATGAAAAAAATTCCAGGAGTCTGAAGAAAGAAATTGAAGAAGATATCAGAAGATGGAAAGATCTCCCATGCTCATGGATCAATAGGATTAACATAGTAAAAATATCCATCTTACCAAAAGCAACCTACAGATTCAATGCAATTCTCATCAAAATTCCAGCGCAAATCTTTACAGGTCTGTGCTGCTCAAGGCAAAAGGGGAGATATAATGAGATTGCCTGATTTGTATTTTTCACACCAGCTGTTGTGAGAATAGATTTGAGAGGGTGGACCAAAAAGGCAAGGAGCTAGTTAGAAGCCCATTTCTGTCAGCAATTCTGTTATGAGGTAGTTTTGGTTTGACTTGGGGCATAATCATGAGGCAATGAAGAGATTCCTAAGGCCTTCCCCCATATAGTTCCAGCTATAAGATAGTTGTATTGTCAAGTGCACCAGTAGCTCAGGTCCCAGGGCCAGAGGACTCTTCTCTTATGGCCAGGTTCACGGATTTTGAAATCCATCAAGAATTACATGCCCTCCCATTCCTTCCATTGCAGCCCACGTTATTATCAACTCCCAGAGCCTAAGGCAGGATTGGGAACTTGGCAAACAATACCCTGTGCAAAGATGGGTGAATTTACAACTAGGCACAGTGATGCATGAATGCAATCCCAGAATTTTTGGAGACTGAGACTCAAAGATTTTGAGTCTGGGATATACAAATAAGAATCCCTCCCATCTTAAAACAACAGAAAAACTGAAGGCATTGAAATAGCATCTAATTTTACTTCCATTTAGTTTTACACATGATCCTGATGATAGGGGTCCTGCAGCTGCCCTCATCCAAAGGTGACAAGAGGCCTGGGAAGGGGCTGTCATCAAGCACAAGACATGGACGACCCTGTTTGTCACCATGTATCCTTTATGGATTATCTGTCTTAGAAATGACAGAAGAAACAAAAAAAATTAATAAGACATAGCAAACTTTATTTCTTGCAGACCCTGTAGCTAGAAAGCAGAACTCAAGGGGTAATTCTGTGCTTTTTTTTTTTTAAAGCGGCAGAGATGAGCTCTGGGCCAAACTCTAGTGGGATGGTCACAGACTGAACTGTGTGTTACACAAGAGGTAGTCCCTGGAGCATTCGGATCATATGAAGACCTACTGTGTGCCAGTTTAAAGGCAAACAGTTCACAGATAATAATTTCAATAGCCTCTTCAGATGATCCTCTTCATTTGCTCTTGTTCTTGAAGCAGTAAAGATGTTGCAAAGATGAACAAGCAGAAGCAGCAACTGTGCAGTCAGCTCACTAATGTCAGCCCTGGCAAGGTGATGTTCACAGCCACAGGTGACCCAAGGCTTTCTCCTTTTTGTGCATACTTTCAGAGAAACACATCTATGATTGTTTCTTCAGCAAGAAAACTTAAGTATGTGCTGTTCAGATTTTAGTCAGTAGTATCTGTCATTTGTTTTAGATATACAGTGAAATCATTTAGCAAACTGGCAGATACATGCAACTGCTGCCAGACTCACTTAAAAGTGTTTCCATGCCATTTTCTGAAATATTTAAAATTTTTAATCAAAAGTCCAAACAAGATTAATTTTGTTGATTAGGAGCAGAAAGAAATTAAACTTAGTAGCAACTAGATTGTAACTAGAGTGCCTAATATTATTTTTTAAAAATTAACCTTATTCTTTGTAATATGTTTTAAATCTGAAATAATTCATGTGAGATTATATTCAAGATATAAGGTTATAGCTCTTGAAATGGGGTTCGTCATGAGATGGGCAAATAGATAACTGACAGTTATCAGAGTGCTCAGTGTCATGGGTTGCCTGGGTGCCACAGTTAGCTTCTTGTCGAATTTTTATCACAGACTATAAGGAGGATGCTATCTGTAGCTCCATATTAGAGACTTACGGAGACTGAAGACATTACTAAAGGTCAGTAGTTGCTTTCTGTGCTTTACGTCATATTCACGTGCAGTCTATTGCAGAATAGAGCCGCTACAGTCAACCACTGAAGGCAGACGGTGCTGCTGATGCTGCAAATGAAAACGAGTTGCTGAGGGCTGTGGCTCTCGGGTCGATGATCCATCCATTGCCCTTCTTTTCCTGGTTCACCTTTTCTGTACCAGCCGCTAGATTCACCACAGAGCACAAATTGTGTATATCCAACCAGAATGGCAACCACTCATGCCTAAAGGCGCTAGCACCTGTCAACTGGACCCTGTCCTTCAGCATGGGGCACAGTAGCAATTGTTGTATATTGTGCAAAAGAGTCGCAGAAGCTTTGGATCCAGCACCCAGAGCTGGACTGAAATGAACAAAAAATTCAGGGTCCCAACCTCTGGGAAACTTTATTCACTTTTTCATGACAAGATTTTCTGTTAAATGAAAGTCTGCACGCAAATGCCAGCAGAAGGAATTACCATAGTTGACATAGTTTATAATGAGGATGACACTTATGGCCTCTGACCCAACACCCAACGTGAACAGATCAGCAGGGACTGAGAGAAACACTGGGAAACACAGCTTGTTTTTTTCCAAAATCATACAATTTCAATTATCATATTTTAGCATATGGTTCCACACTGAATTATTTGCAGTTATAATTATGCTGCTAATGCAGTGCACAATAGGATGCAGAATACATGCTAATTTGGCATATATTTTATCTACAGTGATGGATATGCAATATTTAGAGCCATCTTTTATAAAATAAGCAATTAATATGGACTTCTTTAACCTAAGAGCTTTAAGATTGTGTACCACACTCCTCCATTCTTTTCCTGTTATTTTGTGTGTGTGTGTGTGTGTGTGTGTGTGCGTGTGTGTGTGTGTGTGATGGGGAGAGAGAGAGAGAGAGAAAGAGAGAAAGAGAGAGAGAGAGAGAGAGAGAGAGAGAGAGAGGTGGGGGACTTCAACCTCAATTGTAGGCATGAGTTATACATTTCCCATTTTTCCAGCTTTAATTTAGGATTCTCTTTTGTGATTGGCCTTTGGTGGGTAAAAACTGAATTGTTTTCTTCTCCAGGACAAGTCTCTGTTCCAGTCATAGTAAATATCAATTTCATTTCCATCCTATTATTTTTCCAATTAAATATTTGTCATGCGGAAGGAGATCTAAGGTGCCTGCACTTTCTGTTATATAAAATGCTCAGCTATGTTAATAGCTTTAGGATGACATCTCTGAGGTGCTGTGAGAAGAAATAAAACAGACTACATCTACCTTGGATGTCTGCCTCTTCTCTCTTCCCCTTAACTTGCCTCAAATGTTGGCACTGATGTCTCCCATCACAAGGAGTATGTACACAATCAACATCCTTCAATAATGAGAATAAGTAAGATGCCCAGCTACATTTTTCTAAAGGTAAAACATAGACCCTTATTTCACACCAGCATAGGTTCCTTGCCCCATTTCACTTTTCTATTCATATTTACCAAAACTTATACGTCTACCCTTGAAGGAATGCACTTCATAGCTCAGGTTGTTTCAGAACAAAGTAGGAATATGCCAGGAGGACAATCTGGTATTTCTTGAAAATTCTTTCTTCCTCCTTATGACAAAACCCAAAAGGATAGGCTCTGTGGAGATAGAATTGATTTTCTGAACCCTTTGAACAGGAAGATTTTTCACTTTGGGGAACAAAATGTTTTTCAAATGTCTATAACCATACCTATGTTTAAATACATTATATTTTGCATATATATATCTGTATTCATATTTTATCTGTGCATTTGGTCTAAAATTATCAGCTTTTAATTTTCAGTTATTTGAGAAGAGGATATTATGTATTTTCTCAAATTGCTACTAAATATGCCATGTTGAGTGTGTGTGTGCGTGTGTGTGTGTGTGTGTGTGTGTGTGTGTGTGTGTGTGTGTGTGTGTGTGCACGTATGGGCTGTGGATATTAATTGGATGCCACTGTGACTATGATCAGGACTGAGATGGTGTTGCTGTGATGGTCCCTCTAAACTCTCACTCACTGGGCTAGTGAACCCTCTCCCAGCTGTTTTGAATGGAGCCAGCCAAAGACTTAACAAATGTCCCTGCTGCTGGGAACCCTGCCCAGGACAATTAGAGTGGCCATCTCATCGTGGAAGCTAGTAGGGGCAGCCACAGCCCATGACCAACTGATACATGTAGAAAAGTCTGGACTCTTGGCCTCAACAAATGGCAATTCTGTGGTATAGTTAACGCCTATGGCTCCCTCCAGGATTCAGGCCAAGGCTGGACTTCCTCGGGGCCATATTCTCTTCCTGCCTTCTACTGCCTGGAAGTACAGGTCCATTAATAGATATATGGGTGGACAAAGAGTTAAGTGTGTCTCCATTAGTTCCTGCAGAGTTCCTTGTTTTGTGGGAAACACTCAGCATATGATTTCTTTCCCTAAACAGCATCACAGCATAAGCAGGCTAAGCTTCCTTGCCAACTTTCTATTGCACAATATTTCAAAGACAGTAAATCTGTTTCTCCATCTACTAAACAGCAACAACAGCACTTGACCTGAAAATAACTAAAAGCATGTAAGAGTCTTTCCCAAACAGTGGCGACTGGTCCAGATGGGAGAAATCATCTTCCTCTAACTTCTGATCTAGGGTCTCAATCCCAGTCTCAGAAATTTGAAAACACAAAACGGATGCTCTCGTTATTCCAAGATGCTGCGTCCAGAACTTTAGCTGTAATTTCTATTATCACTAATACCTGATTTCTTAAGCCCAAACCAGTTTTCACTAGCAACCATCTTCTTCAAGTACAAACTATAGGCAGAGCAATTTTATCTATGACTATATAGTTTTGTGTACCATATTAGCTTTTATATACACATACACTTATCTAGGCATATGCATTAAATATTTATCTGTGCATCACCCAAAATTATCTTGCTCACTGTACTGTTTCATTGTAGCAGGTTTTTTTGGTTTTGTTTTTCTTTTTGGGATTCTGTCTCCCAGCAGTAGTAGAATTCTTAGGGAGAAACAGATTTCCACTTATTAATTTCCTCAAACATTTGCCAGCTACTATCCACCCCAGAAAACATAGGACAGTCACAATATTAAAACCATGGAGGTCCACGGCATATGGACTGCTATAAATAGCTAATGAACTTCAGGTAGGAAAATCACTATCAGAATCTTCCGGCTATGTTCCCATGGATTGCATCACAGACAGGAACCTGAGAGAGCCACATTTGGCAAAGTGTTTAGACTTGCCTCTTAATCTGGACCCAAGAGCATTGGTACTGCCCCCTGTGAGTTCCAACCCAGCAGTCCTGTGGCGCCTTCCCAACCACTTTCCTGCGAAAGGCTGTCTGGCACCATGATCGTAATGGTC
Organism: Acomys minous; assembly: GCF_964271855.1. Classification (NCBI taxonomy): domain Eukaryota; kingdom Metazoa; phylum Chordata; class Mammalia; order Rodentia; family Muridae; genus Acomys; species Acomys minous. Next base: position 24,014,839 of record NC_140487.1, on the reverse strand, counting down.
TAACCCCTAACACTGTAATTTCTAAGATTGTCTTTAGTCATTTAATAAGATAATAGTGTGTAAAGCAGCCTCCAGTGGGATATGAGATGATGCTAATAATTGCAATTTGCATTAGGTGGCGCCTCTCCTGGCAAACGCTCCGAATTCACGAACGTTATCTCATTTTCATCTTACGACATCCTTGTCAAGACAGCATTTTTTTTTATTTCATTTCTTCATAAAGTAGCTGGGGCGTGAAGAGTTAAACGGTTTGTCTAAACTGAGATCCCAGATTTCCAGACCTGCTTGATGTTGTCTACAGAACATTTGTGAAGCGCTTAGGTGTAGCTTTTTACACCAAAGGCTAAAAATGTCGCTGAAAGTTTTAGATCTAAAAACGCAAAGACCCCCCCCCGAACTGTATTCATAATTAAAATTTGTGATGTATACCTTCTTTAATAAGCAAACATGGATGCTTCACTCAGAGCCTGGCACACTAGCCAGCATCTGACTAACAACTCAGGAGTAAATCCTTATGCAGCACTTGCATGTGCACAGTTGGAAGTGTTTTGTAAATATTAACTAAATTCAATCACCGTAAAGATGCTGGGTAGCAGGCGCTGTTACATCCCTCCTCAGCATATAGACAGAGAAACCAAGCACAGGGAACTGATGGAGAATGCCTAAGGTCCCAGTTGTTAAGGGACAGATGCTGAGAACCAAACCCATACAATCTGGCTCCTAAGTTCATGCCTTTGACAAAAAAAAAAAAAAATTTTTTTTAAGCCACTCAGTTCTGGATACTTAACTTGTTGAAAATGTGCTGTTTCTTTCTTCCTCATGTTCCCAAGGGCTTTCCCCCTCTACCCACGGTTGTAGAGGCTGGGGTTCCTAGTCTGGGTAGAAATTTTCTATCTAGTTCACTATCTTGCCCGTGTTGATGATTCTTACACTCGATTGCATGGCTAGCTAGGATTCAGCAGGGCTGTGAGCTTTCCAGAGGCCAGCAAAAGCTCGGTGACTTCACAGCCTTTATCACTCAGACTCCAACAAGATAGCTCTAGAAAGGAAATTATTTCCTTATTCTTGCATTGAAAAAGGAAAAAGGAAAACTTCAAACTCTTCCTCCAGTTTGCCCTGGAATTGAGACAAGCTGTCATAGTGAGCAGAGGTACTTTTCACAATGATTTATGCAATGTGCTTGGAGTCTGGAGAGCAGTTTCACTGTAGCATGCATTATTTCATTTGATCCTTATACAACTGCCCAGTGAGGTCACTGGGGAAGCTATTTTCACAACAATCATTTCACAGATGAGAAAACTGAGGCTCGGCATCACTAAGTAAGCCTTTCCAAAGTCACCCACATAATGAGATGCAGAAACAGAGCATGTTCGGTGTCATATGTTAATAAAGGCTGTAAATTATCTCATCTCATATTAAACTTAATAGCTTCTGGTGATATCATTGCTAAGCTCAAACACTTTAAACAAATAAAAGTCAGGAGGAGTCCTGCTCATGTCTTTTGACACCCAGGACCTTCGAGAGCATCTAATGATCTTCAGGTTTGGCTTCCTTTTCCCGTGAGAAAACAGAAAATAGACCGTACAGCGCCATAAACGACAGGGCTTCCGGAAGGCTGCTTCTCCCATACCCAGGACTCGAACTTGCCTGCTTGCTCACACACTGCCTCAGTGCAGGGGAGCCCTGGCTTTTGACAAAAGACATCTCCCCTGTGCCAGAAGTGTGTCCCTCCTGTCTGGGTTATAAACTTTGAGCTGGAGAATTCACTCCACCAAAGAAGGAATGAAAAGGCACGTCTCAGCGATGAATAATGGATGAGGCAGACAATGACCCCTACAGGTCAGAGCCAACCACTTTCACTTCCTCCACTAAATGTTTCCATAAGAAAATTGGTTCTTATTCTCTTCTAGGTGCAGGACAATTGCAGGGAAGTAAGATATAATTTAAAGTTATTTTTGTACCATGTGAGGGGATAACAAATTAGATGTAATCGGAATAAATTACTTAAATAGAAATTAAAAAAAATAAAATAAAGATGTTTTGTTCATAATCTGCTCACTTCCCGATGCCAATTGGCATTATTCAGTACATGCTGTTGTTAAAAGCACTGCGTTTCTTCCCTGTCTCCACTTGACTAAAATTCAATAGTCTGATAGAAGCGTCTTTACCCTCTATCCAGCTCGCTTAGGATGCCCTCGGTTTTCTCCTCCAGGGTCTCTTTCAGTGGAGCCATGATCTCTTCCAGTCTTAGCATTTTCTGTGTTCACTAGTTCCTCACTTGGTGATTTATCTATTCATACTATTATATTTTTGTGTCTTGTGAAATCATTTCTTATGAAACAACAGACCAATTCCTTCTTAGAACACCCAAGTAAAATATAACCTAATACCTACATTAAAAACAAAAAGCCACCCAGCACAGTAGCACATGTCTGTAATCCCAGCGCTGAGAAGGCAGAGGTAGGTGGATCTCTGTGAGTCCAAGGCCAGCCTGGTCTACAAAGTGAGTCCAGGACAAGCAAGGCTACACAGAGAAACTCTGTTGTCGAGAGCTGCGATGTTGCCAAGCCTAAAGATGGCGCTGGCTTCCGCCTTCCACCCTCCTGACGGTGAGTGCTCTCCCTAGTAAATAAGTCCTTATATGGCTATCAGCACAGGCATCAAGCCTTACGACTCCGTGACTCATTTCAGACCTATGGGGAGGCTACACGTGGCTCTCCCTGATTGGCTTTTGCTGAGGTTATAAGCCTTTGCCTGCCTGGGGGCGGGGCCATTCTCTGCCAAGCAAAGCTGTTGAAGATTCATTCCTGAGTAAACCATCTTGAGAAGGAACCCGGTTGTCTTGAGTCTTATTCCTGCTGGTCAGGAAGGGCATGGACACTCTGTCTCTTGAAAAACAAACAAAAAGGAACCAGCAAATAAATAAATAAATTCAGAAGGCTAATACATTATGAGCAAAAACATAATGCTTACTCAATGAAGACAGGCATTAATTCTATATATATATAAAATATTATATTATATTCATAGACTGAAAAAGACTTGAAAATGGTATGACCCTTCTGTGGATTCTGAAGATGGAACCTTTCCAACAAACAGCTCTCAGTGGTGGGGAAATAAATGGACGCTGCATTTAACATGACAAAAGTAACGTGTCTCATTTCAAATGTCAGCCTTATTGTTTTTGTGTTTCTGCCTTATTTTTTGTCGAGAAAGCAGTAAAATCCTTCTCACTAGATCAAGGTTGGGACAAATATGTTCCCCATCCCCAGAATTAGTGCATGGCCTGCTGAAAGTACTAGCAGATAAATGAAGAAGAATGAAAGAATTGGAAGATGAAATAACAATGGGAAGGAGGGAAGTTATAATCATCAGAAAACCTTAAGAATCAACTGTAAGAGTACAGCATACCAAGCCGGGCGTGGTGGCGCATGCCTTTAATCCCAGCACTCGGGAGGCAGAGGCGGGCGGATCACTGTGAGTTCGAAGCCAGCCTGGTCGACAAAGTGAGTCCAGGACAGCCAAGGCTACAGAGAGACCCTGTCTCGAAAAACCAAAAAAAAACAAAAAAACAAAAAAAAGAGTACAGCATACCGCAGAGGGATGTTTATGAATAAGTTAACCATGGTGCATTGATACATACACTCTCACTTCTTGCTAGAAGGTGGGTGCTTTGGTACACTTTAGCTGAAAGATTCAGTTTCTTCTAAGAAATTGAAAATAGACATAGCCTTTGGACCAACAGTTTTACTTGTAATATTATACTCATGTGCAAAATGATGCAAATACAAATACATTTGCTACAGCTTTGCTTATTTGTTGTTCTGTTTAGTTGAGACAGAGTCTCAAGTATGAAACTCAAGCTAGCCTCAAACACATACTGGCCCTCCCTTTGCTTCCTGAGTGCTGGCATTCCAGGCATGTGTCACTGCACCCTGCTACAGCCTTATGCATTATTACAGTCTGATTAGAAGCAACCCACAATGAATAGGAGACCCACAAGATAAAGTAGGAGTGGTTATGCAACAGAATATGATGCAATCATTTTTAAAAGGGAAGCATATTTGTGTATATCAAATATGGAGCTATCAAAAAATATATTAGTGAGTAATGGAGGTGTATGAACAAACAAACAAAAAAAAAAGATGATGCACATGTTTGTGCTTATATTCAAATACCTAATCGGGCATGGTGGCTCATTCCTGTAATGCCATCACTTAGGAAGCCTAGACAGGAAGATCAGGTGTTTGAGGCCAGCTTGGGCGACACAGTGAAATTCTATCTCAAAACAACAAAACAAAAGCAACTGCCCAGAGTGATCCCTGGAAGTAGAAGTGATTGACTGAGGTGGTCAGAGGAAGATTTTTTTTCTGTATACTTTCTGGTAGCAATTATCAGCAGAAAATGCTAAATGCTTAATGCTTTTCTTAAAACCACAAGTTAAAGAAAATGACAATTAGAAATGGATTCTTCCTAAAGAAATGGGAAAGAAATCCACACTGGAGCTTGCTGACGCATTTGCCGTTTCATAACAAGCCATTCCAAATTAAACTAAACGGCCTATGTTAAGAAAAAATGCTTATCAGGTCTGCCTATGTTGCAGGTGGACGGCGCCCGTCCATGTGGGCAGCTCTGCGCCACAGGGTGTGTCTGAGTTCACGCCGGAACTCCACGCAGCTGACGGAGCCCTGGCTGGCCCTGGGACTCACAACTTGGCACCCGTTCTGTAAGAATCACTGGGCCTCCTTTCTGGCTTAGCAGTCCCCTAGAGCTTTGTGACAGGATGGCAGCTGTCTTCCAGGAGCGCAAGCATAGACTCAGCCGTCCTCATGGAGAGATAGGCATGGATGCAGCTCAGAGATATTTCTCCCTCATTCTGAAGATGCGCAGCACAGACCCTAGCCGCAGCCTAGGTTAAAGAGGATGGGAAATGAACCAGCTCAGGTTGGGAGGAATGACAGAATGGTTTGATTCCTATTACGTCACCTCAGCTTCCTGGTTTTCTCTGTTCGGACCACTGCAGCTATCACTGTTCCATCTGGAATTATTCCTTTCAGCATCAGTAAGTATAGGTCAGGACCTCACCTCATATGACTCACAATAATTACCATTTCCTCCATAGAACAAAACAGCTCAATTTCTGGTCTTAAGTTAGAAGAACGCTAATATCAGGACTTGAAAAGCTGCTTGACAATCATTTATAATTCAGTTCACATTTATATAGGCCTGTTTTATACACAGGTCATGGGAATTCTAGAGAAAGAAGGTGAAAGAAATTTTAACCAAACTGTTTTCCTCTAACCACCAAAAAAAAAAAAAAAGCCAATATATTTCTATAAGAAAGTGCATGTGTCTGGGAGGTAAAAACAGACTATGACGCAAAGTTGTCAACTAACTTTTTCACTCACAAAAGCAGAGTCAGTTCTAGGTACACAGCCCAGGAACCCAGGAGTGTCCTTATGGCCGCCAGGAGGACTAATGCCTAGGAACTGAGGTTTGAGACAAGACTGGGCTAGCTGCTGGAGTTGAATAAGCCGTTGGCTGTAATCAGTCCTCTGGTGAGCCCTGGCGTGTGTCTTACCCCATCGTGCATCTGAGGTTTTGCAGACACTGTTTCTGTTTATCATGACACCTTGCTCTTTCGTTTTCCCAGGAGTTTCTTTTTAACATAGCTAGTTCCTCTTCCTTTGCTTCCTTTGGGCTGCAAGGTTACCTTTCTCACGTATGGTGAAAATTTCTCTGATACTACCTGCTTCTCAAAACTAGGTAAGTTGCTCTTGGGACACTTCCTCCTTTTCTTGTATAAATAAGTTTACAGAGGCTGCTCGGCTCCTCAGCCCAGAGGCAGACCCAGACAACCACGATGGTCTTCTACAACTCTTGTCCCCAGCTTACATTAATTAGTCCAAGGGCAGACATTACACTCAAGTGAGACAGATGAAGCCCCTTATTAGTGTCAAGATTTGGAGTTGTTGATAATGAAATCACATTAATGAAGCGTATCAAAAGACTGTCAAAGCGGTCCAGCCAATTCGGCTCTTGCACTTATTTGTCTCTCCTTGGATCCTGTTAGACATCGCCATGTCCTTCCCATGCATGCCTTTCTTTGATGAAATTACTCAGAGCTATCTATAATTCCCAGGCAAAATAATGAATACAAAACTTACACAAATGGAAATGGACTTCTGTGTGTGTGGACCACTAGTACAGATACTTTGTTTGCTTGATTTCCTATGCCATTTTGTACAATGAATCCTCTGTGGAGACAGGGAAGGAATACGTGCTGTTTAGCATTGTTTCTGAAGCACTAAATGATTGATGCATGAATGAATGAGTGAGTGAATGAATGAATGAATGAATGAACATATGGAAATACAGAACTCAAACAGCTCTTTGGAAAGTTCTTGGGAAGGAATGAGATTTCATTTTTGTCTGAATGGAAGAGTTAAAGGAACCTCGTGGGTTTGAATTTGATGATCCTAACACTTTGAACAGAAATTTTTCATTAATTCTACTGATCAGTCAGTCATTTAATCCATTATCTGGAAACCATCTGAAAGGCAGAAAGTGAAATAAGCCATGTAGACCTTTGCATAACAAGACTGGCTTAAGGGGCTTCCTTAGCAAGTCAGCAAAGGTCTCTAAACTTAGGCAGGATAGAAGCAGGAGATGGTAGCTCTGGATAATGAAGGGTTGTGTCTTAGTTTGGTTTCTACTGCTATGGTTAAACACCATGACCAAAAGAAACTCATGGAGGAAGTGGTTTACTTCAGTTTACAACTTTTAAGTCACACTTCATCGGCAAGGAAAGTCAGGCCAGGAGCTCAAGACAGGAATCTCGAGGCAGGAATTGATGTAGAGACCATGGAAGAATGCTGCTTACTAGCTTGTCCCTCATGGCCCCCTCAGTCGGCTGTGTTTCACCCCAAGGACCACTCTACGGGGCAGAAGGAAGCTGCACTGCGTCTGATGAGCTGGGCCCTCCCACATCAATTACTAATCAAGAAAATGCTCTACAGATTTGCTTACAGGCAAGCTGATGGAGGTGTTTTCTCAGGTGAAGTTCCTCTTCCCATATAATTCTAGCTTGTGTCAAGTTGACAAAAATAAATAATATAACCAGGACAAGTTGTGACTGGCCACAGAGGCAGAGTAAGGGCAACCAGGACTTCCTATGGCCTCTCACGCTTCCAATGTGTAGTGGCCCAGAGCAGCCATGCCAGGCCCTTGTAGCAGAGAGAGATGCTTAAGGGTGTGAGAGAGAAGAAATACCATTTCTTGTCTATACCAGTTCCTGTACACTAGGGAAATGAGGGAAATGCCAGTGGATTGAAATTTCTGTGTCACAATTGATTCTAAAGCCTCATAGCTCTGAGGATGCCCTTATCCTCCTGCCCTAGCATTCCTGTGGCTGGCATCACAAGGGCTATTATACTCTCTGCCTGCAAGCTGAGATATTTTAGTCAACTGCAGGCTCCTGCTAACACGGCCTTTTAATTTATCAATAAATGTGTTTCTTTGTAATTTTACATTTTTTGGGCAGAACGTGAACTTGCCAGATAACTCAGCCTAATGTGTGAAATTTGAGTTTAAGAAATAGGGCTTTGTAACTCTGTTAGCGATCTGTTTCCTAATTGCCCCGGAGAGATAAAATAACTTTGTCTCCAAGTACGTCTCCATAAGAGCCCAGTTCTGGATGTAAACCGTTTCTGAGCTATGGAATGACATCCAACCAAGAGTTGAGGACAAAAGCCTGATTTCCCAGCAGTCACGGGCCAGCAAGCCTTAGGCCTGGTGACTCATCTCACTCTCCTCGGGGAAGGTTTCGGCTCTGTCAGTTTGAGCTTGCCCAGTCTTGTCAGGAAAAGACTGCACTGAGGTACAGGTGTCTGTGTAGAGGTGAGGTGTTTTTGTCTAGTTGCTGTGGGCCCAAGCCCACTAAGCCTGTCTCAGTAACAGTTTTAGTCAAGATTTCTCTTAATAAAGAAAGCCATATCTTTAACTTTTTTTGGAGCAGCTTCTTAATCTAGGTAGCTGAGGAGGAAAAGTTTAGCCTACTGGGTAAGCTTCTTTACTCTCTAACCATTCAGCCTTGTTCTCCATCGTCCTGTTAATTAGGATGTGACCGGGTCCCTACCTCTCTGTCCTTCTCTTTCCTAGTCTATGGAACACTGATAACAAACTTTTGATTGAAAATGGACAACAGCACAGTAAGCAATTGATACGTCGCCACTACAACCATCCATCTTTAATGCTATAGTATAGTATAATTTTACCCTGCAAGTTCAGATTTGATGATACTGCAGATTTTCAGCATTGCTATACATTCTCCATATATAGCATTCCCACTGACATGATGTGTGTCCCCTGCACCTGCTTCTGCTCGGGGGGAAGAATTCTTTTGAAGCAATATGGTGCAGTTCCTAAGGCTCAGTTGAGAAAGTGCACACAGCTTGCTGTGTACGAAGCACTGAGCTGGCCATGCAGGTGAGGTCACCATGATCTCTCTGGATAACAATCCCATCAGACTCACTTTGCTAGCAGATCCTGAAGATCCCCCTCTGCCCTTCCTTGCTTGAACTCACGAGTGCCTAACACACTCCTTAGCTACTTGTGTCCTCTCAGTTGAGTTTCCAGTAACTGCTGGATCTCTGTTCGCACTACAGATCTCGCAATTCTGAGATATATGAATGGATGTACTGTTAGGCCAGTAAACTTGGAACACTCGTCTGTACAACAGTGGAGAACATTTGGAAACTAATGAATGGGGCAATAATGAAATTACAGGGGAAATTTCAGCATATCTGAAATCCGTAACAAATCTCTATCTGTGTGCACACTTTTCAATCCATGTGTGTTTGGTAATAATTGCAGCTTATTTTCTGCCTGAGCTAAATGGTCTGTATTAATCTGAAAGGCCATATAATGCGGGAGGCCCCTAGGGAAAGCATACCAACCAGTGCATACAGTCAGAACTCTCTTACTTCTGTGTTGCCGGGAACTGAGTAGAAATAAAAGCCCTTGGTTTAAGCAGACTCTTACTGCATTCCATCCCATCAGATCAACAATGAAGAGAGATTCCTGAAACCAGAGAGCTATGAGAGTTCTAGCAAATTCGCTTGCCTGTTGATTAATATTCTGACTTCTAAATGTAAATACGCAGACTCTTTTGCCATGAAACCAAGAAGACCAGCCCTGCCCACGGATTTACACATAAAGAAATGGAGGCTGAATAACACATGACAGGCTCACCATGATGGGAGGCTTCATGCCTCTCACCCAGCACTGAGAATTCTCTACTGCATAGTCCTTTCTTTCAATGTAGAATTGTGAGACTAGAGGACACAGGACTTTAAAGGTCTACCCTAGGCAGATACTGCTCACAGGAAAACTCTATATTGACCCTAATCGTTTTATCTCCTTAGTGGCAGGCAAATTTTCTCAAGCTAAGACTGACACACCATGGTAACCTGGTTGTTATCATGGTCAAGTGTAATGGTCTTTTGACACTGCACTTATGGCGCTTGCTGTCATTACACTAAAGATTCAAATGTCTGTCTCGGAGCTGTGTCCTTGGGAGAATTTTCTATTTCCCAATGAGCTTTCGCTAATTAGGCTGCAAAGGCCATGGGCTCCGCTAGCTTTCCTTGGCATGCAGTTGGAGTCAGTGCATGTGGTAACACTGTTTGAATCCTTGTTCTGGCACACATAGGTGACTCCACTTCTGTTGTTTGTTTTGTTGTTGGTGGTTGGTTGGTTATTTGGTTTTTCTGAGACAGGGTTTCTCTGGGTAGCCTTGACTGTCCTAGACTGACTTTATAGACCAAGCTGGCCTTGAACTCACAGTGCTCCGCCTGCCTCTGCCTCCTGAGTGCTGAGATTAAAGGCATGCACCACCACACTTGGCTGTGCCTCCACTTCTTAAGCTCCTGGTCTCCACCTGGAGTGAGGGTGGCTGTCCTACAATACAACAGGATTGGGAAGATAAAGTCAGGCTCAGTAGTAGGATGGCTTTCATGGGGAGATTTTCTTTTTCATTCTGTACTTCTATCCTTTTTAAGTACCAAGAAATATTTACTCTAAAATGTTGAGTGAAGCACAGATAGGTCAGGGCTTTCCTCTTACTGGCCAAAAGTGTGCCACATCTGAAATGCAAATGAAGGGTACACTCCCCTTCACTTTTAATCATAATTTGCAGATTCCAAGAATTTGTACCAACATTTTAGAAAATGGGTTAACTTCCTGCTTACCTATCCAGGACAAAGCAAGAAACTACAAATAAAGACACAGTGAACAATCTATCAGACTGCAATTTTTAAAAAGATGTATAAAGTCATTTACCCAATAAATTACTAAAAGAAGCCAAAGTGGTCCATTGGGAGAGCAGAATATTCACTCACAGAAACATGTGTTTGCCTTGTTCTCTCAGTTTCTTTCTTGTACTAAATGATTGCAAACCCAGCTTCCTGCATCTTGGCATCTTACCACCCAGGCAGGGCCCCTTCAAGCATACTAGGCATAAGGTTTTAATTTATGAGGTCTCATCTATATTGCTTGGCTGAAGCATCACAAAAGACTGCATTATAAACCAAATGTCCCCCCTGGACAATGAGGGGGGACTTCTGTCATTTAGTATACACAATTTCCAATCGCTCAGTGGCAACAGAACTGGGGAAGAGAAGTGAGGAGGCCTCCAGAGTCTGTCTTTTTTTGAATGGAGAGGTGCACTTCACAAAGTTGTACTTGATAGTTTCAGCTCTGACTGCCAAGGAAATTCGAAGTGATTGTTGACTTATTTTGTTGGCAAAAATTTAGTGTGAATTTGTCCTGTCATATTTTGTACTTCTACCTTAAAATGCCTTATGATATTTATGTGCCACTATTCACACTTAGACCAAATGGATGTACATATCCATATACATGTTCAGTTAGGGATCCAGAGTGCAACAGGGCACGTTTCTCTTTCTCCCCCTGACATACCGAAGTGAGCCAGAAGAGTCTCAGCTGATATGACTTTCCTACTTCAGCTTTTCTCAAACTGTATTCTATAGAGCGTTAGTGATAAGCAAGAGCATTAGTCTCTCTCTCTCTCTCTCTCTCTCTCTCTCTCTCTCTCTCTCTCTGTGTGTGTGTGTGTGTGTGTGTGTGTGTGTGTGTGTGTGTGTAAAATGTAGGACAGGACAAAGTTTAAAATGAGATTTTTTTTCCCTTTACTTTAGCACTTCCCACAGACTCTAGAGGACCATACATCTCCAATGAGGACATAGAGCATGGTATTTTTTTCAAATTTTATTGAACAACCTTATTTTATAGGATACCTTAGGGAAGATCATGCATTGCACAGAAGACAATTTGGAAAACGCTGGCCCAACCCAACTGTTAATCCCAGTGTTTTTCTGACACATGTACCCTGGAAAACCGTGTTGAAGACTAAAGAGTCACTATGATTGGCCCTTAGAATCCAAGCTTTCCTCTGTGGGCATGCTCAGAGATTGCCCTCGGTAGAAAACTATGACCTTGGTCAGACTCAAGGCCTACTCGGGTCGACCTGTCTGTCTTTGGGAATTTAAAATTAGTTAAATACTATGAGACTTAGATTCATCTATTAAAGAAGGCTAACAGTTAATATCCATAACAAAATACAGCTCAAACAATGCAATGCAGGAAAAGAAAGCACTGTCAAAAAAGCATCCAAAATAGAGCCTCAAAAATATAGGTTTAATCTATGATCTAGCATCTGTAATTCAACAGAGGCCATCCATGCCTGTCAGCCAGAAGCAACAACAAAACAAGTCCCCTAAAAGTGAGCCCCTTGGGATGCTCTGGAACCATCTACCAAACTGCTTGAGTCCCTGTGTGCAACTGAATCTAGATTGCCACCCTCGTAACTTACCATCCACATCCAATTGGGCACAGTCAGTTTGAGATTCTTCATACTATTTAAGAAAGGTCTGCTATGACGATATTTTTGAGAGAGAGAGAGAAAAAAAAAAAACCTGCAGCTGATTCTGATGCCTGCCAAAGCAAGAGCTAGGAGGAATTGGACTATGTTTATTAGGTTATCTTGGAGCAATTGAGATGTTCTGTTACCAAGTCCATGACAGTTTGTACTGATTTAGTAATTTTTAATCTGTGGATCTCAAAGCTTTTTGATCCCCAGAAAATGATGTTTGCAATACAGTGCTCAAGTTTCTTTGCTGATTTCTGTTTTCCCCACTGCCTGTACCACCGTCCCAATGGACTTTTAGAATACGAGTTGACACTGGTAGCCATGGTACACTGTTTATTGATTTCTTTGCTTTTTTTTTTAAACTTATTTTATTTTTTCACTCTAGCAGCTTTTTCTGTGTCACATCTGCTTAATACGTGAAATGTTCTATTGGCACAACAAATAAACAGGAAATCTACCTTAGTGGACTTAACGTTGAAAGGCAACTGTCTGAAAGTGATTTTGAATTTTACATAGACTTTTCAATGCGATCAATTTAGGGAAAGAATCTATAGAAAACTGGCTTTAAAAATAGTACCAAGAATTACAGTTACTTGAAAGACTACAGCGACTGACAAAAAAATCCAAGCCAAACAAGCCATTAACCTGAAGCACGCATATATCTTAACATATCTAGACCTGGTGCCTTTAATTGTAAACTGTGGAAAAACCTAGTTTCTAGATGATATCTTCGGTCTGAGGGCAGCTTCCAGATACGATAAGAATGGCTTGGTGTCCCTGCAGAGAAAAACCTTGGCTGCTATTCTTGGCCTCCTTTCTAGCAAATCTTGTCATTGGGTGGGCGATGAAAATTCAGGGATCTCATTAGAATAACTTTTGAAACAGAAAGCTGCTCCATACTCTGTGAAACAGAACCAAGCCTCCTTCTGCATGGCCCTGTACTTTGCCCTATCCCTTTAAGGAGAGAGCGATGCCGTGAAATGAAAGAGATGGTAAGTGCCTAATTTCTATGATGCTTCCTGGTAGTTAATATATTTGAATAAACTTGATTCTCGCTCAGCATGGTCAGCTAAATGACCTGGAGAGAATGAAGCACAAGACAAATCAGTCTTTATAAGAGATGCCCAAGAAGAGAGAGAGGTGACTCAGTAAAGCGCCTAAGGGCAGCGTACTGTTAGCAGAGATGAATAAACATCAGAGTGGATGCTGAGAGAAGTAGTCCCTGTGAGCTTATGGACCCCAACATGCTATGAGGCAGGTAAAATGAACAATTAATGAGTGTTTAAAAATACTCTGGCGAGGATCTGTGCTTCCCCCGCCTCCTTTTTACTATCAAAACATGTCATGAGTTACATTCAACAAGCCCCACAACACCTGCTACTCTATTGTATAGTTAGTACTTGTTGCTCTTAAAAATGCTACTAATTAAAAAACGTGATCCCCGCCCCCCTTTAGACATAGTGGTGTGTGTGGTCCCAGGTACTCAGAAGGCTGAGGCAGGAGGGTAATAAGTTTTATGCAAACTCCATGCAAAGACTCAAAACATTTTTTAAAAAATAGTGAGCTAGGCATTGGTGATGCACACCTTTAATTCCAGCAGTTGGGAGGCAGAGGCAGGCAGACCTTGTGAGTTCGAGGACAGCCTGGTCTACAAAGTGAGTTCCAAGACAGCCAGGGCTATTATACAGAGAAATCCTGCCTTGAGACACTTCCTCCCCTCCCCAAAAAAGATAAGGTATCTATGAGACAAATAGATGTCTTTCTTCCTTGATAGGTGATGATATGACTTCAGTTTCCCCTAGACACCGACATGGAGACAACAGACATAGTGTCTGTTAGGATATATACAAGCTTCGTCTTGAGTGGTGATCATATGTATAGAGGAATGTTGGGGTTTCTCCATGACAGCATGATCCCTGCTCCCTCTTTCAGTCACCCTGGAGCCACTTCCTGCTTCTGTGGGGAGAGCCCCCTACTATAGCTCTCTGTTATTTGAGCAGTTTGGCTCCTGCTGTTTTGTATGCGCTAGAGAGCCCTTTCTTTACTTTCACTCCTAGGACAGCACACTCTGCCCTGCAGAGACTTAAGCGGTTTTGTTTTGTTTTGTTTTGTTTTGTTTAGCTCCTTTCTTTTTGCATTTTGCATCTTTGTCCCTTAGGGTCCCTCCCACTCCTGTTCTCCTGGGTTAGTTGGCCATTTGCTTCCCTTGTGCCCTTTTGATCAGGGGTGGACACTGCCATCCCTGGTTTACATTCCTGTGCCCACTGTACTATGCCCTCCTTTAAATATGTACTAGGGCTCTGTGTACCTCCAGAGACAGTGCTCACAGTGTAATGGATGCTTGGTATGTATCTAATGAATAAATGGATATATATATATATATATATATATATATATATATATATATATATATATATATATATATATATATGACAGTCTCCTGATATAAGTCTAATCAAAGGGGGAAATCTTGTTACAATTAATAAAATACGACACGACATTTTGTTGATAAATGAGAGTCACACAAGTTCTTTAAAATAATCTTGCAATTATTGTCGTCCCATTTTGAGTTGAGAGAGTGTAGTTGACCCTTTGCTTTCAGACTCTATTCAGGAGTGTTTTGTCTTTCACACTAATACCTTCAGCTATGAGTACTTCCGCCTAGGAGGAATTTAAATGGCCAGGTCTCAGGAATTTCTACCAGACCCTGCAGTGTCCCCAGAGTTCAGAAGGGGCCCCCTACGGCTCCTGGGTTGCTCCGGCCCGCCCGTCTGGCAGTGCAGATCCTGTGTCTCAGGCTGGGGCACCCACTGCTTTCGTTCTCAAGCCCTTTTTCTCTAACAGTTAATGGATAGCTAGCTTTCCTTTACGTCTGTTTCTGACTCCATTAAAGAGAAGTGGGGAAAGTTTGACAACACGAAGCGTACTACTCATAGAAGGCGCGTCTGGCTTTACATTTTACATTCCACCAAACTTTGTGTTTTGTTGTTTTCTTTTGACAGCGATCCGGGGAAATGGCGCGTCCAAAGCCCGCCAAGCCCAGCTCGTGAACTCCAAGGTTTATTGGAGTCATATTTTAAACAAAACCTAGACAGACTTGAACTCAAAGGAAACCCGACTCTCAAGTCAGAGGCGTGCATTCAGAACGCAGCGCTCAAAGTAGCTGTTTGTGACTAGAGTCCAGGGTAGGATTATTACAAATATGAAGATAGATAAAAAGCCAAGCAGAGCTAAATCCCCGCCGATTTCTATTCGCTATATCCAGCAGCATATGGGGCCATTCTCTTACTTTTCCTCGGCCTTTCTTCCGCCAAAGCAAAAGCAACCAAGCCTGTGCCGCTTCATAGCTACCCTTTGTGCCAGAGCGGTGCCTCTGCCACCACACCACTTCCTCCTCCTCCCGCCTGCTTGCCGGCTCCAGCTAGAGCTCCCTTTGCGCTGTGAAGCGGGTGCTGCGATTGGGCGACGGTCCCTGAGCCTCCAGCTCCGCGTCGGTTTCAAGGCTCCTCCCTCCGGGTGAAAGACAGACTGCGGGGCGCCTAGAAACCGGTTGGAGGGCGCGCTAGGGAAAGGAGAGGCTGCGAGTTGAGGGATTGACACAAATGGTCAGGCGGCGGCGGAGGAGGAGGAGGCGGAGGCGCAGGGGGGACCCAAGGCGGCTAGGCTGCCGAGAGTTGCGCGCTCCTCTGCCCGGCTGCGGCCACTAGCGCGGCGCCGCCGGCCGAGAACCACAGCCCGCCGCGGGCCGGGGAGGAGGGACGCGACCCCGGCTCGCCCAGACCACTCGCGCTCTCCCCGCCGCCCGCGCTTCATGAACCGCAAGTTTCCGCGGCGGCGCCGGCGGCTGCGGGACGCAGAGCAGAATCCCGGGGAGCGGGCGGAGCGCGGCCGCAGCCCGACGGAGGGCACCAGAGGGGACCAGATCTCCCTAAACAGAGTGGGAGCCTCCACCCGCCGCGCCGCTGCCCGCCCCAGCCGACCGGCGCCGAGGAGGGAGCCGAAAAAGTATGGCTGAGGAGGCGGCGCCTAACGAGTCCCGGGCCGCCGGCCCTCTGAGCTTGGAACTTTGTGCCGGGGCGCTCCGGGACCCGCGGGAGGAGGTGGGGCACGGGGACAAGACTGGCCACCGCCGTCCCCTGGCTGACCTCCGGCGCGGGGCTAGCGGGCTGCTGTTGCTGCTTTGGCTGCTGGAGGCTCCGCTGCTGTTGGGGGTCCGAGCGCAGGCGGCGGGCCAGGTACCCGGGCCGGGCCAGCAAGCCCCGCCGCCGCCCCAGCCGCAGCAGAGCGGGCAGCAGTACAATGGCGAGCGAGGCATCTCCATCCCGGACCACGGCTACTGCCAGCCCATCTCCATCCCTCTGTGCACGGACATCGCGTACAACCAGACCATCATGCCCAACCTGCTGGGCCACACAAATCAGGAGGACGCGGGCCTGGAGGTGCACCAGTTCTACCCGCTGGTGAAGGTGCAGTGCTCCGCCGAGCTCAAGTTCTTCCTGTGCTCCATGTATGCGCCTGTGTGCACCGTGCTGGAGCAGGCGCTGCCGCCCTGCCGCTCCCTGTGCGAGCGCGCGCGCCAGGGCTGCGAAGCGCTCATGAACAAGTTCGGCTTCCAGTGGCCAGACACACTCAAGTGCGAGAAGTTCCCGGTGCACGGCGCAGGAGAGTTGTGCGTGGGCCAGAACACGTCTGACAAAGGCACCCCGACTCCCTCCTTGCTGCCGGAGTTTTGGACCAGCAATCCGCAGCACGGCGGCGGCGGCGGTTACCGCGGCGGCTATCCGGGGGGTACCGGCCCAGTGGAGCGGGGCAAGTTCTCCTGCCCTCGCGCCCTCAGGGTGCCCTCTTACCTCAACTACCACTTTCTGGGAGAGAAGGACTGCGGCGCGCCCTGTGAACCCACCAAGGTGTACGGGCTCATGTACTTCGGGCCTGAGGAGCTGCGCTTCTCGCGCACTTGGATAGGCATCTGGTCCGTGCTGTGCTGCGCCTCCACGCTCTTCACGGTGCTCACGTACCTAGTGGACATGCGGCGCTTCAGCTACCCGGAAAGGCCCATCATTTTTCTCTCCGGCTGTTACACAGCAGTAGCCGTGGCCTACATCGCCGGCTTTCTGCTGGAGGATCGGGTGGTGTGTAACGACAAGTTTGCAGAGGACGGGGCGCGCACAGTGGCGCAGGGCACTAAGAAGGAGGGCTGCACCATTCTCTTTATGATGCTCTACTTTTTCAGCATGGCCAGCTCCATCTGGTGGGTGATCCTGAGCCTCACCTGGTTCCTGGCAGCTGGCATGAAGTGGGGCCACGAAGCCATTGAGGCCAACTCGCAGTATTTTCACTTAGCCGCCTGGGCTGTGCCAGCCATCAAAACTATAACCATCCTGGCGTTGGGCCAGGTGGACGGCGATGTACTGAGCGGGGTGTGTTTTGTGGGGCTCAACAACGTGGATGCGCTGCGTGGCTTTGTGCTGGCACCGCTCTTCGTGTACCTGTTCATCGGCACCTCTTTCCTGCTGGCCGGTTTCGTGTCCCTCTTCCGCATCCGCACGATCATGAAGCATGACGGCACCAAGACAGAGAAGCTAGAAAAACTCATGGTGCGCATCGGAGTCTTCAGCGTGCTCTACACGGTGCCGGCTACCATCGTCATCGCCTGCTACTTCTATGAGCAGGCCTTCCGGGACCAGTGGGAGCGCAGCTGGGTGGCCCAGAGCTGCAAGAGTTATGCCATCCCCTGCCCTCACCTCCAGGGGGGTGGAGGCGTCCCACCACATCCACCCATGAGCCCGGACTTTACAGTCTTCATGATCAAGTATCTCATGACTCTGATCGTGGGCATCACTTCGGGCTTCTGGATCTGGTCCGGCAAGACGCTGAACTCCTGGAGGAAGTTCTACACGAGGCTTACCAACAGCAAACAGGGGGAGACTACTGTCTGAGACCTGGACTCATTACCATCCCCGGTTCTTGGCGGGATCCCAGCCACTGCCTGAAAGCTGGCCCCAAGGAATTCCTGCCTGGCCTGGCCACTCCAGGCTTAGTCTCTAGACATACACTTTTTGCAGGCTCCTTTCAACAATCAGCACAGGCCCTGCAAGAGCTTCTGTCCCTGGGGTAAAGGAATCAGAGGGCGCAAATGCCAGAGGGGTGTTTGTGTGTGGACCATCTCTCTAGCCCTCACTCTGATCGCAGGACTGTATGCTTTTATGATTGTAAATAACCTGTGTAAGATTTTTGTAAGTATATTTGTATTTAAAGACTACCGAACAGGCAATTTTCTTTTCTTTAAAAAAAAAATGTTTAATTATTTCGGGCGGTTTAAGCATTTGAAGCTTTTCTTACTTGCCCTTTTCTGAGGACTCCAGAGGAGGTAAAACGAAGCACACTTTGCTTTGCCTTATGCCCTCATCCCTATGTAGGAGCATAGGGCTGGCTTTCACCCTGTTGGCTGTAGCAGGGACTGCCTGTCCAGGGTCCTTTCCAGTGGCTTCCATCAGCTTCTCCCCACTCCACGCCCCCTCCTTCCTTGCAGTGGGAACTTTTAAGGTGCAGAATCCCACGAAGTTTCCAGATCCTGAGGTGGGCCCCGCCCATTCCAGTTCCTCTTTTCAGCGCTAGAGTGTGGAGGGCTGTCCCTATGACTTCCCGGATGATGATTGTTTGAGAACCACCTTCCAACTTCATTAGACGCCCAGAGGGTGGGCGCTGCCAAATGACCCAGCTTCCCTCTACCCTGGTGTCCCTCAACCAGGCTCTCCCTCCTTCCACTTAAATTGGTCAGAGAGTAAGTGCAGTAACCAACGCCAAACTTTGGAAAGTCTGAGTTTGTGTAGATGAGCTCATTTACTCTCTAGTGTCTGGAACCTGCTATGGGTTTGGCCATCACCATGGAAAGAACAGGGCTAGTCAGATTGCGGAAGAGCAGCGAGCTTTGTGTGGGTTGAGGGAGACTGAAGAGAGAGGTTAGAAAGTGTCTTAGTTCTAATTGCACGCTCATGGCCGGCAACCTGCTCCTCCCTCCTCCCTTCCTGTCCTCCCTCCCCTCCCCCTCCCCCCCCCCATGCTGCTTGCTTTTAGATTTTATCCTTCTATGAAATGGAGACCTTGAGGTCACCTGGAAAGCTTGGCGAAGGAGTTGATCTTCGCCTTCCATAGCAGGATGGCAGAACATACAGAATATGAAAACGGAAGGAGATGTCAGTGGAGTGGAGTTCCTCAAAATGAAAATGCTGTTTTTCTGGTTTTAGTCCAATTGTTATTAGACGTGTATGACATTTTACAACCCAAAAACTTGTACACTGTCAACCTATTGTGATCACTCAGCAGCACATTCTGAGGGACGGACAATCCACAGCCCCGCAAATAGCCTGGTAAGACTTCTGAAGACAGAGGAAGTGGGCCGACTGGTGGGTAAGAGGAAGAAAGGTGATCTGGGCATGCATGCCGAAGGGCAAGCATGTGCATCCCTATTGCATCCCATCCCGTGTGCTCCCGTTTGGGTTTACAGCAATGTGTCAAATGTAAGTCTCTCAAAGCCATTTAAAAATATAAACTTTAGTTCTCTATGAAGAAGAGGAGAAAAGCAATCCTCCTGATTGTAGTGTTTAAACTTTAAGAGTTTATCAAAATCTAAATATATATGTCTTTCATACCCTAAAATGACATTGGTTTTTGAATTTGGTATGCATTATTATTATTATTATTATTATTATTATTATTATTATTATTATTCTCACCACCATGAGATCATCTATATTTATAGAGGAATAGAAGTTTATATATATAAAATGCCATATTTTTAATTTCTCAAATAAAAGATGAAAGTTTTGTACGAAATTACATTGTTTTGTGCCTGAAAAACAATAGACATATCTGAACTGTCTTTACCTTTTCTAATGCCTCACAACCAATCCACAGGACACAAACCTAAAGATTCCAAAGAACAGCCAGCCTGCCTGCCAAGTGGCATTTGTAAAGTCCCACGCAGAAGGCTGTTTTCATGACAGCAGAAAAGAGAAGGTTTCCATTTTGTTTTTAAGCCAAATAATATTATTAAACTGTAACTCTAATTTTAACATTAAAGCTTTTTTTTTTCTTTCAAGGGACACATTTACATGACTTTTTTACATGGAGGTTTATCTTTCAGCTGTTGCCTTTGTGGTGCTCTGGGAGGGATTGTTTTATCTTTTTTGCTCATTACCGTGCACATTTCAAAACCCATACAAGGGCCATCAGTAAGTGGCCACAGCTCATAAGCATCTTAGGACATCAGCAGGCTGTGGAAGTCTTTTTCATTTCCCTTCTGAAGATTCCATTTTCATGTTGTTCACAGAACCTTTCACGGAGGAATTTCTTAGTCGACCCGCTCTTCCTCAGAATATGTATGCATGCATGTACATATACCTGTACAGATGCATGTGACCCTAGATACACTAAATTTTAAAATAGAAATAGCAATTTACATTTTATTATATGGGGATAATATTAGAAATGGAACACTCCTGGAAAACTTCAAATACTTAAAGATTAGAAATATCTTTATTATATTTTGTCATTACTTTTTTAAATACAAGGACAAATGGCTAAAGAGAAGACCATTAATACACTAGAGTGACTTTTATGGTTGTCAGGAAATTGTGTTCTAAGTCTTAATTAATTTTAAGACATTAGAAATTTTAATT
Source organism: Acomys minous (assembly GCF_964271855.1). NCBI lineage: Eukaryota > Metazoa > Chordata > Mammalia > Rodentia > Muridae > Acomys > Acomys minous. The sequence continues at coordinate 23,994,208 of NC_140487.1, read as the reverse complement.
TAATGGAAAATACACCATTTTAAGTAGCAAGAAGCAATTCTCCCCCTTTTTGTTATATTAATAAAAAAGGTGATATTTGAGAAGCTTTTATATAGAGATACACATGGAAAAAACAGTAATTCTTTATCCAAATTAGAACATGGCTCACTAGATAATTATGTAACTTCTGGGAGAAAATTTTAAGACAATTAATTAATTTCTGCCCCAAGAATAAATGTCAAAAACAGTATTATTGTGGGTGCCCTTAAAATGATGCAGATGTGAATTTAACACAGAAAGGTTTTATATTTTATATTCAAATGCTCAAACAGTATTTTAAGTCATTGTCAGGCTTTATTTTTCAGAAAGCAATTTATTTTAAGGTATGTGAGATACATAAAACCAGGGAGTTTTTTGTTTGCTTGTTTGTTTTTAAATTTGGTTTGTCTTTGCTTCGTTCAATATTCATGGCAAAATAGAACTTACCTGGGAAACCATAAAGCTGCTGACGATATGATCCCATCAGGATGCTGTTTCCATGACAAACCCTATTTTCACATGGTTTGATTTGCCTGGATTTTTTTTTTTAAGCCAGCTGTCTATTGGAGTCAATTTCCCCTCACAGTGTAGTTGATTTAGCTTTTACAGTAAACGTGAAGGTAACATGAAAACCTTCCAATGCTCATATTTTTTTTCACCTAAATTTTACAGAGACAAAGAATTTTATTTTTCATCTCAGATTCTGGCAGTGCCAAGCATATGCAACAGAACCAGAGAAGATAGTTCAGCTGTTCTGCAACAATCTCTTAGCCTGAGTTTAGAGTGCTTGTCCTTTTGTCTCTGCTGTGAGCATTGAAGCCTTCTGCCATACACACATTATCATTAAAGATTCAGCTAGGAAAAAAGAGCCCACCTGAGTTGCATGACATGGAATACCCTTGACACATTTTCTATATAACTGGAGTCCATGAAATTTAAAAACATGGTCACTACATATGTCCACGTGTGGACACTAGTAATATTGCCATTGAATACTCCTTAAAACACACAAGTCTCAACGTCTGGCGGGACTGACTTATGGGGGCACAAATAAGGCTATGGTCTATGACACATGGGTAACTGAAAAGGAATTGTAATGTTACTTAACGCTCACACTTTTTATGTTGAGGCCTTTACATTTGCAATAATGGCTTAGAAGGGACTGCCAAGCAAGTGTCAGAAACCCATAAAAGGGGAAAAACAGTATTTGAGCTTCATGGTGGCTCAAAATTTCCTTAAGATTTATGATTGAAGGAGCTGGGTATTTCTGCTCACTCAGGTCTCACTTTTTTATTGGACTTGTCAAGATATAGCACAAAGCAGTGTGCTTAGAAGCTGCCAATTAAAATGTAATCTGCAGATGAGTTTTCCTTGAGTTTTATCACGGTGGGAAGTGTCTTTATGCCATTCTGGAGTTGAGTTGCCTTGTAATAATTAATTTGGGGAATTTTGTTTATAGATCTTTATGGGACCTAATAACCCATTAAATGAAATCTATGTGATGAACTCAACTATGCTCTGTAGCCATGTGAACATACAATGTGCTGTGCATCATAATTAGTTTTAGATCCTAAAGTTCCTTGGGGGAAAAAAAAGGTGCCACTTCCAATAGAGATTAATTTCTTTAAGATATTCATATTCTAAAGAGGTCCAGTTGAAGGACAGAACTCAAGTAAAATTGAGTTTTCTTCAGTGAACATTGGCATACTAATTGAAAACAATATGGAGTTTTCAAATAGAATTTATTTGCATGTCGTACACACACTTTTTTTTAAAGGTGAAATTGACACTTGGAAACAATTTTTAAGCTTTAATATTTACAAGACATGTATTTCATATAATGCTCCCAAGAAATTTTGTCCACAATGTAGACTTTCAAAACATGTTCATGGCCACGCAGCGATTAACATCAAAAGAGCTGTTGATGCTGCTTTGAGCTAGTTCTTTGTGGCCTGGATTTCTTTTCTTCCCTTTTAGAAAACCAAGTATCCATCTAATTTGTCAATCTCTCCACGTTTCAGATCTCAGTACCTGTCTGAATTAAAGTTGCAGGGGGAATAACTGCAGCATCTCAGTATACAAAGTGTGGCCTTTGTTACCTTTCAAGGTGGCAGCATGTCCTTGCTCACATGCAGCCCTCTGAGATGCACTGTGCTCTCCTCCTTGGAAGGGCTTGTCTCCACTACTGTAGCCACAGTACCCAGAAGGCCTACAGTCTGGCTGATGCCCTGTTCACATGCCATGTGGTACTTGAGAGTTAGGTTTTTTGTTTTTGGGTTTTTTTTTCCTTTTCTTTTCTTTAGAAGTAGATTTAAGCTGGGGCCTGTTGGTACATAGCTATAATTCCAGACACTTTGAAGACAGGATTAGGAGTAGGTACAGATTCCAGATCACCCTGGGTTACAAAGAGAGACCCTGACTAAATAAATACCCAGTAGATTTAGAGACCAACCTTGACCTTGTATTTCCAAATCTTGACGAACAATTTTAAATGTTAATTTTAATAAGTACCTTGTCAAAAACTTGTAGTTCCTCCAATAGGGTAAGCAACCATGTGAGTTTCTTCAGGACAGAGAAGTTGTAGTAGTAAAAAAAAAGAAAGAAAGAAAGAAAGAAAGAAAAGAAAGAAAGAAAAAAGAAGAATGTTCTGGACAAATCGATGGCTGGACCTCTGTGTCATGGGTTAAAGTACACTCCCATAAAATAAAGTAGAAATATATATGCCAGATAAGTATGACCAAGGTACAATGACAACGTATAATAAAAATAAGCGTTTATATTTTCTTAAAAGCTCATGTGTGGGTCACAACATTCGAAGTGTGGCACTGAGGCTGTGGTGTTCTTGCTGTGACTAGACAGGAAGCTCGTGAGCTCAGGTCTTTGTGGCATATCTTCGAGGTAAGCACAATCAGCAAACATTGGGTGGAATGTGGCACTACCATGGGACAAAGCGCGACACACACACACTGAACAGGCATGGATACAGAAGTCTGTCCATGCACTGGACCCTGTTCTCGCTGTTTGAGAGATCTGGTTAAACATCTAATTTTTAGAAAAGAATCTCATATGTATTCCCTTGGGGCATTAATTTTTTTAATTGGCGTTATCAGTTATCAGAATATGGGGACCTATTAAGTTTTTGCAATTTTGTATTTATTTTATTTTTCTTCATTATAAAAGCAACCCAATGGAGAAAAATTGCACACTCCAATGAAAGTCACTCCAAAGAGTTGCGTACACCTACACCAACTTAACTGTCAAAATTTTTTTTTCCTCAGAGATAAGTAGGGTTAGTTCTCATACATTTGCCAAACTAAAAACTATTTCTACAAGGAGAAAAAAATATGTCTGCTGGATCTTAGGATTCTACTGTCATTATTGGCAGTTGTAGAACAAAGTGTAGGGCCACGCAACCGAAGGTCTTCACACTTCCACATGAAGCTCTTCAATCAGAATTGGTTCGTCCACCACCATTTTTTATTTCAATGTCATCCTTCATGTAAATGCACATAAAATATCACTGGCGTTGTTGAAATCACAGCACCGCTACCACTATCTCTTAATATAACTCAATGTAAATGAAGTTAAAAAGAGGCAAATTGATGTAATTATTCAGGAACACACTGGGATCTGTAGCTGCTGCTCAGCAGGCGATACTTTGGTGCCGGGAGGTATTGGGCAGATTCTAGACACACACGTGGCTATCATGAGTGTGGGAAGGGAAGTGGCAAAGCATATAGTGTGTGGACACCAGAGACACTCGTGCATAAGACAGCTCTCCACAACCACAAGTATCTATTTCAAAGTTCCAAAGTGGAAACTCCTTGCTCTGGATGAATCATTGAAATCATGAAGTGTATGTTTAAAAACAGTGAAATATTTTAAAATAAGAAAAATATGGATGCCGTTGGTGTGTCACAGCATGGATTTTACATTTGACATGTAAAATTTGTTTTAAGTTGATGGAAAAACTAGATAATGTTGCATGCTGGGTCAATGTCTTTCAAGCTGCCATAGTGAAGCATCACCATGTTGGTGCTATAAGCCGCCCGCCTTTATTTTTTCACACTGCTGAAGGCGAGGAGCCCACCAGCGATCAGGCTCCTGGGGAAGCTTTCGTCCATTGCCTTTCCTCAGTGCCGCCAGGTAGAGAGAAATGTCTTTATTTTTCTTCTCCTAGAAATATAGCAACCCCACAGTAAGGCCTCATATAGATCAAGCTGCCTCTCAGAGTGCCTTGTCTTCAAGTACAACCCTGTTGCAGATTAGGGTTTCAATATGTAAATATGGGGAAAATGCGACAACAAAAAGGCAAAACAAAAGCAATTGGTCATCAAGATCAATAAAGTAAAGTCATTTTATTTAAATCTAGGCAGGGATATACAATATCACAATTACAGAAGAAAAAAAATTCTGAACATTCAGAGTTACAAAAACAAAACAAAATAAAACAAAAGTCCTACCATGCTTCTATTTTTTCCGTTTGCCCTTCCCTTCATGCGTTTCACTGTGTTTCGAGAGGCATTAGCACAGGGAAAGAACTCCAGTCTGGAAGCTGGAAAGCCTGGCTTCTTGTCCTGAATCACCATGTTAAGAGATGAGGTATTGATCTGATCCACACAGTCTAAATTTAAGAAGTCATGATAAAGAAGCAGTAGATGGGCTGGAGAGATGGCTCAGCGGTTAAGAGCACTGTCTGCTCCTCCAGAGGTCCTGAGTTCAATTTCCAACCACATGGTAGCTCACAGCCATCTATTATGTGGTCTGATGCTCTCCTCTGGCCTGCGGGGGTATATGCAGGCAGAGCACTTTATACATAATAGTAAATAAATTAAAAAAAAAAAGAAGCAGCAGATGTGCACCCTATGTTACAGAGCGAAGTACGAGTGTGAAGCAGTGTCGCTTGTGTTCACATCAATATAAAGAACGTGCTTGTTCTGAAGACTTTTGCTCAGCGTCAGCCACTGCCTCTCCTTTAGGGAGAACCGCTCCCGCTCTTGCAGGGATGCAGGGTGCCTGCGGGTCTTTCTGCCGTTGTTTTCCGAAGCTCCCTAGCATCGGATTTACCAACACCCTTGGGTTCTGGACCTACCCAAGCAGGCTTCCAAACTCTGCCTCGGCTGCAGGTAAGCTGATCTGGCATCCATCCGCTTCGTTATTTTCGTGGAGCTGAACACTCCTTAGAAGGAGTCTGTCTGAGAAGGCTGTTAGGGACAAGATCCGGGTTCCAGAAGAGCTTTGGAACTAGAGAGAGTGGCGGTGGGGAGCTGAGAACTATACTCTAGGTCCACATGTGGCAAACCCACACTCACAGTGTGGTGAGTGTGCTCCAGGCTGGCCGTGTCTAATGTTCGTGGGTGGCTTTGGGTAGACAAGAGAAGCAGCTGTGGATGCGTACGTACTGAGGACAGGCAGCTGGAATCACTCAGCATTGGAAGTGAGGAAGAGAAGAGGGATTGGGAAAACCAGAATTAGTAATACTTTCCTCCAGCTGGTCCTCCTGGTGGGAGTGAAATGGAAACATCTCTGAAATAGAGTCATGACCCTAGATTGGAAATATGATTTTCCTCCTCCTCCTCTTCCTCCTCTTCTTCTTCCTCCTTCTCCTCCTCTTCCTCCTCTTCCTCTTCCTCCTCCTCTTCTTCCTCCTTCTCCTCTTCCTTCTCTTCCTTTGCCTCTTCACTTAAAACAATTCAATTTCAAGATAACAAGGAATTATAGAGAGGAACTGAATGTTATCTTGGAAAGAATGTTGGATTTGTAAGACCTGGACTATATCCCAACCAGCTCTTAGCCTCAGATCCATTTATCTAAAATGTTAATAATAGCAATTTTTCCTAATTCACATAGCTATTGAGGAGATTACAAAATAAAATGGTACTTCGAGTGCTAGAGTCATTACAATCTTAGAATTCTTCCCCGCCCTGCATTTTTCTTATCTCTCTTCTTCACTCTACTCTGTCAGTCCCGCTCGCCTCCCCCCAACACACACACACCTCTCCTTCTTTTATCTCCTTCCTTTCCTACTTCCTTTCTCTTTTCTTGCCTTCCTTCTTTAACCCACTGGTATCTCACTGATGGAAATTGAAAAAGCATGGTGTAACTTGATGCCATTTATTTTTCCCTACATCTTTTTTTTTTTTTTAAGCTAAGAATGTTTTCTAAGACCTGGTCACACAAAGATTAAGCTAATGGGCCATCTTAAAGTTAAACGACACAAATAATGCACCGTATCAGCCAACTAAGAAAATGCTCTTAAAATAAATAGGCCTTTCCACACACTTATGCATGCTTTAGGATACACTATTTCAACATAATTCCTCTATGGCTGCTGATAGTTCCGACCTCACTGGTAGGCTGCACACTAGCGAAACGTGGTGACAGCTCTTTTTTAGGCCACTCTGAGTCACAATCAGGATGAGAACTATAATTTCCTCTTAAAAATGTGGCTCTCTACTCAATTGATAACCAGCTGAAAAATTTCAAGGGCTCTCTGCTTGTCCTTGTTGACTATATTGCCAAATGAAATTCATCCAGTGGCAGTTATGAAAAGTGCTCCTTTGATGCCGCTGAGCTTCACGCCGAGCCCGTGAAGTTGAGTAGGACTGAGGGCTTAGATAATGCAGATGGAGTGGTTTCCCTTATGTGTTTTTCCATATAGAAAGAGCAGCTAGGCATCTGGGTGTCTCGGTCACCTCCAAGGTCTAGTGTATTAGCTCTCCATTACTGTTGTATCAAACCACCGTAAACTGGAAATGCCTAAGTGTATCATGTCACACCCCTAAACACTAGAAAACTGACACCGACCTCCATGAGCTAAAATCAAGGTGGTGAGTTATCCCAATTCTTGGAAGAATTGCTTTCATTTTCCAGTTTCTAGGACCTAGTACAATGTCTCAGGGCAATACTTATTCTCTCTAGACTTGGGTTCTCTGTGAGTCCTAGAAACAGGTCAGATAAAATATGGTGATGTGTGCTAATGTCAACTGTCCTGCGTCACGGTGGCCCTGTTTTCCTGGTGTATCTGTAGATCGGGTTCATCAAAATACGTTTTCAAAAGTACATCTGTCAGGCGGTTGTAGTTTTAGCCTTTGATATGGGATCGAATGTGAGGGGCAATTGGCATATTTCATCTCATCTTTTACTAACCCAGCACAGACTTCTAGCAGTGACCCCAGATTTTAAATCTGTATGAAGTGAGCATTGTTCTCCTATTTAAAAATTTGTCAACAAAGAACTCCAGTGGCCTGGATTGCATTTTATTTGTATGATGAATTTCCCTGTCTTAGTTTAAAAATGTTACGTTGACTTTTTTTTTTTTGAGAAGAAAATTTTCTATCATTAAAACCCATCCTTAAAATAGTCTCTAAAATGTATTTTTTTTTTTTTTACTTATACTAGAAATCAACTTAAAACTTTTTCTATCTAGAGTGTCGTTGCCAGCAGCACACTTTTCCTTTCCCAGGCACATTTAAATCAGTCTGAGAGCAAATCCCGTCAGCAGCTGTTTAAGAAGAGGGACCTCTGAAGTTCTTATGCCCAGACACACATTTTCTCAAAGGTAAATGTGAAAGGATTGTAGAGATAGAACAAACTCTCTAGTAATGAGCCTTAAGTTAGCAAGGACAAAGCTAGAAGTTATCTTTATTTCTGCTAGCATCTGTCTTCTCCGTAGACCTGGCCCCTACACTGGTGTGCCTTGAATCAGGGATGGTCCAGGAGCAGAGTAGAGGTACAACACTGGAGTAGAGGGGTATGCCTCTGTAAAGGAGGTGAGTTTTGATGATGCTTTGCTTGTGGAGGGCCAACTTGAATTAATACAGGAGATATAGTGAATGCTTTGAGACCTCAGATAAGTCAGGATGTGATGGAGCGCCATGAAATAATGCTAATGAAGATAAAGCCAGATGACTGTCAAAATAATATTCACCAGAGATGGTAATGGGCCACCAGGAATTCTTCTTTTCTGTGTAGCCTTGGCTGTTCTGGACTCACTTCATAGACCAGGTTGGCTTCGAACCAGCAACTATTAAAGTTGGGCATGGATAAAATATACATGAGGGATGCGTAAGCTATGAGAAGTTCTGGTCCTATCTTCAAAGATTCTGTGTTGGTCAGGGAAGGGGATGAAGGTTCTGAGTTGTCCTAAAAGATGGGAATAAAACAGACTTCAAGACAAGTCCTTGCACTTGCAAACCGTGTCCCATAACACATTGTAATCAGAACCAGGACCCCTGTTTGGAACCTTCAGAATGGGGCACACTGTCCTTGGTTTGCCAGCTCGGCCTCCTTGTCTGTAGAGGACTAATTCTGAAATGGCCAGACTCTAGTCAGCCTCACAAACTACTAATATAGTGTAGTTCCCCTGCACCTAAAATTCTTTTTGACTTTATTTCTTTTATTTTAAACATTATTTACTTCGTGTTTAAGATTTCCCATATTTTGCAATTTTACATCGGCTATTGGAAGTCCTTTCAAAATGTCTAGATTTAAATATACATAGAGATACAGATGTAACATAAAGATATTTGTATATGTATAAAAATTACATATACTGAGTTTTGAAAGTATCTTAGTTATCATTTAATGTTTTCTTTTTAATTTTAATTTATTATAATTTATTCCGACTACATCCCGATTGTTATCCTCTCCAGAGTGTTCAGGAGCCCCACAGGAGACCATCAAGGCCTGTGGCTCTGGACCCAGAGGGTCCTGCAAAAACTATTGCACCAACCAAGGGCAATGCATGCAGTAAACATAGACACCCCTGTTCAGATTCAGCTAGTGGACAGCTCATTCTCCACAGCTGTGGGAAGAGCAGGGACTGCCTCTGGCATGAACTCTGGTGACCCTCCCCCCATTTGATCACTTCCCTGTGGTGGAAAGGCCTGGTGGGGGACACACAGAAGAAGGGGAAGCAGGCTATTTGGATGAGACCTGATAGGCTGTGGTCATATGGAGGAGGAGGAGGAGGAGGTCCCCTTCTGTCAGAGGTCTAGGGGTGGGAAATAGGGGGGAAGAGGAAGGGAGGGTGGGAATGGGAAGTTTTTATTTTAAGCGGGCTGCTTAATTCTATAGGTAAAGGTTAGTTTAGTATTCCTTCTTGAATTTAAAGACATCTAGAATAGAATCAGTCTAAGGCATCACTAAGTAGAAATAGAACCAGCAGGTTGGGATGGGATAAGAGCAAGGAGGAGAGCCCCAGAGAGCTCCTGGCTTCCCTTGAGGTGGGGCTGCCTCAGGCGGAAAGAGCCAGGAAGACTTCCCAGGAAGCTCGGCTTCCCATCTTTTCAGAGAATTTGTTTTGTTTAGCTTTTAAATACAGCAGGGCTTCTGAGAAGGACTTTCCTTCCCAAGGAATTTGCTAATCAAGGTGCTAGTCTATTTATTTACATAAACAAATCCTTATGAAAAAGCAATTCATTCATTAACTAAGAAATGTGGTGCTTTCCACTGTTGTGCCTGGAACTTCAAAGTACCTCTGCTGTTACTCACATCAATTAGTCCAGGTAAGTGGGAACTGTGAGTGAGACAGACTGAGATATATCCCAGCTGACTTCACCAGATGAAACATCAAATCCAAGCCTAAGATATTTAAACTTGTGTTGTCCTAAGCATCTTAAGAATGCTAATTCTTTGTAGGAATTACAGTAGAAAGGAAAAGGCCATTGAATCTTTTTAGAATGCAGTTTTACCTCATAGAAGTAGTCTATTTATAATATGGGATAGTTTGGAAGGAGATACCTTCTCTGGGCATATAGGGTGCATAATACCAAAATAGCTTAGGAGTACTGAATAGGACCACTGAAAATATTAAAATGTTTGTGCAAACATTATTTGCATGTTATTTACATAAGGTAGCCCAAAAAATGTAAACCAGGTATTCTATGTAAAGATGGATGGTGAATTTCAAAGATAAGGATTTATTAGTATTTAGCATTAATATTAATATAATATTTGTAATTACTTTTACATAGTCTTAATATTTAATACACAGACAGTTCAGTTACTAGGTTGTCACTTAGCAGTTATTTCTGGCATATATTTCTGCTATACCTATGTGTAATAAACTGCAAATTTACAGGTTATATAAGCCTAGTTAGCACATTTAAAATGAAATTTGTAATGAAAGTTGCAACAGGAAGCGTCTGAATTAAGTGCCGATGATTGAAGTGATAAGTCAGTAAAATTCTTTGCAGGAAAATGAAGTTTTATCTGTCCTCGGCATAATCCACTTGATCAATTAATTCTTTCAATGGTTTTTATTGATGTATATCAATCTTAATGAGTTATCATTCATATTCTATAAAAGTCAGTCTTTTACATATTAAGATTCAGCATATTTTAGTATTTTCATAAAGTGATGACTTTCACCATTTCTTAGTTCCAGATAACTTTATTACACAGAAAAAGAAGCCCTGGTCTATTAACAAACACCTCGTCCCTCAGCCCCTAGTAATGATGAATTTGCTTTCTGTAAGCTTAGAAATGCCTATTCTCAGTCTCCTTCAGGCTGCTCCAACCTCACCTCACTGGAGAATGGTTCACAGTACAGAATTCAATTGTTTATGATTTTGTGTTAGGAAACCTTTGTGCTGCCCATGGGCCACCGCAGGGTGGACACACCTGCAATGGGACTATGCACGTATATAACTTTTATCTGTTCCTTATTTAGAACAGTTTGTTCTACGTTCATCTATGCTTTAGTATATGTCGCCGTGGTGTTTCCTTTTATGATTAAATAACATTTGGTTGTGTTTTGGGGGCGCATTTTGCTTCTCTGCTTGTCAGTCAGTACATAACTGAGCTGTCATTTGGAGCTGTAGTTAGGCATGTTACCATGAACATTCATGTTTTAATTTTTGTGGACATGTGACCTTGAGTCTTTTACATATGTTCTTGGAGTGGTGCTGGTCCATTTAGTAACTCTATTTAGTTGACTAATCATTTACATTTCCACTACCACTAATTTTCTCCATAGCTATGCAAAAACTTGTCCTTGCCTGTCTCTTGACTGCAGTCATTGTAATGCACATGAGATAGGGCTATCAGTGTTGTTTTTACATGCATTCACATATTTTCACTGCTTGGAATTCATTTTCTATGGGAAAGAGAGTGAAGCTTTCCTTTACACCTGTGAGTAAACTGAAAAAGGAAGGTAGAGGCTTGGAAGATGGCTCAGTGAGTAAAGCATTTGCCTTGTGACCATGAATACCTGAATCTGAACCCTTGGGGCACATGTAAAGCTACAAGGGAGGAGGACCTATGTGTAATGATCCTAGTGCTCCCGTGGTGAGAGCAAAGATGAAGTGGGAGGAGCCACAGAAGCAAGGGTGCTAGGGAGTCTGGTGTATGCAGCACTGAAGGAACAGAAACCCTTCCTCAATCAAGGCAAAAGGCGATGTTGTCGTCCTCTGACCTTCCCACCAGCGCTGTGACATGTGTACACATGAACACACACACACACACACACACACACACACACACACACACACACACGAGAGTAGTTTTAGAATAAGATTAGAAGCCTTTCTATTTACTCATATGCTACTCTGTTAATAAAAGGAATTTGTATGACTTATCAAAATCTATAATGCAACATAAGCGTGGAAAACACAAGAGTATGGGGTGAGTAAAATACAGTTAAGACTGTTGAATGGGTTAAATTCTTGTTATTGAATTTCGTATGAGACAAGGTGACCCAATGAAAAATGCACAAAGTATAGAAAATAAACCATCAGAGCCCTTTACTGAGTAGTATAAGGTCTTTATTCTCTGCAGGACCCCACCAGTATCTCAGGGATCCCAAGTCTTGAAGCATTTCTTCACGTAGCTAACAATCCCAGACAACAGAAGCGCTAAGCAACCCTCTCATTTCTATCTATTATTCCTATGTGCTCTCTGTAGGATTTTCCATCTGGCAGCAGTACAACTGCTTAAAGCACATATAAAGCTCTGTGTATTTCAAATCTGAGCATTCACTCTTTCTACGACAAATATCAGACGACTCCCCATTTTTAGCAGACTTAAGGCTAAACTTGCTAACCCTAGACTGGCTCCTCTCAGTCCTTGACATGATCCTGGCAGGCTGGCTTCAGCATTCATTTTGCCTCGCAAAGCCTTGTCTGGCCTCTTCTGTCTCTTTTCCCTTATGATTAAGACCTGGTGAGCTCCGTTCTTCAAGGTCAAACTCAGATGGCATCACTATGTGTTTCCGCTGTGTGTAGGACTTTTCACAGGGACTCGTCTGTGTCTGTCCTCGCCGGTGGACTATGGCTGATTTCACACGAGGCTATCATCCTCATTTGTCTTATACCATCAGTGTCCAACACAAAGCCACTGTCCAAAAGTAGAGTTGCGTGGACCGATCTCATGTGACTTCTGTAAGCACACATGAGTTTGCTCTTGTCCCTCTTCAAAAGCGAACCCCAGATTGAAAAAAAAAAAACATTTGCCACATCCTAGATACCTCCCTGCCCTGGAAATCATATTTTAAGAATATCATCTCAGCCTGCACAGCTTTCCTTCACAGGCTTGTTCACTCTGGCACCCAAGGAAACGTTACTAAACATTGTGATTTCTTTTTAACACTCTGCTGCCAGGCCAAGCTTTCCTCTGCTCTCATTTTCTCATTTAAATGCAAACCTTCTTATGTATCCCAGAAAAGATAACCTCAACCTCTGCAAACTAAAATGATAAAGCTCATTTGAAATTCTGCCCTCTGTCACAGCTACTCTGTCTCCCAGCCTTATATCATCTGTTTTGGGGGAGGAGAAAGTAAAATGTGTACAGTTGCCCTTTTGGCGTTATTCTCTCTCCAGTGCTAAAGAAACAGCCCACGCCCATGATCATGGTGGCGAGATTTCTATTGTTCTTCTAACTCAAGATTCTAAAATGCCATATTCCTTCTCTTAACCATCACCAAAATTTCTGAAGATGCTTGAAGAATCTACTTAGACAGTTTCTAGGGGAAATATGGCATTATTTATGTTTCATCTGCCTGTTACCCATCCCCCACAAAGTGGCTACGCCCTTGGTATTTGCTCCTCTGGTATTTGCTCCACTGTTATAGACCATTGTCCCATTTGGTACTGTGGCCTGCTTAGGCACTGTGTGATCCTGTCTGTAAATGTCTCTTTTTGCACGTCCTTTAATTTCTATATTATTCATATCTTAATAGTTCAGTACATTGTCCAGTTGGAGGTATATCCATCACAGAAGACTCTTCCAACCTCTCCAGATACTGTATTCTTCTGTGTGGTTAACATAGGCTCAAAAGCAAAAAAGAGAATCTCCTGATGTCTCAGGAGAGAAAAGGACATTATTTCAACCACTTCTCAGATAGGATCATTTCCACCGCAATTAAATAATGACTGACAGCAAAAATTTTAAATCTCTCAAAACCTACAGCAAGTATAATAATCTGTCACTGAACAAAAGATCAATCAAACCATTCTGGGTTGTTATTATTGTTATTGTCCTATACCCAGGTTGCAAAGCAGAATTGGTTGCCGGCGGGAGGGGGGGGGCGGCGTGGAGGCTCATAGACTCTTCAAGCTGTTTCTTTCCTGAAACACTAAAAGGGTCTTATTAGGAGCCACTCAAACCCGAAGGAGGTCCACAGCAGGAAGCCTAAGGAGGGCTTTACCGGAAGAATCCAGTATAATTTGGTTTTTAAAAACTCTATGGTGCAAGACATTCCCATGGTATAAATATCCCTAATTAGCAGAGACTTTCAGTTCCCTCGTACAAAACGCTGCCATGAAATTTAAGGCTGCTTAAAATTATCTTAACTCGTCCCATTTGGCAAGCTAAGCCGGGGTCTTAGGAGCTGTGGGGCTGTTGTCTGCAGAATGCAGGCAGGTTTAGGAGCTTTTCCTTAAGGGCCTTTTTGTTGACCCAATACCTAGTCTCCCATCTGACTGTACTGTGAAGATGCAGGAGCCAATGTCCATCTTATCAGCAAGAGGAACTTCTGGACCACAAAAGCAAGAAAAATGGAAAGAACTGGAAAAGTATGAAAACTGAAGATGCTCTGCTTAGCAAACATTCACACGCAGAAGCACTAAGGAAAATTCTGTTTTCTCTTAGCAGAACTTGAAGAGTCAGAAATGCCCTTCTTGTTGGCGCCCTCCCTGTGGGTAGTGGGTGTCATAAAATTGTATTTCCATTTCCTGACTCAACTCCACATTTAAAAAATTTTTGATGTCTGTATTTCTGTTTTGCCAAAAAGTTAATAATATGAAAGATATCTGGTAAATCGTAAACAGAGTTAAAGAGTCCTTTGGCACAACGTTGAATCTGGCCTGTGACAAAGTCCTGTTCTCTAGAAATTGACAGTTGGAAAGAAATACAATTTTACAAGAAAGCTTCTTTCCTCATCTCTTCTACCATCGTAAAAATAAATTTAAAAACCAGATAAATTAAGAATAATGGATATCTTATAGCTCCATAACCTTTCCTCTGGAGGAGGCCTACCAGCACCAGGATCATCCAGGCCCCAGGAAGTGCCAGGTTAAACCCCACCCATCCTCTCTCCTGCCCACCTGGGATACACTTATCAGAGAAACATCTAGGTCTGCAGGATGTCCAGGAACACCCAACCAGCAAGAGTGAGCAGTCTGCTTTTCCCTGAGTTCCACTATCAGGCCCAAGGCTCTCCTTGCCTCCTCAATGAGTCCCGTCAGCAATCAGGAACATCCTGTCAACATCAGGGAATTCCAGATGCATAAAGGCCAATGTAACAACACAACCAACAAAGGCAAGGCCAATATGGCATCACCAGAACCCAAACTATCCTACTACAACAAGACATGGACACACTGACATAACTGAAACAAAAGAAAACAACCTTAAACCCAACCTTATAAAGATGACAGAGACCTTGAAAGAGGATACGAATAAATCACTTAAAGGAAAAAAAAAAAGAAATTTAATCAAACTAGTGAAGGAAATGAATAAGTCCCTTAATGAAATACAAGTATAGGAAAATACGATTGAATAAGTGAAGTAAATGAATAAAACTGTCCAAAATATGAAAATAAAAATAGAAGTAATAAGTAAAACACAAATTGAGGCAATCCTAGAGATGGGAAACCTAAGGAAGAGAACAGGAAGGACAGACACAAGCATCGCCAACAGAATACAAGAGATAGACGATAAGATTGAATAAATCAATACATCTGTCAGAGAAAATGTTAAATCTAAAAAGTTTCTGACACAAAACATCCAAGAAATCTGGGATACTATGAAAAGACCAAATATAAGAATAATAGCGATAGAAGAAGAAGATTCCAAGTTCAAAGGCCCAGAAAATATTTTCAATAAAATCATAAAAGAAAGCTTCCACAATCCAGAGAAATAGATGCCTGTAAACATATACAAAGCTTACAGAACACCAAGTAGATTGGACCAGAAAAGAAAATCTTCCTGCTACATAATAACCAAAACACTATCAGAATTACACCTGACTTCTCAACAGACACTCTAAAAGCCAGAAGGGCCTGGACAGTCATCTTGTAGACTCTTCAGAGATCACAGATATCAGCCCAGACTACTGTACCCAGCAAAACTTTAATTACCATAAATGGAGAAAACAAGATGTTCCACAACAAAAACAAACAATATGTATCCACAAATTCAGCCCTACAGAAGATACTAGAAGAAAAACTTGAAACCAAGGAGGCTAATTACACCCAGGAAATCACAGGAAATAAACAACTCCATATCAGAAAACTAAAAGAATGGAAGCACACACACACACCACACATATATACTCTATCACCACCAACATCAAAATAATAGGGATTAACAATCACTGGTCGTTAGTGTCTCTCAATATCAATGGACTCAACTCCCCAATAAAAAGACACAGGCTAAAAGAATGGATCCAAAATCAGGGATCCATCATTCTGCTGCATATAAGAAACACACCCTAGCAACAAATATAGACATTTCTTAAGAGTAAAGGCCCAGAGAAAGGTTTTTCAAGTAAACAGACCCAAGAAACAAGTTGGAGTAGACATTCTAATATCTAATAAAATAGACTTTCAACCAAAACTAATCAAAAGAGATGGGGAAGGAAACTTCCTACTCATCAAAGGAAAGATACACCACGAGGACATCCCAATCCTGAATATCCCAGCTTGTGGAAGATTTGAAACCATTTTCAGATATTGGGTACATGTGCATAGTAAACTTGGATCCATCCTCACAAAATACCCTGAGGCCCACTGAAGGCAACCTGAGGATAAACCCTAAATATGTTTCTCTCAAACTTCTCTGTAGAAAATACTAGAAGCATGCTGTGTTGCTTCTGGGGAGAAGACATCCTGATTCTGTGAAACTGAAAGCTGTGTGTCTTTGGCAGCTTTGGCAATATTGGCACACTTGATTCCCTAGAGCTATCATGTTATGGTATCATCACTATGTTGGATGGACTGGCTTGAGGGAACAAATAGAGGTCTGTGCCTGTAAATGAAAGTAGAAGGCTTGTGGGAATGGCTTCCTAGGAGGACAATGGATGCTCCATGCTTCAGAAGCAAAGCCCAGGAAGGGGAAAGTGCTGGCTGCCATAATAAGGACTGTGAAGAAGTTAAGAACCTGTTCTCGGGCACACATTAGGCATGTGATCTTGGCAGAGCCCATAGAGCCTGTGTGTGTGTGTGTGTGTGTGTGTGTGTGTGTGTGTGTGTGTGTGTGTATGTGTCGGAGAGAGAGAGGGGATGTTTTAAATATACTGGAGGAGTTAACATACGGTGTAAGTTACAAGCAAGGCAAGACATAATTTGGTCCAAATAAAGATGCCTTTAAGAAGGAAGGCTTTGCTACTACTAGCTAATATAACACACATAAACTACTTTCCTAAGCAAACTGCAATGAATAGGGACACCACAAAAGAACTATTACTCTGAACTCTGTTTTATAGTGTTTAGATTTTATCCTAAACATGTTTTATTTTAAATAGAATAATATATGAAATGGTGTGTGTGTCTTACCTGGAGAAAAAGGACTTGAGATACTCTAAGAGTGGCAAGCAAAAATACAAGGGTACCATTTACATTGATTTGGTGTCCCTCCCCAACCCTATATTACACCCTAGAACTGTAGGTCTTTAAACTACCCACTGTCCACTGGAAGCCCAAAGTGCCCCCATCTTGATTAGCATGGATGTAACCAATGCTCTGTTATGTGGTGCCCTATTGTAGTCATTTGATTTTACTGCCTGACTTGTCATCTCTCCAAGATCTAAAGCAGTATTCTACTAAAAGCCTGGGCTGAAGATTGGGAACACAACGCTTCCTCATCACAGCTGACTACATCAGTCCTGCCCAAGTGCTGATGCTAGGATACTTCTTTTTAAGTAGGGTACCCGACAAAATAGAGATATTTCTTTAAAGTTCTCTTAATTCCCAGAAAGAAGTTGCTCCTTTTCTGAAAGAGAGTTGAACTTTTGTCCTTGGTGAATTTTAATTCACCCAGAAACTTACATTGCACAGTTCACTTGTTTCATCATGAGCTCTGTGTGTGGTTACTAAGGTTTTAAAAGCTCATTTTTAGATCAGTTCTCTTGTTCACTGGGTGGGTACAGGGAGAATATAAATTCTTCATGCGTTATCCTAGTCCCAGGTATGTTCTTTAAGCCTTTGTGAGATGCCAGACTCTGCAGTGAAATTTTTGGTTTATTTTAAAACACAGATATATTATGGGAATGTGTTTTTGTTTTGATCCCAGGTGTGGGGATATGTCACTGCTTCATAGCAGGTGACTATGCTTTGCCTCCTGTCCTAGCAGGGGCATGGTTTTTCCAGCTGAAGAGAGTTTCTGCAAGTGTGTGACGATTGAAATTCTGGGAACTTTTCAGATGCTATATAAATGCTAGAGACTGAGAGGTGAAGTTGCTGTTGCTGCTGTTGTTGGCTAGTTGATGGGTGCTGTTGGTTGCGGTTTATCAAGTAGTCGTGCACAAAGAAATGAGAAGAAGAAGTGAGGTATCCTGATGGAGAAGCTCACTCTTGCCCCATGGAACTAGACGCCCTTAGCCAGCAGGAACGAGCTTAACTATAACACCCCTTTCCCTTCTATCACCTTTTCTCTCCTATCTAGGTTTAGGGGGCTGAAAGGGAAGAAGTAAAGGAGTGAGGTAGGGTGGAAGAGATAAAGAAGAACCCACAAAGTAGTGAGGAGTCCAACTACAAGACTCAGCTTCCAGTGTCCACCAGAGAGTAAGTACCGTGCAATATATGCCCTCTGAAAGTAGAGAGGCACCATTCCAGTGACCACAGCTTTGATGGTCTATCAGAAGCAGTTGATGACAGGGTCTTATTTAAGAATTCTGCCTATAGTCTTCCTCTGTCCTGGTTGTCTAAGATCTGTGAAGATGAAGACTTTGTTCATGGGTTTATTCAGGTGCGTTGTTACTTTACTTGTTGCAGTGATATAATATCTGACAACAGGAAATTTGAAAAAATATTTTCTAGCTAAATTAGAATTACATTCCTTTCCTCATTACTTAGCCTTCTTCCAGCCCCTCCCAGATAGTCCCTGCTCAATTCTTCCCATGTTCCCCACTTTCAAATTGAGAGCCTCTTCTTTGACTATTATTGTTACCAACACACACAAATACACATGCACACACACACACACACACACACACACACACACACACACACACACACATATGCGCATAGGTATATAAATACAGCCTGCTGAGTCTACTTTTGTTGCCTGCGTGTATATGATTGCAGGACTGATCACTTAATCCTGAGAGAGGCTAATTCTCCCTCAGCAGTCCTTGGTTACCTACAGTGCCTTGTTTAGGGGTGGGACCCAGGAAATTTGCTCCTCTTTCATGTCAGCACATCTGTTGATATCGCTGTTGTTCTGGTCTTGTCTATGCAGTCATCTCTAGGAGAGACTTTCACCACAGGCCTGCTGCTTGCTGGCTCCAGAAAGCTTGCCTCTCCCTACTCCATGTTGTCCCCTCAGCCATAGAATATGTCATGTAGATGTATATACTGGAACTGGGCTCACCCGTGATCTGCTCTTTACGGGAGGATGAGAACAAATGGAAGAAAGGATTGATCGTTTTTCAGTGTTTAATAGTGGGGAAATACTGGTGGTAGAAGCTTGTAGTGACTTTCACACTGGGGAGGGGAGAGAGAGAGAGAGAGAGAGAGAGAGAGAGAGAGAGAGAGAGAGAGAGAGAGGCTTTTTTAGTAAGATTCATGTCTAAAAGTTTCCACAACCTCTCAAATGACACCCTCCAAACAAACAAACTAGGAACCAAACATTCAGACACATAAGCCTCCAGGAGCTAATTCACATTAAAATTCAAATTATAGGCATAGAGTTGTAGCTCAAAAATATTTGTGTAATAACAATTTTTTAGAAGGTCTAATAGTGGCTAGAGAGACAGCTCACCAGTTAAGAGAACTCAAGTGTGGATCCCAGCACCCATGCAGGGTGGCTCCCAACTGCTGCTTTAAGCCTCTCTGACATGTCATTCAATGTCACAGAGTTGATGTGAATAAGGATTGCATAAAACATGAAAGCCTTTAGGATGAACCCTGATACCTAGTAAATGGTTAACGGTTGTCAGTTGCCATCCCTTTGGAATCGGAGAGGTTGTGAACCATGGTTGGTGCTTAATCCCTACTTGGACAACTTGCCAAGAATGCCTCAGTCCTTGGTTGGTGGGCCCAGTCTTCAGCTTGACTAGGGGGCGGAGTGAGAACTGATCAAAGTAACCACAGCGAAGCCAAGGTTAGTGCCAACTGCCCTCCCCACTAGGAGTTTGTTTACAACTGAGCTCTAGCTGGTTGTCCTTTGGACAACAGACAGCATCTCCAGGTTTCTGGTCATTCAGGGATACATGGATGGTGCTTTATAGATGAGGAGACAGGAAAGTGCGAAGAGGATGTGTCATGGGACTGGTAATTGGGACTGGGGTTGTAATAAAGTGGCGAGGTCATCAAACAACGGACAGTGACTAGCTGAATGCTGCCAAGGAGCTCTGTGGTGGGGAGCTGTAGGTAGCTAAGGAGCAACCTGTGCTCTCAGTGTGACCAAGGGGCCTGCCCCCTAGGAATTAATTGTGTTAGAAAGCTCAGTTTTGTTGTGAGAAGATAAGTTTTAAAGGAATTGCCCTGCTCTTTTCCCTAATGAGAACCTTTATCAACTTAAGATACCCAGTGCCTAGCAGTCTTTGGTTAGGTTTATCAGTATCTCACAGTTGGGCTTAGATTGAACTATAATCTATACTTTTGTGCACTGGTAATAACTCATACCTCAAATACTTAAAGTGCATTACATGTAATATGGCACAAACATCAATTTAAGTATATAGCTACATATAAATACCATAACGTGCTGTATATACAACAAATAAACATTATATATAGTATACTTGGTATATAAATATACAATTTGTATCTGTGCACCTATTTAGGCATAATAATTCTGAAAGGTGTGTGGGGCAGATGCTATTAATTGCACTTAATATATGAAGAAGACAAGGAACTAACCATTCTTGAGGGTAATGAAAGGTGTCCCTAGGGAAGCTGAGCTGGTGGCAAGATGGTGAGAGCCTACAACTCCAGCACTTGGAAAAATGAGGCAGGAGGACAGCCATGAGTTCAAGGCCAACCTGTACACGCAGTGAGTTTCAAATCAAATGGGCTACAAAGTAAGACCCTGTTTTTCACAAACAAAGAAACAAAACACAAAAAGCCCTTGGGAGTGGTAAAATGACATTTTTGTCCATTGTCAGAGCAATGGTGCAAATGCTGGCTTTCTCATTTCAGAGTCAAAGGACTTTTTTTTTTCAACCAAACGTAGCTGGCTCACGAACAGAAATCAATGAAAAATTTCTACCATTTCGTCTCTATTAAATATAGTAACTAGAGCAAAACTGGCGTTGTCTATAATCCAATAGTTCTAGAGGCTACGCATAATCTATCTGCTGGGATATGAGAAGAAAGTATTAGCGCTTTCCATGTTGTGTTTTATGTGTACTCGAGTGAAGATGATATATCACTGCCGTGGACCTTAATACTTCTACATATGTATAGCAACAAATGCATATAATGTATAACTATGTTCTTTTACAAATATTGAGCTTCATTTTTTGAAAATTGTTTATTTTAAGCACAGGGCTACAGGACCAAAAGTGCCTAAAGACCACTGTTCCTAACTAGCAGCCCCTTACCTTCAGATGTCATTTACAGCTAAGCACATTTCTTTTGTTGCACCGTATGCTACTGCAGGAGTATGGCAGCAAGCTGCTGTACCCAGAATAGCAGAAGCTTTGAGCAACGGCCTGCGGGATCAGTTCTGTAACCCCTTCATTTGACAGGGGAAGAAACTGAGGCTTATAGGGGTTAAGGGATTTACCCGAGCTGACAAGTTAAGGTTGAGCTCAACAATGTGGGAAACGGATGGAAAATCCAGTTAATGCTTAGCCAGCCATGGTAATGTGTCATGGGACTGGCTTGCAGAAATTAAATCCGTTAATAATCCCCAAACCTTATTTTAGCCAGAAGTTTTAAATGCCTTACCTATCAAACCTTTTGCTTAAGATGACAATGTAATGGCTTTGTTTCTCTGGGCACCCAAGAACATCTGTATTGAGCAAAAAGGTCACATCTGGGGCAGCCTGAGTATCTGACGACAGTACAAATGTTGGGTGATCTGCATAGCTCTTGACAACGTACATTGATTGGCCCAAACAGGTAGACTTAAGCAAATATACCTTCTATGCTCCTGCTTATGAAAATGGAAAAAAGTATTTTCTGATTACCTAAATTCATTTATTTGTTTGTTTCCTTATATAGGTTTATATGTGTGACTGTATGCCACGTACATGAAGGTGCCTGCAGAGAACAGAGGGAGCACTGAATGCCCTGGGGCAGGAGTTATGGGTGGCGGTGAGCCAGGTCATATGGGTGCTGGAAACTGAACTGTTAAGTCCAGGAAGAACAGGAAACACTCAACTGATGAGCCGTCTTTCCACCCCACTCCGAAATCTTGAAATATAGGACTTTCATTTCAGATTTTAAGGTCAGACTGGCACTGGGCCATTAGCCATTTGGTAAATTCTAGTAAACATTTAAATTTATTTCTGGATCCATTCTTGTCTTCCATTGATTTAGCCAAATGTTTAATTTCCAATTTTAAGAGGGTTTTTTTTTTACTGAAATGTATGCAATTAAGGCTATTTTCACAAATTCAAATATTAAATCTCACTACGGTGAACTTTAGAGATTTCTTTTTTTTTGCCTATTCAAAAGCAAAGAGGAACAAAGCCCATCAAACTACCATCACCAATGAAATCCATGAAGATTAATGTTCTTATTGCAAATTATGAAAATATAAATTGATTTAGAAAGAATTGATTTTTTTTATGCTTAATCATTCGGCCTCTTACCTTTGATGTCTTTCCATTTAATCAATCATTTATGTTCCCTGAATAAGGTTTTGGGTTGTTGTTGTTGTTGTTGTTGTTGTTGTTGTTGTTGGCATTCTATTGTTTTCTGATTGCACATATATCTAAGGCAACTTTGACTTTTTTTTTCAGGTCACACAGTCATCTTAGTGAATTCTTTTGTTTATAACCAAGATGTCAGTTGATTCACTTCGACAGAAGCACCTGTCTCTTTTGTGAATGATGATAGAGTCAACCTTTTCCAACTTGTATGCTTCTTGTGTTATTCTTTTACATAATTATTAACTAAACTTTTAAAGAAGCCATTAATTATTCTTCAACTACAGATCATTTAAGGTCGAAATGATCTAAAAAATTCTAAAAATACTGCAGTGGACACTTCTTTGAAAATCAAATCTAACATAGAAACATAGCCTTACTACCTAAGTTTTCTGGTCATCAATTTAGGGATGAAATGCCAGTGCATTGCTACTGGTCTTGCCACTGCTCACTCTACCTGTGACATCTGCCCACATGGACTCCCTTCTCTCATTCTTCACATCCTCAAAGCCATGGAGACCAGTCATTTCTGCCACCAGAGCTGTCATTAATTCTTTAGTATCTGTCCCCGATGCCAAGCCTAGTTCAGGGCCTTCCGTTTTCTTCTCTCCCTCGCACCATGCCAGTGCTAACTCACTAGCTTCATAGCCTCGATCCCATCTCTCTTGCTTACCCAGAACATTTTAATGACTAGAAGACTGCCTTTCTTTCTTTCCCCCACTTCCTAATTAAACTCTGGCCCCCGGAGATCACTTTTCTGTGCCCTGGAATCTCTCAGGTTTGTCACATCTATATTATTTTTACATGCACCGCACAACTGCAGGGACTGTCTTCCTTAGCAGCTGGAATTCTTCAGCTTCGTGCACCTGCAAAATTCTAATTTTTTTTTTCTTCAAGAACCAACTCAAGGTTCACGGTCTTGGTGAAACAGGCCCCAGGGCACCCTCAGCCGCGCCCATACCTCTCAAAGGATGGCAGCCGACTGGAGTGTGGCACTATTCCGGAGGTTAAGTTGCTAGGGTTCTAAGTGGAACAGAGCTGATCGGAATTGGCACAAACTGGCGTTCTCTCCCCAGTCTTGGTGGGACTGGCTTTGCTTAGTGTGACTTGAAGGTTATTCCTACAAATCTATTTCCCGCGGCAGGATAAACACAAACTTGGCATTGCAGAAGGGGCCCCTAGCTCCAGGGATGTCTAAAAGCTAGGAGTCAAGTCGGCTTCTTCCCAGCTCTCATGCCTCAGGCGCCTGCCTGCTTGACTGTTAATGATCACCTTAGGCCCTGAAGCGCAATGATTCGAGGCCCCCAGTGACTGTCTCAACTTCAGACGGAGCTTTTGGTTTCAACTTTTCTTTCTCTTTACATTTTTTGGTTCGGAAGAGACTCAGAAAAATCTGTAAGGCAGTTTGATAGAAAAGGAAAATCTTAGGAAGCAGGGAAGGGGGCATCAGTCCGTTATCTGATCCAGTTCTTGGCTTTCAGAGTGATCTGAAGAAATAACCAGTGGCCCCGTTTCTAAAGGTGTTTGGGAGCGAAACCCGTTTGTTCACTGAAGGCAGCGGTTGTCAGCAATAGAGTTCCTAAGCCCCACTTTGCTTGCTGCTTATCCCATCTGGGTCCAAGTCAGAGTGACAAGGGAGACGAGCTGGTCAGCTGGCTCCAGGATGGCTGGTTTAACGGCTCTGGTGTGCCGGGATTCTAAAGAGCAGGTGCTTTCTCTGAATAAAGCAGGTGTCCAACATGTACCAGAAGAGCCTACCTCTGCGTCCTGCTCTGCAAGCATGGGTGAGGTGGAGGAGAGGGAGGAGTAGAGAAATGGCCAGTGTGTGTCCACTCTGCACTCATTATCTAGCATGAGAAGGGAAGGGGTGACCCCACACCATCCCTGGGGTGGCAAGTGGGGGATGGGTTTACTTTCTACAGTACAGCTGCCCTCTCCAAACTGCTCCTAAGCAGACTAAGGCATTCCAAGTTCCACCACCACCGTTTGTTACTATCTAGGGAGAAGTTCAAAGCCAGTTACCCATCTACTAGTTAGAGCCTTCCCTTGCATCCACTGTAAGAGACAAAACTGCGAACATATGTTTCTGTTGCTAGACCCTGGCCTTATCACAGTTACAAACTGTAGAAAATCAATTACGTGCTTTGAATCACTCCCCTTCCTGGCACAAAAACTCTTTTTTATTCTTGCGGGATGGTGAATACTTTGCAACGTCTACTTGCCAACAGCCTGGTAGGCTTCTCTGCTAAATGGGTGTAGTACAAATAAACCAACCAGAAGGCGGGTGGAATGCTAACCATCTTCTCCATCCTCTGTTGTGGCCTGCTTGTAGCTTGGGACCACTCTGCCTTCCTGCTACAACATCTGGCCAGCATTCGAGGTTGTTTCTCAAGGACGCGAGTGCGCACCTCCGGTGAATTTCAACTTTCAACTTCTCTCTGGCTCTAATCTATATTTAATGTTTCATGACTGGTAGTCAAAGACGCTTTGGCTAAATATCAGATTGGAATGGAAATGATCCTTGGGAGAACATTTGCTTCCAGCATCCGCCGGCAAAGTGCCGGTGACAGAGTCTTTCCCGAGAGACGTGTTGCCCATTCCCTAGCAGTAATAATAATTACGCCTTTATGATTGCTGTGCCCACATAATCACAGATCACCTCATCAATGCCATCCTGAGGGAAAGCCGCCTCTCTTCCTCACTGGATGTCAGTCACAGAGAGCAAGCGAGCGGCACCCTTAGGGATCCCCAGTCCTGTGCCTGCCCTTTGCAGGCCTGTGTTCTTAGCATTGTGTTTCTTTCTATTCTCCCTGATGCAAATGATGTGTAAATCATGCCCTCCAGAAGATGCATGTGGTGAGGGGAAGAGGGGGAAGAGGGGTGAAGACGCTGGTCTATTCTTCTCCCTCTCCCAACCCCCCAATCTACCGCAGGGATTTCTCACATGGAGCATAATTACATCTGTGCCATATGGGCTCATTTATATTCTATTACAGGTTAAGCTAATACGACTCAGAAATATGCTAAAAATACCTCAAAGTATTCTAGAGCTGTCAGAACACTTGTCATTTCTGGCTCCATTCCTTTGATTGCTGGTGTTTTTATTTTTGTTGGGAGATTCAGAGAGCTAGGAATATGTGCTGGCGTGGTGCTGTCCAGCCTGTGAACGCGCTTTAATTCCCTGCATTATTGCAATCTTTGGGTGTGTAAAGAAAAGAGCATCTTCAAACTCCTGGCATGGCCCCCCAAGACATGGGGACTGAAACCCACACACTTGTGGGTTTTACTTTCCCAAGAGACAGAAGATACAGATTTCAGATGTGTGGTTTTGCCAGCTTTAGAATACTTCTTGTCTTTGTTTGATGTGATTATTCACCGTGATCGAGAAACACCTGCAGCGGCTGACACACCAGAGAAGCACGCTGCTCCAGTCAGAAGCTGTGGTTTGGATGCACAGGCAAATCTTGTCAAAATTTTACATGCGGCGTTATAATGAGAAACACAATCTGCAGTGAGTAATGAGTTCAGCGCTGATTGACAGGGGCGCGCTGGCTGCTTTGATGGAATGGCTAAAGTCCGTCAACCCACTAATTTCTACCATCAGTTTGCAAAATTGGTAGGTCATTCTTATGGAGACTTTTAATCTAGTGACTTGTTTATGCAATTAACTTCTTTCCCCATCATCACTATCTTATGTTCGTGGAATGTAAGAAATTAGTCTTGGAAACAGAAGAGTAAGCACAAATATTTCCATTTTCCACGCTTGACAAGCAACATTTCCATGGTTTATAAGGTGATAATCGCGTTAGCCATCAGCTGAGTACACAGCCCATTAGCTGAGACCTGAAGTCACACAGAAGCAGACTTCTCTAACTTACTAGTAACTGTGCTATGCCACCAGGTTAAGACAGTCTAGCTTTTAGTCTTTTATTTTTTATTTTATTTTATTAATTTATTCATATTAAATCTCAATGGTTATCCCCTCCCTTGTATTCTCCCATTCCTTCCTCCCTCCCATTTCCCCCTTACTCCCCTCCCCTATGACTGTGACTGAGGGGGACTTCCTCCCCCTGTATATGCTCATAGGGTATCAAGTCTCTTCTTGGTAACCTGCTGTCCTTCCTCTGAGTGCCACCAGGTCTCCCCATTCAGGCGACATGGACAAATATGGGGCACCAGAGTTCGTGTGAAAGTCATATCCCACTCTCCACTCAACTCTGGAGAATGTCCTGTCCATTGGCTAGATCTGGGTAGGGGTTTGAAGTTTATGGCCTGTATTGTCTTTGACTGGTGCCATAGTTTGAGCGGGACCCCTGGGCCCAAATCTGCCTATCATAATGTCCTACTTGTAGGTTTCTAGGATCCTCTGGCTTTTAGTCTTAACTTGGCTGTGCAGTAGATGGTTATCTTGGGAAATTTATCATCTTCCACTGCTCAGATCTCTCCCTTATAAAATCAGCCTGCTATCAGCAACTATCCTCATGGGGTTACTGAATTAGAGAAAGTGAAATTGAAGAACAGAAGGATGTCTTGGCTATTAAAAACACTTGCTATTCTTGCTGAGGACCTGGGTTAAGTTGTCAGTGCCCACATGGTGGTTCACAACCATCCTTACCTCCAATTCCAGAGGATCTGATGCCTTCTTCTGACCTCCAAAGAAAAAACACTCATCCATTTAAAATTAACTAAATCAAAAACTTAAAAAAAATATTTTGCAGCAGGTGGTCTCTGTTACATATTAATTACTTAGTTTTTAGTTTTATAGGTATTGATTTTAGTTTTAATATCAGTAGCTTCTTTACATAACTGTACAATTAATTTTAATTTTAATTTTTTTTTAGCCAAAGACATTCTACTTGGACAGATTGTGCAGGCTAAAGGACTTTAGTATTTTTGAACTACATCACTAAGTTTTTAATTTACTTGGAAGCAATAGAGACATCAAGAATTCTTATGGAAAAAATTGAAAATTCATAATAAATGTCATTATGCCTGTTTTTCCAATTTAACCTATAATTCTAAAATATTTGTACATTTAGCATTGTTTGGGATACAATGTATCTATAGTTCCACAATTGAAATGTTACAATAAAATAAAGAATTTCAGTGCATAAATCAAACAATTGAGTCAATAACTATAGCCAAAAGCTAGATTTTTCTATTTTAGTTTTTTATGCCTTTTATTTATTATAATTTATTCAGATTACATCCTGATTATTATCCCCTCACTCTTATCTTCCTGTTCCCACCCTCCCTCCCTCCCTCTTCTGTCCTATTCCCCTCCCCTAGAACTCTTACAAGGGGCTCTTTTCCCCCATCATCTGGCCACAGCCTATCCTGTCTCATCAGAATAACCTGCATCCCCTTCTTCCAAGAAGCAGTGATCAAATCTTGGGTGCCAGAGTGTATGTCAGTGGGTCAAAGGCAGTCTCCCTCTCTCCCCGCTCCCCACAGCCACCATGTGGAGAATGAACTGTCTATAGACTACATCTGAACAGGGGGTCTAGTTCCTCTGCTGGCTTTGTCCTTGGTTGGTGCATCATTTTATGCAAGCCCCCTAAACTTTCCTTCTTAATAAAGGTATATGGTGTGTGTGTATGTGTGTGTGTGTGTGTACGTGTGTGAATACCTGAAGCTTGGAAGGTGTGTACACCTGGGTGGATATGCAGGCGTGCATGTGCAAAAAGGAGAGAATTGCTCTTATGTACATATGTGCTCAAGAGGTTCTAATTTTGAGGTCATGTGAGTGCTCCTGCATGGCCCTAATACTTACCTGGTATGCCTGCCTTCCTACTCTGCAAAACTGGGCTCTAGACTACCTACCTTTTCTGACTTCCCCATCACCTTTGGAGATGAGTACGCTACCATAAAAGTGGAATGAGCTCCCTTATTATCACAAGGCTGTATGTTACCTAGACATGTCAAAGTTTCTGTATGTAACTAAGTAGAGGTAGGCATGGCTTTAAAAGAAATCTCATCTTGGCCTTATGGTCAGAGAGAGAGAGAGAGAGAGAGAGAGAGAGAGAGAGAGAGAGAGAGAGAGAGAGAGGTAGTACAGAAGAAGACAGACGAGCACCCTAACCATGCCCTGACCAGGTGGGAGGCGCTGGATTGTCAGACAAGTATACTCAAGACCAGTAATGAGTACTCAAGAAGCAGCAGAGAGACTGGAATCCTTAAGACTTATAGAATTTTATACTTTAAAGTGGCTTCTCCTCCTACCCTAGCTTTTAGAAAATGTTTGTTTTCCTTGCAGAATCGCTCCAGAGACTTTTCTTCAGAGATCAGATACACAAGATTTCCATAGTTCAAGTTAAATCATACTTTGTTTTTTTAGCTTTCAAATATATTGTATATAAACGTCTTTCAAGCAAAAATAAGTTTTCTTTTCTAACCTTACATGTTAAAAATGGAAAGTGGCCAGGGGAATTTGTCCTTGGAGTAGGTTAACAAAAGGTTAATGCTTTTATAAATGTTTCTACAATGATAATATTGAATCAAATATCATGTGACTCAACCTGAAATCTTTTCTATCTTCTCTAACCTAATCTGCTATGAACTAATCTTCCAGAGGATTTTAGAGACAAGGGCTTATAGAAGCAGCTAGGCTGACAGTCTAGGCACTGTCTTAAGACTCTGTTACCCACACAATAACCCCGAGAAGACCAGGAAAGTCTTTAGGAAAATACGGAAGGAAAAATAAAGCAACATAAGACAAATTCCAAATTTAAAAAACGCAGATGGATACTTTGTCCTTCCAGAAAAGAGAGAGTGGGGGAGAGAGAGAGAGGGGGGGGGGAGGGAGAGGAGAGAGAGAGGAGAGAGAGAGAGAGAGAGAGAGAGAGAGAGAGAGAGAGAGAACACTTTTACTTGAATCATCCTGCAGTGGATGGAAACAAAAGTAGAGACCCACAACCAGACTTTACACAAAGAGTGAGAGACCTTAGAACTCTGAGCCCTAAAGAGAATGTCTCCATCAAATCCCTCCTCTCAGAGTTCAGGGACCCTGTAAGAGGCAGAAAGTGTGAAAGACCCAGAGGGAATGGAGGACACCAAGAAAACAAGGCCATCGAAATCAGCCTGAGCAGAGCTCATATGAACTCACAGAGAGTGAGGCAGCAAGCACAGGGCCAGCATGGGGCTGCACAAGGTCTTCATATATATATATATATATATATATATATATATATATATATATATATATATATATATCAGCTTTCAGTTTATGGGATTCTTGAGTGTGCAAATGACCAGGTCTCTGATTCTTGTGCCTTCTCTTGGGCTCTTCTGTTGAAGTCTTCTCCAACTCCAAAGAGATAGTTTTTGTTTTCTCTTACTATATTTTAAAAAAGTGAATGAATTAATGAAACCTTAGACACCAGGGTAAAGGTTAACAACAGAACTGTCACTTGTACCTTCCGTGAGGGGCCAAATCTATTTTCTCCAGTAGTGTGACACTGGGTATATAAATCACTCCAGGACAGGCCTCACGTTCAGGAGTAGCCAACCAACATATAATGGACTCCACAGGGTTTTATCTGTTTGTTTGTTTTTGGTGTGGGTGGTGGGGGGGGGCAGGAGGGGGAGCCATGACAAATTCTGCCATGTCAGAAATCCTGTGCTTAGGCTGTATGCTGTGACCTTCGAGTTGCTGACCTTTACCTCACCACTAGGTCTTGTGTTCTAGGCTATCCTTGGACTATTTACCTTTGAAAGAAGTAGAGAAGTCCCAACTTGGAACCACCCAGAGGATCTAGGAAGTTCTTACAAGGAACTACTCAGAGAACTAGGAAGTTCTACAGGGAGCGATTTAGGCTATTGCATTCTTGCCCGGGGGCTAGGGTGAGTGAGATAAGAATAGATCCTATTGACCTTGCCCTATATATGTTCCTGCCAGGTGGCAATAAAGTGAATCTTGATCAGAAATGTCCTGACTTGATTCGTTATTTCTCAAATCTCTGTATCCTACTTTCAATCCCCACTCCCTGTTTCAGGTGAACCCTGATTCAATTTTTCCCGTGGGCTGGGACCCGACGTGTGTGTGTGTGTGCGCTTTTATTACAGTTTGGTGGGTTTCTGTTTTGGTTTTGGGTGTGTTTTTCTTTTCTTTTCTTGGTTTTGGGTAGGTCTGTTGTTGCACTGAGTTTTTATTTGTTGAGAAGAACTCGGAGGTGGGTGGGTAAGGTAGGGGAGAGCATCAGGGGGGATCTGGGTGAGGAAGCGAACATGATCAAAATAGATTTAAACTTAAAATTTGTTTTAAAATAATAAAAAAAAAGAAATATATACTGTGAAATTTTTGTAAAATTAAAAAAAGAATTAACTACCATGTATTTATGCATACCTACATATATGTAACAAATATGATCAAAGAGAAAGACTATCAACTTGAGGGTAGCAGAGCATGGGAGGAGTCCAGGGGAGGGTAGCTGGGAGGGGCCAGAGGGAGGAAAAGTGGGGGAAGTGACATAATTCCATTTCAATGAGAAATTCTTTTAAAGAGGGGTTTAAGTAGCATCACTCTTGTTAAACTTACCTGGTCATCCTGTGGCTCACTAACAGCCCCACAGTGGAGGTCTTGTTCTTCTTAACTAACCCCGAATAGCAGCCAGTTTACTGCAGCACCGTGAGTCAGGAGGCGGGTTCTCCACACTTGATCCAGATGTGCCAGCCTGAAACTCCCAGCCGCAGTTTTACACAGCAGCATCCTTCTGTAAAGGGCAGAAAAAAGGAACCCCTCAAACTTCCAAAGGATAAAAAAGCAAATTCCCCAGAGGGCTGGGGGCGGGGCGGGGAGGGACTGGGGAGGGGCATGGGGGAGGGGGAGTTGATCCTATTTACTAAAAGTGAAACAAAAACAAAGACCTCTTTGGAGACAAAAAAACAACTCAAAATTTAGCCACAAATTTTATTCACTTCAAGTAATGTATCATGTAGAAGACAATTGAAACCGACTCTGAAAACATTATGTAGTAAAATGTTTGCTTGTATATTGCATATAAAATATTATAAATGCTCTGGGGAGATATAATGAAGACAATGGAAATGGACAGTGAAAACAATAGTAGTGAACTATGTATAACACACACGCGTGTGCACACACACCCACACACACTATAAACACTCTTAGGAAATTTAATGCACTAGAAATATTTACATGTTTACTCTCTTTGCTGCATCTCTTTAATATATTTTCCTTTTTTACATTTTACTTAGAGGTGAACCCCACTGGCCATTTTGTTTTCTCTTCTTATAGTCTTTTCTTTGTGCATAAGGTATTTTTTAAAAATATATATTTACATATACATTTATATTATTACACATATATACAATAAACTACCTATAGCCAGAAGAGCCATGACACAATCAGGAATTATATATAAATGTTACATTCTTTCTGTTTTGGCTATTTGTATTTGGCAGCCTTGAAGAAAACATCTTTTCTGTCTTGGTGCATCTGAAATTCTGAGTGTAAATCAATCTCTATCACCTCTTGTCATTAT
This sequence comes from Acomys minous, assembly GCF_964271855.1. NCBI lineage: Eukaryota > Metazoa > Chordata > Mammalia > Rodentia > Muridae > Acomys > Acomys minous. The sequence goes on along the minus strand of NC_140487.1, from coordinate 23,962,204 downwards.
CAACTTAAGCATAAGTATTTTTACGGTAAATTTATACATCTTCGGTTCTCCCTCTTGACATTCTTTCATCATTCCTTTATGTGCTTCTCAGAGTCATGCACCCCACTCCCACAACCATCTCCTGGCATCCCCTGCCCCCTTCCCAGTCCCCTTGTGATGGCGACACTGACTACCAGGAGGGACCTCAATTCTCCTACCGCCCTTTCACCGCCCGCACCACCCTGCGCATTCTGACTCCTTCCTTTCTCAGCTGGATTCTATCCCCAGTAGCCATCCTTAGCTACACACAGTCTACTTCTTTGTCCCTTCTCCTTCTCTATTACGTCTGTCTAATAAAACCCCAAAGCTGCTTTAGTCCAACTCGGCCAACTCCGTCCACCCACACTGAGCGTCTGTTGCGGCTACAGAAGTAAAGAGCAGCGCCGTCTTCTACTACCGTCTGTCTTTGCTGTTTTTTCAGTGTTTTTTTTTTTTTTAATATTTACTTTGCAGACATCTTTCATTTTCTTGACGAGACTCATTCTCTTGTGTATGTTTTAAGCTACTTTAAGCGAGATTGCCCGCTAGCTTCTATTTGTATGTGTCCTTAGCTGGTTTTAGCAACAGGAGAATGCTGGCTTCATAGACTGAAGTTGGAAGTGTTCTTTGCTTTTTGTTTTGTTTTGTTTTGTTTTGTTTTGTTTTGTTTTGTTTTATGGAAGTTTGAAAAGCACTGGTGTTATCTCTTTAAAGGTCTTAGAAGTCAGCAAGGAATCCCGAGGGGGACTTTTTGTTATTGTAGGAAGACAAGCCACACAGGTGGTTACTGCAGATCCCAGTGAGATTTTGAGATTCGATAGAGAAGATGTGACAACTTGTATCCAAACACACAGCGCGCGCGCGCGCGCACACACACACACAGACAGACACAAACACAGATACACACACACACACACACACACACAGACACAGACAGACAGACAGACACGCATATACACCCTGGGAAACCCGGAGGAAACTGGTAAATTCTTAGGTATATATAACAGAGGATATAGCAACTTAAACAGATCCACAACAATTATTGAAAGTGAAAGCCTTGAAAACTCTCCCAAATGTTTTAATTAAACCCAATTCTCATCAGGTTACGTCTCTCTCTAGATTCCTCTCAGGTCCCTCTAGCTTACTTAGTGTAAATTCATCTACTCTGTGTACACTCATGGCACAGTGACATTGGTTCACATAACAACCCTTTAAGGCCTACATCTTCCGATATTTCTCTCACGTCCTGATTGGGGCCACTTCAGGTGTGCTGCTCTCTTTCCTGTCACTTAAGCATGCTAGGTAAGCTCCTCCCCAGGCCTTTGCACTAGATGTTTCTATAACTTGAAGATTTTTCTAGTTTTGCTGGAAATGTCTTCTGAGCTGGCCATCCTTTAGGAAACTGCACCCCAACAATGTTGTTCTCTTGATGACTCCAACCTTTTCTCTCTGTTTCCCTCGTCACTTGGGAGGACTTCCACTCTCCTGTGCCAGCTCCTACCAAGCACAGAAGTTAATATTATTATGTCCGTTATCCTCACTCCTTCCAGAGAGATGGGCATCAGTGTTGAAACCTTCATTTTATCCCCAAGGGCTGAAAACAATTTCTGACATGCAATGGATGCTAAAGAAATATTTGTTTAAATGACTTAGTAAATAAGCCTACTCAAAGGTCAAGACAAACATTTTTATACTATGAGAATCTTCTTATTTCAGTGAGTATTTGTTTTGAAAATCCGCCCTTCAAGTATGATGTCTCAGTCTGGCTTCTGTCAGCTGGAAACCTGACCTTTCATCCTTTGGAGGAGCCAAGGATGCCAAAAGGAGCCAAAGAGCCAAAAGACAGTCCTGACCTGTCAGCACTCATCGGAGGCTACCTATAAGAAAAAAAAAAAACCCTGCATGGTGTCACCCTTCCAAAGACTGATCACTCAACAGCCTCAAAGCCAGGGTGCTAAAGGACTGGAGTTCCCCAGCTTTCCATGTGGTTGACTGAACCCTTCACTGGGAAACTTCAAGGCTCAACTTTTCCTTCTGGTCCATTGTCTTCCTCTCATCCCACTGATTTGTCAGCATACTGTTTAGTGTTCTCTGTCTCTGAATCTGTTTTCAATAGATGCCAAACTGACAATGTCAGGAGTAGTCCCGAGAAAATATGCTCAAGTGGGGTTTTAGAGTGATTACGCCACATTTAAAACCAAGACCAGAAGCCCAGGGGCCTCCCTGGGAACGTATGAAGGGTTTACCATTCCTTTCCAGGTATGGAAACATGAAACTGGGGAGCAGAGCTTGACACAGGTTGGAGACTTCCTTGAGGTTAATGTACTTCATATATTTCTATGGTTAACCCTGAGGGATGAGTCCCTTAACTGGTTATCCAATGTCAAGGGGTCAAACCTAAAAGATATACATACAAGCAACACTATATGGACTCAGCAGATTGTATATATATACATATATATATATGTATATATATACACATATATATACATATATACACATTTATACACATAAATTAATATGTATATATAATAATAATAATAAAGAGAAAGAGAGATTGGGTATGGGAGGTGCTGTAGGAAGAAGATGGAGAAATGATGTAATTATATTTTAATTAACAACAAAATAAAATTTAAGACTGTTTAGTATCCAATATACTTACTAAACACACATTGATGGTTAGTTGTCCTTTATTTGTCTTACCTTAACAAGCAAGGAACAGAGCTCTGATCTCCTGTGTTCTCTAATTTTAATGGGGGCAGGACCCACCACCATGGTCCATTATAAACTATGTGACATCACTGAGCATGAAGATGAGGAGATAGCATGCCACTGGATGACATGTCCTCCACATTGATGGGATCAATGCAAACAACTTCAAGAAACAGATAATACTAACATAGCTGGGAAGTGGTTGAATGTTTAGTGTCAAGTTTGTCTTATTTCAATTTAATTATAAATTCATATTACTTTATTATGATAACAGCTGCTTTTACAATCCATTCACACATTTTCTGAAATTCAGCAATCACCTTTGAAGAGCCAGCCCAAAATAGCTATAACATTCTAATAAGCATATTGTGATCAAAGGACATAATATAATGTCAAAGTCTTAAAAACTTGTTGGGAGGGCTGGGATGTAGCTCCATTGGCAGAATGCTTATCTGCCATGTGAGAAGCCCAGGGCTGGATTCCCAGCACTACATCAATTGGGTGTGGTAGTTCATGCCTAAAATCCCAGTGCTTAGTAAGCAGGGGCCAAGAGGATCAGAAATTCAAGATCCTCTTTGGCTACATAGTACACAGGGAGTTCAGGGTCAGCCTCAGACACATGAGACAACCTTTAACACACACACACACACACACACACACACACACACACACACACACACACCGTAACCCAATAAAAAACAACAACAAAACCTTCTTAGGACCTAAGCTATGACTATGTGCTTCCTTTGTATAATAAATATTGTGTCAATGCAGAAGTAAATTATATGTAGATTACTATTTTAGGTCATGAATTTTATAATATTGCTTTGGAAATCAAGCATTTAGACCCACACATAATGTTTTCTTGGCACCTTAGCACATATAAGGATCTGACCAACTCTCTGAAACAAGCATGCACAACTATTATCCTCCTTGTTTTACATTTTTGCAAGAACAGAGCCCTCACAGTTGGTTATGGATCATTTTACAATGTAACAAAGACTACAATATAAAATTTGTTTCAATTAACATTCTTACAATTTTGATGGCTGGAGGGAGAACTTTGGTTGTATTTTTTCCCTCTCATTTCTTTCCTTTAAATTGACACAGTCTTTCTTTGAACACGCTCTCATAGTTTAAACTTCCTGTCTCAGCTTAGTGGCGCTGTCCCTAAATAGACTGGGATGCATCCAGAAAATTTGGAAGATGACAGATGTTCCCATGGCCGTATCTTAAGCTTTTAAAACTCAATCTCAAAAAGTGAAGACACTGAGTGTATTTACGACCAATGTATGTTTTCCTTTAACATTTCTTCACTTGCCTACACATAGAGCTATTCATTTGATTAATTAGGGCTTCGTCACTCTAACAAATACCTGTAGAAAGCCAAGAAGATGTGGTGCCACAGATTTAAAACTAATTTCAAACCAGCATATCTAACTAACAGCTTCAGGCCACACCTCTTTCTTCTCTTATCAGTAGAACCATACAACAGAGGTCATTATTCATATTTTCTTTTTGTTTAAAGTTATGTTTCGGTTTGGGTGTTTGAGACCAGGCCCAAGCTGGCCTTTAGGTCCCCCATCCTCCTGCTTCGGCTTCCTGAGTGCTGCTGGGGTTCTACGTGTGCAGCCACTCCTGGCTCCTGTTCCTCACTTTCTAGAGAAGACAGAGGCACCTGCTTGCCTGGCTGCGGTTCTGTTAGTAGCAGCCCATCCTCCTGCAGGAGCTGGAAGAGAAGGGGGTGTGGTGTGAGCCTTACTGCAGCTGGTTCGCAAAGAAGCCGTTCACCTTCTGCAGGCACTCAGGAAAGTGCTCTGGAAAGGAACCTTAAAGAACAAGAGAAGGCTTCAGTGGGCTCTTTTTCTTTCATGAAAAAGGTGATTTTGTATAGTACAAGTGTCAAGTGTGGCAGCTGGACACATTGATTACACAAGCTTGACCCTCCATACTACAAGCTCATTTGTTTTGCTTTTTTTTTTCAAATTTGTTCTTCCCAAATTTAGAGATGCAATGTCTTTTCTAATGTCTACACATCCAGAATATAAAAATACCAGTAACTATGATGACTCTTGAGCTAACTCATTGACTCTCTCCCAGATGAAAGCTGAATTTATTATTCAGTAAGTGATAAAAGATGCCAAGTGAGGAGCTGCCATTTTCTGTTGCTGCATCACATTCACTGGATGGCCTTCAGAGCTGCTGATGCTAAGGAGTGGTACTTCTGCTCCCATCTCCTTCCTTACCACATTAGCTAACTGACAGGAACATTTGCAATGCAGCTCCCTGCCGTAGCACCTCTGTAGCAATGATGGTTTCACCACATTCATTTGTTCCCTCTGTTTGCTTGGTGATTTGTGTTTCTTCTCTTGTAGCCAACTGACAAGAAACAGGGTTCTTTTAATTTTTATTTATGTATGTATTTAGTTAGTTTTAAATTAGAATATATAATATTAGGTTTATTATGACTTTTCAAGCAAAATTTGTTTTTGTTAATTCTCTTATTCCTCCTTTTCTTCCTCTATTTCTTTTCCTTAAAAATTTTTTTACATATACATTTATATTATCACACATACATACATAAACTACATACATAAACTACCTACAGCAACAAGAAACACAAAACAATCAGGAATTATATAAATGTTACATTCATAATGTTTTGGCTATTTGTATTTGGCAGCCTTGAAGAAAGCATTTTTTCTATTTTGGTGCATCTAAAATTGTGAATGTAAATGAATATCTACCGTATCTCATCATTATCAACTTAAAACATCTATTTAGACCTAAAAATATCTTAACCCCTAAACAACTAAGCTTAATTGTAAGACTAAACTATCTGGTCTTCAACCCCATCAGAGACTTAAGAAGGAATAAAGTTAATTACCTGAGTATACAGGAAGTGCAGATTAGCAGCTTCCTAAATGAGATAACATAGGCACTAAATTTAGTCTATTTTTTAACAGAGAAATTATAATTATTCTTATTGTTACTGATAGGAAAGCTACTTGAGTTAAGCAAATACCAATTACCCCTTGCTTTGCCAGGATATAGAATAAATGTTACTTGAATTTTGATAGCTCGAACAGCAGAACCTACTTGTCTAGAAGAAAACCAATATTGACTACAGACAACTTAAAATGCCTCTAGAAACCTTGGGAGAACACTCATGTCTTCAGTGTCCACCCTTACTGTGCCTTGCATCCCTGGACAGTACGTTATTATAGCATCCTCAAAATATCTGGTGAATACAATGCTCCTGATTTTCCTTTGCTTGCTGGCTTCTCTTAACATCCACAAACTCAGCGACTGTCAGGAAGTCATTGTTAGTGAATGCCACCAAGGAACTTGGCAACAACAGATTGCCCACAGCTTCTTCCTGATTCATCCCACCTCTTGCCACATTGTGATAACTGTTTATTCTCCCCTATAGGCACACTTTCTTCCCGTCTCTCAAATCTTTCCTTTGTGGTCCACCAAGGGGAACTGTAAGCTTCAAATCCTCCCTCAGTTTCAAACACATGTCGATGAAGGCCTTGTTGGAGTTCAGTGGACTGAATTAATGCACTCAACCCTTCATGGCTTTCTATATTCATAGCTTTTACTTTGCAGGTTCGGGTGCTCTCCTGATGAACTCAGTGTATCCTTTCCTTGAATTGCTTGAATTTGGCCTTGGCCATGGATTTTGTCTTGCCTGATGGGATGTTAGCAGATGTGATGCACAAGGTAGCTTGAAATGTGTGGGAGTTTGGGTTCACCCCTTGTTACGCCTTGGCCATCACCCTGAGAAGGATGTGCCTTGAATAGCCTAGTGGGACCAAGGAGGATGAAAGGCCTTCCAGGAGACCTGACCTGCAGATTTGCAGGGAAAAGTGAATCCAGGCCAGCTAACTCACAGATCTGTGAGGGGAAAAAAGTATTTTTTTCCCAGCCACTGAGTTTTGAGCTTGTTTCTTATATATACACCAGTACTGTAGCCAAAGCTAAGTGATACAAGAGGCAGATTTTTCCACAAAGCACTAATTTTTTGCATCTATGCAAAGCTATTAAATATATAGCTACATACTGTATTGATGTCTTTATTTTCAGAGTAGCATTTTGGCTCTATTGTTGCACAATAAAAATGCATGTTAGTGTCCCCTGGAGGGGGAGACCTGGTGGCACTCAGAGGAAGGACAGCAGGTTACCGAGAAGAGACTTGATACCCTATGAACATATACAGGGGGAGGTAATCTCCCTCAGGAACAGTCATAGGGGAGGGGAATAAGGGGAAAATGGGAGGGAGGGAAGAATGGGAGGATACAAGGGATGGGATAACCATTGAGATGTAACAAGAATAAATTAATAAAAAAAATGTTCCACCAAAAAGAAATGCATGTTAGAATGATGTTATGCAGTAAGAGGAGTATCTATAGAAAAGTGAATATTGCCTCTGTCTATGGACACAGAAAATCGACAACTGTATGAAAATGGCCATAATTCCATCATTGTAAAAGATATTAAGGTCCGGCTGAATGCTTTACACAAAAACTTAGATGAAAGGAAATGAATGATTGGGTTTGTTTCTGATGAAATATTTCTCCAAAAATATTCTTTCATTCATAAAAGAGCTGGAGGCTTAAGACAAGGTAGGCGTCCGGGAGGATATGTGGGTGACTCTAGCTGAGACTTCTAATAGCAGGGGTCATGGAGACTGAAGGGGCCATCCTCTACCCAGACAGGACTCCTAGTGGAGGGAGGGGAACACCAAGCAACCTGCAAAAACTTTGACACAAAATTTACCCTGTCTACAAGATGTTCAGGGATAGAGATAGATGGAATATCCAATTAATGCCTGGTCCAATCAGAGACGCACACCAAAGGGATAGAGCCACCCCCCTCTTAAAAATACACTGCTATGCTTGCAGAGAGAAGCCTAGCACAGCTGTCTGCTGAGAGGTTCTACCCATCAGTGGATCAAAAACAGATGCTGAGAGTCACAACCAAACATTGCGCAGAGTGCAAGGAGCTTTGTTGAAAAGTCGGGGGAAAGCATAGAAGGACCTGGAGGGGACAGAGACTCTAATGGTGTCTCTGTACCAACAGAGCCAACTCACCTGGGTCCAGAGGGGCATATGGAGACTGAAGCCCCAACCAAGGACTATGCATAGACTGGACCTATGCCCCCTACTCATAAGTATCCAATGGGCATCTTGGTCTTCATGTGGGTCCCCTAGTAATAAGGGGAGTAGGGGCTGTCTCTGACAAGGACTAATTGCATGCTTTTTGATCACTTCCTCCTGGTGGTGCTGCCTTGCCTGGCCACCAAAGAGGCTACTCTCACTCCTGATGTGACTTGATGTGCTGGGGTGGGTTGTTGGGTGGGGCTCCCCTTTTCTGAGAGGCAGAGAGATGCAACTGGGATGAGAGGAGGTAACTACAACTGGGGTATAAAGCGAACTAATTAATTAATCAATCAAAAATAATCCAGATAGAAGGAGAAAAATCCTTTGGAATGATAGTTCTCAGTATGTTAGGTGGTAGACATACCATCTAACCCTGTGCTGCCTTAGAGTAGGCATGGACTACATCCTCTTCTGTATGCCTCTAGTAGGAATTCCAGTGCCCAGTTTATTATGCTTGTTTGGCTGTTTTATAACTAAACGTAGATCCTATAACCACTCACATGAATAGAAAATCCCGAGGACCAGAATGACCTTAGAAAAGTTAAGAGATGTGATGTAACTGGTGACCCTGAAACACTCATAGCATTTGGGCTGTCAGGGGAGAGATGGGAACATAGTGTAAGGAGCTAAATAAACTGTGATGACTGGTAAGCAAAAGCTTGAAAGTCATTCAGAACCCAATAGTGTAGTCATGGTACCTGGACTGACCCTACAGCTTTGCAAATGCTGGATGTTACATAAAAGGTGGAGGCATCTGTGGTGAGGTCAAGGGCCGATGAATGGTTACAGTGTTTCTTCAGTGCATTGAAAAAAATTATAAGTGCAATGAAGCTTTGCAAACAAAGCACATATAAACCCCAGGTATTTCCTTTTCTTTGGAATTTAAAAAATTTTGGCTTCAGTTATGCTCCTACCTTAATCCTACTGCTTCCACTTACCCCCAAAATACCTTAGAGATTTGCCCTAATCTCCGCCATCATTCTGAAGGCTATTATTCCTCATTTCATAGATTTACCCTGAAGCACAGTTGAATCAAATGGGCTTAGTATATTCATGCCATCTACCATTTGTCTTTAAGCCTGCCTCACTGACAGGACAAAAAATAGTTGCTGTTGTCACTATTTTGTAATTAGTTGTTTTCTTGTTAGCAGTAATTGTGTAAGTAATAGCTAGTAATGTTGGTGCTTTAGCTCATCAGAACTGTTGAAATTGGCACAGAGTTTGTCAAATTTTTGTTGTTGTTGTTGTTGAGGAAACTGAGGCTTAGTGAGATTAAATGATTAAGAGATTAAGTACCAAGTCACACGGAGAGTGGCAGCACCATGATTCAAGTTCAGATCTGCCTGACATCAATACCATGCTGTTTTTAATGGAACATTTAGGAAGACCACATACAAATTTCTGTATTTCAAGCATAATTTCTACTTCAGCCCATGGCAAGATAATTATTGCAATGTAAGTAATATGCTATATATTATGTGACTCTGTGTGCAAATGTGAATATGCTAAGTAATGTGTGTGTCTCACCTTTCAGCAATAAATTTTGAAGAACAATTGTTTTTGTGAGACACCAATGACACATTTTGCTTTTCCCAGAATTCTCCTCTCCTTAATGTGCTTCATTGTCAGGAAGTGTGAGCCAATAGATGCCACCCAAAAGTCAAAGTGCTTGAAGAATCTCATAAAAATTGAAATTCTTATCAATATCCAAGCTTATCAAAAATTTCCTCACAATCTGTGGTACCTAAGAATGCGTTATGCCTTGTTTAAATTCTGTGGGAAACAGTTTTATGTTTTCCCAGGAGCACATAAAGTCAGCATAAGAGTTTCCACATGAGAACTGAAAAGGCTCAGTATATAGGACAGTTCTTTGAGCAAATAAAGTGGGCATATCCTCTACCTGAAGAGTTAACCCAATTACTGTATCCCTCCATTTATTTCTTAACTAGAAATTAAGATTTCCTTAGGACATGCTCATTGACTCAAGTGAAATCCAAATGAATCGAATGAAGACACCGGCTGTACACAATTGCTGCCTTTACATTGAAAGAAGTAAAGCCTGGAATGAAGCCATATTAGACAGAGTTTCACGTCTAATACCAGAATTGAATTAGCATTAATCCAAAATGGGCAATATAAGCAAATTTGTTAACAGAAAGGAAATAAAGAGCAATCTAAAGACTAAAAGAGCAAACACAGAAAATAGTAGCTGTATAAATTCTACCCTTTCAGTCATTATATTAAATGTAAACAGGTTAAACATTTCAGTTGCAAATCATGTAATAGCTTATGTTTGGGTTGTCATGTTAGTGAGACTCTGTGAGTGTAGCTTCTGATACTACTGGGAGACACAGTCTCATAGCAGACTCCTTCATCTCTGTCTCCTATAATCGTTTCAACCCCTCTGCCACTAAGTTCCTTGAGCCTTCAGGTAAAGAAGTCGCTTGCACTCTGCTGAGGCTGAGCTCCACAATTCTGCGTTTTGATTGGAATGTGGTTTTCTGTAGTGGTCTCTGCCTGTTGCAAAATGGCAAGGAGAGCTGAACAAGGTTGGCATCAATGGACATGCCAACGTGGATAAGGAAAAGCCCTGGAGAATCCAACCCAACGTAAAGAACCACAGGCAACAGAGGGAAGCTGGCAGCAGGAAAGGTGCTGTCCCTCAGGAAAGAGCACTGGTTGTCCAGTGCCAAATGGCCAGCCCTGAAAACACGCATACGAGCAACATTATATGGAGTGAGAAGATTATATTTAAGAATATAAGTATGTACATACGCGTCTATGCATGCAGTAACAGTCACTAAAAGAAATTAATTTGAATTTGAAGGAGAATAAGGAAGGATTATTGGAGGGTTTGGAGGGAGGGAAGGGAAAAAAAGAAATGTTTAATTATATTATAATCTCTAAAATAAAATAATCACAGGTTAGGCTATACTTCTAGAAACTATCTAATTGCTATCTACAAAAGACACACTTTAAAATATGACAAATAAGCTGAAATTATATATATACATATATATGCATATATGTATATATATGGAAGACAGATGTCTTCCACAAGCTTATTATAAAATGCTTGGGCCCTACTTGGTAGTGTTCTTCTTGGAGGCCCTGGAAACTTTGCAAGTATGGCCCAGGTAAAAGGCATGCCACTATGTGCCTTTCATTTGAAGGTTATACTAGGTTCTCTCATCCCTTTTCACACTTTTTCTTGTTGATAATTTAGTGAATGTACTCTTTTTTCCCCACATTTCCTGCTACCATGATGTCTCTCACCTTGGGCCCAGAATCAATGTATCCAAGGAGTATAAACTAAAATCCCTGAAATCATGAGCCCCACAAATCTTCACTGAACTGCTCAGGTATTTACTCAGAGCACTGCAAAAGTACCCAATATAGAATGAAAGAAATATACTATGCCAAAAAATGAAAATAATAACCAGAATAAAGTAGATATGTTACTAACCCTAGATTAAAAACAAACTTCAGGCAAAATTGTTAATAGAAACAAGAGTTATTGCATAATGACAAAAGGATTAATTCATTCCTTTAATAATTATTCTTGTATATAAATCAATACACTCTTGATAATAGAACCCTAAAGTCCTTAAAGCAAAACCTTATAGAATTGAGGAAAACATAAGAAATTCAATAAAAATGAAGATTTCCCACATTCAATAGAGGACACAACAGATCAAAATGAAAACCATCTTGATCAATATTACATGTGTAATTAACATCTATTGAACACTCCAATCAACAGTGGCAAAATATACATTCTCCTCAAATTTACATGAGACAGTCTCTGAGATAGGGCATAATGTTAGCTATAAAATAAGCCTCAGTGATCTCAACGTATTTAGATAGGTTCCAACTGTATAAAGTACATTCTACCACAATGGAATTAAACTGGGAAAAATACCATAAAATAATTTGGAAATTTCACAAATAATTGAAAATTTAAAGCACATGACCCAAAATAACCAATAGGCTAAACAAAGAAGTTCCAATGGAAATCAGAACATGCTCTAACTACTCACTGTGTTAAAATGATGAGCAACAGTTTAGATCAGCCCTTAAAGGGAGTACAGCCCTAAAAAACTAAGTTAGAAAACTTCAAAGCAACAGTGAAATATCTATCTTAACAAAAGAGAAGAAGGGCAAGCTGTATCCAAACCAAGCAGAAGGGAAAGTAAAAACAAGGGTATTTTCTAAATGTTGAGGAAGAATTCTGATTTTTCTACAAACTCTTACTAAAAATGTTGCAATTAAAAAGTCTAGAGTGCACTTAATATTAAAATTATAAAAGTAATACCAGGATCCAATCCAAGATGGCAGCACCAATGACACACTGTGTCTGATAAGTGGGACAGCAGTGACTGTACAGCAACCTAAGGATCAAACTGAGGCTACAAAACACCAGTGCTGGTGTTTTTTTGTGTGAGAAGGATCCACACTGTGTGGATCATGGATGAATCTGGCCTCAGGCCACTAGGTAAATCCACAGAAAAGTCCCTGGGTTCCTGCAGGCATGTCTGCAGTCTCCAAATTTGCCTGTCTGCATGCAGCAAGTGTGTTCTGTGTCTTACAATGAACTGTGTGTCACAAAACACCAGTGTCTGGATCTTCTAGCCCAGGGGATATCCCAAAGACTAGAACATGAGTGTATCTGACCTCAGGTGGTCCACAGAAAGTTCCCAGGACTGACCTCAGTGCCTGATCCACTAGAAGAATTCCCTGATGCTGGACAATGAGGAGTCTCAACCTATAGCTACTCACTTATGAGCTGCTCTCAATAGCCAGTGAAGGACACCAAAAACTACCACCCAATACCAGAGACAGCCAGATGATTAGAGGCCACCATAAAAAACACAAACAACAAAAGACAAAATAATATGGCATCTTTAGAACCCAGTTATCCCAAGGCAATCAGCTCTGGACACTCTAACAAAACTGAAACACAAGAAAATGACATCAAATCTTTATTTATGAAAATGGTAATGGAAGAAACAAATAAAACCCTTAAAGAAATACAAGAAGATACCACCAAACAGATTGAGGTCCTTAGAGAGGCCATGACAGAGGCCTATAGAGAGGAAATGAATAACTCACTGGATGAAATTCAGGAAAATGAAAACAATTAGGTGAAAGAAATCAAGAAATCCAAGGTCTGAGCATGAAAATGGAAACAATAATAAAAACACAAATTGAGAAAAGCTTGGAAAGAGAAAACTTAGAGAAGAAAACATAAATTGCAGAGGTAAGTGTTGATAACAGACTATAAGAGATGGAGAAAAGAATCTCAGGTATAGAAGATACAACAGAAGAAATTGATGCAACCATTAAAGAAAACATCCAGGAAATTAAGGACACTTTGATAAGATGAAACCTAAGAATAATGAATGGAGGAAAGAGAAGATGCCTGGCTCCAAAGCCAGAAAATATTTTCAACAAAATCACAGAAGAAAAATTTCCTCAATTTAAAAAAGAGATACCTATAAACACCCAAGAGGCCTATAGAACACCAAATAGAGTAGACAAGAAAAGAAAATCCTCTCACCACCTAATAATCAAAGCAGTAAATGTACAGAACAAAGAAAAAATATTAAAAGTGTCAAAGGAAAAAAGCCAAGTAATATACAATGGCAAACTTATCAGAATCCCACCCAACTTTTTGGCAGAGACCATAAAAACCAGGAGGACCTGGGCAGATGTCTTGCAATCCCTAGGAGACCACAGATGCCAGTCCAGATTATTGTACCCAGCAAAACTTTCAATAACTATAGAAGGAGGAAACAAAATGTTCAACCACAAAAACAAATTTAAACAGTGTCTATCCACAAATCCAGCCCTAAAGAAGATACTAGAAGGAAAACTTCAACCCAAGGAGACCAACTACAGCCAGGAAAACACAGGAAATAGATAACTTCACCTTACCAAAACAAAAATTACATAAGCGCAGAAACACACTATCACAATCAACATCAAAATAAAAGGACATAAAAGTCATTGGTCATTAATCTCTATCAACATCAGTGGTCACACCTCTCCAATAAAGAGACACAGACTAACAGAATGGATGCTTAAAAAGGACCTAAAATTCTTCTGCACATAAGAAACATATCTCAGCCACAAAAATAGATATTACCTGAGAGTAAAGGTCTGGAAGAAGGTCTTTCAAGGAAATAGACACAAGAATCAAGCTGGAGTAGCCATCCTAATATCTAATAAAATAGACTTTCAACTAAAATTAATCAAGAGAGGATGAAGGACGCTTCACACTCATCAAAGGGAAACCCAACCAGGAGGACATCACAATTCTAAGCATCTATGCCCCAAATACAAGGGTGCCCACATTTGTAAAAGAAACATTAATAAAGCTTAAACCACATTGTGATCCCTACAAATAGTGGGAGATTTCAATGCCTCTCTCTCACCAAAGGATAGATCAATGAAACAGAAGCTAAACTGAGAAATAATGACACTAACAGGTGTCATGTACCAAGTGGACCTAAAAGGTATCTACAGAACTTTTCACTCAAACACAAAAGATTATACCTTCTTCTCAGCACCTCATGGAACCTTTTCCAAAGTTGACCTTATAGTAGGTCACAAAGCAAGCCTCCATAGATTCAAGAAGATTAAAATAATGCCTTGTATCCTATCAGACCACCATGGACTAAAGCAATAACAACAGACATATCAAAAAGCCTACACACACATGGAAACTGAACAACTCTCTACTCAATAATAACTGTGTCAGAGAAGAAATAAAGAAAGAAATTAGGGACTTTATAAAATTCAATGAAAATGAAAGTACAACATACCTAAACTTATGGGACACAAAGAAATCAGTGCTAAGAGGAACGTTCATAGCACTAAGTGCCTTCATAAAAAGATTGGAAACATCTTATACAAGTAACTTAACAACACATCTGGAAGCCCTAGGGGAAAAAATAGCACAAACACTCAAGAGGAGTAGATGGCTGGACATAATTAAACTTGGGTCTGAAATCAATAAATTAGAAACAAAGAGAACAATTCAAAGAATCAACAAAAGCAAGAGGTGTTTCTGTGAGAAAATCAAGAAGATAGACAAACACTTAGCCAAACTAAATAAAGGCAGAGAGACACTATCCAAATCAACAAAATCAGAAATGAAAAGGGGGACATAACAACAGACACTGAGGAAATCCAAAGAATCATTAGGTCTTACTTCAAATGCCTATATGCCACAAAATCTGAAACTCTAAATGAAATGGACAATTTTCTTCATATACTACATTTACTAGTTGAATCAAGAACAAGTAAATAAATTAAATAGTCTTATATCGCCTCTGGAAATACAAGTAGTCATCAAAATCTCCCAACCCTCTATCCCCCCAAAAATACCCAGGGCCAAGTGGATTCAGAGCAATATTCTACCAGACCTTTTAAGAAGAGCTAATATCAATACTCTTCAAACTATTCTACCAAAAAAAAAAAAAAAATAGAAACAGAAGAAGTATTACCAAACTCATTCTATGAGGCCACAGTCACCTTTATACCTAAACTACATAAAGATGCAACAAAGAAAGAGAATTTCAGACCAATTTCTCTTATGAACATTGATGCAAAAATATTCACAAATCAAATCCAAGAACATATCAAAAATATCATTCACCATGACCAAGTAGATTTCATCCCAGGCATGCAGGGTTGGTTCAATATATGTAAATCCATCAATGTAATCCACCATGTAAACAAACTGAAGGAAAAAAAAAACCACATGATCATCTCTGTAGATTCTAAAAAAAACTTCAACTAAATCCAACATCTATTCATGTTTAAAGTCTTAGAGAGATCAGGAATACAAGGCAAGTACCTAAACATAATAAATGCCATTTTGTAGTGGATATAAACATGTTTTTGTTTAGGTCCCAAGTGTGGGATGTAAAACTGATTTGTGTGAGGGTGTGTGGTATTTGTCCTCTGGAAATAGACTTGTGAGAGAACATGTGATGTTTGTCCACTAGAAGAACCACCTCTTGTGGGAGCATAATCTTTGCCAACTAATAAACATCCAAGTTCAGACTCTGAGAGAAGGGGTGTATGTGTGTGTGTGCATGTGTGTGTGTGTGTGTGAGAGCCACAAAACAAGAGACTTGAATTTTTTATTTTGTCATTGCTTCTTATTGTTTGGTTATTCATTGCTCTGCTTTAAGATGTTCCTAGAGATAACCACTCCAGAGGATGTTCTGAAGTTCCAGCTGCTGCTACAGGTTACGGCTGCTGTGGTTGTAGTCACGTTTACTGAATTTCTGGTTTGCTATTTAACAGTCTGCTGAAATTCTGACTACAAAGAGTGGAATTCCCCCCAGGAACTTAGATTAAAATGGTCTTCTACTGTTACCATTAACCTCTTTTCTCTCATAACTAGGGTAGGTGGGTTGGAAGGGAGGTATAAGCACTAAAGATCCCAAAATAAAGTAAGTTTGAAAAAGTTCAAAGCCTACACTATCTATAGCAAGCTGATAGCAAACATCAAATTAAATGGAGAGAAGAAACTCAAAGAAATTACACTAAAAATCAGGGATGCCTATTCTCTCCATATGCCTTCCATATAGTTCTTGAAGTTCTAACTAGAACAATAATACAACAAAAGGGGATCAAGAGGACCCACATCAAAAATGAGGAAGTAAAAGTATCACTATTCGCAGATGATATGATAGTGTACATAAGTAACCCCAAAATTCCACCAGGGAACTCCTATGCCTAATAAACACCTTCAGCAAAGTGGCCAGATGCAATATTAATTTTTAAAAAATCAGTAGCCCTTCTGAACACAAATGACAAACAGGCTGAAAAACAAATTAATGAAACTACACTCTTCAAATAGCCACAAATAATATAAAGTATCTTGGTGTAACTCTAACCAAGCAAGTGAAAGACTTGTATGAAAAAAAACAAACCTTCAAATGTCTTAAGAAAGAAATTGAAGAAGATATAAGAAGATGGAAAGATCTCCCATGTTCGTGGGTCAGGAGGATCAACATAGTAAAAATTGTCATCTTACCAAAAACAATCTACAGATTCAATGCAATCCTTATCAAAATATCTACACAATTCTTTACAGACCAAGAAAGATCATCAATTCTCAAGTTCATATGGAAAATAAAAAACCCAGAATAGCCAAAACAGTCATGTACAATAAAAGATCTTCTGGAGATATCTCTATCTCTGACCTCAAACTGTACTATAGAGCAATAGTAATAAAAAAAAATCATGGTACTGGCATAGAAATTGACTGCTTGACCAATGGAATAGAATCAGTCAATAAATCAATAAATAAACCCACACACCTTTGGACATTTGATTTTTGAAAAAGAAGCCAAAGCGTAGTGGTGTACGCCTTTAATCCCAGCTCTCAGGAGAAAGAGGCAGGCAGATCGCTGTGAGTTCAAGGACAGCCTGGTCTACAAAGCGAGTCTAGGCTACAAAGAGAAACTGTGTCTCAAAAAAAAGAAAGAAAGAAAGAAAGAAAAAAGATAGCATCTTCAACAAATGGTGCTGGCCTAACTGTATGTCTATATGTAGAAAAAGGCACATAGATCCATATTTATCACCCTGCACAAAACTAAAGACCAAGTGGATTAAAGACTTCAACATAAGGCCAGACACACCAAACTTTTTAGAAGAAAAAGTGGGGAGAGCTTGAACTCATTGGCACAGGAGACAACTTCTTGAACAGAACTCCAATAGCTCAGGCTTTAAGGTCAACAACTAATAAATGGGACCTCATGAAACCAAAAAGCTTCTGTAAGGTAAAGGACACTGTCAACAGGCCAAAGAAACAGCCTACAGACTGGGAAAAGATCTTCACCAACACTACATCTAACAAAGGGCTGATATCTATAATAAATAAAGAACTCAAGAAACTAAACACCACAAAACAAATTATCCAATTAAAAATGGGGTACAGAGCTAAACAGAGAATTCTCAATAGAGCAACATCAAATAGCCAAGAGAGACCCTAAAAAAGTTCGACATCCTTTATTATGAGAGATGTGCAAATAAAAAAAACTCTGAGATTCCATCTTACACCTATCAGAATGGCTAACATCAAAAATTCAAATGACAGCACTTGCTGGCAAGGATGTGGTGAAAGGGGAACACTCCTCCATTGCTGGTGGGAGTGAAAACTTGTACAATTATTTTCAAAATCAAGCTGGTGCTTTATCAGAATATCGGGAATAGTTCTACCTCAAGATTCAGCTATACCACTCCTGGGCATATACTCAAAAGATGCTCCTCCAAACAAAAAGGACATTTGCTTAACTGTTCATAGCAGCTTTATTCGTAATAGCCAGAATCTGAAAACAACCTAGACGCCCCTCAAACTGAAGAATGGATAAAAAAAAATTAGTGAGCCTGTGTAAGTAAGAAGTAAAGCTACATAGTCTAATATGAAATGGCAGAGTGAGCATTCACTAGATAGGAAAAACTGGGTTAAGGAAGGAAGGAAGAAAGAAAAAAGAAAGCACTTGGCCAAAGCAAGACCAAAGCCTCCACTATAAACATTAGCTTCTGCACATTCATGTCTGGCATCCAGGTCACGAGGTTTTAGTATAGAAGGTCCAGCAGGCATGGACATTCCTGCCCCTATACCCTTGAAATTTGAAGTCCAAATAGCCTCACTCTTGAGCAGTCTCCATTATTGAATGTTGTGTTCCTTGGCACATTGTAAAAATGTCCAACACCCTTGGCTCTCCATGATAATTTAGGATTCACCATTGCAGCTTCAGATATTGTCCTTCCAGAGACTGCCTGAACAAACTCTGACCTGGTCACACGTTGTCTGGCTTCCTGTGCTTGCCTTAGACATCTACGTGGAATCCTCCCTGACCCGGCATCTCTTGCCCTGTGAATGCCTGCAAGACCAACAAGACAATGACACATGATCTTTTGCCTCATTCAGGTAGTAGCCTGTCCTTCTTGGACCATAGCAACAGAGAAGGTCTAGTAAAGGAGACATCAGTGCTTTATCATTCCTCAGAGTCTATCACCTGATAACTAAAATAGTGAATGGTGTTTGGGAAATCTATCCTACTGGGATCTTATTTATTCTATAATTTGCAAAGTAAATCTTTCATTCATCAATAATAAATATGAAAGCTTTGTGTAGTTCCTATTTGATTAATATCAATTTGTGTAATCAGATGATGTTAACCACTGGCTTTTATATTCTTGGTTTGTCACTGATTTGCTTTTCCCAAGGAAGGCCGTCAGGTCAAGCACAGAGCCACTTCTGTCTCCTGGGGAGAAAAACATTCTGAGGTTAGTTTCAGCCTATTCAGAAGCTGTCACATTCCCCAAGGGCTGAGGTCTGGAGCATAGCCACCAGGCTGGCCCTGTCCTGGAATCCCTCCTGGGCTGGATGGTTCCCCAGAGAAAACTCACTTAGAGCCACTGCAGCACTCACCCAGGACTTGTTCCTGCCTTTATAGATCTTGTGCAACCCCAATGCTCCAAGAAAAAATTGTGTCAGTCTAAAAAGAATTCATAAGAAATTTACAATTAACCACTTCGTTACCAAGAAATATGTAAACCACATTAATGGTTAACAAATAATACTAGGTAGGAGAGATGGAGAGAGAAGAGGAAGAGAAGGAGAGAGATGAAGAGGGAGAGAGAAAGACATATTGAGAGGATGGATGGGGAGAGGCAAGTGCCTGCAAGTCTTAAGAGGTACCTGCAGAAGGGAGCTGTAGGACTTGGAAGCAGAAACCTCAGTCCTACAGCTGGGTTTTCAATTGCAATGGAAATTCGTTCTTCACAATTGCTGCTATCCAAGTTGTGGAGTTGGAAACATTGGTCCATATTCAGAACCCTTTCTTTTGGGAAGGGCCCATACCTCCTCTGTGGCCTGACTGTTTCCTATTGCCTAAAAATGCAAATAGGAGCTCCTCTGGCCCCAGGGAAAGATCCTGACCTCCACAGAGCATGTCAAGGTCCTCCCTGGGGTTCCCTCCAGAACCACAGAGAAGTTTCTCTCTCACTTGTAAAGGTCACTCTATTTGGAACAGCTGAAGTTAGCTTGCCAGTGGCCACATTTTTTTTTTAACTATAGGAAGGAGGCAGCTGTCGGAAAGAAAAAGAATGAGGACAAAACCCAGGGGGAAGCACAATCAGCAGAGAGATCGTGCTGCACACAGCATTGGAAGCCTCGGGACCCTGCTACTCTTAGGCCAGCTCCACCTATGGGCTCCAGCCACAAGAGGCAAGCCATCTCTTTTAGCTGGATCCAGTTTCTGTGGTTCTATCACTTTTAAGTGAGGCTTCTTAGTAAGAGGCCCCATCTATGTATATTCCAAACACCTCTATCCTCTTTCTCCTTTACAAAGTAGGACCGTTCTGTGCACACTGCTTTGTGGCTTGCTCTTTGTTGAATGCCATCGACCCTTTTCCAGGTAGTGTTTGTGAAGCAACCTCATTCTGTTTTAGAAAGAGCAGATCACGCTGGATGAGAGGCTACTTGTTAAGTACCAATTGAATGAGAAGACAATCTGTTGGGTTTCCAATTTGAAGTATAGACCTTGTTTTTTAAAAATACCTTTAGGCATCTGGACAAGTGTTTTAGAAGATAAGCTTATGGTCATGTCATTTCTGGGTCAATAGCTTCATGGACATTTTATAGAAGAGGGAAATTGCCCTCCAGGGTGATCAGTGCTAATACCAAGCTCCCAGCAGTTGTGTGTAAGAAAACGTTCCTTCTGCATCTTAACTGATTGGAGTATTATGATGTTTAGTCTTTGTAATGTGAGAGGCAAATATAAACTTCATTGCTTTAAGATATGAGCCTATAGATATGTATCTATCTATCTATATATGAATAGATAACCTATCTATATACATACAGATTGATGCATTGATAGATAGATAAAGATAGATAGATGATAGATAGATAGATAGATAGATAGATAGATAGATAGATAGGTGGGTAGATAGACTTGTCTCTGCCTCTGGAGTGCTGGAATTAAATGCATTTACTACTCCCTTTTCTTCTCTAATAGTTTACACTTAATTTCTAGTAGAATTTTAATATCTATCTACAAAAATGTCAGTTTTGGCAGGTTTACTATCCTAGAGTTTAGGGACCAGAGGCAGAAATATTTGGAGCTCAAGGTCATTCTTAAATAGTTAGAGTCCACCCTGGTTTTCATGTGACCTTGTGCTTAGTTCTGTGCTATTTTAAGCACATAGTGATTTTTGGTGCTGCACAAATGCTGGTAACCCACCCATCAAGACAGCAGTGCTTGGTTCCTTTTGAGGTGATGTCATGGAGAACCACCTCTTGAATCATCTTTGTGTGTGGTCTTGAGTGAATCAGAGATGCTCCTCATGTTTCTTTACTCCAACTTAGAAAAGTGTTGGACACAGTAAGCTCTGAGAACTCTCCTAACACCAAACTTCCAAGAGCCTATGAATTCCTTATACTCTTATACCTATATAAGATTTATATATACCTATAAATCTTATACTCAGTGATATTTCACAGAAAATGTAAGTTCACTATGTTTCAAAAGATGTCAGGGTGGCAGTGATACAAAGCAGGAATTACATTACTAAGTCCCAAGGTTCCAGAGACTCTCTCTGTCTCTGTCTCTGTCTCTCTGTCTTTGTGTGTGTGTGTGTGTGTATGTGCGCGCGCGCGCGAGCGCATGTGTGTCTGTGCGTGTGTGTGTGAGAGAGTGTGTTTCACAGTTTTCTGAGGTTTAGTGACATTTCTGGGCTTATACATTATGATGGAGTAATCCGAGATAGTGTGTAGTCTTCATGACTGTTTGATACAAGTATTGGAGGATTGGCTTCCTTAGCTATTTTTGTTCATAAACTGAAGTTATAATTTGTGTCTTAAATATTTTTGGATTATATAAACTATTCCTACGGTTTAAAAATTACAAAGCATTCCAGGCAATGGTGGCACACTTGAGAGGCTAAGGCAGGCAAATTTCTATAAGTTCGAGGGCAGCCTGGTTTATAGAGCAAGTTCCAGAACAGCCAGGTCTACACAGAGAAGCCCCATCTCAAAAACAAATGAAAAAGTGAAAAGCATACAGACATGCAGAATAGCAGGTCAGTATCTTATTTTATTTACTCTGTTGAATTAACTATTATTTTCTTATTTTTAAGATTGTATTTTAGCTGCATTTCCTTCCCTCTCCTCCCTCTAAAGCCTCCCATAAGCCTTCCCAGCTCTCTATCAAAAATCACAGCCTCTTTTTTCACTACTTGATATTGCATGCATATATGTATGTACATATATATTCCCCAAATCGACTTCTTAAATCCATACAATGTTACTTGTATGTATGTTTTCAGGGATGTTTGGAACTGGAAATCGAATTGATGTGCTCTTCTCTAGGGAGGCCACCTCTCCATCCCCCAGCTTTACTCAGGTGCCTGGAGTTCCTGTATAGGGTTGAAGACTCATGGAGCTTTCCTTACACAGTTTGGCATGTTCATTGGTGTCGTCCGTGTTCAGCTCACCCTTGGACAGTCGTGTTGGTTCTGATGTTCTTGTTCTTCTCATGTTACTAGGAGACACAACAAACTCTCTTGATCCCTTGGCTCTTACAGTCTTTCTGTGCCCTCTTCCACAATGTTCCCTGAGCCTTAGGTATGGGTGTGGTCTACAGATGTATCCACTGGGATGTCAGTTGGTTGTGGTTTTCTGTAGCGGTCTCCATCTATGACAAAGAAGAGTTTCTCCAATGAGGGCTGAAGACTACCCTATCTGTGGGCTTAAGGACAAATGTTTACAGATTACTGTTAGGGCTGATAATACTTTGGTAAACAAGTGGTTGTAGATTTTCCTACAATAACCATGATTTCACTAGCACTGGTTAGTTTCCAGAGTCAGACATGGCATTCTTCTTATTGATCAGGTCTAAGGTCCAATTAGAGAGCTGTTGGTTACTACTGAGGTATGCATGTCACTACTGCACTGGTAGAGTTATTGTGCCATGCTAACCTTTGATGTAGTTCATAGTTGGCATAGCTAAGTGGGACTGTTGGTGCCCTCCCACCTTTGGAAGCCTTCATGGCACATTCTAGTACAATAAAAGCTAGTCCTTATGAGTGAGCACTCAGGTCAGTCTAGCTGAGGAGCCTCTAGGCCCTGTTTCTGAAGTACATGGTATCTTCAGTCACAGAGATTTCTACCCCTGGAGAGGTAACCAAGGGCAACCGCAATAGGCTGCATGTTTTGGGAGTCTCTTAGAATGTTCTAGCTAACAACTCAAAAGATGGCTTCTCATGATGGTATTGGGCTTTTAGTTTAGTTAGATAGTCTTTGGCTCTCGGAGGAAGTGCCTAGATGAGAAAAGTTCATTAAAAGTATATATCTATACTTCTATACAGAATCATGTACATCGTAGGGGTTTTTGTTTTTGTTTTTTGGTAGTTAATACTATTCCTTATAGCCTTTTCAGCCATCCATATTACTATTTTATCTTGCCCATCCTTCTGTATTTACTTTCCTCCCCTTTTCTCTTTGCTACTGTGTGATCAATTGCACAATGCTATTCCCCTTTACCCTCCCCCCACAACTCTTCTGCATTTACCTCCTCCCCCTACCTAGGAAGCCCCCCTTCCCCATTTGTCTGATCATATTATTTGAATCTTGCTATTGCCCCTCTATTGTTCCCAATCTCCCTATCCTGGCAATGGCCTTGTTTTACTTACTGGTTTCTGTAGGTACTACAGGCTATGTGTTCACATCTGAAGATCTGGAGCTAGGAGCATCCAGTGAAAGAGAACATGCAGCATTTGTCTTCTGGGTCTAGATGACCTCACTCAGTGTGTCTTTTCTAGTTCCATCCATTTGCCTGGAAGGTTCTTTGCTTCATTTTTCTTTACTGCTGAATAGTATTCTGTAGTTAATATGTACAACATTTTCCTATCCATGCATCAGTTATAGGACATTTAGGTTATTTCTACTTCTTAGCTATTGTGAACAGAACTGAGCAAGTATCTGTGGAGCAGGATGTTGAGTCCTTTGCCATATTCCGAGTGGCAGTGTAGGTGGGCCATAAAGTAGATTTATTTTTAGTTTCTTGAGAATTCTCCACATTGGTTTCCATACTGGCTGCACCAGTTTACAATCCCATAGTGTGTGAGGGCTCCTTTTCCCCTGTATTCCCTTATAGAATTTTTGTTGTTTGTGCTATTGATCCTTACCAATCTGAATTGGAGAAGATGGACTCTCAAAAATGTTTATTTCACATTTCCCCAATTGCTAGGGTTGAAGGATCTTTTTTCTCAGATTAGCTTTCTTTCTTTAAAAAAAAAATTCTTTCTGTAAAACAATACGTCCCCAGCACAGCCTCCCCTCTTTCCACTCCACCAAGTTATCCCCTTCCCTGCCTCCCCTCTCCCCCAACTCCATTCCTCCTCTTCCTCCTCCAGTTTTTTCCTTCAGAAAATAACAGGCCTCCCAGGGATATCAACCAAACATGTCATAACAAGAGACAATAAGACCAGGCACAATTCTCATATCAAGGCTGGACGAAGCCACGCTGTAGGAGGAAAAGAGTCCCAAGAGCAGGCAAATGGTTTTTAGCCATTCTCTTTTTCTTCTTCTGTGAACTCTTCAAACAGGTTCCAGGCCCATTTTTGAATGGGTTATTCAATTTTTTTTATTGTTTTATTAGTTCTTTGTGTATTTGGATATTAAACCTCCGCCAAGTGCATAGCTAGCAAAGATTCTCTCCCATTCTGTGGTCTTCTGTTTCACGGAATGGAGCTGTTTCTTTTCCTACTCAGAAGCTTTTTAGTTTCATAAGGTCTCTCTTGTCAGTTGTTGGTCTTGGTTCTTGAGGCAGATAGAGTCCTAATCAGGAAATCTTTCCTGAGCCTGTATCATGTAGAATCTTCCTACTTCTTTCTAGTAGTTCGGTATTTTGGTTTCAGGTTTAGGTCTTGATATATTTGGAGTTAATTTTTGTGCAAGGTGATAAATACGGGTCTAATTTCATTCTTCTGCATATAAACATTAAGTTTCCTAGTACCATTTATTAAAGATGCTATCTTTTTTTTCCGTGTACATTTTTGGCATTTTTGTCAGATATTAAGTGGCTGAAGCTATGTGTACTCATTTTGAGGTCTTCTGCTTTGTTCCATTGTTCTACATAATACCATATTGTTTTTATTACTATAGCTCTGTAATATATTTTAAGACTGGGAGTTGTAATTTCTCCAGTTGTTTTTTTTTTTTTGGTGTTGTTTGTTTTTGTTTTTTCCTTCAATATTATTTTGGCACAATTGAGTTGTAATCTGAATAAATTAATTAACTAAAAAAAGGAAATAGATAAATAGATAAATAAATAAGCAAAGAAATAAAACTTATTAATTGGAAAAAAAGATTATTTTGGTTCCCTATGCTTTTTTTTTTCTTTTATTTCTGTGGGTGCTGGGGACCAAATGTAGGTTGCTAGCAGGTACTTTTACTTGCTGAGCCATTTTACTAGCCCTCTCCAAACATTTCCAAACTTTTACTTTGGTGGAATCATCTCAGTACTAGAATAAGATTTACTCACTTTATCATAGTAAAAATACCCTGAATATCATTGCCAAGCTTGGTAAGCCAATTTGTCCCCTAGACTAAACTAAAAAGAATTTCAGATTATTTCCAAATTCTTCTAAAGTAATACCCTCATAACTGGCAACAATATTTTGGTGGATAATCTACATTCATTTTACTGATAGGTTTTTTTGACCAATTTACCTTGTCAAAAAGATATACTGTTTAAATTTTCATAAAGCACTTTATTACATCTAAAACCATCATAAAAACATTACATGTTTTTCACATGTGCCGAATACATATGATCATTTAATGCAAATTAGTGACCATTCTAGGAAAGAAATCATAAAACAATATCATTTATAATGGCTTCAAAAATTACATAGGCCCTATGCCTAAAACTAATTTCTCACTATTTTATGGGATACAGATTATTCTGGGGTAATAAAAATAACTCAGTGCAAAAGGTATATGTCATGAGAAAACTGCTTTAGATGGTCAGATAGATGTTTTATTTACACGTAGTCATCTGTCAAAGCTTCAGAGAAGAGCTAGTGTGTGCCGAGTTGTTACCTAGACTCTGTGAGGCCTTATATTTCATCTTGAGTACAGAAGAAAAGGAATTAAAGGAACAAAAAAAAATGGAGGCACTGAAGATCCTGAAGAACCAAAGCAATCTCAGGAAGCAGGGTGATGCCATAGCTATCACAAGTTGTGAGTTCAAGTGACACCACCGAGCCGCAGTTACAAAGGGGCATGTGGACCCACAGAATGTGAGTAGAATCAGACTCTCACCTGCACAACTACATCTACCCAATTTTTGACAAAGCCACCAAAAGCTGCACTGGAGAAAGGCAGCCTTTTCAGCAAATGGTGACATGAAAACTAGATATGCATGAATAGAATTAAGAATTTGGATCCCCATCTCAATTAAAACGGTGTCACGGACCATAATACCTGAAACTCTAAAATGAACTAGGAGAAACAGTTCAACATGAAGACTTAGACAAGGAATTTCTTTCAAAAGACACCAATTACTTAGAAATCATAGAAAGACTAGACAAAAGAAGCTGTGTAAAATTCAAGAGACAGGAAGAAGTTGCCTTTTACAGCTGTGCATGAGACAAAGTACTCAGGTCTAGATTATGAGAACTCAAAAAGACTAAACATCAAACTGCCACAAAATCCAAAATCCCAGCCACCTAATGAGCAAATGAAATTTGCAGATAGTTCCCCCAGAATGAAGTGCAAATGGCCTATAAATATATTAAAAAATGGTTCAATACCCTTAACCATCTGGGAAATGTAAATTGAAAGTATAACAAGAGCCCGTCCCATTCCAGTCAGGATGTTACCAGGAAAACAAATGACAAATGCTGTTGAGGATACAAACCAAAGGGAATCCTTACACATGGATGGTGGGAGTGCATGCTAGTTAAGCAATTGTGGGAATGAGAGTGAAGCTTCCTTTAAAAAGTAAATGACATCATTCCCGGGAATATTCCCAAAGGAATATAAAGCAGCATCATTACACCGTTGTCTGCACATCTCTTTCACAATAGAAAAGTTCTAAATATACCCAAAGGAATAAAGAAGTGTTGTATACACACACAGCTGAACTTTATTTGGCAGTGAAGAATAAAATAATGCCATTTGCAGGAAAATTCATGGAACCATACATAAAAAAAGAGTCTAGTTCAGAAAGACGAATAACATGTTTCTTTCATATGTTTACTATAGATTTTACATGTACATATATGTACATGGAATCATATATGTTTGGGTGTGTGACATGGAAGTAGAAAAAGGAATAAAACTAACAAAATGGTCAAATTGTTTGACACACAGGAATGAAAATGTTTATGAAATCTATCACTGTGTACAACAAATATATGCTAATAAGATTATATAATATTATGAATACATGTATGAATAACATAAAATTAGGAGGGGGACTGCATAGAAGGGTATCCGTAGCAGCAAGAAAGAGGGACAAGAGACAGTAAAGAAGGGGGAAAATATGAGCAAAGTATGTAAACACATATATATGAAAATATCCAAATGAAACCTATCTTTAGACAGTGAATATACACTAATACAAATTAATTTGTAATTAGTGTAGTAATTCTTTATAGAGGAATGAAAAATAAAGTATCTTCACAGTTCTCGAATACAATGTTAATAGAAATAGAAACCAAATGTATTCTAAGGCTTAGTTATCTGTGTAGTTTAAGTATGAGAAAATTAATTTTTCTTGATCCAAAATCTAAAAAAAATTATCTGAGAGCATTATTAAGGGAACAATAGGCATTTAAGAAATAAAGATATCCTCAGACATGCTATAATGTTCAAACTCGTTTTGGAATAGGATTACAGAATAACATTTCAATTAAATGTGTTTCTCAAAAGCCTAATAGATTTCCATTTATTTGGGAGAATACCTCTCACCTATTCATAATTTATTTCTACAGTTTAAACTCTATTACTAAGAGTACTATAGATTTTAAGAATACCAGCAACTGTTGTCATTTTTTTAAAATCACCTCTAAAAGCACGAGCAGTTTCACTAGCAGATATGCAGTAATTATATCCCTAACACAATTTTTAGAAACCACCGGATATCATCAACAAGCACAATCTTCTGTCTTCCTACCCTTTCAGGAGAATTGAGGGCTGGACATGTAACTCAGTGGGAGAGATCTTGTATAACATGTGTGAGGCCCTGGGCTTGATTCTTATAACAGAAATTAAGGTAGATAGATACATAGATAGATAGATAGATAGATAGATAGATAGATAGATAGATAGATGATAATAGATGTATATATGTATACATAGATGATATACACATGATAGATAGATAGATGATTGATAGGTAGAAAGATAAATAGGTAGGTAGGTAGGTAGATAGATAGAGCATATATAGAAACATAAAATAAATAACTGTGAGCAAGTTAAAAACTGAGAGCCATAATACATTAGAGGTTTGATATAAAAAGGTTCAGTATGTCTAAGACCCCACTTATATGAAGAATCTGTGTTTTCAGATTGTGAGTCTTAGCAGCATAATCCAGGCCAAGATATTTCTCAGTTGAAACTTGACAGCAGAATTCTTTAAACTGAAAACGCACTTTGTACAAAGTACACAGTTATACAAAAGAGCATCTCTTTTCTTATCAAGACTATAGAGTCCACTGGTTTTGCAACCACCACACAAGGTTGACCATTATCAAAAGATATTTTATGTCATACCACCTCCACATTCTATATTTTCTTTCACCTTCCCTCTCTCCTTGCTTCCTTCCTTCCTTCTTTTTCTTTTCCTATTTTTCATATCTTTTTGACAAAGGCTCATATAGACTAGTTTGCCCTTGAGCTTGTTATATAGCTGAAAAGGGCCTTGAATTTCTGATTCTCTGGAGGCCAAACCCAGGGCTTCATGCATGCTAGACAACACTCTGTCAACCGATCTATGTCTCCAGCTCTAGTCCCTTGCCATCATACTTTACAATATTGCAAGGATGATGAAAGTTCCTTATAGATGCATTAAGGTAACTGGCCTAGATAAAAATATTGTAAATTTGACAAACTACTGAGCCCCATGACCAGTAGCTCAGCTCTCTACAATCAGTCTTTAAGATATGCATAGCCGCTCAGATCTGTTCTTGTGGATCTTATTGTAGTAACTTATAGGCAACTATGCTTTTATTTTATTTCAGAATGAAGCACTCCCCAATTAAAAAAAAATGCTATAGTTTGCCAACAATCCCATACCAACATAAAAGCCATATGTCCCATGCCTCTTGATGTAGCTTTTACTACTAATGATTCTTCTGCCAATCACACTGAGGAAAGACAAACAAAACCTTGATACTGCATCTGGTGGAATTCAGTCCTCATGTCTCTGATCTTCTCCATATAGGTTTTGGGGTGATTACAGCTAGCTTCCTCCTGCCTCCCTCACCTTCATGTATAGCCAGTAGGCCGTGAACAGAGCCAGGGTTGCACCTGGGCTTGTCTCCAAGCTCCCCTCCCTCTGCATTGTATCTGGCCACCTTTGCTGCCACGTTAATCCCACCAGTAACGCTTCATTAGTATTTGATGTCAGTAACTATGTATTTTGTAGTTGAATTAAGTCATTAGTGGAGAAGCTCATTTTTAACAGGGGTGCAGAGGGTGTTATTGGAGATTAAACAACAGCTTTCCAAAGTGCTCACCTAAAATTTATCCCGATTGAACATGTATAATTTAGTGGGCCCACCGACATCCCAAACCAGGGGACAGTAAAAGGACAGTTGTCATAGGCTGCGACCTTCACCAGAATTCCCCAGTCTTTGTTCTATGAATATGAGAAAGCAGGCCCATCGGACCCATTTCTGGAGTGGTTGTAGTCTGACAAACGGCTAGGCACATTTTCTGCTGCCCCTTCCCTTTTCCATGCCTGTTTCCTAACTTCTTCTGGTCATACATAGTGTCATCACATAGACAAAGAAGAAGAATGACCCTCATAACAAACTCCTCGGCCCTGAAACAATTTCAAGTGTAGTTTAAGGGAGATCAGAATCTAAAAGGTCTCTTGTTTCTGCTTATTTTTCTATTTCTATTTCTAACCTCCCCCACCCCACATGTGTGCGCGCTTGTGTGTGTGTGTGTGTGTGTGTGTGTGTGTGTGTGTGTGTGTGTGTGTACACCAGCATAAACATCAGCCTGTTTCACAGAGCCGTGCTTCTGTCTCTCCCCGCCTCAGTGGGCCAGACACTGTATGTCCTTGAATGACAGAGTAGCCCTTTGTGCACACTCTTGAACCTCTGGGCTTTTCTTGTCAGACTTGTGACAGGGAAATGCCTCAGGTCATGTACCTGAATAGCAAATGGAGATGCATTCTGCTGACATTGCTCTCTTGCAGTTTGTAATTACAAAATGAAACTTGCTGTGCTCCTAATCCAGAGCGGCGGCTGAAATTTTTATCTGTCTCTGTCAAATGCCCTGTTAATGTCATATTGGATTATATGATAATAGAGGGATAAATCCATTGATGAGTTATGGCCACCACACTGCAGAGAGTGGAGTAAGTAAAGCAGAAAGAAGTGAGGGGATTAAATCCCAGAAGCGTGTTCAGTGAAAGGATTGCATCTGCTGTCTAGTTTAGCATGTCCCCCTACTGAGAGGCCATGCTCAGTATGAACCAAGCCCATTCAAATTCAGGCTAAATTTGTAGTTGATGTGTCTCCATATTATAAGGAAATGACTGGAAATAACTTTATTATTTGCCACCACCGGGAAGATCTTTCCCCATATTGGTCCTTTCCCCTTCTGTGTCGTTTTCAGAATTTTGTTAAAACCTAGGACAGGAAGCTGATAATGCTGCTTGTTCACTTAATGGTGACCTATGCTTAGTGCCGGCAGAACTAACCTCGGCCTTCGCTCTCAGGAGGAGTTGGTTATATAGAACCATGCTGAAGTTTTAGATGGAAACCTGGGCTGAAATCCAGTCTCTGACTTCACCGACTTTGTGAACTCTCCAGGTTTCACATGATCACCTGTAACCTAACAGGCATACTACCCTTCTTGGGAAGTAGTAACCAAGGGAGATAGGTCATATGCAGGAAAAGACATTACAACACACGGTTTTATTATCATCCACCAGTACCATCTACACAATTTGACTGATCATTAGCAGTGTCTAGGAAGGTTACTGCAAAACCGGAATATGGACCCCAAGTGAAACTACCAAGCTAAGATATCTGTAAGACAGGCCTGTTCACCTGTCTTTCTAGAGGTTTCTGAGAGTTCAGATGACCACGCAGGTCCTGGGAGTCACAGAAGATCGTGTTGCTTAATTTCATGCTTTGAAACCCCCGCCCCTACCAGCTGACCTGTATATGGTGAGCACGCGACCAGGTTTAAATTCTACATGTACTTACTAAGAGCCACTGTGTGAGGAACACTGAATTAACCACTAGGGAGACGCTCCACACCACAATCTAATGAGTTGCTGTTATAATGTAGGCGCAATAACTTCAATGCAATGCGCTGAATACCATCACAGAGGTTAGCAATTGAAGGGATTTGAACAGATCTTTGACATTGTCTTGCCTTTTTGTTTGATGCCTGAGAACGTTCTATTGCCAATGCGTTGTTATGGGCAATGCTTCCTACTGAAAATAGCATGAAGCCTTCATAAAGACATGTTGTGGTGCAGAGCAAGTGATGCCACAAGACATGTCATGAAAAGGAAAGATGAGAAAGTAGATCCTTGGGGGAGTGTCACTCTGAGGTGACATTGGGATCTTAACCCATAAAGAACACCATGAGAAGTGAAGTTAAACTTCCAATATCTGTATTGAGATAGGAAGTACAGAAATATTCCCCGTTCACCCCAAACACAGCCAGTCGACGGCAGTGTCTGGCTGACCTAACAAAGCTGGCCGACCCACGTTTTGCCTGTCCATCCCTTGAACCAAACTTGAACCTTATGTGAGCTTTGAAGTCATCTGGGAGGTTATTGGAGACTATTCACCTCTCTTTGTTTCCTGGCTTGCTGAGACTGCTCTGAGAATGCAAGCCAAGGGAGAGAGTTCAATTACCTCCTATTGAGGAGTGCCTTTATGGTCGTTTCTCCTACAAGTATTGGCTCAGGAAGAAGTACTGAAGTCTCCCAGAACTGTGGGTTGGGGTGGGAGCAAGTTGAGTTCCCATTTGACTCAGTGTAGTAGGACATGGACACTCAGAAGCCACAGCTCACGGATATAGCACTGAGTCTAAACACACTGCTGCGTGGATGGACTGCACGAATGAAAGACAGCCAGCTGGGTGTAAATGAGGGAATGCCAGCTAGGTGCTGCTAAGACATCTGACCAAACATGACAGTAAACTACAGCAGTAACAAAAAAAAACAAGAATTAGAATACCACCCTTTTTGGAACGGTAAATGATGTTTCCCAGATGTTTGGCAAGAAGCGAAATCATAAGACACAGCCCCTGTCGGGTGTTCACAGTCTGTTTACCAGGCGGTAAATTCTGACCCACACAGGCACGCAGAGCAGGAGAGGTCTGAGATTGGATTCTGCAGGAAGGGGGAGGAGCTAAGACTAAGCTGACAGACATCAAGGGAGAAGGATATCTGTGCAGGCTGAAGACAGGAGACGCACCCATCTTTAGTAACAGGTTAAGAAAAAGGCACAGACATAGTTTGAATCGTGACGTGTGGAAACTTAGCTGCCTAGGCTGGAAGTGTCAGGGAAGTGAGGTTAGCGGCCTTGAAGTGGACGAGAAATAAGGACTTGATGCGGGCGGCACCGTGGGACCCTACAGACTAAAGAAGATTACTCTAGGCGGCTAGTCTGGCAGAGACAATATCTCTTGGAAAACTCTTTCTCAGTGAGCCACATGGATGATAAACTGGGAATTCAGTTAACATTTCTGCTCTCCCGGGTGAGCGGATCTGCAGCTGTTTGGAGGCAAGGCCTTCACACATTCCCTAGTCTGAAAGCCAACCACCGACAGAACGCACCCTGCATCACAAGCTTCCCAAAACAAACCAACTCCCTCTTCCTTCTAAGAGGATCTGTCAGATGACAGATGATGTTGATCCCTGTCATTAGTTAGATACTTTAATTGATTTTCAGTGGCACTAATAAGTAACTGGAGTTCAAGCTTGCAGAATTTCCTTCCTAATTGTCGCTGTTAAACTACTCATTATAGGGATAAATAGCACCCCGCTTTATTTAAGCCATTTCCTCCATCCGCGTCACTGCCAGTGGAAGTATCCCAGTATTTTCTGGCCCCTGGGAGGGCTCAGCACTCGGTGGTGAAGGGCTAAGAGAGCTACTCAAGCCCATTGGCTGCTTTGCTTGAATAAGCAAGCCACTCGATCCCAACACTGACGACGCACTTCCTAGGGCTGCAGATTTAAAAGCCTGTAGAAAGGATAATTGACCACAGCTTGTCAGCATGAGAGATTTACTGTCATTAACACGAATTCAGATGAATTGCTTTAATATCATGGAACATAAAAAAATGGTCAGATAGTTTCCTTTCTCAGGACATTAAGAAGGCTTAAACAGCTTTTCACAGTTCACTTCTGCAATTGGATATAACAGAGGAAAGTGTAAAAGACCCAAGGATAGAGAGGCAAGGGGTGAGATTAACTTGGGAGAGGTAGGCAAAGACCGATCTCAACTTCTCCGACCAAAAGCAAGTGATCAGACATCTTATGTTCCTTGTTTTCAGAAAGGTATAAAAATATTTTAAAAAAAAAAAACAACTCTACAGTATTGATTTCTTTTTTCCAGAGTAGAACTAGAAAAGTCTATGGGTTCTTTGTGTTTTGGCACATTTGTAGAGAGCCAGTCATACCTTAAAGCTGATCCAAAAGCTTTTGTTTAACTACACTCATCACCTTTGGAGGTCAAATTGCTTCATTCAAGACTGGCCAGTTGTCCCACTTACTTTGAACCAGCTACTTGTCTGAGGAGTGTACATGAGAAGCCCATGCCCAGACACAGGCATGTCAACAACCTGGAGCAACTTCGTCTCATTTGATTCTTTATTTGTCTTTTTGAGGAAATATCTGTCTTCTAGCTCTTAGAACCCAATACAGGCTGCCACTAATAATCACCTCATCTTGACTTTAAGAAGGAGGGCTGCATTCCTGTTCCATGATTAAATCTAGGCTTCCTTTATGATCTGTCCTATTCCCTCTAAGATACAAACAAACAAGTGGGTCTGGCTCCGATCCATTGTAACTAAGTGGAACTCATGTCACCTGGTTCTCTGTGGCTCAGTACTGTGCCTTACATCCTGGGGGGGGGGGCGGGTAAGGTGTGTGCTGTGGCCAGTTGTTTCTGTCCTGTTTGGGGGCTTATTTCCCGCTTTTATTTCTCATGCACACTTGACATAACTGAAAGGCCAAAGTCACAGGCTAACCCTTCTGAAAAATAGAGAGAAAGCCTTTTGACTCAACAGTTTGTTCAGTTATCGTGCATTTGAATTTTTTCTTCTTTACCACACTGAGTGTCCATGGAAAAATGGGAATATTTCATAAAATAACATCATCAGTGGCCAAGTTGTTTAAAACACATCAACAGTTGCAGCAACAAATGGTACCACAAGCTAAGGCCACTCCCCTCTCTGGCCCCTTTTCTCATGACTGAAATGGTGTGGGCTGGATGGCTGGATTCCTAAGACCTGGACTGCAGTTTCTCTACTCAGTGTGTGTGGCTTTTGGTTGTTGTTGTCATTGTTGTACTTTTGTTTGTTTTGAATACTGAAAGCTAACTGTGGTTTTGCCTCCCCTCCATCTTTGGTCTGCTGAGTAACTTTCCCCTCCAAGTTGCTTTGGAAGTGTCACAGATTGAGTTTGTTAATTCCATTTTCAAAATTCGAATAGAGCAAAGGCTTGAGTCCCAGCTGTTTATCCCAATGTTGTGGATTTTTGTGTGCCACAGAAAAGATATTCTACTTATAGACTAACAGAAGACAGAGTAGAGGGAGAGCTGAAGAAGTAAATTCAAAATAGCTGAAACTCAGCTATAAAATGCCTTTCCCCCTATCCCTACAAGGTAGGCAGTAACAGAACTACCTGTATCATTGCAAAATGTGTGTGAAATGATGAAAACCTTTACACGAGGAAAGAGAGAAGGGCAAGAAATAACGGCGTACCTGACTTGGTTACATTAGCATATGATGATTCAATGCTGCCGCCAAGTGTACTTTCATGTTCTCCAACAAAGACTGGATCCAGGCCTGCACAAGATAACAGCATTTCCTCTTGAGTGAGGATACCCGTGTATCCTCTAAAATAAAATTCACACATGTTGTGCAGCGTCAACTGGCCTATTAGATGCCTGGTGGATTGAATCCAAGGCAGGCTTGAAATGAGACAGCACATCAGCCAGGAGATGCTTGCAGAGTGCTGGAAGGACCATCCAGCTGAACTAGGGGTGGGAGGGGAGAAGGGGACTTTTCCATTTAAAGATGCCAGCCTGTCACTTTAGAAAGCTCAGTTCACTTCTCTTTCCAGGGATTGTTTGGTCCATATGGCAAAGTATAATGTGTTTTTCATGGAGGGAGGGAGGGAGGAAGGGAGGGAGAGAGCAAGGGAGGAAGGGAGGGAGGGAGAGAGGGAGAGAGAGAAGGAAGAGAGGCAAACTTGGATTTTTGTCTTTGGGCCTGTTAAATTCTGTGCAAAAGAATGTTAAGTGGCTTGTATTAGCTTTTTCGCTTGGCTATTTTCTAGCTAGTAAATGTGATTCCGGATGTAGTGGGCAAATGCTTTCATCTGCCTGGTGGAACATGCCCTTCATCCTTTCACCCTCAATCTCTTGACAGCTCAACATCTCTTGCTAGAATTGGAGAGACCACCAATATCCAACAACCTCCACCTATACTGGGGAAAATGAGAATAAAGACCAGCAAATTCGACTCAGTGACGTGTGGAGTGAAAGCACTGGAAAAAACCCCAGGTCTTTTCTACAATCGTGGTTTTCTTCTGTCTTCACCATCTCACTGAGATGAGCACAGATGGGCTATATAATTATCTCACAGGGTCCCAGAAATATTATGCAAAGGAGATCTCAGTTGCCTGAGACTCAGAAGGGATTCTACCCTTAAACTTTTGGATGTGTTGTCTACGTTAAAGATAATAGGTAGCTGAAAAGCTAGACTAAATGGGTTTTGCTTTATGAAATGTCCAGGAGCCTATGAGAGCAAAGGGTATATGTGTATGGCTTTAAAGTGAGTGTTAAATTAACACGGGGGTAGGGGTGGGGGTGGACTTCTGATGATCTCTATTGATTGGCACTTTGATAACATCTAGAATGATCTTGCAAGGCTCTGGACAGCCTGTAGAAAATTATCTAGATTAGGTTAGCCTTTTAAATGAGATTTGAAGATCAACATGGAACATGGGTAGTACCATCCCTCCCATGTGCCAGAGACTTGGACTGCCTAAAAAGAGACATGAGCTTAGTAAGAGAGTTCATCACGTTCCGCTTCCTGACTGTATTTGAAATGTGACTAGTTGCCTCAAGTTTCCTGCTGTCATGACCTCCCTCCCTAACGTGATGAACTGTTTGATGGCTACTCTTGCTTGTCAATTTGACTACATCTGTAATTAACTAAAACCCAAATGGCTAGGCACACCCTCGAGGGATTTTTTTTCTTAATAAAATCATTTGAAGTGGGAAAGCCCACTTCTAATCCCGATCTCCGAGGTGGGAAGATCTGCCTTTAATGCAGGTCTTTGAGGTGGGAAGATCTGCCTTTAATATGGACCACACCTTCTGCTAGCTGCTATATAAAGGACACAAAAGAAGGAAACTCTCTCTTTCTTTGCCTGCTTCTTCTTTCTCTGGCTACCAAGCCCATTCGTCCACTGGCAGTAGAACCTACTTCTTCAGGATCTGATGTTTACTAAAGACCAGCTGAGACACCCAACCTTGTGGGCTGGACAACTAATGGATTCTTAGACCTTCCATTGGCTGACATCCATTGTTGGACTAGCTGAACCTTAGCCTATAAGCTATTCTACTAAATCCCACATATATGTATGTGTGTGTGTGTGTATAATTCTATAAATTCTCTTTCCCTTGTGAATCCTGACTAATACAGACTGCACGGATGACCATGAGCTAAACACTCCTTTCCTTATGTTGCCAGTGGATAGCAGCTCTCCCTAACCTCTGAGTCTTACAGTTTCTCTGACCCTTTTTTTAATGTTCCCTGCACCCTGTGAGAGGCAGCAGAATATAGACAGCTCATGTAGGCATGGACACTCCATGGTGCTGTACACACTGACTAGCTGTAGGCCTTTGTGTTAACTGCTATCCACTGAAAATAGTTTCTCTAGTGGTGACTGAAGAGGAACACTAATCTATGGGTATAGAGATAAGTATTTAGAAGACAGTTATATATTTCTGCTTAGCAAGATAATGATGATGATGATGATGATGGTAATAATAATAATAATAATAATAATAATAATAATAATAATAATAACTTCTCCCATAAGTTCTATAGCCTCCTCAGTAATGGGTTATTGGCCAGGTTTAAAGTACCATGGATGAATACCACCTTGTGGAGTGGGCCTTAAATCCAATAAGAAATCACCCCCACCTCTACTAATATTCATACCACCATTGTACAAGTGGGCATTTTTTAACAGGTTGGGTGCTATTACAGTGCTTAGTGTTCATGGTTGAATAATACTGTTGATTTCCCAATCAGCAGCCTGTGTACCATTTTATATCCATTAGAAAGGATTTTACAAGTCAGTATCAGCTTGCTTTTGCCACGTCCTATGATCCAAGTGTTTGCAGTAATAAGGTCTCCCCATGTAGTTCTTATGGGTAATCATGAGGAATGGCAACATCTTATTTTGTCCTGGAGGACAGAATCTCATCCCAGGCACTGGACTTCTTGTTTGATGACCTATGGTGTCAGGGAGAAGTACCATCCCCCAAGATAGAGTAACCCCACTTAAACTTTACACACACACACACACACACACACACACACCCACGACCACATATCACACACACCCCATACATCACACACACACACACACACCATACACAAACACACACACCCACATCACCCACATGCACACACACACACACACACAAACATACACCACATTACATACACACAACCCACACTTCACATACATACACCCCTCCATGCATACACTAACACACAAGCTATCCCCTTTTTAAAAAATATTAATTATGTTCTATTCTCCTTCCCTCACAAATCCTCTCATCCTTTAATATCCTCTTCCTGGTTTTCTGGCTTCTAAAATTACTGCAAGTTAATCACACAAGTCTAAAGTTTCACATCTCAGATCCACATATAAGGTAGAACAAGTGTATTTGTCTTTCTTGTTTTCATTCAGAATGACTTTCTTTTCAGCCCAATCCATTTACCATAGAATATTTTAAAAGGAATGTTTAATACTTATTTCCTGCCTTTCCATGATATATAAAAAATATTTAACTTCTATGGGAGACTTTTCTGGAAGAAAACATCAAGAGTTCCTTTGTTATCATCTTAAGTTTCTTTGTGATTTCAGTTCATATTTTATCATTTTAAGCTACATTTTATACAGACATGGTGACTTTGGGGGTAGTTTGCAGATGCATATATGTATTGAATTTTTTTTTGCCATTCATAATACAATGCTAAATGGTTTCTGTGGACAATTAAAGTGAACATAATTCCAAAGTAATGGGACGTTTATCCCACTTGGCTTAAAAATGGTGCCTCATTCCTTGGCTAGCAGAAGGAGTTTATGTTCAGGACCGTGTATAAGAGAAGGTATGTGCCAGGAGAATATGGGCAGGCATAGACGTAAAATGTTCCGATCAATTGCTAAAAGACCATATCTGGTCTTGTGAATAAGCAGGACAGGCAAACTAAGAGTGCGCTGTGTGCATTGCTGCAGCAGAAATGATGTGAAACCTAGGTATAAGGTGGCTGAAACTGTGGTCACTAGCTGGTTTTCCAAGAATCCACCATATAAACACCCACAAATAATCCGTACTAAGGCAAAAAAAAAATGCAGTTCCTCTGGAAAACTGAAATTTCAGACATAAAATAAACAGCTGTGTGAATGGAGCCAGTTCAGTCATGCTGATTTCAGTGTTCACGTGTCCATGTGTGACAGCAAACTCCATTGCTCCGTAGTAGGAAGACATAGATCACCGAGAGTGGGCGTTCATCATGAAGCTCCATTTCTCAAATACAAAACCACTGCCAACCCCTTCATGTAAACAGAAGGCCTAAGAGCTGAGAACTGCCCCTGCTCTACTGATGTTCTTGTCTGCTATCTGGGCCCTTGACTAAAATTTATGGGATCCCCTAGAGTAAGCACAGACCCTCTACCATAAAGTCAAACACCATTGTCCTCTCTCTCAATCTTAACTTGCAGTGTAAAAGCAAAGTTTTAAAAATTGCCAAAGAGAGTCCTTCCCCCAAATATCCCTCCAAGTTCTCAAAGTCCATTACAGAGCTTAAAAAAAAAAAAAAAAAAAAAAGCTCTTCCTGAATGGAGAATCTCTATCCTGGTCGAAAACAATTCCTGCAGACAGTTTTGGCTCTCATCCCCATCTCAGTGGTCTGATTTTGAACTGTATCCCAGGGGAATGTGTTGTTTCATGCTGCAATGTTTTGATTTCTTATGCGGGAGGGATAAAGGGATGAAAAACATCTTGCAATCTGCTGAGCGCCCCATACGTGCCTTGCATTGTGCTGAGTGTGTCAAACCAGCATTGTGCTGAGTGTGTCAAACCACTCCCACAGTGGAGGCTGCACATCCCGTCTAACTCCAGACAGACTGAGTTGTGTGAGGCTGCACACATTGGCAGAGAAGGACTCAAACTTAGTTTAGCCTGATCCCAACATGTGTCCTTGTCACCTGACCTGATGCAAAGGCTGCAGAGTTCTTGGGATTTTCCCTTCTCCTTTGTCATCATAGAAATCCAAGACAGGGAAAATATCTTTTTTTTTCCTCCTTTATTAATTTATTCTTGTTACATCTCAATGGTTATCCCATCCCTTGTATCCTACCATTCTTCCCTCCCTCCCAATTTCCCCTTATTCCCCTCCCCTATGACTGTTCCTGAGGGGGATTACCTCCCCCTCTATATGATCATAGGGTATCAAGTCTCTTCTTGGTAACCTGCTGTCCTTCCTCTGATTGCCACCAGGTCTCCCCGTCCAGGGGACATGGTCAAAGGTGAGGCACCAGAGTATGTGAGAAAGTAATATCCCACTCTCCACTCTGCTGTGGAGAATGTTCTGTCCATTGGCTAGATCTGGGCAGGGGCTTAAGGTTTACCGCCTGTATTGTCCTTGGCTGGTGCCTTAGTTTGAGCGGGACCCCTGTGCCCAAATCTGTCTATCATAATGTTCTACTTGTAGGCTTCTAGGACCCTCTGGGTCCTTCTACTTTGCCTTTCTCCCATGATTCTCTCGTCTAGAGTCCCACTAGAATGTCCTCTCCTCTGTCGCAGTTTCCTGGCAAGTGAAGGCTTTCGAGGGACATGCCCGTTGGGCTAATATGCAGATATAAGTGAGTATATACCATTTGAGTCTTTCTGCTTCTGGGTTAACTCACTAATTATGATCATTTCTAGCTCAATCCATTTATCCACAAATTTCAGGAATTCCTTGTTTTTAATAGCTGAATAGTATTCCATAGTGTATATGTACCACAGTTTCTTTATCCATTCTTCTATTGAGGGACACTTAGGCTGTTTCCATGTTCTGGCTATTATGAATAAGGCTGCTATGAACATGGTTGAGCAAATTTTCTTGCTGTGTGCTGGAGCATCTTCTGGGTATATTCCAAGGAGTGGAATAGCTGGGTCTTGAGGAAGCCCTATTCCCATTTTTCTGAGATAGCACCAGAGAGATTTCCAAAGTGGTTGTACTAGTTTGCATTCCCACCAGCAATGAAGGAGTGTTCCTCTCTCCCCACATCCTTGCCAGCATGTGGTGTCGCTTGAATTTTTGATCTTAGCCATCCTGATGGGTGTAAGATGGAATCTCAGCGTTGTTTTGATTTGCATTTCCCTGATGATTAAGGAGGTTGAGCATTTCTTTAAGTGTTTCTCAGCCATTTGATATTCCTCTGTTGAGAATTCTCTGTTTAGTTCCATGCCCCATTTCTCGATTGGGTTATTTGGTTTGGTGGTATTTAATTTCTTGAGTTCTTTATATATTTTGGATATTAGACCTTTGTCAGATGTGGGGTTGGTGAAGATCTTTTCCCAGTCTGTAGACTGTCGCTTTGTTCTCTTTACCGTGTCACCTGCCTTACAGAAGCTTCTCAGCCTCATGAGGTCCCATTTATTAATTGTTGACATTAATGCCTGGGCTGTTGGTGTTCTGTTCAGGAAGTTGTCTCCTGTGCCAATATGTTCGGGAAAATATCTTTTTAAAGTACACATAGTCCGTGTATTGTGCACTGTGTATTTCTTACCTGCTTTAGTCCCATGCTGTTCTCAGCATCACAGGATATGCAGAAGAGGTAAGATGGCTTGGCCTTTGCCTGAG
Organism: Acomys minous; assembly: GCF_964271855.1. Classification (NCBI taxonomy): domain Eukaryota; kingdom Metazoa; phylum Chordata; class Mammalia; order Rodentia; family Muridae; genus Acomys; species Acomys minous. Next base: position 23,920,684 of record NC_140487.1, on the reverse strand, counting down.
GAAACTTTGTAGAACTTTTGGCCCAAATTGTACCAGTTTTCTGTCCCCCAAAAACGCAGCCTTAGGCAATACTTACTCATATCCACACTGGCTGAGATAACTCAAAAGAAAGGAATCTGTAAGAATCAGCTGCCTTTCCGCCCAACAATGAAAAGTTAATTGAAGACACAGGTTGCTTTTCAAGTAGCTATAGTTTTGTGAGTAGCAGTCCTGAAATGGGAAGTATACTGAATATATGTTTAATTAATTCTCCTCACATTCTTGGAGAAATGTTATATTCTCAGTAACTTAAAAATAATGCAAAGGCTGTTCTCCTGGTGTATGCATTCTCTTTGCAAGTTGCTTGAGTGATCGCGAACCTTAAGCCAGTCATAGTAATGTTGTTGTAACAATGAGGAGGAATATTTAAAAGTTTTTGTCATTGATTAGCTAGAAATGGAAGACATTGTCTCTATCCTTGCTAGGTATTCAAATGGAGTTTTATCTTCTTTAACTTGCCAATCCATATTCTCTATTTGCTCATAAACAGCCAGACATGCCAGACTGAGTCAGCTTTGGTCTGCTTAGACTAACTAAGGCTGGATTATGCTTCTCAAAGCCAGCGTGACCTCTGTGGGTCTGTCTTTCTGATTGTGCACTACTGGATCCAAACATTTATCTAGAATAGGTATTTGGAAGCTCTTCCCAGGTCATCCAGACTGGTGGGGTCAGCGAAGAATAAGAAATGGAGGAGAAAGACATAGGACTCTTGGCTGACATCTCAGCCTCTGATGACATGATTCCTACTGTTGTTTGTGCCCCCTGACTTCATATGTCAGGGTTTTTTCTCCAGTGCAGCCCCATTGTGAAGTGGGCCCTTTCAGAAGTGATGAGCTCACAAGAGTTATACCTTCATCAGTGGATTAATGCTGCTGTGGAGGGAACTGGGCTACCTTGAGAGTCTGCTTCTCAGTACTAGCCTTTACCCTCTTTTCTCTCTACCTGTCACCTTGCCTCCCTCTCATGCCTTCTGCCATGACATGATGCAGTATTGAGAACCGCAGACTAGGGTATCTTGATATTGGGTTTTCTAGCCTCCAAAATGTTGATGCATGATTATAATCCATTTAGTTTTAAGTATTCCAATAAAACAACACAGAAGAAAACTAGCTTTTTTTTTCTACGAAAGGGGAAGGAAACATTTCAGGACTAGACATCTTTACAATGTCAGAGCTCAAAACCATTATGGGATGTTGTTGCTAAGGGAGGCCATTCTAGAGATGGTCTATTGAGAAAGTATGTGGGACTTAGAGCTAATTCTTTGACTTTAGAAAGGAGAAAACCATGCTGAGATTGAACTTCACATGTTAATTAATACCTACCACCGAAAGGCTTAAAATTTAAATATAAAAAGAGTAAAAGCATATACCACATGGCCGTGGTTTCAGATAGATGAGCAGAAGGATGTTAAGTGAGCCTATAGGGAAGGTGGCCATATCTGCAATGTTTCTTGTAAAGCAGCTATACTACCAAACCCCAACCATGTGCCCCTCCCTCTTCATGGTAGTGACAAACCTAACAGTAGATTTTGCTTAGGGTCTGTATGATGTCTGGAGGGTGCTTAATGTCTCAGCTTCTCCTAAAAGCCCTAGTGGTTGTCTCTGGAATGGATTGCAGTCCCTCATATAGGCAGGTTGCCACACCCACTTCCTCTAACTTATTACTTCTCTTGCCATCACTGGCCAGAGATAGCTGCCTGCTTGGGCTCTATTCTCTATCAAACAACCGGGTAACAGTCTGTGAGGATTTCCCTTTGCTCTGCCCTTGCACCCATCGACTGGCCTTCTTTTATGTCTCTACTTTTTATCTTCCTTAAGCCATTGCCTGTTTGACATGAGATGTGCTCTAATTAGCTGCAGAGGTTGATTGCCTCAAGATATGGGAAACTCCAGAATTCCCATAAAAAGGATTGTTTCAAGAAAAAGAAAGCATTTTCAGAATAACCTCATGGAATTAATTTTTTCCTGATGATTTTATTTTATTTTTTGACTGCACCAAGCTGATGCTTTAACCATGGTTTAACATGGTTCCTTCACTTGCCATAACTGCTGAAGTTGGTCACAGGTTGCCGGGCCTTCTTCGCCGGAGCCTTTGTTATTACTATTTTATAGGAGTATGAAATGGCCATGCTTCGATTCGGCGCTTGCACACTTCAGAGCCTTTCCTCTGCCCTGCTTCGTTGTCTTTCCCATCAATATGACCACAGAAGCAGCAGCAATGAGAATTACCTATTTCAGTGTCCGTTCTCAACATAGACCTTTCCTAAGTATCATGCTTACTTTAACTCATTTAATGTCTACCCTCAGCTTTCTCTGCCATCCTCCTGAGGACAAGAACTCCTGGCCAGAGTGATGGCAGGGCACATTTTCATATGGTGGAAACATTTAGTACAAAACAATAGTTCTTGGTAGGCAAAAGGGGCAGTGATGCTAAAGACAATTTTCATTGTCTCAACTGGAGGTAATGCTACTGGCGTCTGGTAGAAAGGGCAGAATGCTTCTAAATATTGTATGATACACAGATCACTTGGCCATGCTAGAGTTACCAGACCCCAAAAAGTTATTAGTGAAGAGATCAAGGAACACAGATACTGTATAATGTGAATGTTCTTGATCAGACAGCCTGAACTCAAATTCTACTTCTGCAACTTACTTGCTGTGGCTTTTAAGCAAATTGCTTAACCTTTTCCTACCTTTATAATAAAAATGGTAATGTTACATCATCAGGCTCATACGTGATTGACAGTACTAATATTCTTCCTCTTCCCATGTTCTTTGCACTCCCTGCTAGAAAAAGGTCAATGAACTCTTTATTCTCAAGTATTCAGACTTTCATGTAATTGTTGACTTTTCATGGCAGGCACTTGTTATAGTTTGATGTGTCCTTCAAAAGTCCATGTGCTGGAAACTTAATCTCTGAGTTCATAGGTTGATGGCACCTGAAAGTGAAGTCTTTGGCAATGGTTGGCATTGGATTTGGTCATGAGAGTGAGGTCCTGATAATGCTATTGGCAGCTTTATAAGAAAAGGGACTCATTCACATGTTCATGGGTTCACATGACTTCTCTCCATCATGTGGTGATTTTTGACATCATATAGAAAGATCCTCATCAAATTCCACTGGCACACTGATATTGGTCTTAACATCTTTCAAAATTGCAAGAATTAAATATCTCTTCTTTTAAAATTGAAATAAAGTTGCATGTTTTCTCTCTTTATCTTTTGTCACTTTTATCCTCATCCCTACTACCTTTTAAGTCCATGGATTGTTTTTAGTTAATTGCTATTGTTACATACACATCAATATATAAATACAATCATCTCAGTCTCTTTAGTGTTTATTGTGTGTATGTGACTTCAGGGATGACCTCCTGGTACTAGATAACCAATTTGGAACTCTTCTGTGGGGAAGACTATTGCAGCATCCCTTGGCTGCCTGTAATGCTTTGTCTCTGGGCAGAACCCCATGTGACTTCCTCTCTCCATATTAGCATGTCTGTTGGTGGTGTACTTATTCAGATCTTGTGTAGGCAGCCGTAGTGCTAAGGTACCATGGTTAGAGCTTCCATGTCATTTTGAAAGATACACTCGCAGAAGATGCCCTGGTTCTCTGTCTCTCACAATCTTCTCACTCCTTTTCACTGATCTTCCTTAACCCTTAAACCCCTCATCAAGGACACTTCTCTTTGCAATAGATGGACACTATTCCAGAAAACCACAACTGGTCAAAATGCAGGTAAGAACTGATTGTGAAGTGGCTACCCTCAATTGATACTTCTAAGACACAACTCTTACATACATTGCTTATAAATTGGTCAGTCTTAGGTGTTCCGTTGCTGCAAAAATGAAACAAGACAAACATAAAAATGGACCAGCACAAAGTCCCATTTAGAATGTGTCCTAGGGAGATGACTGTGGTTCAGCCATGCTGGGCATCTTTTATACCTGCACCTCCCCACTCCCCAATGCCTTTTGAGAAGGCAAATGGAAAGGTGACCTTATAGAACCTCAGGATTATGGTGGTAGGGACTGCCTTGAGTGAAGAATAGTTCCTGTCGCAAGTGTCCATGAAGATGAGCCTTCGCTATGCTTACTGCATTTATCTGAGTCCTGTGCTAAGCAGAGGAGCAGGAAGAATGTTTGGAAGTAATTCTACTTCAGGAAAAGTTTGCAAAACCCTGTGCCCAAGAAACATGCCTGTATATCTAGATGACAGTGGGAATCAGAACCAACAGTGAACAGTTTGGACTGGGGAAGAGTCCAAGGTCTCAGTAGAAGAGAAAACAATTGTCCCCATGACATCACACAGGACTAGCAAGTGTCTGGGGAGACATGGGGAGAAGGAAGGACTCTGGCATGAGAGCCTTACTAGGACTCACTCAGAATTCTTTATAAATATTTGTTCAAGCCAAAGTCTCTGAATTCTGATTTATAATGTGACCACACTTATATGTGCTGGCCTAAAAATATGAATGGCACTTGAAATTTCATAACGATTTTCATTCCTCATGATGCTAATATATATGGCAGTTTGTCACACTTCTCTTTCAACCCTTCAAATTCATACTTTCCCCTGGCATGCACTGTAGAATATTGCTTTTTAAAAAAAATCTCACAATGCACTGCTAGAAACAATGTAGTTACAGAGCAGGCTGAAAGCCTGGGAGAAAGGGCTCATCGTGTCATTTATGAAATACCTCTCTATCAGACAAGGTATTCACAGCAATCAAAATACATTAAATTTAAATGGCAGGCTGCGCTTTAGACCACAAGTACTAAATCCACATTGACATAGTTTAAATATAAGCGAGTTCTCCAGAAATGCCAGGCAAAGCATTCCTGCCAAAGTTAGGAGATCATGGGCCAAATGTTTGAATGGCAGCCCAGAGTCAGGTCTGAAAAAGTTGCAAAGAGATCCCTCAAAGAAACTCATGTGGGGCAAGCAAAGCTACACTTGAAATTCATCTGCTCATTGTCTTGCCCACCTGTGTGTACCATACCCTAGACTTAGCAATAGAAGTGCTTCACAGCTAACAGGACGAAGCCAGTGAAGAAAGTTAGTGTCTCAGTTTGCTATTCTTATTGAGCAGCAACCCCCTCAAAGCTTAGAAGCTGAGCATGCCTCTTACTCTGTAACTCATCATATCCTTTTAGCTTACTAAGGTTGACTTGACTCAGCCAGAGGGTCTTTGGAGTCTTGTATGGGGAATGATGGTGGCTTGACCTAGGTCACCCATGAGGTCACCACACGCTTATCTCAAGAGGCAGCTGGGTTAGCGTGTCTTTCTCCACATGACGCTATCACGGGACTACCTTGAAAATTCTTGATTGGAGCTGTTGATTGTGAATTCCAAGAATGCAAGACAAGATCTGTCAAATAATTAAAACTCAGAATCCACTGAAGGTCATGTTTGGAGAGAGTCAAGTTAATACCAGTGACAGGAGACAGGGAAACAGAGCTCCGACCTTAGACAGATGAACAAATAGCTCAGTTTAAGTATCAGAGCCTCCCAAAATTCAGAAGGGTATACTTAGATATTAAGAGTTATTATGTTTTGCTTTTTGCATCCTGACAGACATATTGAATGACAAAGATTGGATACTGGTGACATTAAGTTTTTCATTGTAAAAATGTGTCTCAAGTAAGAATTATCTATTATATGAAATGGGAAACAACTTTATTTGAAAGGTAAAAGACTGATGCTTAAGAAAGAGTTTAAAGAAAAGCTTAAAGGGCTATGGAGTGAAAGAAATGTCTGACTCAGACAGTATGTTCAACCCACAGCAATGCAGATGGCCCATTGCTAGAGCTCTCTGGGTTCCCTCTTCACTACCCTCGCAACCTGGAAGAGAAATAGAAACCAGGAGTTAGGTTCTCACAAAGAAATGCATTGTGGGCATCTTAGGCATATTCCTTATTCTGTTTTTTATGGAAGATGATGTAGAGACCACTTAAAGACCTTGGAAGCTTCTCCCTTCAGGAGCCTGAATCTACCAGCTTGCCCACAGTGAAGCAGCCCATTTCCTGTGTCCAGATAAGTTCTACGCAATAAACTCTGCATGTATAAAAAAAAGTTATAGCCTGACTTCGAGGTAGTAATCAGACCTTATCAGTAATTTATTTCTCTGATGTTTCCATATTAATGTGGTACAAAAAATTGAAGATATATTTCCCTACATAAAGTTTCCACAGGAATGGTATAAAATTAGAACAAAGAACAGAAAAAGTTAAAATTATCTTAACCCTGTTGGAAAAATGCAACTGTCAACAAAGCAAGACAGATTTTAGGGTTTTTTATTTTACATTTATACTATTGATGTAAGTATGTATATAACAGTGTTTATATCTGGGATTAGTTAAATAATTTAGGAGACCAAAGCAAAATTACAATGCATCTCTTTTATTCAGCATTATACATTTCAAAATGGCAGCACAGAACTTGGAAGTGTTTCTGCGTTTTTCCAGTGAAGTCCTTGAGCATCTGCAGAAATTGTGTGCTCTAGAAGCTGGCCTTGTTCATTTTATAATCCCAGACTTAAACAGTTTACACCACAGGACTTTCTTCTCCTTTTCCTTCTCTTAGTCTCACGGACTACCAGAATGTTGAGGGCTGCAGACATGGCTAACACCAGGCCAAGGAGTGGTGCTCTTGGCACAAGAGGAAATTTGTTTTCAGAAATTTCCCACTTTCTACTCAGATGCCTGCTGCACCCTTTCAACCTTACCTTTAAGAACATTCCAGTCCTTTCTAAGGTGAAGGGGGTGCAAGGAGAGGACAGAAAGAGGATGACAAGAAGGGAGGGAGAGAAAATGAGAGGAACAGAGAGAACACATCTAAAAAGACACAAATGGGGCTGTCCTTCCAGAGGACCAACACCCAACATGGCCATTAATCACCATCCGTAAGTCTGGTTACAGAGAATCTAATGCTCTCTACTGACTTCTGTGGCACAGGCACACTCTAAGGCAAGATACCCATTCATAAAAAGAAATAAAAGGTTTGTTTGTTTGATGAGAGGTCCAGGGGCCCACACCCAACCTACTGACTGCCAGCAGGGCTCTCCATCTGAGCACCTCACAGGCAAGTTCCTCTCCCACCCTTATGATCTGACTGTGTAAACAAGATCTGCTGTTGGAGAAGGGTTTTCATTACCTACAATAGTCAACTTAAAATTATGTGAAAAAAGGAGCCGGGTGTGGTGGCGCATGCCCATATCCCTAGTACTCAGGAGGCAGAGGCAGGTGGATCTCTCTGAGTTCGAGGCCAGCCTGGTCTACAAAAGAGAGTGCATCACCTCCAGGACTACACAGAGAAATCCTATTTCTGCAAACAAACAAATAAATAAACAAAAGTAAAGAAAAAAAAAAAAAAAGAACATTCCAGGCTGTTCTATAATCCTCAGAGGCTTGGGTTGCCACGCATAGTATATGGGTGACTGACCCAGAAGACTGAGTATAAAACCATACAAGGTTATCTTCTGCCTAGAAGCATGAATTTGTCCTGCTGGACTATATGGGGCTTGTTTGGAGCACACGACTTTTTCTTTGTCCCTTTCTGAATTGTCGTCTTATTCGCACATACTTCTGTCTGTGCTCGGCTTCATGACTACAGACACCAAATGACCAGCCTTACACTCTAGACACTATGCTTCCTCCACCAAGATGTACCACTAGGCAAAATGAACCCTTCCTTAAGTTGCCTCTGTCTGGTAGTCTACCAAAGCATCAAAGAGAGAAATGAATAAGCCAGTCTTCACAATAGGGAGAAAAATTATGTTGGAAGGCATTAGCAGTTACAGATACTAATTATGATCATTTGAAAAGGTTCAAGTGATTAAACATGGGAGAGAGACTTAGGGGGCAACAATGCCAGTGGAGACAGAAGTCAGAAGTCTCTTGTGTTGGTCCAGGTAGGGGGTGACGGTGGCTGAGAACTAGGATTATAGTAACAGACATAATACGTTGATGAAATAAAATATACTTTGGCGATGGGGCTGGAAGGATTGGTAGGTGGACTGGTGAGAAGGCTCTAAGATGCTGTGCAGGCTTTTGGTGGAGCCTTGCATGGATGCCGGGTATCATATACTGAGTAGGGAGAGTCGGAAATAAGCAGATCTCAGAAGTTGTATGGCCCCCAGGATGGAATTAATCAGATTTCCCAGGGAAATGACAAACTGTTTCTGGTTCTTTCAAGTCCAATGTCTCAGACAGTTCAAAGGGCAACTGAGTCCCCAAGACTTGCAAGAAATCCCCAGGGGAGAGTTCACCCTGTAAAACAGTCTGTCTGAAAGTAAAGACTTAAGGGGGCCAGAGATAAGCTACCACATCCTTAATTCTGACATGCAGTCTATACATGGCACTGGCCGCCCGACAACCATTCCCGGCCCCCCCCACCCACCCATTGCTCAGTTTAAGTTGGCCAGCCATTTGCCTCTAAAGGAAGTCTGGATACAATAGGAAACATAAATCATAACATATAACAGGGAGTATGTCATAACAAGGGGCTTTGTACATTAATAAAGTTATCAGAAGCAATGTTTCTAATTTATTTCCCTGTTTCCAAGGAGACAGTAAGGCTTAGAGGTCATCAGAAGAAAGATACAATATTAAAATATTCTTAACCAACAGAATTTTTTTAAAATGGGGGTTTTGTTATTAAAAACGAGACCACAGTGAACTGTTTCTGAGCTCTTTCTCTTTAGCCAGCTCAGGACAACACAGCTGTCTCACCTCACGGGGTGGCAAGGAGGCAGTGGATGTCCTAGGCAACTGCCACTCTTGAAAGATGAGTCATCCATCTGCCACAGTGTCTGTGGCTTCAGAATCAAGCCTTCTCTCCTGACAGGCGGCTTGTGGCTCAGAGCTCGGATGCTTCGAGGTGCATCCTTGAGGCTTAGCACAGGAGAGCAGTGTGGTGCTCATTTCTGAGGCTCTGCAGGAAGGAAAGAGCAGGGCCAAGGTGGGAGTACCGTTAGCTTAGCCTTATTAATAAAATAGGGTTGATGATTTATTCATGGCTGGGACAATGCGGCTGTGCTCCGGAGGACAGCACAGGACTGTTACATTAGAGATGAACAGATGTTGAGGAAGAGATGAGGGCCTTTGGAGAAATGGTCTCGAGTTGACTCTATAAGGCAGTGTGCAGATTTATCTGACCAAGTCAGAGCTCCCAGCAATTATTTGTATATTGTGGGTGTGGGGGGATAAACGCTGGCAGTAGAGGTCCCTGGAAGGATACCCCTTGCTTTTCCATTTCTCATCTAATGAGTGTTCACCTTCTTGCTTTATCCTCTCCTCCCCGGTACCTGGAAGATGCCTGAGTTTATAATTCAAGATGTGTTCTCTGGGGAGTATCAGTATAATACACATCTGAACGTGATTCCCATCAAAGCGAGATCACCCGAGGAAGCAGAAGACAGTCAGCACGTGGGGGCTTTTCTGGCTCTCAGCTGAGCATACAATATTTTCAAAGATTGAATCCTTTAAAAATCGTCTATCTGCCTTACCAAATGAACTGTAGAAATTTTATGGAGTTAGAAAATAGGTTTAGTGCGCTGCAGAATCCTGATAAATAACAGGAAGAGATAGACACTTCTTTTAAATGCCAATTGCTGTCCTTGTTAAAGATCTGGGTCTGTTCCTGAGTTTGTTCAGTGGTTAGTTGGTTGATGTGGACACAGAGGGCAAGAGGAGCCAGGATCTGACAATCTTCAGAAAAACAAAAGAGCACTCACTTCCCAGGAAACTAAAGCAGCCTTGGGGGGAAAAAATACAACAACAACAACAACAAAAATCCGATTTATTTACTACTGCGTTGCTGGGTTTTGCTCTATTGCCCCCATCTGAGCTTTCCTGGCCTCTCCAAAGACTCCAGGAGACTTACTTAGATCAGATGTCGGAGAAGAGAGATCCCTCCGCCTCCTTCCGCCAGACTAGAAGGGAGAATTCAAGGCCACAGGAGGCACAGAAGAAAAATCTCATTGTTGGTGTGTATGCTTCCACCCAGCGCGGCTTCTGCGGAGCCTCCCCGTGCCTCTGCTAGGCTTCCTGAGAAGAGATCAAATGTTTCAAAGCATTTCCACCTTTACTAATTTTTAATGCCTCCGCCAGACTGAGACTTGCCCACTGGAAAAAAAATAATAATAACCTCTGCTTGTTGAAACAGCCTCAAATAAAAGTGACCCTTTTAACAGTAGCACATTTACCTTTCTCTCTGACTGCCAGTAAGTAGGAGCCAAGCAGTATAGCTTTTGCCCAACGTATTAGGCATTAAAATTGTTGCTGGGAAATAAGTGCGCAGGAAATCAGAATGCGTCTGAATGTGATTCTCAAAATTCGGTGTCTCCTTATGAAAGAATGAAGAGGCTCTCACCTTGGTTCTTTCCTACCACTCCGCGGGCCCCCAGCCACACCTTGCGCATTCCTTTGCTTTGCTTTTGCTTCCAGCCCTCTGTATCCAAAGCCACCCACCAGGATCTACATGGGAACAAGGAATGGAACCCCAGCGTTTGGTTTCCCAGGCCATGAGGAGATAGCATAGCCAGAAAAATAAAGCTTCCTGCCTGCGATTGCAAAAATTCCAGCTAATTATACGCTCCGTGCTTCCTGCAAAAGATATATATTTTAAGCTGCTGGGCTGACTTTTTTTTTTCCCTCGGCTGTATTTAAAGGTTACTTTCTGACCTGCTTCCTGGTTTAATGGAATAGTTTAAATATTACAAATCGTTACTTGGTTCTAATGAATTATATCTCCCCCGGCACCTCACAAAATCCTTATCGTGCCAGAGGAGATCATTGGAAGAAACGGAGGGGGGGGGGGGCGCGGGGAGAGTCTCCGAGATCATAAACAGTATAACACCGTAGGAGTGCTAGATTCAGGATGGGGCTTCTTGGGTGGTAGAAAGCTTTTGGCTCCTGGCCTCACACTCGCCAGAGCACCTGAGGCATGTGGCTGAGCAGCGTGAACTCCCACTCCCCTGTCTCCTACGATTGTTCACTCAGCTTAACTGTCAGCTCCCGCTAAGAACCTGTAACAACTCATTTTGCGCAAGTGTTGAGCTTTGCTCGTGGTGGGTTCGAGTAACTGAATGTGTGTGGTTTCCCTCCGTAATGCTCAGATGCTGGGACAGCCTAAACCTCTCTCTCTGCACATAGAGGCTTCTTTTCCTATTCTCATGAATATCTGGTCCCACACAGTTTCTCTTTCTGTACAATTGTGCAGATCCCAGCTTGTCAAATTGTATACGTCACCTATCTTTGTAAATGGAAGAAAGCCACATAAACGCAAGACTATAACAGGTACCGTCACACTGGATACACAGGAAAGAAAGGGGACATTTCTCCCACACTGGGGAGACATTAAAATCTCTTGGTTGCAGAAAAGCAAAGGTCAGCAAGGCATGGGGAGCTCCGTCAGCTTAGGTAGCTGCATTGTGGATTTCTAATACTAGCTGCTTGACTATAAAGCCTGTACATGGAAAGTGAAAAGGCCAGCCACGGGTACAAGATGTCTTCTGTGTGGCTCCCGTGTTCTGATTTCCCTTCCAGTGGCAGACAGATTTGAAAGCATACTGGATAGCCATGTTAGTCAGTTTCCATCATTAAACACCTGAGGTTGACCACTTTACAGAGAATACGGTCCTTTTGGTTCAAAATTTTAGAAATTTTGGTCTCTGCTGAATTGTCCTTGCTGTTTTTGACCCATGGTGGCGCACTACAGTGGGAGTACATGAGAGGGCCAAAATGCTGACCCATCCTGGACAAGACATGAAAAAGGAAGAGATCTACATCCCTTCTCACTACCACAAACTGGAGATGAACTTTTTAACAGTCTAGCTTTGGGGATGGGCACTTAAAATCTGAAGTAGAGTATCAGCCCCGTATGACATTGCATATGGAATCAAACCCTCTCACCATCTACCATCTGACCTGTAAAAAGTAGTTCCCTTATAGGTATCAGATAAACTTTGTAAAGGATCTGAGTTGGCTAATGGTTAAAGGGATTAGGCCCTTGGTTGTTTATCTAATACTGAATAGTGAATCCTAAAGACAAATATATATGACCAACACTAAATGGACTAATCAGAGTATGTTTATCTATTTATATTTATTTATATGTGTATATGTATGTATGTGTATATATATATGAGCAATATTTAAGAGAAAGAGAAGCAAAGCAGAAAAAAGAAAACAATGGAGACAATACATGAAATTTTTTTTAAAGGGTAGGAAGTAGAGAAAGAGGAAGAGTGGGGGTGGGGAGCAGGATATGAAAATTTAGGATTGAAGGTGATCAAAGTATACTATATTCCTGTAACAAATGACGTAATGTAACCCATTACTCTGTGCAAGTAATAAATGATAATGAAAACCAAAATGAAAAAAATTGAGATTTAAGTGGGTTAAATGACTCACAGGTCTCCCTTTCCGCACAACCTAAGTCAACGTTCTTGGGCAGGGACTTCCACCTAAGAAATATCGATTTTCTTCTGAGGCTGTTCCTAATTAAACTCAAAGAAGCCTAGAAGAGACAATTTACTGTAGGGACAATAAATTGATCTGGTTGTTTGCTGAACTGATTATTAAATAAGGAGGTAGCGGAGGGACTTAGAGCAGCAGGGAGACAAAGACAGAGACGTCAAAAACCCATATCATTAGGAAGCTGGTAGATACTTTACCCGGAAAAAACAAATGATGAAAACCAAAGCTGACATAGAAATTTTGCTAAGGTGGAGTGAATGCAAAGCCAGCTTAGACTCAGCATCACATTTAAGAGGACAGGTGTCATTAAAGCTGGGTACACGGTTGTCCTATGCAGAGATACTGCAGAAAATCAAGGGTTCTTCTGCTTGCTTTTCCATGACTAGAAACAGAAGTCCATTTTTCCCTGGCTGATAGGTATTTTAGAATCTCCCTAGATATGGCAGAACCACAGCTTTAACTTAATATCTCTGCCAGCCAGAGAGTTTATCACAGACAGCAGAAATGATGGCAGAAGGCAGGAAAAGGATGGGAAAGAACTCTGGGATGAACCGAGGGTGACCACAGGATGGGAACATACAGCCCCACCAAATATTTATTCAGGCTTCTATAAACCTCAATTAGCGATCTGAGGAGGCACCGCTCCCTGCCGCAGAGAAGGCACATGTGGAAATGGGACTTGGAAGTTGTTGGTGTCACTTCTGCTGCCACGTTGTTGATTAATGTAATTGAAGTATATATTACAGAAACAGAAAAGGACATGTGACTTCTTCAGGGACCCATTAATTTCCTAGGCACCAAGTGTTTGAAGGTTCAAAGGCTTTGTCGGAGCTTATTTTAAATTTAAAATTTCCACTGCCAAGGGATTGATTGCCATTCTTATATTAGCTTTGTCAAACACAACGTCGGTCTTAGTTCTTTCAAAGTTTCGAGGCACTTAATTGTTTTCAGAGTCCCCCCCCCCTTTTTGGGGGGGGGGAGACTGCCTTACAAGTTCTCTCAAGGACAGGCTCACTTTCACCTTACAAGAACAGCAAAAGCCTAAGCCCTCAAAAGCAATTCCCACTCGCCCCATCTTTAGGGTCTTGAAAGTCATTTCTGCGTGTCTGGTGTCACACCTCCCCACTCAAGCGTGCTCCCTACTAATCTGTGCTTGGTTTCCCATTGACTTCAAAGCACCGACTTATTCAAGGGTCTTTGTGCGTGTGAAGCTGAGCTATGCTGTGCAGGGACACGTCAAATTTTCCTCATCTCTGCAACCCCAGAGGACTGCATGGAGGTCTTTTTACAGCTCCCTCCTGCTCTCCTCTGACCACTGTTTAAGGTCTCTCATAAACATCACCTTCTACAGAATCCGTCAGGATGTCCCCAGCACCAGACTTTTATTTTTTTTCTGTCCCGATAATGAACTTGGTCCTTCAAGAAGCCAGGCAACAACATTTCCTGGCTCCTTGGAAAGCAAGCCAAGAGCTGCCATTTCATTTGTGGGCAAGAGCAGGAAGCAACACTGTCGTTTACCTGGGCTTAAGCATTGTGGAGGCACTGTGGGGCTGAAACAAAACAAAAGCATTGTGACCTGAAGCTTTGCCCCAGGAGATCAATAATGAGATTGTCAAGGCTAAGGATAGTGGCAACAGAAAGTCTCTATTTTTTTTTTTCTAATGAAAAGATCTCTTTTCCCATTTCTTGCTTGCCTTTTTGCTTTACCTGGGTGTGCGCCTGTGTGTGCACAGGTGTGGAGGCCCAAGGTTGACATCAACCACAACCTCTCTGATCCTAAAGCCACACCCCCCCTTTTTTTTTTTTCAGATAGTCTGGCTAGTCAGTTTGCTTAGGGGAATCCCTGTCTCTGCCACCTGGCCTGTGTTGGGATTACAGGTAAATTTATGCATGAGCCTTTGTGTGAACTCTGGGGAGTCAAGCCCTGATTTGCAAAGTACTCTCTCCACTGAGCCATCTTCCTGAGCTCTACTTGCCTTTGTATATACATTGTCCTGCCCAGGAGAAGTCCTGTCATTCACAATGACTTTTGTTTCAATAGCTTTTCTATTTGTGCTCTTTTGGGGGATGGGTGTATGCCTGGATCTTGTTGTGACTGTTCAGAAGGCAGCAGTTAAGTCTGGGTTGGAGTGAGGAAGTGTAACTTTGAAGACACTCTGCTTTGGTGTTCTGAGTGCTGTACTCTAGGCCTGGTCCTTGCTCTTGGACCTGCGCATTTTCTTCTCCCTTCCAATCTGTACCCCAGAAACAAACATGGTCCAGATCCCTGCTTTGAAGCCTCTTTGCCCAAAGACTTGGTAAAGGGATTAAACTTGAGACAGCTTAATGCATTCTCAATCTCTAGTAATGCATTTATTAATTACATAAAAATAGTGATCTGTGAATGAAAGTGTGTATGTGTGTGTGTGTGTGTGTGTGTGTGTGTGTGTGTGTGTGTGCGCATATGTGTGTAAGAGAGGTACAGAAGGTGTCAAGAACTAGGCAAAAACCAATGGTGGAGACATATAGGGCACTGGGCAGCAGGAAAACAGTTTCTTCTGTCAGAACCTCTGCTTGCTGCGGCACATGGCTAGCTAAAGGCCCGGTGGATGGGCTGTCCATAAGGCAGTGATGATGTGGACCAGAAAATAAGAGAGGATGGGAACTGCAAACATAAAACCTCAAGCTACTCTTTCTAGAAAACATCCCCAGGGCCTGGCTGGCAGGTGGGATGGGGAATCGCGTAGGAGGCTGAGTTTTGCCACCTGGTCAAGTTAAAACCACTCCTAGCTACACTATTCCAGCTTGGTGACCGCCAGTGAGGGCAGCAAGCAGGCTCTACTGTGAAGAATTCAAAGATGCTGACTCTTGGTGTTATTTTTCAAACCTCACAAGCCAGTTTCCTCCAATCCTAAGAGCGTGGAGACATCTACCCCCACCCTCACCCTCACCACCCCACTACCACCACCACCATCACCACCACCATCACCACTCACCACTATCACCACCACCACCACCACCACCACCACCACCACCACCACCACCACTGGTCTTTCTGGGTCTTAGTACAATGCCTTCCATGCTTATCTATGCTGTCACAACTGAGAGTATTTCCTTTATATATGTGTGGCATATGTGTGTATGTGTGTGTGAGGGGGTGTGCACTTGCCTATGGATACACATAGGCTAGAGGTTGATATTATATCTCTTCCTCAATTGCTCTCTACTTTAACTTTGAGATGGGATCTCTGACCGAATCTGGAACTCACCGCCTGCCTAGACTGGCTGGCTGTGGAGCTCTAGGGGCCCTTCTGCCAACACTCCAGCACTAGGTTTATAGACAGGAGCTCTGCTGCTCAGCATTCACATGGGTGCTGAGGATGCAACTCAGATCCTCATGCTTGTGCCCAGGCACTTTGCCACGTGAGCTATCTTCTTAACCTTATTACCTTTTATGGCTAAAATAAATAAACCTAGACAACATATTAACATACATCATGGAATATACATATATGAACATATTTTAATTAAATGCACAATATTAGTAGATGTGAATATAATCTATTTGAATATTTTATAGTTATATTTACTATAACATGTGATTATATATGTATATAGCAATATCATATTATTATATATAATATGTATGAATATATTGCATATGTAAACTCTTAAGTAACTTACAACTTGGCTACTTTGAAGTAATGATGCAACAATTATGTGAGTGTCCTTTTTTCTTTTGGCTCTATATTAAGAAGTAAAGTGTCTTGGCCATATGATGATTCTATTTTTTGAAAAAACCTTTATTGTTTTCCATAATAGCTATAACGAACTACATTCCCACCAGCAGTGTAAAGTGTTCTTTTCTTTCACACAAGTAAGGGTACTTGAATAACTTCAGCATTTATTTATTTCAAGATTTGACAGCTAGAAGGGACCTCCAGATCTTTGTTATGATTTGGATTCATGCAGCCATGGAAACAATGTCATAGCCTAAGGGAAAGTTCCAGATTAGCAGAAGTGAGTAGAGTCATTTTTTTTTTCCAACAAAGTCAATGGAGACACAGAATGATGGAAGAGGATTTGCCATCTTCAACCAGCAGCTTTAGAGCTGCCCGGAGGCTGCCAGCAAATGAGTCAGAAGAAAGAGAATGAGGCAGTGCACATGGGAGACTTGTGTGGGCCAGTTCTGGAGGATGTGCACTTCACTCTTGCCTCTTATTGATGGAGTAGGAGAAGGCAGACGAACTATGTGCATTTTGTGGTTTGAGTCTGAGACTTAGTTGGAAACTGATAGAGTCTGAATAAGTAGTTGAACCATAAAAGCTCTGCGTCATCATTGGAATCTATCAATGGGTTCATAAGTCAGTGGTATTTGGGGAAGGTAGTGCTGGACCAATTGAAGGAAGTAGGTCAATGTGTTGGAAGGGTATATCTTATTACTGGCTCCTTCAGATCTCTGCTTCCCAACCTCAATACATATGCAGTCTCCCCCTCATATGCTCCCAGAACCATGTTGTTCTCTCTCTTATCAGGTCTATGGCAATGGATCCAGCAGACCATGGCCTGAAACCTCTGAAACCGTGAGCCCAAGCAACCCTTTCATCCATGAAGGGCTTTTTTCATGAACTTTACACAGATATGGGTACTAATTAGCACAATGAAAGAAGATTGGATCTTAATTTACAGTTCTCAGTCTGTCTCCATTTTCAAGTCTTTTTTATTGATTATAGAACAACCACACCTATGTCACTCAGCTGGTCAACTTTCTCTAGATTTTCTAGGGATGTAATACATCCCTTACCCCATCTATGTTAATAGCTAAAAGAGAGGATAAATAAATGTGATAAAGCATAGAATACCAAAGCTCAAGAGTAGTCACTACCACCATCTTTTGTATTATATCACCCTCATGTAGAAAATTTCAACAAGTTAGGTATTAAAACTGTCTCATGAAATTAATATTCATAAGGCCATGCTTTAAAGAATATTAAAGTGTATACATTCTTACTGAAAATAGAAATAAAGTTTAGTGTTTTTTTCTTTCTAAAGTTTTACTTATTATAAATATAGTCAGTAAATTTTATATCAAAATTTCTTTTTTTGGCGTTATAGGTTGTTCAGTTATATATTTGGGGGATAATTTTGATTGTAGCTTTAGAATATTGCTACATTAGTAAGATTAACATTAAAAATTCAACATCTTGTTTTTCTTACTAAATTTTTTACATATGCATTTATATTATTATACACATATACAATAAACTACCTCCAGCAAAAAGAAACATGAAACAATCAGGAATTATATAAATGTTACATTCATAGTGTTTTGGCTATTGGTATTTGGCAGCCTTAAAGAAAACATCTTTCCTATCTCGGTGAGTCCAAAATTTGGAATGTAAATCAATATCTATCATATCTCATCATTATCAACTTAAAACATCTATCTAGACCTAAAAACATCTTAATCCCTAACAACTAAGCTTAATTGCAAAACTAAACTCTCTGGTCTTCAACCCCATTAGAGACTTGAGAAGGAATGAAATTAATTACCTGAGTATACAGGGAGTGCAGGTTAGCAGCTTTCCAAATAAGAAGGTGGCAGAAACAGTTTGCTGCCTGAACAGTCACCCAAAACTCTCTATAACGTTGGAGCATCATCTTCAGCCTTCTGGCCTAATATATCTGATAGACATATTTGTGAGGCAGGAACTATTGAGGACTTGCTAACCCTGCAACTACAAAAAAAAAAACTACATTCTTTTGAAAAGTTTTACAAATATTCGTTAATTTGTGCATTGTTGTTATGTATGTGTATGAGTTCATGTTTGTGGGTGGGGGACACGTGTGCGTGGTTGCACACTAGTACACATGTGCATGTGGTGTCTGCCTTCATTAATCATTTCACCATACATGATAGTTGAGATTTCAAAGTGAATCTATTTTAATCAATACTTAAAGACAAAGAAACCACACACTTAGAGGCACAGTGTGATATCTTGATGCGTGAATACGTTGTGTGATACTCAAATCAAATTGAGTGTCTGCATATATGTATCTCATCAGACATTCATCTTTTTGAAATGTTTTTACTGCATGTTTATTTGCTGTATGCATGTGTACACACATGCACATGCCATGGTGCACATATGTAGGGTGGAAGACAATTTCCACCATGTAAATTCCTGGAGATCAAACTCGAGTTTCAGGCTTAGAGCCAGGTGCCTTTACCCGCTGAGCCATCTCCCCTCCCAACCTGCATTCATTGTTTTTTTCTATTAGTTTTATTTTTTTATTTTTTAAAAATATTTTATTAATTTATTCATACTACATCTCAATTGTTAGCCCATCCCTTGTATCCTCCCATTCCTCCCTCCCTCCCATTTTCCCCTTACTCCCCTCCCCTAGGACTGTGACTGAGGGGGACCTCCTCCCCCTGTATGTGCTCATAGGGTATCAAGTCTCTCCTTGGTGACCTGCTATCCTTCCTCTGAGTGCCACCAGGTCTCCTCATCAAGGGGACATGGTTAAATATGAGGCACCAGAGTACATGTGAAAGTCAGACCCTGCTCATTGTTTTTTTAATGGTAAAATCATTCCCTCTTTTTTTCTAGCTGTGGGAGAACAGCACAGCAGACGCCTCATTTCTACCTAACTTTAACTTAGTATCCACTGCCCAGTCTTTCTGTCTGTGGTGGCTGTTTCCACCTCTCTTCCAAGCAAGGGTGAGGATTAGATGAGATACTGGAATAAGTCTCTTTGTTACCTTTTGTTCTTTGCAAAAATGTCCTGTTTTTCCCCTTTCCCCTTCTCTTTCCTTCTTTTCTCTTTCTTGCAGTTAGAAGTGCACATTAGACTAGGCATAGAGAGAATGGCAACTGATTTTCTTTTCTTTTCTTTTTTTTTTGTTCAACTGATTTTCACAAAAGCATTTGGCAAATGATGAATTACAAAATCTTAAATTCTCTCTAGAGTGTCTGAGCAGCAGCAGCAGCAAATGCACTAATGAACATATAATAAATTTTAAAAAAATAAGATAAATTAGATAGAGGGAAATCAGTGAGATCCGGTAAGTGGCTGAGGCAATGCTCAGTACATAAAGCTTTGGTGGTGCAAGAGGATTCAAGGCCAGATCCTCAGAGACAAAGGAAAAACCAGCTGGGAGTGGCAGCCCATCTGTAATCCCATCAGAGCCGAGATATCCTTGGGACAATCTGTCAGGCTAGACTAGCTGAGTAGTGTGAGCTACAGGACCAGTGAGAGGCGTGCCTCAGAAAATCAAGTGGAGAGCAACTCAGGGCGAAAAGTGACATCAACCTCTGGTCTCGACAGGCACACATGAGTGCATGCACACTAGCTCCTGCGTGCGCATACATGCACCGCACACACGCACACACACACACATACACACATTTCAAGAGTCTATAGCATTGTACTTTTTTTTCCTTTCATCTTCTTTTTTTTATTAATTTATTCATTTTACATCTCAGTTGTTAGCCCATCCCATATAGCATTGTACTTTAATCCCTCAAATGCATCTCATTATCTTAATAATCCAAAACAACAGCTCTCTGATGCCTTATACAGAAGGAAGAGGAAAAAATAATTTCCCTGGACAGAGAACCAGGCCCCACTATCACACTAGTTATTATTTCCAAATGTTGCATGTCAAGGGAGTGTTTCCCGTTCTCCTAACTATTAAACTATTTGGCTCCCTTTGGGGGAAGGGATGGGCTTGGCAATCCGCAGAACTTCATGGAATTCCAGAGCTCCATCAGAAACCCAAGGCTGTGTGTGTGAGGCCGCCAAGGGAGCACTCTGTCCGGAGCTGTGTCTCCTCCAGGAAGCTCAGTGCAGCAACCCAGACAGGATCTACCTTACTGCCTCCTCATGGGAAATTTAATGTGTTATTGATGGTTTTATTCTGAAGTATTTTTACTTGTAAAAGAATGATAATAATAGTGCAGAGGATCTCTGAGACCTTTCACCCACATATTCCAAGTGTTAATATTTGTAACATGCTTGCTTTTCTGTTCTCTTCCTCACTAATTACAGAGAGTTTTCTCCTTACTTGTTTTCCATTTGGAAGCAAGTTGTGGACACTATCTCTTTTTACCCCTAAATACTACAGCATAGGCACTAAAGAGGGAGATATAAACATGGTGGCATGACAAGATGGTGACCACTGCTCTCCTTTCATCCTCAGTTCCTCACATTTGAGCACTGTCCCAACAATAAACCCTGTGACAAGAGGATTAGGCCCAGCACCAGGCATGATTCCTTTAAACTTAAACTCCTTTAAATTCCCTCTTTGTCATGTTTTTCTTTAAGAACTTGTAGCCGTAATCCGAGCTTGCCTGATGTTTTCTCATTCCTATATTCAAACTACGCACATTTGTTAGAAATATCCCAGAAGGCATTGCAGGCTCTTTGCCATGCTCGATGCCCATTTTTCCCAGGAGACCTTCTTAATCCCGATGGCAATATTCTCTTTGGCAGTTAACACAAATCTATCAGAAAGATACACCGAGGCAATGTAAATACTGTGTTTCTGCTCAAGATTTCATCTAGTAGTTTAAGCTTTTAAAGTCGTTTAGAACTTGACCTTTTTGTAACCATTGACCAAATAGTTTACAAAAAAAAGGATAAACTCTTTATTGAAGCTCATCTTCCCACCCCAACCCCGCTGAGAAAACCTAGGAGGGTGACATTGAGGCAGTGAAGGTCACCCAGGCCACAGACACCTGCTGCACACCAGGTTTGTTCCCTCCAGCACTCTGACCTTGAAAGGCTCATTCCTATAGCTGGGAAGGAACTCTTTCAGACTTTCTTCAGGCTTGAAGTGGGACAAATGGGCTCCAGCAAGCCTCCAGTCTCCCTCCATCCTGAAGGTCCACTCTGGTAGCTTGTGGTGTGAGATATTTTGAATTAAAGTTTTAGTTAGCATAGAAAATTATGGACTTTGTTAGGATATTTCCATACGTATGTACCATTATGTTTGTCTGTGTTCACACCTCCAACTACCTTCTCCCATCCCACTTCCACTGATACCCTTTCTACATGTAAATATTTCTTCAGCTGCTTTCATAATATATGAAAAAATTTACACACACACGAGAGAGAGAGAGAGAGAGAGAGAGAGAGAGAGAGAGAGAGAGTTTTATTCATCTATAACAAAGAATAGAATTATACCACTTATAGGAAAATAGGCAGAACTAGAGTTCACTGCGTTAAGTGACATAAACAAAACACACACACACACACACCCCAAAATTTCTTTTTTTATCCCATATGTAGAAAAACTACAACCACATATATGAGTGCCTGGACATGTGAAAGGAGGATGATGAGAGAGGAGAAGACTAAAGGGAGGCAAGAACCAAGAGAAGATAAGGAAGAGTACAAATGAAATATTGCCTCTTTTCTCTCATTGGTCGAGAGCCTCTGGCCCACCTCTTCCGCCAGCACACTGGAATTCATCCTCTGTTTCAACTATCCTGTGGAAATGCAGACAACCTGGGGAAAGGTATGCCATGAGGAGAACAGACCCCTCTCCTCAGGATAAATTCCTGCTCTTTGGGGCATCAGCGCTGCTCCACAGTTCCAGACCAATCTCCCCACACCCCTAACTGGTGCCTTCGAGAAAATCTCATGGAATCTGACAGCAGGAGTGGGATGTAAACTTCAGGAAAGATGTTGATTTTTAAAGCTCTTCTGCTCTTCTTTAGAAGCAAATGACCAAACGGAAGAAACCACGTTTCTTTTCCTGACTGTCCAGGAGTGTTCGGCAGCTGGCTCTGTGGGACTTGCAGTAATCTCTTAGCCGCGTTGGAGCCACTGATTGCAGCCTTCGAAGCAGCAGCCACACTCCAGAAAATGCCAGCTACATTCTCTTTTCCTTTCTTACTTATGATTATTTAAAAAGAAGCATGTAATATGAACTGCAGCACCAGGGGAAGTTAAAAATAAAACTTCAATGACTTATATTTCCCACGCGGTGATATTCATCCAGTTAAAAATACACAGTTCAACGGAATTAATGCATTTGCATTTATGTAACCACCATCACAATCAATTTTACATTTTCATCACTGAAAAGAAACCCAACTCCATTAGCAGTGACTCTCAGGGGAGATCTTAAAAAATGGCTCCATGTGTTTCTTGAGCAATAGCTGCCCATCTTTTGTTCTTTCCTGGGCTTAACTATTCATGCACTGTCTTCCAGCTGAGCTGAGCCTACAATGGTCTCTCTGTAAAGACTTAATTAATTGATGGCAGTTGGGTTTTCTTCCCTAGGGAGCCCTAACCTTATATTGTTTTTGGTAAATTTGATGTTTGAATTTCTCCTGTCTTCTCCCTGGAGACTTGTGAATGGGTCGTTCGTAAGAAAACGCAGGACATTGTGAATCATCTTTTCAAGAATTTACTATTCAAATCATACATTTATACACACAATTCTATTTTTCCCTCCTAAACAACAGTTAAATGTAAAAAATAACAAATGTCTACAAAATGTTCTCCTGTGCCATGCAGTTCTTAGTGCTTCTCATATTTGCAAAACTTAGTCTAATACTCTTCTAGTCAGAATGGGTCTCCACATTAAATATGCTGAAACATATACAGCAACATGATGATGTGAAGATGCAGACCCTTTAGAAGGTGATTCCACCAAGGGAGACTATTGTCGTGCACACAGCCTTCTACAGGAAACCCATCCCTTCATGGGGGTCTCAGCAAGAAGGTCCTCATCAGACATCGAAGGTGGGCTTTGATATTGGATCTTTCCATTTCTAGAACTCAAAGAAAGAAGTTCCTGCTATTTTAAGCTACCGAGTCCCAGGTAGTTCACTACAGCAATACAAACAAAAGGCGGGTTCTCACCATCAGATGGGACAGGCGTGATTAAAAGTAGTCGCAAGTGCAGAGATGCCCAGTGATGACAAGCCTGAAGGTCATAGAGCCAGGAAGGCAGAGCAGAGACCAGGGAAACATGCAGTGTGTTTCTAGTCTGGGCTCCAACTATTGCTCCCATTGCTTGCAACTTTCCTGTTTCAGAAGCAAATTCTGACAGAGGCCTGTTTAGGACTCGAGGACACACAGTGCTCAAATCCAAAACCCCATGCTGGAATCAGTCTATAGTCTCCACAGATCACTGGGCCCCAAATCTTGCAAGGTTCATAGAGCTGAGTTCTTCAGCTGGGTCTATACGTTCCCTGACTCCTCCCGACAACTCCCCACTGCTGCCCACATACACACATACATTGTAGACAACATGACTAAAACATCACATCATTGAATGCATTGTTATGGCACTCAGAGTGTCTAGAAAAGCCCCTCCAATATTAACAAGTGTGATTGAGTCAGAAGGGGGATAAGCATTTTTCAAATCAATTTCCAAGGCCAGTTTTCTCTCATTTCCTCTGCCCTCTGTAGACTCCCTGTTTCTCTCTCTCTCTCTCTCTCTCTCTCTCTCTCTCTCTCTCTCTCTCTCTCTCTCTCAGTATGTCCTATCCAAGCATGGAACAATGCAGCACGTGGATTTAATAACGGCAGCAGTGATTTGAGTGTGTGCTCAGCTAATCAGAAAGAGCAGCGGCAAGCCCAAGAATTCATTTCAGTTGTATATCATTTTAAAAGAGTCGACACACATGTCCTTTAGAGAGAAAAATAATAAAAATTTAAAACAGAAAGCCAGTTCTGACCTGCCAGCTGCAGTGACTGGTTCCACAGAAGAGAGCTGTGGAGTTGTGAGGCCATTTGGGTTTTGTTAAGTTTGCTGAAACAGTGTCAAGTCTGATATCTGCCACTTTAAATGGTTTAATGACTTTTGGATAAGCCTTCAGAGGTAAATGGTTAAATCACCAAATGCTCCATAAAATAATTATGCAAACAATTTTCTGGCTAATTATCTAACATGAACAGAAGCACACAGCTGCTAAGATATATAATTGCTGTTTCATCAGGGCTGGCTACTGTATTTACATAATTCCTTTACTGATCTTGGTGTAGTTTGGTGGAGGGCATTTACATAATATTCCATGAAATGAAGGACTTAAAGACACAGCTCTGGCCCCAGCTGGTAGATAACAGCAGTGACTTACTTTGATATAATTTTGAAGGGATGGATTATGATCTTTAAGTCTATGTACATTTGTAAGGCATATGTAGGTCCTAAGGTGGTTATATTTAGATTAAGTTAGAGCAGAGATAAATTTTACTCTGTTATCTATATAATGTACACACAGAGAAATAAGCATGTAATTGGACAGTTCACAAACGGAACTTCCTCAGGCGATAAGTGGAGTAAGAAATAGCATATTACCAGAACCTCAAAATATTTCCCTCTCTTCCCCTTCAGCTTGTACTCCTTTTAAAGAAAGATACTATCTCAGTTTCCATCAGGAGACTAACTTTGCCGGTTCTGTCGTGACTTTCAATGTCATCATAGAGTGTATGAATCTTCCTGTCTCAACTTTCTTTGATCATGTTTCTAAGTTTCATCCTACTGTAATCTGCTTGCTCTCACTGGGAATATAATATTTCAGTGAAGAAGCGAAGTATATATTGCTCATCATTTTACTGTTCAGAGGCTTTTGAATAGTTTCTGGTTATCAATATTGTGGATAATGGTGTTTATGTCTCTTAGTAAACATGTTTCATTTTTCACTTGGATCTATGCCTAAAAGTGTGCCCCCCCCCCTCTCTCTCTCTCTCTCGTGTATGTGTGTGTATGTGTGTGTGTGTGTGTGTGTGTGTGTGTGTGTCTGTGTGTGTGTGTGTGTGTGTTGGTATGTGTGTGTTCCACTTTATTAGATACTGCCAAACAATTTTCCCAAAAGGCAGTAGCAATTTATGTTCCTGTCAGCACTGGAGGAAAAGTTGTAAGAGTGTTTGAAAGAAGTTTTCTGGGGTAAAATGTTCAGAACTCTTAAAAGACAAATAAGACTTCTTGATAAAGTGGTATTATTTTTAATATAATTTTTTCATATTACATCTTGACTATTATCCGCTTGCTCTTATTTTCTCATTGCTACATTCCCTCTTCCACCATATTCTCCTCCCCCAGAACTCTGATGGGGGGACCCACATCCCCCACCTTCTGACTACACCTATCAGCTCTAACCCAGATAGCCTGCATCTCCTTCCACTGTGTGCCTTAGGGTCACCCTGTCAAGAAGAAGTGATCAAAATTCAACCAAGAAGATATCACAATTCTGAACATCTATACCCCAAACACAAGGGCATCCACGTTTGTAAAAGAAACATCAATAAAGCTTAAGCCACGTATCTATCCACACATTAATAGTGGGAGACTTTGACACCCTCCTCTCACCAAGGGATAGGTCAGTGAAAAAGAAGCTAAACTGAGAAACAATGACACTAACAGATGCCATGAATCAAATGGACCTAACAATGATCCAGATACAGAGCTTTTCACTCAAACACAAATGGTTATATTTCTCCAAAATTGACCATATCATAGGTCACAAAGTAAGCCTCAAAAGATATAAGAAGATTGAAATAATACCTTGTATCCTGTCAGTCCACCATACACATCAATAACAATAACAGAAATAACAAAAAGCCTACACACACATGGAAACTGAATAACTTTCTACTCAATGCCAACTGGGTCAGGGAAGAAATAAAGATGGAAATTAGGGACTTCCTAAAATTCAATGAAAATGAAGGAACAACATATTCAAAATGGATTGGAAACATCTCCTATAAACTACTTAACAGCATACCTGGAAGCCCTAGGAAAAAAGGAAGCAGACACACCCAAGAGGAGTAGATAGCTAGAAATAATCAAACTCAGAGCTGAAAGCAATAAACTAGAGACGAAGAGAACAATTCAAAGAATCAATGAAACCAAGAGCTGGATCTTTGAGAAAATCAACAAAATAGAGAAATATCTAGCCAAACTAACTAAAAGACAAAGAGACACTAACCAAATCAACAAAATCAGAAATGAAAAGGGATGCATAACAGCAGACACTGAGTAAATCTAAAGGATCATTAGGTTGTAATTGATACAGCACAAAAATTGAAAATCTAAGTGAAAAGGCTGATCTTTTTGACCTCCATCCATTTGCCTGCAAATTTCATGATGTCATTGTTTTTGATAATTGAATAGTATTCCATTAGATGTACCATGGTTTCATTCATTCTTTGGGTGAGAGACATCTGGGTTGTTTCCAGATTCTGGCTAGTATGAATAATGCCACTATGAACATAGTTGAGCAAATGTCCTTGTAGTAAGGTGGAGCATCTTTTGGTATATGCCCAGGAATGGTATAGCTGGGTCTTGAGGTAGAACTGTTCTAGAAATCCATTTACATGCTGTTGTGGGATTAAAAAATAATAAGGTGAAGTTTAGAGGTTGAGAGGATGGAGAAATGCTGGAGAAATAAAGAGGACCATAACAGAACGATGAAGGGAAACTGTCAGAAACACTAGTAACACTACACCCAAATGTCCACAAGACCAGCCCTCTGAGATGGTCAGGGAATGGGACCTAGTTAACTACACGGGAGGGATTTCTGCATTCTCTCTTTAGAAACTGATCAAGTAGTAAACTGGGACTTGGGAGGAGAAGTAGGTATTTTGAGTAACACAATTAGCCTAGATTAAAACAAATCTAAAAGGGAGCCATACTATTCAAATAGAGAATTCACTCCTTTCAAGTATCACCAAGAAACTGACCACTTAGCAGAACCATGGAAGTAATCTGAATAACAAAGAATAGATAACATAGACTTCCTTCTCTCCCCACAATATAATATTAGGCATTGACAACAACCAAAGAGCCAGGAAAACTCTTTATGGTCAGAACCTAAAATAATCTTATTAATATTTATGAATCACAGAATAAGTGATAATGGAACTTATGAAATATTTAGAACTCAGTGACCACAAAACACCACCTATAAAAGCTTTCTGCATGGCTTTAAATTTGTATTCATTAAGATGCATTAACTTCAATATAAAGGTTTTTGTTGGGGCTGTGGGGAGAGGGGAATTCTCATCTGAGAAGTTAGGGAGAATTTGGGAGCCTGACTCAGTGGTAGAATGCTTGCCCAACAAACACAAAGCTTGAAGGTCCACTCTCTTAGCACCCCAAACAAACAAATAAATAAACAAAGCCAGTTGACAGAAGGTAGGAAGGAAGAAATAGAAGAATAATCTAAAGAAAAATGCCCATGAGAATTTAGTGGAAATCACTATAGGTAATGCCAGTGTTTCACAGACCTGCAATTAGAAAATTGCTATTTCAAATAATAAAAGCCCACAGTTGTTTGGTCACGTGCTAATGTCTCAGGAGCGACCATAGAAAGTACAATATGCTTATGTGATGACGTTTCTTCAATCGCTAGTTTCCATTTCCCACTTCCTATTGACATCACTGCTAAATTTGTACAGCCCTTAGGTAGAGTTATTGTGCAATTCAAATGAAAATTTACACTAATATTTTAAAATGTCAATCAAGATGAATATGACTCCATCCCCCCAAAACAAACTTCCATTTGTCTTGGCAACCTAACCAAGAGCAGGCACTTCTGTTTCATTGATTACCTAAATGACATTTTCTTTACAGTTCAATTTGACAAACTTGTGTCAGGTATTTCTTATGGGTTCACATTTCACGTGAAGAAATCACCTAAGAACTGACTCTAAAGCATAAGTGAGATGATCCCCATTGTTAAATAAGTAAGTGAAAAAGGCTCAGGGCACTCTGGAACTTTCCTGAGCACACACATCTAATGTGTAGAGGAAACATCCAAATTGGAGCCAGTTATTTCAGAGAATGCTCTACAGCAACCAGCAACCAACACTTAAACTATGTACAGATTTCTTTTGCCCACTGTGACTGCCCATGCATTCTTATAATGAACAGGTGATTGTGTCTGCAAAGTCATGCCAATACAGACATTACATCCTTGCTTCCTGTCTCTACTTGACAGGATGTGGTCAGGGTCCCTGATTCTTGGAAGTGTTGAGTCTCTCTCTTAAGGTCATCTCTCCTGGACCAACAGTATGAGGGCAAGCCAGTTGAAGATAGGGAGGAAAAACATAAAACTCTGTAATTTCCTATAACAATGTAAACAAAGTAAAAAACAACAACAATAAATAAAACACATGTAAATCCTGACACATAACAATTGTTTTATTTTACCTTAAAAAACAAAACAAAACAAAAAAAAGGTCCAAGCTGAATGGTTCAATTAGTCACTGCCGTAGCTAAAATGTATAGTACCCAATTTCCCCCCACAATTTGGTTTCCTATACAATAGATACAACCCATTACAAAAGACTGAACAATTGGCCAAAACCAATCTGTATGGGAAGGGAATGAACAAAGTTCATTTTCAATGCTGTTTTAGAAAAAACTGCCTAGAGCCAGACCAGTATTTAAACAGCCAGCAGATAATAGCCTCTTTGACAGGCCCTTCATGCTGTGTGTGGTACATCTAGTGTTTTTCATTGGGAAAGTTCTGTGGCTGTGGGAGACTTAGTCATGGATTTTCTGTAAGAAATATGCTGGAAATAACTGAGAAACTTCAGAACCAGAACACTGACTGTGTTTTCCCTAAAGTCAGCAGAAGGTCAGACAGTGAAGGCAGAGGGAGTGCGCTGGATGTAACAGAATGTGCAAAACTTTTGGGGAAAAATCAACTCATCACTACAGTAATGGTACAAATGAGCTATTGCCTGACCTAATTGAAAGTCTATTATCCAAATGAGCTGGTGTCATTCATCAAGGGATTGATAACCTTGTTTATCCAAGATGGGAGCTTAATTCTTTTTTTTTTCTTTTTTTTTTTTTTTTTTTTTTTTGTTCCAGCAACAAAACACCTGAAGCTGGGTACTTTACAAAGTTTTATATGACTCATGATTCTGGAGATTAGACAATCCAAACATGGTTCTGGAGTGTAGTGAGGGGTTCACAGGGCAATGTCAACAGTACTGTAGGGAAGTAGAAAAGGAAATGGCTACATTCAGAAAAGACTAAGCATGTCAGGGGTCATATTGCTTCAAAATAACCCATTCCACTAGCCTGGTCCTATGAGCACCCTATTAGTATTCCCAAAGATGGCATCCTTCCCAGAATCCCTACCTCTTAACCATCTACCAACTCTCAAATGGTTGCACTAGGAGTCACATTTCCAACTTACAAATGTCGAGGGATATTTTCAAACCATTCTCAACCATAGAAAGGACCCATCATACCCCCAAGTCACCTCCATAAATGATCAGGCTGACATGTATCCTAACTGGCCTGCAAAGCAGATTCTAGGATGGGGAAGACGTTGCTAATTAAAGACATACACTTAATACTGAATACTTTTCAAAGTTCTGTCACATCCAGTTTTCTATTGTACCCTGTACAGAATCTTGTAAAAAAAAAATATTCTCTGTAGTTTTCAAGTCAGAGAAAACAGGATTTGAGGCAGATGACATACCTGTATACAAAGAAGGGACCTAGATCATTGCTCATGGACTTTCAACTCTGTCATCTCTCATACCATAGTTCTATCCTGCCTCAGCCTACCCTAGCTCAAATCAGCCATTGCATTCAGATGACATCCCAGATCTCAGTCATCCAGCCACGGCTAGCAGCGGCATGGCATGGACTTCCCAACCTCACCTTGTCCTTGTGTTTCCTCTATAGTCATCAAAGAGGCTGCAGGCAGGAGTGTGGCTGGAGTCATGCACAATCCAGTTTCCATAGAGATTCATTTCTCCACTGGACACAGGCTCAGCCCGAAGACAGAAAGATGTTAACTGCCATCATGTGGCCTTTCCCCCACAGGCAGAAAGATGGGTCATTTATTCCCTTCCAAAGAATCCTGTGAGATTTGGGTTCACTTTTCCTCCAACTCTGTGAGATGAAGTAAAAATGTAAGCTTATAATTATTATGGCCTGAAAAGGTCCTGTTGTGTCCAAAAACAGTTGTACTGGGTTTTCCGGATCTTTGTTTCAGACAAAAGACTGTGAATTTTTACTCTAAGCAATATTTCCTTTAAGATAACAAGGGAAAATGAAGTGATGAACTGTAGTTGTATTGGTTGCTTATTTGAACAAAACCGTTGGTCTGAAGATAATAGCAAGTATGAAAGTGTTTCAAACACCATTAGGTAATAATACCCAAAGGGATGGGAGGAAATGGCACCTGGTGAGGAGGAGTCAGGATAATGCATGTCAAACACACATATCAGAGAACCCCAGTTCCTCAAAGCAAGTAGGTTCTATTGGAGAAGTACAAAGTGCAGACAACAGCGATCCTGGATAACAAAACAGTTGACGGGACTGGAGAGTGATCGTTGGTAGGCAGAGGGGGAGTATTTGGCCCATGAAAGAACACATTTATTCTCGGAAGAGAATCTCAGGTTTTGTGTTTCACAGAACGTAAGAACTCAAGCACAACCCCCACAGTTCCCTTAAACTGAAGGAGTATAGATGAATGGGGGAAAAGACAGAAAGACTAGGAGCTGAGGGAATGGGGTCTCAGAAAAGAGGGAGCCGTTGAATTGATGTATGGTGCTGGATTCAGTATATCAGTATTTTTTTTTCCCCAAATCCTTAATTGACTTTCGTTTTAAAAGACAGATATTGGTGGGTGTGGTAGTTCTTATTCTACCGATGTGACAAAGCACTATGACCAAGGCAGCTTACAGAATAAGGCGTTTAATGTGGACTTGCAGTACCACAGAGTGAGGCTGTGACCATGGTTGCAGCAGACAGCCAGGTCTGCTGCAGTACACTCCACCCACAAACAGGAAGCAGAGGGAGCTAATGAGGGAGCTAATGCAACCTCAAAGCCCAGCCCCAGTAACACATCTTCTCCAACAAGGCCACATCTTCTAATCCTCCTCAAACAGTTCCTCCAACTGATGACCAAGCATTGAAATGTAAGAGGCTATGGGGACCATTATCATTCAAACCACCACATCTGGAATGCTGGAAACACATTAGGCTGGAAAGTACATGTGAAAATAGCAAAATAGTTACTATAGGAGCTAATTAGCATACCTGTCACCTCACACATGCCTCACACACTTTTTAGTGACAGGAGCAGTTTAAAAAACATTTAATACATATCTATTGTACAAATGATTGAATTCATTTCGGTTCTTATGTTATACATGACACTGTAAACCTGGTCATCCTACGCATCTGGCATTTTGCCTCCTTTAACCTCCTTACTTCCTACCCACTCACCCACATTTGCAGGCTCATTCGCTACTCTGTGTATTTAAGGTCTTCTTAAAACAAATATTCCTCATAAGAAAGGCCCCACAGTATTTTTCTTCCAGAAAAGAGAAGCTGCTTAATGCACTTGGGAACAGTAGATGCATGAATGTGACTCCAAAGATCCTAACGGGAAAAGGACCTCTAGGAGACTGAGAGGATGAGGAAAGCCTGCAGATGCTGGACTGCACGGGGAATAGAATTAGGAGTCCGAGTCATTGCTAAGAGACTGTGGGAAACACTTTGTGATTCTCAACAAAATACCAAAGAGTGTTTAAGAATAAAGAACATGTGAAAACTAACGAGTTTATCTGGAAGCTGAGAAAATGAAAATTGATTCATCTTAGCATGAAGCCAAGCTTCTAAACATTAATGGTAATTTCTTAGCATTTGATTGCTTGCTTGAATAAAATGTGACTCTCTTCAGAGTATGAGAACAGATTACAACCTACACATTATTACATTATTTGCAATGTATAGTCACAGCCCAGCATATAATTAAAATTTTCTAGACATACAAAAAGATGCAAAATTGGAAGAAAAAAATCTCTTGTACATAGTCTGATTTAGGATTTTATGACATCTATTATATTTAACTTAAATATGTCAAAGGAAAGTATGAATGTGACCCATGCGTGCACGCACACACATGAACATAGACACACAGACACACAGACACACACACACAAACACACACACACACACACACACACACACACACACACACACACACACAGACTGCATAACTTTAGAAGAGTTTTAAAGATTGAAATGAAATCAGTGGAGATATAAACCATTAAAATGCACTGTCTGAAACTTTAAAAATCACCAGATGGGCTTAAAAACACATTGAAAAAAAAAACAGGAAAAAAAAGTTAATGAACTTGACAGATTATTCAAATCAAGATGCAGAGAGAAAAGATAATAGTGGAGAAAGGAACAGCCTCAGTAACATGTGGGTCAGTAGTAAGTGACCTCACATACATATAAATTGATTTCTCATAGAGAAAAGAGTAGAAGAGAATTTTTAATAATGGCTCAATATTAAACAGAAAATAAAAAATAAAAAAACTCCACAGCCTATTGATCAAGGCTGTTTGGTAAACCCCAAAAGGATCAAAATGAAGGCACATCACAGAAAAACTACTGAAAGCCAGCGATGAATGAAAAGGATTTTAGGAAAAAGGGAGCAGACACTTAATCACAAGGGACAATACAACAATGCCCCCAAAGGCAACGGAAGTCAGAACACAATAGAACAGTGTATTCAATCAAAACCAAACAAACAGTCACAATTTGAATCTGAACTGTCCCACACAGGCTCTTTATTTCAATGTTTGTTCTCCAGCTGGGAGAAAGAGAGATTTGGAAGACCAAAGCCTTTGGGGGGTAGAGCTTGGCTGCGCTGGGTGCCTGTCCAAGGGATCAGCTTTTACACGTGGTGGGTGTCCGTTTCCTGGCCCACTGGGCTATGAGGAGACTGCTTCCCCTGCCATTGACAGAGCTGCCCTGTCTTGCCTCCTCAACTCAGTGGAGATGAAAAATCCTAAAACCATGAGCCCAAATGAGCCTTTAAGGGAAATCTTCTTCCATGAAATTGTTTCTATGGGGTATTTGGGCCCTGGCAATTCAAAGGTAGCAATACATTCTGGAAGTGTAGGTCAAGTGAAATACTGAAAGTCAACTCAGATCAATGTGACAATATTGCTACTACTAGGAAAGAATGTAAACTATGCCAAAGACTCTAAAGGTCTGAGTTTTAAAACTTTCTGCCAGCTAAATACTAAAAATCGCCCCCAAAGGAAAAATATGTTAGAAGTTCAGATCTCCAGGAAGGCAGAGGGAGCAGTAAAAAAATGCTCATGAGGCCATGTCTCCTGTATTGATAGGCATGTATTCTGAGAAACCTGTTTTTACCAAGTTGGGTTATTGAGGAGACATCACAGCCTTTGCTTATACTAGCCCAAGAGCATCAACCACCACATCACAGGCCATATGGTGCAGCCAGGCTACAAACTTCTCCAACCTAGCATGGTATTGAAATGTATAAGCAGTTGTAACACAGGGGTAAGCACTGATACATTCCATTATAGCTAAGCATAGAAAAAGCATGGTAATATATAACTAAAAAATTAAAAGTGATATGCCTGTTTGGGGAATTTGCCATTAATGTTTCCAGAAAGATTTTCCTAGGAGAGTCAGTGAGTGACTGGGGACAGGATGTGAGGCCTCACGCAGGAGTGCGGACCACTGGAACTTTAAGAACACTGTGCCCTTAGCTACAATAAGTGCATAAAAATATTTTTCTTTCTTCAGTAATAAATCAAGTATAGTTTATTACAATGTTTTAAACTTTATAAAAAAAAAACCTTCCCCACTTTTCAAGCTTTTGATCCTATTGTAATAACACTTATGGTAAAACACAAACACACTTCTTAGCTATTCAAAATATTTTTTTTTCTTTTTATCCTTACTTACTAAGATTCTTTTATGTTTTAAATGTTTTTCCTCATTGCAACAAGATCAGGTGCATTCAGGGTAATAATGGCCATAAACTATTTTCCATGCTAAAGTTTCTTTGTACTTAAAAAAAAATTAAAACAAACTGAAGACAAAAGATGAATACACAAACATAGATACTAGTCTAGGCCTACGGAGTCAGGGCCGTCAAACTCACTGCCTCCATCTCCACATCTTGCTTTAGGAGAAAGAACACAAACAGAGCTGTCATCTTCTAGGATATCAGCGTTTTCGTCTTTCATCTTAAAGATCTTCCAAAGGACCTGCATTCTACAATCGGCTGTCCATATATTTAAGCCAAAGATATAGACTCTAAAATAGCAACAAAGGGTATAGTTACTGTTTTATGTGTAACATAGTCATTCCTTGTCATTTTCAAGTCTAAACTATACACAACAGTGTACAGTATACTTTTATATAATTAAGAGCTCAATGAGTTTGTTTGCATTAACACCACCATAAGCTCTTGAGCAATGCATTGCACTACAATGTTATGGTTGATAGAATATCTGTAGGTACAATACCTGCAGCTCCATTGTAATCTTCCAGGATCAGTACATGCTTGAGGTCTGTGATTAAGCAAAACATCATTAAACAGGTCATAGCCATATGTGTAAAGTTATAAAATATCATCTTTGAAAAGGTAAGACAGGTGTGGTGGCACACGCCTTTAATCCCAGCACTTGGGAGGCAGAGACAGGTGGATTGCTGTGAGTTTGAGGCCAGCCTGGTCTACAAAGTGAGTCTAGGATAGCCAAGGCTACACAGAGAAACCCTGTCTTGAAAAACCAATATATATGTAAGTGAATTGAAAATAAAATAATTTATTGTGGCCAATTTTAATGTATTTATTTTTAAAACATATGACAACAGCAGCACACACACAAAAAAAGGTCAGTGTATAAGTGGAATTGTACTGTAGTAAAGTGCTTCATCCATGAGAAGTATAACATGAATTGGTCACAGACTGGGATAGTCTAAGCACATATGCTACTTCCTAGAAAATTTAATTAAAAAGCCAGCAAGGAAAGCTAAATGCAACACTAAAAAGCACTTTCTTGCTAAATATATAACAGGAAAGAGGAGACAACATGTAGAGAGGACAAATTAAGAACAAACAGATGGTAGACTTAAGTCCAACTCTACTAATAATTAGATCAAACGTGAATTAACTCACCCTCTATTCTATGAGCTCAACACTCCTAGGTTGTCAGGCTGGAAAGGAAATGACAGCTAGGACACAGCAACACGCTGTTTACAGAGCAGGTGTTTTAAATATAAGTACACAGATTATCAGTCAAAAGATAGGGATTGATACACCATGTACATAGTAAATGTAAGAAATCAGGTTCAGCTGTATTAATATCTGCTATGGTTTAGGTATGAAGGATCCCCCAAAGGGTCACACAAGTAGCCTAGTCTTTATTACAATCAGTGTTCATAGATGGGGCTCTGAGAAAATGGTTGGGTCTTGAGGGTTCTACCAACATTGGTGTGTTAGTGCATTGCGTGATAATACTTTAATAAGCTCCCAGGAAGTGAGGAAAGGAAAAACCTTATTAGGAAAAGTGTATTAACTAGAAGGGTACTGTCATAGTCACTGTTCTATTGCTGTGAAGAGACACCATAACCATGGCAACTCTTATAAAAGAAAGCATTTAATTGAGAGGTTGTTTACAATTTTAGAGCTTTAGCCCGTTTTCATCATGGTGAGAAGCATGGTTGTACACTTGGTACTGGAGCAGTAGCTAAGAGCTACATCCTGGTCTGTGGGCAGAGAGGGAGGAAGAGAGGGAGAGACAGACAGACAGACAGACAGAGACAGACAAAGAGACACACAGAGAGATAGACACAGAGAGATAGACACAGAGAGACAGACACAGAGAAACAAAGGCAGAGAGACAGACGGAAAGACAGAGACACAGAGACACAAAGAGAGACAGAGAAACTGGTCCTGGCATGGACTTTCAAAGCTCATCCTGATGACATATTTTCTCCAAAAAGGCCATAGCCTCCTAATCTTCTGATCCTTCTCAAATAGTACCACTCCCTGGTGACTAAGCATCCAAATATATGAACCTTTTGGTGGCCATTCTTACTCAAACCACCACATTCCACTCACTGGTCCCCACAGGCCTGTAGCCATCTCATCACTTCAGGGAGAGTGACAGAAGGCAGGCATGGTGATAGAGAAGCAGTTGAGAGCTATATCTCAATCCAGAAACAGAGACAGGGGGACACTGGGCCTGGCATGGGCTTTTGAAACCTCAAAGCCTAGACCCAGTGACACACATTCTCCAACAAGGCCATGCCTCCTAATCCTAATCCCACCAAAGAGTTTCACTCCCTGGTGACAAAGCATTTATATATATATGAGTCTATGAGGTTCATTTCTATTCAAACCACCACATTCCCTTCCCAATTCTTCATAGGCCTGTAGACATACTGTAGTGCAAATAATGTATTCAATCTAACTTCAGAATTCCCCTTGGTCTATCACAGTCTCAGCATTGCTTAAGTCTATGAGACTCATGGCATTCTCTTGACAGTGACCTCCTGTAAAATCAAAAATTAAAAGCAGATCTTATGCTTCTAACATACAATGACACAGAGTGCACATTACTATTGCAAAGGGGAGGAAAGCAAGCACAGTGAAGACATGTCTTTCAGCAAAAGACTGAAAACCAGCTGTACAAATTCCAAATTCTGCATCTCCATGCCTGGGGTCAAGGTGTTCCTCAGAGCTTCAAGTCC
Source organism: Acomys minous (assembly GCF_964271855.1). Taxonomy (NCBI): domain Eukaryota; kingdom Metazoa; phylum Chordata; class Mammalia; order Rodentia; family Muridae; genus Acomys; species Acomys minous. Next base: position 23,883,657 of record NC_140487.1, on the reverse strand, counting down.
TTTCAGCTCTGTTGATTGCAGCACACTTCTCTCTCTTGGATTGGTTACACACCTGGTCCTGCAGCTTTCACACCCCTACTCTGGCATCTCCAATACCTTTAGGTCTCCATAAAACCATGTTACACCTTCAGAGTTACACATAATGGCCCCCCTGGCCTTCCACTCCAAGACCCTCCTAATACATACTTGGCCTCAGTGCCATCTTTTAGCCATGAAGGGAGAATCCGCAACCCCATTCTTTCATCTTTGACTCTTAGCACCATGTGGCTGAAGCTGCTGAGTTCTGCTGTTTATGGAGTAGGAACCTGGGCCTCTCACTTAACTGTATTTGTATCAGCTTTCTGTGGTTGATTGGTCCTTCCCTGTTAAAGCTTCCCTTTAATTTCTTTTTACAAGACGGAAGCTTAGCTGGGTGGAGGTGTGTTCTGAGGTCTTTTCTCCCTTTGTTCAATTGAGAATCAGGATTAAATGTAAACTCTTTATCTCCTGAGCACTGGACTTAGCTTCATTATACTTCTTGGTGCCCTTTTTGTCCACAAACTGTACAATTTATATTTCTCTTTGTCCAGCCTGCCACTTCTCATTACAGGTCTGCCTATAGACTGATTACTAATAACCACAAGACAGAGTCAATACTAGGCTATCATGAAATCTTTTCTGCCTATGCCATTAATCCAACCACTTCAATTTAACCTTAGCCACATTTTTAGGACTATGGCAAAAACAGTCACGTTGCCAAATATCACAGGAATAGTCTCTGGGCCACTTACCAATATTTTTCCCCTCTGAATCTTCTTGAGACGCGCCCCACAGTTCAAATCACCCACAGTGCTGCCTGCCCTGCTCCTACTAGGATGGCCCACTAAGCTCTGCTTAAAGCATCCAACCACTTTTCTAGTCCAAAGGCCCAAAGTCTTCCACACTCCTCCAAACAATATCAGTGTCTGACGCAGCAACACTCCAGTTCCAGCGCCAACTTCTGTCTTAGTAACATAATCCTCTGCTATCACCATCAAATCTGAACTATACATAATCATGAACTCTTCCTATCCACCATTAGAGGACAGCCTTTCTTTCCTCAGTGTTGGCTCCCAACGGCGATGTTCAACCTTGCCTCAGCCCCTCACCATCAAACCAGCCAACAGCAGTGTGAAACCTCTGAAATGGTGAGTCAAAAGAAATATTTTCTCCTCTCAGTTTCTTTTTCCCAAGTATTTCTCACATTGGTGACAGTGACTAAGCCGTGAAAATTGGTACTCTAGAAGAGGGGTCAAGGCTGTCACCTCTCCAAATGACGTGACTTCAGAAACCTTTGAAGTGTTTGTGAGAAGGATTTGAAAAAGTTGGCGGGATGAGGTAGAGAATCCTTAGAACGCAAGCAGAACTCAGCGGGTGGTTTTGCTGGGATCTCAAAAGGTCAGGATGCTGACAGGACCATGGATAGGAAAGGCTGGAATCGTGGTGTTTCGGATGAAAATGAAGACTATTGAGACTTGGACTTGGAGACACCTTGTATATAACCTTCTCAGAAAGGAATGTGTTTGCATCTTGTTTGTGTGCTGAGAAATGTGTGTGAGGGGGGATTTAAATGAAAGTCGAGCTGACCCGGTAGACGACATTTCAAAGCAGCCTAACATGCAGGCTGTCGTATGGCCATCGCTAACTGCCTTTCACCAGGACTGTGACATAAAGCAAGAAGGAGCAGAACTGTTTGGGAAAACTTGCCATTTTTTTCCAGCAAAGAAGCAACTGTTGACTTGGGAGTCAAGGGAAGTAAGGCTAACAAAGAGGATGGGGCCACTAAAAATAAACGATGGCTTTTCATTTGTGGACCGGAAGACATCTTTAGAGCACCCCACCCATGCAGACTCCAGGGTATAATGGTTTTAAAACATTTAGGTCTTTCTCCCGACAGGAGCATCCCAGAGTTGCCTGTTCACCTAGGACCCACAGGAATATTTCCTCACGTTCAGCCATACACGCCTTCAGAGCCCACTGCATCTGTTCTCCTAAGGGGCTGGTTGCCATTCAGGCTGGCAGACGGCATCGGCATCACCTGTGTAGGGCTGCTTTTGCGGGCATGGACAATGTTAAATCACAGGGTCCAGAGGCTCCCACCTGAATTTGAAAGTAAAGCCTGTGTGTGAGGCTCTTGTGATAACGTGTTGCAAGGTCAGGATCACTGCAGGCACCTACTGAAAAGGATGATGTGTAAAGCTCTGAAGGGTGACGCCAAAGTGTCAGGGGAAACTCCAGGAAGTTAGTGATGCCATGAATGTGGAGCATCTGTGGAGTGTAGCTGAGTGCAGTGTAGGCCCATCCCAAAGAGATTCTGTGTGGGGTACAAAGATCAAGGCTGCAGGGACAGAGCTGCCTACATCCTCTGGAGCTCACATCACTGTACCACGGGGCCTAAAAGTTAAAGATAGAGTCTTGCTTTGGTCCAGTCCCTCTTTTCTGTGCCCCTATCTCTTTCTTTATGAATGGGGATTTTTATTCTGTGTCATCGTGAGTTGGAAGTGTGTTGTTTTCTTTCTTCCTTCCTTTTTTTTTTTTTAATTGTACAGCAGCTCACAGCTAAGAGTTTGACTTATGTCTCAGAAGATACCTTGGCCCGGAACTTCTAAACAACGCAGGATCCCAAGACTATGGGGACTCTTAGAGATGAACTAAATGTCCTTATCATTATGGGATGTATATGAGAGTAGGGGTGGATAGTATGATTTATATATTAAGTGACCACCAAAGTGGTTAAGTTGAAAGCAATGTTCAGGAAAGTGGCTTTAGGGCTTTGAGAGCTTTACCTTCATCCACTGGAATGTTCTTTGACTTCGAGACAAAGAATATTGCCAGAACTACAAATTTAATTTCATAATGATAAAAGGTACTGGCCTTTGCAAGGAGCTAATAACCTTAATGCTTGTGAATTCACTAATATGTAACTTTGAACAGATTGCCCAAGTTATCCCTATTTGTCTGTGAAATGATTCATCTTCTTCCTTCTGTTGTGCAACCTAGATACAGTGATGATAGAAATGACCTAAAGGACATTGATGAATTATGCTATTGCATGTACCTAAATATGTAACTAAAGTACATATCTCCTCCTGCCATAAAACTATATTTTAATTTGAAGTGGAAATTATTTGTTTCCTATTTAAACTTGAAAATAAAAACATTTCTTTCATGGATATAATCACAAATCCATGAACTTTATTTCAGAATCTTTTTCGTAGACTTCTCTCTCCAAGGATTGTGACTTTTAAAAAAAGAAGCCATTGGGAAGCAAAGGCAGGTTTGGTCTACATAGCGGTACTAGGACAGTCAGAGCAACATAGAAAGACCATGTGTCAAAAAGCAAAACAAGTTGTGTCAACAGCCTCATGTAATCTATGTCATAGCCATAACATGCCTTGAGGAAGCCTTTGTCTGGCTACTCCTTTCTGAGTGGTAAGTTGCAGTTAATCTACAAGTTGCTGAAATTCTGCCAGTAACAGGAACAGAGTACATCTGTATACAGCCTGGGTGCTTTGCCATTGTAACATCCACACAATTGTAACACATCGAGCCATTCCAGAAGTCAAACATTCCATAAGGTATGTTCCACAGCACTTCATTTGCCCTGAGTTATCTGGAACATGAGGTCAAGTGCAGGAGAGCACTCAGCTTTGGCCAACAACACAGATTGATGTAAGAGTGTGTGTGCGTGCATGCCTGTGTGTGTGTGTGTGAGTGTGTGTGTGTGCATGAGTGCATGTGTGTGTGTGTGTGTGTGTGTGTGTGTGTGTGTGGTGTGTGGGGATGTCCACAGAGGCTAGCAGATGGCACTGGATCCCCTGGAGCTGCAGTGTGTGAACTGTCTGACCTAGGTGATAGGAATGAAGTTTAGTCCTCTCCAGCTCCTCCCCCCACCCCTCCCTTGCTTCCTTTCTCTTTTTCTTTCTTTTCTTCTTTTTTGATTGCTTTTTATCAAAAACAAAATTCATTCTTTTCTTTCTTTCTCTTTCTTTCTTTCTTTCTTTCTTTCTTTCTTTCTTTCTTTCTGTTTTACAAGACATGTAGCTTTGGCTGTCCTGAAACTCACTGTGTAGACTAGGCTGGACTGGAACTCAAAGAGATGCGCCTACCTCTGCCTCCTGAGTGCCAGTGGTGGTGCAAACCTTTAATCTTACTCTTTCTTTTCCTCCCCCTTCTCTTCCTCTTCCTCTTCTTCTAAATTGCCTCAGTCCCCTCTCCTTCCCTTAAAAATTAATAATGACTTCACCTATTCATACAAAGAGCAATTCCAGGATTTCTGTTGGTACCACTCGAATCTGTGGCTCACTCTGAGAGCACTGACACCTTCTTAGTATTGAGTCTTCCATACATGAACGCCATATACCTTTCCATGAATTTAAGTCTTATATTTCCTTTGTCAACTTTATAGTTGAAGCAGTAGCAATTATAGCTTTTTATTTGTAGCAGTTACACTGTTGGTAATAATCATTAGGTTTATAGGTATATATTTCAGTTTTTGAAGCTATTATACCTGGCCGATATTTCTTAATCTTGGAGTTTTCATTGGTTACATATATAGAAATACAATTGTTTCATGTGTGTTGACCGTCTACCCACATTCTTTCTTTACAGAGTCCAGCAGTAAATACTAAATAGTGTCTCACGTTATTTAGCTTTCACCAAAGAAGACACAGTGTTATATCCCTAAGGCTAGGTAAGACACAGCACACAAATATAATATGAAGAAAAATCATGGGTTGTGTGAAATAACTCAGGTATAGCCAAGAGGCAGCTCTAGAACCACCATCCTATCTTCTCCATTGCTCCTTGAAAGCATCGCCGTGTACACAAGTCTACCACAGAATGGTTCACAGCTGGCAGGGGAGACCATATGTGTGGCATGTATGGAGATCAGTGGATGACTTGCAGGAGTCAGTTCTCTCTTTCCATTGCACTGATCCCAGGGATGGAACTCGGATCTTCAGGCTTGGCAGCAAGCACTTTTATTATCAACCCCATCCTTTCTTTTTGAATATGGATAACTTTATTTTAAGTATTAGCCTATGCTAACCCATAGGTGGAACCTCTCTAGCTCAGCATATGTAGTGTTCCTGGCCATCTTTTCGTGAGTCCATTTCTAAATCCCCCAGCAGTGCCCATGATTTTGTGGAATTTCATAGAGCACTGCTTGGGGGCATAAAACATCTTCATTATTGATGTAGGAGACTCTGTGAAAGTGGCCAGGCTCCACAGGGTCAGAGCACAGACATCACTATATAGGCTTACTATTCAACATGCATGATTGGTCCCTAGATCGACAACTTTTAAAACCCGGCCCAGCCTTCACCTGCTCAATCAGAACGCATCTAGACAAGTGCCACTGCTAATGTGTACACACAGAGGTTCAGAACTCTGGTACATAGGGACATGGCTTAGGGTTCAAGCATTTGATTGCAAAACTCCAGAAAAATGAAAAGAGATGCAGCAAAACGCATGTGCTCATGTTCAGAACCCATGAGACATGTGCCAAAAGAGCACAACTAAATTTTGCCAAAAGCTAATTCCATTAGTCTTCTGTAAATTTAATCATCTGTACAATATAATTAGCATTTTCCAATTTCTTCAGGAAGTCTGAGCTGATTAAAAGGGATTATACATTTGTCTTTTCATTTTGACCCTTCCGCCTTTTTGGATTTTTCCAAAGCATCATGTGATTGCATCAACAAATTCCCATCCTCATGAGCATTAAGTAGCTCATAATTATTTTGTCTTAAAACAAACAAACCTTCAGGGCTGGGCAGATGGCTTAGCAGGTAAAAGCACTGATTGCACAAGCCTAAGTGCCTGAGTTCAAAGCCCCATCACCTACATAGAAAGCTGGCATGCCAGTGTGGTGGAGAACAGAGACAGGATTGCTGGGGCTCACTGGCCACCAGCTTAGCTCTAAGTTCAAGTGATATATTTTTTCTCAAGGGAATGAGGGAAAGGAGGAAAACAGCTACCTACTGAAGAGACTTACTTCAAATGCTATCTCCTCCCAGAAATCCCAGGTCCTTCCCAACAGCCTCTCCAACTGACTCCCAAACTACCAACCATCTCATTAATTAATATCATATTATCATATAATGTGACTGTTATATTGAGACTAATTTGTATTTATCTAAGTGATTTTATATTTATTCTTGAGAAACAAAATTATTCACAAATTACATGGCCAGGGGGAATTTCTGTTAAAGTAAATGGGATATGGCTATTACATATAATCACTATCATCAGTTCCATCCATGCTCCTGCAGTTCCCATGGCTACAATCCTGCCTCCGGCATATCTGGATAAGGATGATAGCCTCCCAGGGAATCTGCCTCTTCCTGTAGTCTTTTGGGAGCCAAAGCCAAGGTTCATAAATACCAAGGAGACAAGACATCCTGTAATTGGTTCACAGTATGTTGTAAGGTCCCATCGCTATAGAGAACCATCCAAAATCCCTTGTCTTCGTTGAAGAATCCTCCACTACATGGCTTCTACTGAGGTTTCTGTTTTTCACTATTTTCACTACTCCCTTCCATAAGCCTTACAGTCTACTCAACAAAATCTCTCTCAATCTCTGTCTCTGTCTCTGTCTCTGTCTCTGTCTCTGTCTCTCTCATTTTCACTTCATCCTTGCTTTCAAAAATCTCTTTGTCTATAAAGGGCTGCTTATTTTTTTAGTCAATTTTGTATCCAGCCTCTTTGCTGAACGTGTTCATTAGCTGAAGGAGTTCCTTGGTAGAATTTTTGGGCTCACTATCATATAATTATTATACTATCATATTATCTGTGAATAGTAATACTTTGACTTCTTCCTTTCCCATCTGTGTCCCCTTGATCTTTTTTATTTGCCTTATTTCTTTAGCTAGGATTTCAAGGACTATACTGAAGAGATATGGAGGGAGTGGACATCCTTATCTCTGATTTTAGTGGAACTGATTTTTCTCCCCCTTTAATTTTGATGTTGGCTATAGGCTGTACATTGTCTTTATTACTTTTATGTGTGCTCCTTGTATCTCTGCTCCCTCCAAGACTTTTAACATGAAGGGGTGTTGGATTTTTCAAAAACTTTTTTTAGCATCTAATGAGATGATCATGTGGGTTTTTTTCTTTCAGTTTGTCTATATAGTGGATTACATTGATGGATTTTCCTATACTGAACCATCCCTGCATCCCTGGGATGAAGCCTACTCGATCATAGTAGATGATGTTTTTGATGTGTTCTTGGATTTTGTCTGTGAGTGTTTTATGGAGTATTTTTGCATCAATGCTCATAAGGAAAATTGGTCTGAAATTCTCTCTCTCTCTCTCTCTCTCTCTCTCTCTCTCTCTCTCTCTCTCTCTCTCGTTGGGTCTTTTTATGGTGACTGTGGCCTCATAGAATGAGTTTGTCAATGTTCCTTTTGTTTCTATGTTGTAGAATAGTTTGAGGAGTGTTGCTATTAGCTCTTCATTGAAAGTCTGATAGAATTCTGCACTGAAACCATCTGGACCTGAGTTTTTTGTTTTGTTTTGTTTTGTTTTGTTTTGTTTCTGTTGTTATTGTTGTTGAGAGGCTTTTAATGATTGCTTCTATTTCTTTAGGGGTTTTAGGACTATTTAAGTTGCTTATCTGATATTGATTTAACTTTGGTCAGTAGAATATATCAAGAAAACTATCCATTTCACTTAGATTTTCCAATTTTGTATGTACAGGTTTCTGAAGCAAGACCTAATGATTATTTAGATTTCCTCAGTGCCTGTTGTAATATCCCCCTTTTTAATTTCTGATTTTGTTGATTTGGTTATTGTCCCTCTGCCTTTTAGTTAGTTTGGCTAAGAGTTTGTCTATCTTGTTGATTTTCTCAAAGAACCAACTCTTGGTTTTGTTGATTCTTTGTATTGTTCTCTTTGTTTTAATTTGTTGATTTTAGTCCTGAGTTGGATTATTTCTTGCTATCTACTCCTCTTAGGATTATTTGCTTCCTTTTTTCCTAGGGCTTCCAGGTGTGCTGTTATAAGAACTCTCCAATTTCTTTATGAAAGTACTTAGTGCTATGAACTTTCCTCTTATCACTCCTTTTATTGTGTCCCATAAGTTTGGGTATATTGTGCCTTCATTTTTATTGAATTTTAGAAAGTCTTTAATTTCTTTCTTTCTTTCTTCCCTGACCCAGTGGTCATTGAGTAGGGAGTTGTTCAGTTTCCATGAGTTTGTAGGCTTTCTTTGTTTTGTTGTTGTTGAAGTTCAGCTTTAATCCATGGGATATCTGATACAATACAGGGGTTATTTCAATTTTCTTGTACTGGTTAAGGCTTGCTTTGTGACTGACTATATGGGCAATTTTGGAGAAAGTTCTGTGAGGTGCTGAGAAGAAGGCACATTCTTTTGTGTTTGGGTGAAAGGTTATTTAGTTATCTGTTAGGTCCATTTGATTTATGACATTTGTTAGTTTCATTATTTCTCTGTTTTATTTCTGTCTCAGTGACAGATCTGACTCTGATGCCTCAAATTGGATTCATTCCCCTAACTGGGCTGCCTTGTCTGGCCACAGTGGGAGAGGACGTGTCTAGTTCTGCAGTGACTTAATGTGCCAGGGTGGTTTGGTACCCATGGGGGACCTCCCCCTTCTCTGAGGAGAAAGGAAGGGGAGGATGGAGGAGAGATGCAGGAGGAGGGAAATGGAGGGAAAGAGAGGCTACAATCAGAATATAAAGAGAATAAATAGACAAATTTAAAATTAAAAGATCTCTTTGTCTAGCATGTTTTATCTATCCTCTAATTAAGGATTAGTATCTTATGTCTTATCTATCCTCTAATTAAGCTGCCTACAGAAGACTCAGCTAGAATTAGATTCCCCCCAAATTCCAAGCCTCTATCTTTCCCAAAGACACCCCACCGACTCGCAAACTGTTAATCATCCTATTACTTGATATGCTCATGGAAGCCACCCCAAGCCTTACTGCACTCCAACCTGAGTACAGCCCTCCATGTCTAGTTAGTACTGTTTTTGCCTTTCTGCTTGGCTTTTACAGTGGTAGACTCCATCTTCTTCAATCCTGGATCCTTCTGGTTTTCTAACACATGCCATATCAGCTATTTCATGAACAAAATACATTCTGTCTTCCTTAACATGTTATCATCACTGTGAGAAAAATCTGTCATTCAAAGGCAATGGTTTCAATGGGGAAACCAATAGTTTCTGGCCATTGGACTTAAGGCTGAGAGAAAATTATCCTTCCAACGTGAATTTCAGCAGTAAAGGTTTAGGGAGTTAGAGAGATGGTTCTATGGTTAAGAGCACTTGTTTTTGCAGAGGATCGGGGTTCAACTCCTAGCACCCACGTGACAACTCACAGCCTTCTGTAACTCCAGTTCCAGGGGACCTGGTGTACTTCTTCTGGTATTCACTGGCACCAGGGATGCACACGGTGCACATACATGCAAGCCAAACATCCATACACATAAGCTAAAAGAATAAATTAAAAACTAAAATAAATTAAAAACTAATATGACTCTACAATGACAAGGAATGTGGGGATAAGCACAGGTCATTAAGCCAATCCAAATGCTCCCTGGCTTGTTTTTAACTCACCACTGGGAACATCTTGCTCTCCATTATGTTCCCAGACCTGGAACTTTTGCTTTCATTACAATACAATTCCTAACTAAATGTGGTGAGTCAAAGAGGGGGTGGGGGTTATGGAAGATAAGAAACTACAAAGATGTCTGCCACCCAAATCAATGAGGAATCTCTGCTCCACACGGAAAATAAAAAGTTAGTGCTGCCAAAGGAAGACTAATTGTTCTCCATCCCTCTCTCCTCTTTTGGGGCTCGCTGGGGAGGTCTCTTCTTACTCTCCATTAATCCCTTTCTTCTCTGTGAAAGGGCATTAGGATGATTGATCAAGAAGAGAAGAGGGGTGGGGTGCTGCAGAGACTGATGCACCAACCAAGCAACATGCACGGTGAGGACCTAGACCCTCCGACCAGATGTAGCAGATAGGCAGCACAGTCTTCTTGTGGGTTCCATAACATGGGGAGTAGGGGCTACTTCTGACATGGGCTCGGGTGCCCCTGTGGGGCGGTCTGCCTTTCCAGGCCACTGAGGAAGAGGATGCAGGCAGTCCAGATGAGACTTGATAGGCTCGGGTTCATATTGTAGAGAAGGAAGGCTCCCTCTTTCTGATGACAAGAGGAGGGGGTGGGGGAAGAGAGGGGGGATCTGGAGGAGACAAGGGAGGGGTCTATAATTAGGGATGTAAAGTGAAAAAAAACTAAAAACAAATAAAAAAGAATCCATGCCATCCATGGGCATGGCTGTAACTGTGGGTGGAGCTAAGAGACTATAGCTCATGAGGTTTTTCCTGCTCCCAGCTCCACAGATGAATGGGTGTGAAGATTTGGAGCCTGTTTCTCCACTTTGCTTTTGATGTGGCAGAAGTGCTGCAAGAGAAAGGGGAATTGAAAGAGCAACTCTTCATCCACTGGATCCTCCAACTTGTAGGTGACAAGGTCAAGTTTTGAAATCTATAATAAACCCAGTGCATTCTGATATACTCTTGAGGCATCTGGAAAGCCATAAGGTCATTGGGAAGAGATAATGGCCATTGTAGATGACCCTTAATTGAAATATAAACAAACCACTTTCCTATGTGTTTGATTCACTCAGCAGACAATGCCTACTGGTAGGGTTACCTAAGACACAGAGAGGTATAAATGCTGCTCAATTCAGTTTTCCAAAGACAAGGGGTTGTCTGTGAAATTGCTGCTTGGCAAGCTTGAATTCAAGTATTTCCATCTGTACTTAGGCTTCCAAGTGGAAAGACATCAGTAATGGATATAAATCTTTTAAGGTTGGGTTTATAATCTCTTCCTGATGACCCCTGGTATTTGCCTTGTCCCTTGCCAGTCTGGCATTTACTTATATGGCTTTATTGGGTTACTCCAGAGTAGACTTCTCATACAATGCCCCAAGGAGGATGCATTGGGTATATATCATTTTTCAGTCAGGTTGCCACACACTATAGAAAAAATATTCCATTTCCCATTAGCCTTTCATGGGAAGCCAAGGCTTCAATGGCTCCTTACATTTACAAAGCAGCACACAGCTTATTTAAGTTATCACCTCCTGTAATCGTCTGTGGTCCTTTTATACAATGGGATGCTCCATGGTTTAGAAACAGGAAAATTAAGATTCAAAGTGATTGACCCACATGCAGGGAAAGTTTAGAGAAAGATCATGCTTGTGTTCTGCTTTACCAAGTCCGGAAACATTCTGAAGTGATGGGAAGGTCGCAGCCTTCCGATCTTGAAGAACTGGATACAGATTCTGACTCTGGCACATCCTAGCCATGGAAACCTTGAACTCTCATGAAGCTCTATCTTCCTCATCTGAAGCCAGAGAAATAAGGAAATGCTGAAGGAGCATAAATACCTGGTCCTGGTGTCAAAGGCTGAACTTGGGTCAGATGTGAACATCTGCTCTTCTTCCAAGAATAACTCAAGCGCAGATCCTTGGGTTCTAGATTATTCTTCTAATCAGCACATCCTACTATAGAAGGGCCAAAACAGTGACGGATAAAGCTTTAACATACAGTTAAATTTATTCTGCCAATAGCGTTCTGAGCATCAGTCTCTCGGATTATGATTGGGGCAGGGTTTGTTTCTCTCAGTTCTTGTGCTGTTTTGAAAGTTAGCCACTCCTAATGGCTCTAACACAGCCACCTCATTAGTGGGTCATGAAGCCAATCTAGTGGGTTTTGACCAACACTTAAAAAAAAACTAGACCAGGGGCAGAAAGATGATGGGTCAGCAGGTAAGAGCATTTACTGGTCTTGCAGAAGACCTAGGGTTTGTTCCTAACACACACATCAGGCAACTCACAATTGCCTCTAACTCAAGTTCCAAGGGATCCAACACCCTTTTCTGGACTCCAGGAGCACTGCACATGGCACTCATACAGATAAACAGGCATGTGCACATAAATAAATATAACAATGTAAAAGACACCAGGTTACTTAAAGATCGAAATCCACCATTCCTACCCATAGCAATGCAGTTTTCTTTCCTGTGATTTTGTTGTTGTTGTTGTTGGTGGTGGTGGTGGTGGTGGTTGTTTTGGGTTTGGGAGACATCATTTCTCATTGCAGCCCTGGTTATCCTGGAACTGGCTTTGTAGACCAGGTGGCCTTGAACTCCCAGAGATCGGCCTGGCTCTGCCTCCCAAGTGCTGGGTGCCACTACCGCCCAGCTTCCTGCGATTTTTTTTTAAACCTATCATATGTGGCCAATAAATATTTGAAAAGAGCAGTTGTGTTGGCACATGACTTGAAGAGACATGCGTATCTCCTGGAGTTCAAGGCCAGCCTGGTCTACACAGCATATCCTAGCCCAGCCAGGGACAGACAGTAAGGCCCTCTCTCAAATAGAAAAATAAAATAAAATTGCAAAGCATCCTCCAGAAGGAGAAAACGAGGTCTCTGTAAGTGCTTGTGGAGTTAGTAACCGAGATTAAATGTTAGGCATCAGTTGGCACTTTAGAGATTATTTTTATGTGCATTTCCATTGAACTTTGTGGATTTGTCATGAAACAATTGGTCTCCTCTATTCTTTTATGGTTGCATGAACCAAAAAAGTTAGATTTTTTCCCATGATGTTTTTTTTTTCACCTTTACTGCCCAGTACCACTCAGTATCACCACCATGCCCTTCTGCCCCTGCGGGGAATCGCTCATGGGACCCACACTCTGGTCCTTTATTAGCTGCATTAGCCCAGCTGTAATTCTCTGTATTGTCTGAAAATGTATAGATGCTGAGTTCACTTCCATCCAGATGGCTTCCAGAGAATCACGCGGATTCCTGTGGTGCTCATTAGCGCTGTTCTCCCTGGCCACCTCCTACTGTGTTGCCTCTGACATTCTTGGAGGAACACCCTCTACTGTGGGATTCTCTCCTTCGCCTTCTTCCAACCCACTTCCTGGGTATCTCAGTTTCATTTTAAAAACCATGTTATCCGTGCAAAGCAGAAAGTTCTTCTCACCGGATCGTTCCAACTTTCAGAGAAGAATTCTCTTAGCGTCCAAACCTTTCTCCAATCCTGCTCACTCCTCAAAGCACATCTCTAATGCACTGTTATTGTGAAATGGGGCCATAGTATAAGAAGAGGTAAAGGAGATGTAGTGGATGGAGCACCCAGCTATACTTGTCAAATCACATTGGACTGTGTCTCTGTTCTCTGTATACCAGGCATCTACACAGTGCACAGTCAATGAAGTGACTGGGTTTTCTAAAGCAGACAAACAAAACAAAACAAAACAAAACAACAACAAACCCCTATGCACTTATCCTACTGAATTTTGTCTGGATCAAAGTTAGTTAAAAATACAGACACACCTTAGTGGCCCCTAGGGTTCTTTCATGGACATTTTTCAGAGAAGGGGCTGTTGTTGAGGAATGGAACAATGACAAAGGGCTTTACGGAACATATGAGGCTTAGGCTGAGTCTAGGTGGGCAGACAGAATTTGTGTATGTGAAAAAACATAAACCGGGGCCCTTCAGCCAAAGAGGACAGAGAGACATGCAGGAAGGCGTTGGGAGCCACAGCATGGCTAGGAGACAGGATGGGGAGCTGTGGTAGGATTCTGTTGTTAAAATGTGGAGCGAGGATAGATCTCCATGGAAGTAGTTCAACGCTATGGGCAGAGGTACAAATTTGAAGACTTGTAAGCAAATAGAAATGGTAATTTGGGGATGTTAAGTTTCTGGTTTGTGAAACAGGATTGGGGACAAAGAGACACCTAACAAAGGTAGATTATGAGTCACTACAGTAATCCAGTCTTTAGGCAACCAGGGTGCCAAACAAAATGGCGAAGTGGGAACCCAGAAGGGGGTATAGCGACAACTTTTAGGCTTTTATAAGATAGTGTGCCATCGTCGGAGGGGGATCTGATCAGTCGCATTTGTTTGTGTGCTCTGTCTTGAATTAGTTAATTTGCTCTTCAGATGTGTCTTTCCTGAATATGAAATCCCTCTCATTAAGATAGAAGCCATATGCCTGCTTTGAAGCGAAGCCAGACCCCACCTAAAGCTGGCCTTTACCTTGTTCTTCTCATTGGTAATCAGCTCACTGCAGCAGCTGTTACTTCCTGACTCCAAAGATGCCAACAGTCTCAGGAAAAAAAAAAGGAGCATAGGGCTGGGGTCTGCACTCAGCATGATCCAAATGTAGGCCCTCTTAGGCTGTGTGCTTGGCAAGAGGAGGAGAAAGTGCTTAATACTTGCCCTCAAAAGATACCGTGGTTACCAAGGCCATGGTGGGCCCACTTGCTGGCTTGCAGAAGGTCTTGCCAGAAGAAACAATTATCACTAATGGTGTATTTTGAGTTTACCTTCATGAATTAATGGAAAAATATTTATTGGCCATGTCCCAGGCACCAAACAAGGCTGTTGGGGGAAAAGGGCAAAAGGCACAATTTTTGCCTTTGTTGAAGTTTCTAGCTGTGTAGAGGAGACAAATGTAAACAAGTAAGCGCTATTTCAATAGAGCATTCACTCTGCTTGTCCTCCAAGCACCAAAAAAATGGTCCAATGCTACAAAGACAGTTAATTTAGGTTTAAAAGCTTCACACATTATACTTTATAAGAATCCCTTGGAAGGGTGTGAAGCCTTGCACACTTCACTGCATTTCACTTGCACTAAATCTTGTAGTTGAATAGAAGCAAACCAAAAAAAAAAAAAATTGAATCGAACAAATCCTCAATAAAACATGAATGTCTTCCCAGAATTCTCTCCACTTTTCAATGGACTTGTATTGAAGTGATAGTAGTTATGCTGTCCAACCCTTCTTATTTAAAGATGCCTTAAGATTCATGGCGTGAAGACCCTATTCTCAGTCCCAAGGCTGAGTCAGATCATCAGTTTTTAGCAGCAAAGGCCAGCTGCCGGAGTGAAGCAGGCCAGGAGACAGAGGAAGAGGAGAGGAGAGGAAGGCTCTTGGGCTTCCTTGTAAGTGTATGCTAATAAGTTTTGTCCAGGATGTTTAGGAAAGATGAAAAATATTAATTGGCATTTAGATTCTTTGTGAATTACCATAATTCCTGGATAAACAAAATCTTGCCACTCAGTAAGCAGTGCTTGGTAATAATGAAAACCCATTTCTTAAATAAAGGACAGAACACATTGACCATCACTCGTGTTCCCTCGCTGCTTGTGTTCATCTTTACCAAGTGTCGGGACTGCACATCGTGAGAACTTGCTTCACTTTTGTTTTTTAGTAATTTCTTTTTTGTAAATTTAAATGAAGTGGTTTCCAACAGGGAGGGCAATGCAAGATTGAGGTTGGAAAAGGCTAAGAAAATAGATGTTGCCTGGAAATAAATGCCGTAATTATATTGGCTTTAAGGATTATTTCAGATCTTAAGAGAAAAGGGCATTGGGAACTTTTAAAAATAAAAATTGTAGATACCGTGTTTCTAAATAGCTTCAGGCTAGTTTCCTTGGGAAGTGAACTTCCCAACCCCCACGTCCTTGTTAGGTTTAGCTTAATAATGATGTGAGGGGCCAAAAAAGCTTTTAAAGCTGATTGCCTTCAGCTTCTGGTTCCTTGCCAGGAACCAGAGGACTAATTGGCCAGGCCCCCTTTAGTCTCCTGGCTATTTGTGAAAATATAAAAATGAAGGACAGAATGCACATGCTCACCCACATATGCATCCAGCTCAGAACAAAATAGCACTACAGAAAAAATATTATACTGCTTCATCTCACTGAACCTGGAAGCAGTAAGAAGAAGAAGAAATCCCATTAGTACACTATTTTCTTGTCCTCAAAGGGAGGTGCATGCCAGTTAGCAGTCTTTTATGGAGAATAAAGTTACACCTTGCAATTTGGCCTCATGAAGACGTGGCCTGGATCATCTGTTGGTAAAAGACCAGCCAAAGTCTAATCATGAAGGCTGGAACCGGTGAGTGCAATCACAGGACTTTGTGTTCTCTGCTTTTAAAGTGAACATAAATAATTCAGCAGCTGTATTTCATTCCATTAGCATCCCCTGAACACCCACCTACTCTAAAAGTCATTTATAGGGGTACATACCAAAGTAATTAATGAATTATCCAGTTCAACTGTAAAGCCAGGTGCCACAGTTGGTCTTAGGAAGATTTCAAGTCATTACTTAGCAGATTAAGTTGAAGCAAAAATCCATGCTTCCTTTTCTTGCTGATGTATGAATTTTTCTTCATTAATTAAGCAGTTCCAGAAAGTTGCATGAATCAGAGTCACATGCAAACATCAGTATAACACATGAGGAATCCAATCTGTCTAATGTTTAAATTATTCTCTAGAAATAATGTCTTTGTGTAGTTTAACGTAACATTAAAGCAAAATTTCCCAGTTTTTTTTTAATAAGTCTAACCTGAAGACAGAAAGAGAGAGAGAGAGAGAGAGAGAGAGAGAGAGAGAGAGAGACAGAGACAGAGAGACAGAGAGACAGAGAGACAGAGAGACAGAGAGAGAGAGACAGAGAGAGAGACAGAGGCAGAGACAGAGACAGAGACAGAGACAGAGACAGAGAGATCTGCTTTTACCATAATTGGAACACAAAGGAATTAATTTCCCATCTATTAGTAACAGAGTGCATTTTTAATATTCTTTGGGAAAGTAGATAATTCATTCGTTCAAAAAGTATATACTGTCTAAAATATTACAGGTACTCATAGTTACTAGTAGGCTATGAAAAAGAAAGTCTTGGGGCTGGAGAGATGGCTCGGCGGTTAAGAGTGCTGCCTGCTCTTCCAGAGGTCCTGAGTTCAATTCCTAGCAACCACATGGTGGCTCACAACCATCTATAATGGGATCTGATACCCTCTTCTGAAGACAAAAAGCACTCATATGCAATAAATAAAATAAATCAATCTTTAGAAAGCCTTTGTTTTCATAAGTCTAGACCTCCACAGACTTGACATATTCTTCTAGAAGAGAAAGAGCCAAAGTTTGCACAAAGTGTCGCAGCAATGAAGTGTGTGTTATAAAAGAGAGCAAGGCAGTAAATATCTGAGAACTATACAACACAAGCAAAGGCAAAGCACAAATGTTTAAGCCATGCTTCTCACCCTTTCTACTGCTGTGACCCTTTAATATAGTCCCTCATGTTGTGATGACCTCCAAACATTAAATCATTTCATTGCTACGTTTATAGCTATAGTTTTGCTACTTTGAGGATAGTAATGTACATATCTATGTTTTCTGATGGTCTTATGTGACCCCTATGAAAGAGTCATACAACCCGCAAAGGGGTTATGACCCACAGGTTGAGAACTGAAGATTGAGGGACACTGTGACAGTTATTCTTTGTGGTGGAAGAGGGTATATACAAGGTCAGCAAGTGGCTCTTTATTGAGAGGACATGCCACCTAGAACCAGCTTGGAATAGAATGATCTTCTGTGGGGTTGCAGGAACTCTACTTCATGATACCCCAACAATCACGATGTCAGGCACCACTGTTCACTGGTCTTATGGGCATTTTGTGCATCAGGCCAAAATTGGCACCAGTGGACAATCATGAGCTTGGTTAATCTGAGGCTTCTATGACTTCATACTCCTGACAGCCAGTGACTACAGAAGCCACCACCTCATTTAACAGTCCATGCTTCATCTAATACCTCCAGTGCAATCAAGCAGAGACCTGGGAGGGATGCTGTCTACATTTACTCTAAGTGGAGCCATCCAACCGTTTCTGTCAGTCTTTTTTTCATGCCTAAATTCCATCTCTCTGGAACAGATTCACGGTTTTGACAGCAGAGTTAAAATCATATAGCAATTTGTTCAGTTCATCTTCTATGCTCTACAGAGGTAAACAGAAGGCATTGGGTCTGTTTTAACGTAAACAGTTGCCTGTGTCTGAGCCACTTTCTGAGCCTAGGACACATTTCCATTTAGTCCAACCTTTAGTATGTATTCACTTCTATAATGTCCACTGTCCATCTTTGGAATTGCCTTCCTTTAAGATTCTGAATAGTAAAATCCCAGTTTTCCCCCCTTGTTTTGCAGTTCTCCTTTTCTCTCTTTTCTTCCAGCTTAGACATTTTCTGTTTAAATAATCAAGCACTTGGCTTCACAAACAACACTGCTATAGCTACGTTGTCATGAGGAAAGGCCCGGCAAATGTTCAAAACCTCACATCAGCTTTCAGATTTTCACTTCTCTCTCTTTTTTTTTTTTTTTTTTTTTTTTTTTTTTTTTTTGGCTAAATGGAGAGAACAATTAATAAAAGTTTAAGGGGAGGTCTGGCACAAAACACTCTCAGACACCTTTTGGGGTATTTTGTTTGGAGGATATAACTACAGCTGTTCAAACTTAAAATTATTTACATTGAACAAAAAAAGAAAGAAAGAAAGAAAGAAAGAAAGAAAGAAAGAAAGAAAGAAACCTCTTTGACTCTAAAACATCATGTGGCTTCATATAAATTAAAAATGGCCAAGAATCAAACCTTGACTTTTTTCATGGGCACATTGGCCATTGGGTACTGCACCAGAGGATACTTTTGGGGGCCTTGGGTGGGTGGGTGGGAAGTGACAAGCAAAAACTGGAGACTGACAGTCTTGCCTAGTGAGTCATATTGGGTTGCAGCTGGAGTTGAAAACAGCAGGTAGTCATCAGAAAAGTTTATGTGAAATCTAATGAATCGGAAAGAGAAAGCAAGGGAAACGGTTTCTTTTCATACTGGGCCAGATTCTGATCTGATGTAAAGTCTTAGAGATTTAGCCGACATATGGAAATTATCCCCATGTGGTGCTGTGGGATAGCAGTGTGAGGAACTGTTAAAGGAACAGAAATATTTAGCTTGTGAAGAAAAGATCTGGGTGGGAAAGAGAGCTCTTTTTAAATATTTGAAAGGTCAGCATGTGGAAAGGTAGGCATTGTGTTTTTCTCCTAAGGGAAAAACAGGGTCAGCATATAGACTGGAAAGATAGGCCGTGGTTTCCTATTCTTTTGTCTCCTTCTAGGGCATCAGAGCATGGCCATTTCCAGAGCATGGCCATTTCCTCACAGTGAGATGGCTTCATGTGGAAAGACAGGAAGTCATCCATAGAGCTATCCCCTAGGATCCGGCACGGGAATCAAGAACACTGACAACTCTGGGACTGACAGTAAAGTTCAAGCCAATCAGGCATGATAGAAATCCAAAGGTGATACCCATATGCACTTTAGGCAAATATAAATCAGTGGAGAATGGAAGGTTTATGGGCCTTAGCATTAGAGAGGTCTTGGTTGAAGCCATAGTCTTCTTATTGCCTCTGTAACACGGACGTAATCAGTTGGCTGTTGCAGTCTCCTGGTGTGCACAATGAGGACAGCATCACCTCGGTTAATGTGCATCCATTGTTTTTAATCTATTTAACGTTCTCTAGCTCTACTGTAGTAAAATCCTTTCCCAAACCAAATAGAGTTCTGGTATCAACAGAGGGTCAGTAGTTCTCCATTAAACTTGTAAGTCTTCTGCTACAGATGGCTACTAAGGAAACATCTAGCATTGTGGACTGAACCACTATGGGGTTCTCAATCTTTCCACTGTAAAGGAAGCTGTTGTTGGGACAGCCCAGGCCATGCCATATAAGCCAAACTAATCAACTCCCCTTTAATGTACATTTATTCTATAGGTTCTGATCACGTAGTGGATCATAACTCACATAGACTGTAGCACCAGGAGTGCTTCTAGAGAAACGTAATTGCAAGGATGAATTTCTCTCAGGAGCTTGGTGGCACTGGAGTTCGTTCTGCAACTGGATGAAACCTATCATGCTAACAGCTGCCTTAGTAGCATGGAGAACACTGGAAATCTGTAGTTAAACTATCTTGCATAGTTAACAGTTACAAGACAAATGCATTTGGTGTTCCTGGCTCTCCTCGTATGAGGAGTAAGGAATTTAGTGACTCTGTGTAAAAGAACTTTTGACCATTTGTGGGAAAGCAAGGAAAATAATGATCTCTGGATAAAGTAACAAAGGAAAAGAAGGAGCTCAGTGGTAAAGTTACCCAGATCCAGATGTGCATAAACAATCTAAATGTTCCCTGGAAGAGAATCTTCTCCCTGGCAACTGGAGAGCTCAAGTTGCCAAAAATCAAAATCAGCCCTTCATCATATAATTGCCTGACTTACAACATAGATTTAAGACCCAGCCAGAGAAGCTGTCTGTAGAACTGGCAATGACCTCTCTGAAGGACATGAGATACGAGGCAATGCTGATAACCTTCATTGCCCACCCATCTTTGACCTGTATAATCAGATGCATGACCAAGCACATCCCTGGTGGTGAGGTAAAATGTGTGACTCATAAGGTGGCATGCTACATTCATAAAGAACTTAGTGATTTTTATAACCCATTCAAACAAATTTTGGGGATTCATGTGGGACGGATTTTAAGAGTGTGGGATAATAGTGGGGAAAAAATATAAAATTGGATCATACTGAGTTTATCTCTATGGACCCATTGAGCAGAGATTCTAAATTCTATAATATTATAGTTCACATATTTTGAAAAGATGCCAGGGATTTATTTGTCCTGTTGGCCAAAGGATTTGTCAAAAGATGGCCTACTGACAATGAGCTGGAGACTCCTGATATTCCTTGGTTTAGTGTTAGTAAAGGGATCCAAAGGTTCAGGGAAATCAGAATGTTTGAGTAGACTCAAAGTTTAAAACCTAATCCTCCACAATAGAAGGGCCCAGAAGACATTGCCTTCACTAACGCTATAAGACAGAAATGTGGGCACCAGAACATTTAAAAGCTAGTGTGGTTGCTCTTCTCCTTGTGCTAGACCTGAGGGTGGCGTATGTGACTGCTCAACTGGATGAATTAAATTCTGTGGATCTAATTGGATCCTGGGGTAGCAGAGGCCAAGTGGTAGCACTGATTTTTCCAAAGGCATGGACAGCACAGGCAAAGCAAAGTCTATAATGGCCTAACTCAGGTAGAAGTTCAGCACTAGCTGATAACTTCTTATTTGATCTGTACAAGCAGAAAACTCAAGAACAAATGAAAGAAAGGCCAACTTGAATAATATCAATAGACTCATCATGACCATCAACCAGTTATAAAACTTTTTAAATTAAGAAAGACCGAATTCCCTTGAAGAAAGACCTGTTACAATACCAAAAAGTTATAATTTACCCTTTTTCCAATCCTTACCCCAAGGGGCCTATGGCCTTTAACAAGGTATGGTGGTCAGTACAAGAATGGTTCCCATAGGTTTATATATTTGGTCCCCAAGTGGGGACCAGTTATTGGTAGAGGTGTATCACTAGGGGTGGGCTTTGAGGTTCAAAAGACTTTCACCATTCCACCGTTCTGAGTCAGTATCCCCCTCTCTTTCTCAGTCTCTCTCTCTCTCCTCCTCCTCCTCCTCTCCTCCTCCTTTCTCCTTTTCCTCTTCCTGCTCCTCCTCTTCTTCTTCCTCCTTCTTTCTTCTTCTTCTTCTTCTTTTCTTCTTCTTCTTCTTCTTCTTTTCTCTCTCTCTCCCTCTCTCTCTCTCTCTCTCTCTCTCTCTCTCTCTCTCTCTCTCTCTCTCTGCCTCATGGTTGTGTCTAAAGGTGTGAACTCTCAGTTACTGCTCTAGCACCATGCCTGTTTGTCTGCTGCCATATTCCTCACCCTTGACTCTTAACTCAGAAACTGTAAATCCCTAATAATTGTTTTCTTCTATAACTTGTCTTTTTCACAATGGTTTAGCCCAGGATAGAAAACTGACTGAGATATAACAGTACCTGTATATTGGGGGGAAATAATCAGACCTTTTGGGGTCCACTATACTCTGGCTCTGTATTAACATTGAGTCCCGAAGACTGTGGAGCTCCCTCCCCCAAAGGATCATTGGCCACTGGTCTCCAAGGACAAAGGGAGCAGAAGCCATGGATGCAGTAGCATAACTTTCCAGGATCAGCTTCAGTGAGGCTGCTCAACTTTATTCGAGGTAAACAAAGGCCACAAAATTCTTGGGGGTGGGTGGAGGGTTCCCAGGGTAGATGTACACTATTGGCTTGAGCTTGAAGTGCCAGGGATGATTTATTTGCATTTGGCAGCACAGTCCTGTCATATGAATGAGAACACAGTCCCTCATTATCCTATGGCAGCAGAGGGGAGAGTGTTAGCAGGGAATTATGTCAAAGGTCATAATCTAAATGAGATTAGAGGCTTCTGTACTAGACACACTGTCCAGATGAGGTCAGGCAGAGGGAAAGAAGCGCCTGCTGAGAAAGAGAGTCCTCCATTCGAAGCCAAGATCAGGAGAGCTTTCCAGACATAGTGGACTGCAACCTCGAACATCAGGGTCTTCTAACAGAAAGCCCCGAAATCATTGTTCCCATCCTAAGGAGGTCAGATGATTAATGGAATTTTAGCCAAAATACAACCCTCAGTGCATCCATTGAGTCCCCAAACTCATCTTGTAGTTATTTTCCAAGGCTTGGAATATATAAATGGGATAGTTGTACTTAGAAGTTTGCAATACCCAGATTATTTCTCTGATCTGTGGAATAAGGGCTCTTATGGTTGAGAAAAAGAAACCAAAAACAAATGGCAGCCATTGAAGTAACTTAAACCATGTAAAATATGTGAACCAAAACTAATATAGCATGCCTAGATGAATTATAGAAATTAGTGTCACTATCAAGGGCCTTAAAATATTTTTTCATCAATCTTTGGTTGAGCATGACTGCCATAGGCTCATCTGTTTGAATGCTTGGTCCCCAGTTAGTAGAATTGTTTGGGACCTTGTTGGGGGAGCTGTGGCCTTGTTAATGGTGGTGTATCACTCGGGGGTGGGCTTTGAATTTCAAAAGCTTGTGTCAGATCCTTTCTCCCTCCTCCTCCTCCTCCTCCTCCTCCTCCTCCTCCTCCTCTTCTTCTTCTTCTTCTTCTTCTTTTTCTTCCTCTCTCTCTCTCTCTCTCTCTCTCTCTCTCTCTCTCTCTCTCTCCCTCCCTCCCTCTCCCTCTCTCCCTCTCTCCTTCTCTGTATCTGATGCTTGTGGATCAGATATGAGCTCTCAGCTACTTCTCCAGTACCATGCCTACTTTCTGGTGGCCACATTACCAACCATGATGGTCGTGGACTAACCCACTGTAACTGTAAGCAAGCACCAATTGAGTGTTTTCTCTTATATTTTGCCTTAGTCATGGTGTCTCCTCACAGCAATAGAACAGTACATAAGATATTCCTTTAGCTCTCCTATTTGGCCTGTAAGGAAAACCAATGGATCATGGGAAATGACAGTTAATTATCACAAACTCCAATCAAAATGCGGTTTCCTTACTTGAGCAGATTAACATATTTCATCATACCCAGTATCAGTTACAGATATTAAAATGTTCCCCCTTAATAATCATCCACTTGGCCCTCCTGAAGCAATTTGCTTTCAGATAGCAAGGTCAGCAATACACCTTTACAGTTCTACCTCTATGACATATACTTATTATTATATATTTATATAGTCCTGTGTTGTAATTTAGTTCATATAGATCTAGCCCACTCATATCTTCATTCCACAAGGTATCACGCTGGTCCACTATGTCCACGACATTATGCCAATTTAACAAGGCAAACAGGAGGCAGCAACCACTCTGGACTTGTTGATAACACATATGCCTATAAGAGGATAGGAAATAAATGCAACCAAAGTTTGAAGGCCTTCCACTTCAGTGAAATTTCTAGGAGTCCAGTGGCATGGGACATGCAGGGATATTCCTTTAAAGATTATCGATGGTTGTTTAAATGCTGTAAATACATATTATTATATTTAAATTCTGAAACACTAAAAGACTAAACACAAACACTCCTCAAATGGCTTTACCATCTATTTTTGGGGAAAAAAAATAATATATTTATGGTTGTACATGGGATAGTTATATCACACTATATGGAATTGTTACTGTTTCACTTGGAAGTTAAATATGACGTAAATAGATGTGATGTCAGTTTGACAAGGGATGGATTTGTGCTGGTTAAACATGGTTGTCAAATTGATTAAATCTGGAGTCAACTAGGATGCAAGCCACTGAGGACTCCTGTAGGGTGTTTTCTTGACATAATTATTTGAAGTGGGAAGACCCTAACTAAGTGTGGGAGCCACCTTCTTGTGGCAACCCAGATGAGAAAAGATAGAAGAATGCTTTGCTTTTTGCCTGCTTGCCTTCACTCTTGTTGGCAAGTTTACCTAAGCTGTTGCTGCTGCTCTACTGCTGCTGCATCTCTTTGCTGATATTCTCTGCTGCATTATTTGTTGGTTCTACAGGAATTCAATGTGAAGTAAAGATGAGTGGCTCTTCAGGAATCTTCCAAGCCCTTTGCCCCAGCTTAGTACTGTTGAGGAAGCCAATCTCATGGACTACACAACTACCAGATTCTCAACTTCTTGAGTGTCAGCCATTGTTGGGCTAAATAGACAGTGTCATGTAATCCAATCTAATAAACCCCTTTTAATATATATCCATTCTATCAGTTCTATTTTCTAGAGAGCTCTGGCTAACATAACACATGAGCCCAAAGATAAGAGAACACACTACCAAAATATGTCTTCTTCACTAGTTGAGGACTAGAGTCTATGATGGAGTTAGCTGCATTAATCTTCGTAGTTGTAAGTCTACGACTAACTTTTCACTAGCATCCCTGGGTTATTTCCTCCAGCTGTCTTTATAAGCATCTCCAGTGATGAAGAAGCCACCTTGCCACAATGCACACCATATTCAAAACATGTAGACCACTTGAAGTCATTCTCATCAGTTTTATTAAGGTTTTGTCTTACACTAGGGAGAAATGAATTCTGCATGCTCTCAGATGCTCGGGCAATTATTAAAGTTATTCTGAGTCATCACACGAAGTCTCACACTTATCTATTCCTAAGACTAAGTAGAATGCAGCACACAAGGGTATGCCAAGCAACACGTCTAGACAGTACCTAGAATGGTTTTTATTCAGCATTCTCAGCTGACTGCTGTGCACAGAACACTGGTGTAGGTGCTGGAAGAGTGACAAGATGTTTATTGCCCAAGAACAGTGTAATATATCTGGGGAAAGACATTTTTACAAAACCAAAATTTATGATCAACATTGGGAGAATTTAAAAAATGCTCAGAACTGAAAGCAAACAGAACAGTTGAAGAGGATCTCAGCTCTAACTTAAAAGGCTGGACTGCTGGATCCCTCTCATAGCTGTGTGTTGATGTGTTCCACAAAAAAGGCCTGTCTTGTGACAGCTCACATTCCTTCATTCATTCCCCTGGGCCCAGTGGGGTTTAGATGGGGGTAAAATAAGGAAGAACTCTGTTCTTGGTAGGGCTCTCACTTTCATTTGATGATGTTTTTATCCTGTAAAAATTATTCTGAAACACCAGCTTCACTTTGTCAACATATTTTTGCTTTTTTATTTCTATGTGTCTTCCCTGATTACTTTGCATCCAAGTCATTGTCTGGTGGAAGGAGAGTAAGACAAGCAAGGAGATGGGACCTGGGGAGACAGAAAAAAACTAATTTCCTCGCCTCTACTTTAAAGCTACACTATTAACTCTTGCTGTGTAGATGATGTTAAAGCTCACAATGTCAGGAGAAATGCCCCTAGAATGGCAGCATCCCAAGCTGCTTTGGCCCAGCATGTGATGGGGGTTAGGGTATGAGAGTAGATTGCCATTAAGATTTGGGAGAAATAACTCTTTGTCAAGCATCACTAAACCAAATGCTAGTGAACATATTTTCAACTAAAAAAACAACTGCTTGTGCCTGGAGCCTGGAGAGATGGCTCGGTGGTTAAGAGCACTGACTGCTCTTCCAGAGGACCCTGGTTTAATTCCCAGCACCCACATGGCAGCTCACAGCTGTCTGTAACTTCAAGATCTGACGCCCTCACAGAGACATACATTAGGCTAAACACCAATGCATATAAAATAAAAACAAATAATTAAAAAACACAGCTGCTTAATTCTGTGGACTTTTAGATCAAACATAGAAAAAAAAACCCAATCCTACATGGCTTATATTACAGAGAGGAGCTTGAGAAGAAAGGACAGTGTGACAAGGAAGGACTCCCAATGAACAATTTCAGAGTAGCTGTGCAGTTTTAAGCCACATAGCAGCCCACCCAACTCTCCCGCAGAGGTAGGTCAGCACAAGATTGTCACAGCTGAGGAAACTGAGACACAGTGTTCAATAGCTCCTGAAGTATGTCCAGGGCACACACACACTTTTGGATTTCCATCTACAAATGCATTCATAGAGGTGGCCTTCTTTCAAGAAAGAGCAAAAGTACATATGTACTTGGCAACTTTTGTTTGACATTTCTGTTTGCTTGCAACACAGCTGTAGACCAGGAAGTGTTGAGGTGACATAGTGCACCAAAGGGTCAGACTAGAAGCCAGCCCATTCTTCTAGCTGTAGCTTTCATGCTGTATTCTAATGATAAGGAGGCCACAGAAATTTCTAGAGAACCATGATGCTAGATTCTCTGAACTGCATGACTTTATAAAAGTCACTTTCCAAGACATGTTTCACAACTTTAAAATAAAGAGAATTTTTTTTGAAAACCTTTCATTTTAAAAATACAATCCCAGCACTTGGGAGATAGAGACAGGACGGTCACCAAAAGGCTAGTTAAGGCTACACAGTGAGACTATGTCACAAGACAATATGACACAAGACACAAAATAGTATGTTTTATAAACCACCCACAATCCTGCTGCACTTTTTGGAGTATGTTTGGAAACAGTAGTGGTAGGCTTCCTCCTACCTTTCAGTGCTTGTGTGGAGCCTGGTGCATATCATTTCAGGATCAAATATATTATTAAATGTGTATGTGCCAGCAAAATAAGTCTAAAAATGGAGGCATGTTGTACACTGTTTTCTGCAATGTCTTCTTTGACTTATGAGCACTGTAATTCACCTTGATCATGCTTTAATGGTTGTAAAATATTCCACCGCATGGATGTCACATAAATTGCTTAGAAATTTATTTTTTTTATGCTTATCTGATAAGGTGCAAAGAAGAAAATGCATCAGAAAGTTTCTTGCAACCATATGTGCAACACAAATGGAGGAATTTATTTTGATAATTTCCACTTACTAGGATGTGACCCTATCACATTCAGTTATACTACCGCAGTTTCTCATCAACAAAGTCATGAATGAGAGAAAGTGGTACAAGCATTAGAATAATTTTTGATAGATTGTACTATAGTGTAATGTAGTATGCTATTTTGATAATTATCTACACATTTTACTCTTGTAAGCAAAACAGAATTAAATATTAAATGCTGTAAAGTGAAATGTGTGTAAAGAGCACTTCACTGATGTCATCTGATGCGTGGATGAAGACAGGCTTTGTGGTTTTGCCGGCCTGTTCCTCTGTTTGATGTTTTGTTTTTAACGGTCCTCAGAAAAGAAGTGAAATCTCAGTAGGCATTTTATTTCTAGGAAATTGGAGTTTTAATGTTTGTTAAGAGGATGGAAACTGATTTTTCTCTCCACAATATGCTTTGTACCATATCTCACAAGCCTACTTACAATGTGATGTGTGGGTCTTGCACCCAGTTTTCCAGGCCCTTGTGTGCACTGATTAACACTGGTTAGGACGAGCCTCTATTCCATTGCCTATGCGCAAGATAAAGCTCCCAATAGAACTTGGCTTACTTTGGTGATAGTGACACCCATCTCTCGCAGATGGACTTGGAACATATGGTTTTCAATGTACCCACCCCCTCCATCCCAAACAGTTCTTTTTCTTTTCTAAAGGCTGAAGACAGTTTTTTAAAAATTGGCAAGTCCTGCTGCTACCTCCAACTCTGTAAAAATACACGATTTCCAGCTGCCTGCTAGATCTCTGAGGACGTGCCCTCAATTGGAAGGAGTGTCACCAGTGCTGGAACACAGCCTAGACCATGTCACCAGCCAGTTTTTTACATATGATGTAGCTATCCACTAATAGTAGCGTGCTTCTCAACATTCCCCCCTTTTATGTCATATTGGGTGAGTACTACAAGCAGCACAGCTCATGGTCATAGACACTCATAGGCTATGGGAAGATATGCATACATACTATCATTGGAATACTTGGCCACAAAGTAAGGCAGGACCCATGAGGGAAAAAAAATCATATATTAGTGTGCCTTCTCCATGCCCCTTCCTTTGGTTCAGGTAAAACACTTTGTGAAAAATCAAGTATGGCCAGAGGCACCCCATTGAGATTTTATGACAGTTGAGCATTGTACGCTTTTTCAACACCTACTTTATTTAGGGTTCTTAAATGCTTCTACTTCCCTTCTAACCCACTGACCAGAGGTAGGGAAGATGGTTAATAGGAAAAGAGGGTTTGTGGACCTGTTTAGAAGTAGTTCATTGGGGGCAATTCCACTCTTTATTGTCAGGATACCAGAAGTCCAGTCCAATAGCAAACACCAAACAGCAACGTGAATCTGTATGGTGGCATGATCCAGCAGAAACAGCAAGGCTCCTCCAAATGAGGAAAGGGGGCACAGAGATCATTGCTAATTCCTCCTGACAAGCAAAGCCTTTAGGAGTTTGTTCTCAATGATTGTGATTCACCAACTCTCCCTAGTACAGTGACAGACAAGGTCAGGTCTCTTTCGGCTCTGAATATATCGTCTATGGATACCCACATTGCATCTACAGCTAAGAAGTAATTTGCCATAGGCTTCTGATCAACCCTTGTAACTATGTACAGAAGCATCCAGAAGACTCACTTAGATGTGGGCTTTCTCTTCTACACATATGAAGCAACATTGCCTAGCATGTTGCCTTGTAGAGGAATGTTAATCCAGAACACGGCTGTTCTGGTAAGAGATCACATCTAAAGACCATCTAGTTCTGTGTTATCCAGCTGGAATACGAATACATCTTTAATCCAGGAGACAGAGGCAAACAGATCTGAGTTCGAGGCCAGCTCTATACCTGAGTTCAACATATAGAGCAAATATCAGGTAAAGAAAAGCGTAGGTCCCAGCAAGGTGGTACATCCCTTTAATCCCAAACGAAGGTAAAGTTAGTTTGTAGAAGGAAGCACCCATGTTTGAAAGTGATGTCTAATTGAGTGGCAGAGAAGGTGACGAATCAGAGAAGGTTTGACAGAATAGGACACACCCAACTTTCATGAGAAGAGAGAGGAAAGAGGAGCTACTTAAGAAGCAATGAGAGAGAAGGAAATGTTTTGTTTTGTTTTGTTTTGTTTTGTTTTGTTTTAACCAGGACAGTGATAGAGAGATGAGTTATAAAGAGAGATCTCCGGTAAAGATGGAATGAGGCAGAAAATGAGAAGAAGCCAAAAGATTAGAGCAGATTGCTGAGTTAGTTTGAGGACAAGCAGAGAAATTCTGGCTTGAGAGCAAAGACAGATTTAATAAGTGAGCTAGAAGTGTTTGAGCCAGAACAGCTGAGTTGAACCTGCAGGCCCAGAGCTCATAAAGAACAAGTACAGGTGAGCTTATTGAGCAGCAAGTCTCAGAGGCTGGATAACATTCTAGGCCTAGATTAGATTGTACAGAGGCTAGAAGCTTCCAGGACAAGGCCTAGGTTGGCAAAAGGAGGCAGTAAGCCTTTGAGACAACAGCGAAACCAGGAGAATAAAAGTGACTTATACATTGCCTAGACAGAACTTCCCTCTGCTTATCCTCCCATCCTGAGTCCAAAACTCTAAAGGACTCCCTCCCCTTGAATAAGACTGCAGTTTTTAGATGGGTACAATAGATAGAAAACCCAGGCCTGCATCATCTAAAACTGCATCCAGGAAAAGACCAAAAGAGGAAAAAAAACAAAGAAAATCAACATGGTCAGTTATCAGTATTTGAATAAAATGCCCCATCTATGTCAGCTCCCGTCTCTTTAGCTCTGACTGCTGAACAGAGTTCTTCCACAGTCTCTTCTCTCTATTGACATTTGCCCAGAGGCTGTGCTGGAAACGTGATTCTGAAGGTTTCCAGTGCCACCCTAGCCTGAGAGAAGGGAGGGTGAAGTCTGTTCCATTGAGTTCCCTGGCATCAGTAAATGCAGCACAGCTGGCGGATGTGCACACCTCTGCTGAAACCGAATATGGCCCTTGAGTGTCAGGCATGCCGGGGAAATGCGGCTGAGTGCTGCAGCTTTCTGAGGTGCCACTTGATGCAGCAGGAACCATAGTAACAAGCCAGGGAGCTAAGCTTCACAGGAAGAAGGTTCCACTCACACCATTCTCCTTCTGGGGTGTCTGGCTTTAACCTCCTACTTATGAAACGTGAAGGCACATGTCAAAAAATGTTATGCATATAAGTGAAATAATGCAAAGCAATTATTACGCTTGTTAGGAATGTAACAATATGATTATGAAATGTTAAGTGTTAATGAGTAAAATCCGTCTCAACTTGTTCAAAATTATTTGCCTCCTTGCTAGACGTAGTGTGCTCAACAAAAACAAGATGCCAATCCAAGTAGTATAGAAACAGCAGAAAACTAAACACAATAGACACAGAAGCCAAAACAGTCAGAGGCAAGTTAATTACCTATTCACATGGGCTATCCATATTATCTGAAAGACAGGGATAACTTGCAATTCTTCAGCTTTCTTCAAAGAATATAGATGGGCCTTGTGTCTAAATTAGACAATGCTCCTAAGTGACTCTTTCGACATTATCTTCAATGTCATCTCCTTTCCAAAGAAGGGCTATTAACAGGGTTCAGCAGTAGCAACAGCCTTTCCAGGGAAAGCAACCTAGTTTCGGTGCTTGGGCATGGGTGCCATCCTCTGCAGATGCTGCTGTTCACTAGCCACACCCTGACCTCAGGCAAAGATGCTGGAAATCAGGCCTCAGCAACCTGTGTCACTCAAGGGATGCTGGTGGAGAGGCAAGGAGCTGGTGGAGAGGATATGGACTTCCCCCCTCCCATTACTCTCAGTAATGAATAAATAAAGCCACTGCATTCTCATCCCTACAATTGTCTCCCTGTGGGGCAGCCTGCGCTCTTCACGAGGTCCTATCTCCATCTTTTTAATCCCCGGCCAGAGCCCTCCTCACACACTTCTCAATGCCTTCGGTTGAAAAGAAAGCTTCAGAAACCCATCCAGGAACCGTTTTCCTTCCCCCAGCATTCCCATCCGCACCCACAGCCTCTCTCTTCCACTGTATAGGGCTGACGCCTCCACTGCCACCAGATCATCGCACCCTTTAAATGCAACCCCTTTCCTATTTTATTTATATTCTGCAGGCCCTTTAGAATTGTAGGGTTTTTCCTCTGAGATTAAAGACTGAGTAAGCTTGTTGGACAAACATGGACACCTAGTTAATTTGAATTTAGATTTTGTTGTTGTTGTTGTTTGTTTTGTTTTTCCAGACAGGGTCTCTCTGTGTTAGCCTTGGCTGTCTTGAATTTGCTTTGTAGACCAGGCTGGCCTGGAACTCACAGCGATCCGCCTGCCTCTGCCTCCTGAGTGCCGGGATTAAAGGCGTGTGCCACCACACCCGGCTTTGAATTTAGATTTTAAAACATAAATATTTGAATATAATTATGTCCCTAATTTCAGTTAGGACACTAGTATACTGGAAATGTCATATGAGTAACAAAATGCTTTCTTAATCACTCAGGGTCTAAATCAGTACTCTTGCCCGTTTGGATATTTACTGTTTCCTGCTCTTCTTTGTCTCTGTGTAATCACCATTCAGTACATCATACCTATATGCATGTGCAGTGGAGCACTGTTCCCTGAGAGTAACAGCCAGCAGCATCTGTCACTATTTATAATTTATTCATATTATATCTCAATAGTTATCCCATCCCTTGTATCCTCCCATTCCTCCCTCCCTCCCATTTTCCTCTTACTCCCCTCCCCTATGACTGTTCCTGAGGGGGACCTCTTCCCCCTGTATACGCTCATAGGTATCAAGTCTCTTCTTGGTAGCCTGCTATCCTTCCTCTGAGTGCCACCAGGTCTCCCCCTCCAGGGGATGCGGTCAAAAATGGGGCACCAGAGTTCGTGTGAAAGTCATACCCCACTCTCCACTCAACTGTGAAGAACATCCTGTCCATTGGCTAAACCTGGGTAGGGGTTCGAAGTTTACTGCATGTATTGTCTTTGACTGGTGCCATAGTTTGAGCAGAACCCCTGGGTCCAGATCCACCTGTCATAACGATCTTCTTGTAGGTTTCTGGGACTCGCTGGATCCTTCTATTTCCCCATTCTCCTTAAAAAGGAAAACATTCAACTGAGCTGGCTTATGGTTCAGAGGTTTAGTTCACTATCCTCATGGAGGGAAACTTGGTGGCATTCAAGCAGACACGGTGCTGGAGAAGGAGCTAAGAGTTCTACATCTGGATCCTTAGCCTACAGAGGGGGACTGTCCCACTGGGAAGGGCTTGAACATATATAAGACCTTGACGCTAGGCTCCACAGTGACAAACTTCCTCCAACAAGGCCACACCTCCTAATACTGCCACTCCCTATGGGGACAAACATTCAAACACATGAGTCTGTGAAGAGTATTCCTATTCAAACTGCCACAGGGACCCTCCTGAGAGACCCAAAGCTTGTTGACTCTCGACATCTCCTCTGTAGAAGGAATATATGGGGTTCCTGGACCTTTGCTTGAGAGTCCTTTTTGAGATACCTCTCAACCACTTTTATGTGATTCTGCTACAACGGCCAGAGGCTTTGTTGTATTCAGCAGTGCTTGAGTATACAGACTGTGTAAAGGTGACATGAGGCAATCACAAGTGCATAGGCCCATCCGTACACCTACGGGGAAGTTGTCATCCAGGTTAGGTTGAGACTTTCTAGCTGCTTTGGGGTCTACCATATTCCCATGAGTAATTGCTTACCTGTGCTTTATAAATTAGCCAAACGAGCTCACTGGCTCCTCCAAGTTAGACGTCACTGGACTAACAGGTTGACTTGCTGATGGGTCTTTATAATGAGGCAGGAAACATTGGTTTATGTCTCCCCAGGTAGGGAATTCTCTCAACAGGGTTATTTGTTTACTGTCTATCTTTTCCACCTCCCCACTTCAACGTTCCATGAAAATGGGGAATTTTGAAATTCTTTGCCTCTCTATTATCTCATGCCTTAGTTGAGACAGCATTCAATAAATATTTGTTGAAAGATACAGTTGCTAGGCTTGGCAGTGGTGGCTCATGCTTTTAACCCCAGCATTCAAGAGACAGAGGCAGGAGGATCTCTGTGAGTTTGAGGCCAACCTGGTCTTACAAAGCGAGTCCAGGACAATCAAGGCTACACAGAGAAACCCTGTCTCAAAAAAAACAAAAACAAAAACAAAAACAAAAAGAAGAAGAAGAAGAAGAAGAAGAAGAAGAAGAAGAAGAAGAAGAAGAAAGAAAGAAAGAAAAAAGAAAAAAAAGAAAAATACAATTGCTTGAGCTTATCTCATTTTAAGAAATAACTGTTGATCTTGGAGCCTGAGCTATTGGTTCCAGGCTCTTCCCACTTAAAAAAAAAAAAAACAACAACAAACTTGATTTAGATTATCTGGTTTTATGTTGAGGTCTTTGATCCATTTGGACTTGAGTTTTGTGCAGGGTGATGAATATGGATCTATTTGCATTTTTCTACATGTAGACATCCAGTTAGACCAGTACCATGTGTCGAAGAGACTGTCTTTTTTCCATTGTATGGTTTTGGCTCCTTTGTCAAAAATCATGTGTCTGTAGATATGTGGGTTTACTTCTGGGTCTTTGATTTGATCCCATTGATCAACTAGTCTATTTCTATGCCAGTGCCATGCAGTTTCTTGGTTTTTGTTTTTGTTTTTAACTATTTCTCTATAGTATAGCTTTAAGTCAGGGATGGATATACATCCAAAAGTTCATTTATTGTATAGGATTGTTTTATCTATTCTGGGTTTTTTATTTTCCATATGAAAATTTAGAATTATTCTTTCAGTGTTTGTAAAAAAATTGTGTTGGTATTTTGAAGCATAAGGAGTCTAGTGGGAACATGGGAGGATGGATAGAAGGACCTGAGGAGCTCCACAAGAAGACAAACAGAGCCAACTAACCAGGGCCCAGAGGCATTTGCTGAGATTGAAGCACCAACCAAGGACCACGTATGGACTGGATCTAGGACCTCTACACAGATGTAACAGATGGACAGCTCAGGCTTCATGTGGGTCCCATAGTAAGGGGAGAGGGTGCTGTCTCAGACACGGACTCAGTAGCCTGCTTTCTGATCATTCTGTCTGTGTTGGGGCTGAGGGGAAGAGGACATGCTCAGTCCTGATGTGACTTGATGAGCTGGGGTGGGAGGGGCTACCCTTTTCTGAGGAATAGGGGAGAGGGGAAGAGGGAGGGTGGGGATGGGAGGAGAGGAGGAAAGGGGCTATGGTCAGTATATAAACTGAATAAATGAATGAATTAATTAAAAATTAAATAACTTATTCAAGCACACAAACACCCTAAGAGTACTCCTTCATCCCTTATTAAGAACTGGGTATCTAATGAGGTTTTGATAACTTCTGTCTCCCCTGTTTAGTCTTTCACTTCTTTTCCTACCCCAATCTGCCTCTGCTCTTAAGCATTCCACCAAAATAGCTTTGGATATAGCCATGTTTTAGCCTTATGGTCACAAATGACCTTTAGCCTAGTCTCTGAAAGAATTTGATGCTACTGAACACTCCTCCCTGATGAAGTAAGCCCCATTCCCTGACACTGTAGTCTCCTGGCTTGCCTCATTTCTGTGCAATCAATACCCACTATCCAGTTCCAGTCCATGGCTGTCTGTGAACACTAAAACTTCGAGTTACTCCTAGGCTCTCTTTTCTGCTCACTCTCTTTTCTCCTTCAGGAAATCTCGTTTATGTCCCTTACTTCAAGGACTATATTTATTTGCTGATGACTCCCAGGTTCAGACATCCACTCCATACTGTTCTGGTAGCTCTATACCCACATTTCCAAGTAGACACTGAATAAATAGCTCAAAGCTGTCTCACTTAAAGACTTCCCTTAAAAATCCTCTGTGTCTTAGACAATCATATAGAAAACCAAGCTTGTACACTCTTAGACAACCTGGGGGTTCATGATAGTTTTGAGACATCCCTTTGACATATCTAATGGTATTTGGAAACGTAGATATGAGACTAAAAGGATATCATGTATTTTATCTCATATGCAGAATCTAGATGTGTGTGTGTCTCTGTGTGTGTGTGTGTGTGTGTATGTGTGTGTGTGTGTGTGTGTGTGTGTGTGAGAGAGAGAGAGAGAGAGAGAGAGAGAGAGAGAGAGAGAGAGAGAGAGATGAAAACACACAAATAGACAGAAGAAGGGAACTAGGTAGGGAAAGATAGAGTAGGATAAAAGGTCGGTCAATATGAGCAAAGTACAATATTATGTTTATGAAATGAAAGTGTTGGTATGCATGATGATTTTAAATTAAAATTTAAATCTTTGTAAAAGTAAAATAAGTAAAGCATTTTCTGCTCACTCTTCTCCAGTCATCTTCTTTTGTGCCCTAGCTCACTAGTGATGAGGCTTCCATGCAACTAATGGAGCAATCTACAAAACCAACATCATCCTCCGCTCCTGTGTAGCTCACTCCCCAAAGAGCTCTTATGTTCATCCCACTTCCCATGACTCTTGTTTATTATTCAAAAGAAGGGTGTATATTCACTGTCTCAGATTTTCTCCCAATGAGTTCTCCACATTCAGAGCTAAAGTGATTTTTCCACCTGTTGAAAAAAAATACTGGGTTTCTTTTTAAATTTCTTTTTTTTTAATTAGTTATTTATTCACTTTACATCCTAATCATAGCCCCCTCCCTCCTTTCCTCCTGGTCCCATCCTCCATCCCTCTTCCTCTTCTACCCTTCCCTGTTCCTCAGAAAAGGGTAGCCCACCCCTCTACCCAACCACCCCAGCTCCTTAAGTTGCATCAGGACTGAACAAGTCCTCTTCCCCTGTGGCCTGCTGGGTGTAGCCTCTCAGAGGACAGCTATGCTATGCTCTTGCCTGTAAGCATAGCAGAGTATTGTTCATAGTGTCAGGGCTTGGATCACTCCCATGGAGTGAATCTTAGGCCCCAACATTTCTTTCCAGTATCCCTTATCACTCACTCTCCCATTCTCTCAACTGTGGCAACAGTGAACAGAAATTGGTTTCCTAAATGAAACTACACATTCAAGAGGATTAGTTGAAAACTGACAATAAAATAACTGGCTTACAAGAAAATAATAGTAAGATGAAAATCTGCCATGTGCTTTGGGCAGAATCATTATACAGAACTTAAATCTAAAAAGGGGTTGACATATTACCCAATCTATTCTCTTCTTCCACATAAGTGGGATATGAATGTCTAAATAAGAGAAGAGACAGGCCAAAATCATGCAGCTATTTAGTGACAGAGTTAAGAGTGTCTGAACCCAAAGTCACACCTTTTGCCCCAGCTGAAGACAGATAGCTAATAAGAAAGGTGGTGACCTGAGAGCTCATGTAGTTCTAAAGGCGTGGGGGACATTAGCATGGGGATGACATATAGAACACGAGTCCAATCTAGTCTTCCAATCAAACATACCCACAGAAGAACCAGCAAGCCTTCAAGACACAAGGATCTAGAACTTTGACATTGAACTGCTCAACCAGGTTGAACACACACATCTACTCCCCGCAGACCAGTTAGTTCTATAACTACACATCCAAATTGCTCCTGGCTATCTCAAAACTGCCTCAAACCTTATTGTGTAAAGCTGTTCTTAAGACATCGTCTAAAGGTAGGCTGAGTCAACAGATTAGGAAACCAAATTTGAAGTTTTAGGCAATCGTGTTCAAGAAGGTTGAAATAGGCCTTGGTAATTTCAATATGTAAAGGGGGGACCTAGCAAGATATCATGTGTTTTTTCTCATATGCTTTAGCCTGATCATCAATTGATAAGGATGGATCCAAGTTTGGTGACGTTAATGCGACGACATTTCAGGATTATGGAAATAGGTAGGACCTAACCAAATTACCAAATTCAAATCTTCCTTCTATGACTCTACCACACATGCCACCTGTTACCACCTGGTATTTCCACAAGGAATCCTTTCCTGCTTCCATGAAGCCTGAAAGTAGTCAACTTTGCATCCACTGGATGCTACAGACTGACAGCAATGGATTCAAGGCATTTTCTTTCCTAACAGCTCCCCAAAAGTTATCATCTGAAAAATACTAGACTATTTCACTTCAAAGGCAACCCAAGCTCCCCAGCACAAATCATACTTCAAAACTAGAGTCGTCTTTCACTAGTCCCGGGAAGCCTTCTGGAGGACTCTTGTCCTGACATCAAGGGAAGCTGAGTAAATACCCCTGCGTGCTTATCACTGTGGGCACTGAAGTGTAAATGAGTGTGAAAGTTGCCTTTTGGTGTCAAAAGACTTGACAAGAGTGTTTTCCAAATGGGATTGGAATTATTAGTAAATCTGTTGAGCTGAGAGGCACTCCTTATCAGCTGTAAGTATTTTTAATTGGTTTCCAGGGAACACCTGTGTTGGGGTTGTAGCATCAAAGGTGATAAACAACTTAATTATCCCTTCAGAACCATTAGGAAAAAGTATCACTGTTGGTGAGTTTTCTTTGATGCCTTCTTTTGAAATGCCATCCTGCTACTATTGTGGGGCTATTTGTAGTTTTGTTTCCTGGAGCTTTGATGCACCCCCCTCCCCATAAGCAGAAAAGGCTGTTAGAAATTGACTTAATGTCATTAGTAACGTTTGCACCGGTCAAATGTATCTTTTTGAAATGTGTTTATTTATTTTATTGTTTTTAAATGGTCTTGGGTTTTTTGTTTTGTTTTGTTTTGTTTGAGAATTTCATACATGAGCATTGCAAATGTACCACTCCTACCCTTCATTTTTGTCCCTCCTAAATTTTTTATTAATTTATTCTTGTTACATCTCAATGGTTATCCCATCCCTTGTATCCTCCCATTCTTCCCTCCCTCCCATTTTCCCCTTATTCCCCTCCCCCTATGACTGTTCCTGTGCTCCTCCTAAATTTGTGATCTATTGTTTTATTATTTTTTTCAATCACTGTCTTTGTTTTCCTTTTTGTGGATATGAGCTGAGACATAATGTGACAGTAATTGTTAGTAGGGCCAGACGCCACTGCCAAATAACTTCTTGTGAATATTCTACCTTTGGGTAATAGATGTTTTAGCTTTCTAGAAACTTTTGTTCCAGTATACTTTCCTTTGGGGGCGGGGTCAAAATTCCTTACTGCAATAGAGAACATGCAAACCACAGGAAAGAGAACCGTCATGATTGAAGTACAGGCCAGAGCTAAACTTCCAAAGTCTGCAATTGTCTTGACTTACTCCTTGGTTCTCTATCACCTACGCACATTTTCTGGCTGTCCCTGCTACTTCTTGAATGTCTCTTTACTCAGCAGAAATAAACGAAAGAATTTGTTTTGAATTGTACAAGAAGCAGTTTTATGGAGACTCACGGGAGTCGACGGCAATTATTTCTAAACATTTTATAAACTGCTGGCTCTGTTGAAAATCAAAGTCATGAAATGACAACATGGGCTGTCTCTGCACAGTGTGTGAATGAGGAAGCTGAGGCTCACCCAGG
This sequence comes from Acomys minous, assembly GCF_964271855.1. Classification (NCBI taxonomy): domain Eukaryota; kingdom Metazoa; phylum Chordata; class Mammalia; order Rodentia; family Muridae; genus Acomys; species Acomys minous. Next base: position 23,845,082 of record NC_140487.1, on the reverse strand, counting down.
AAATGAAGCTATAAGCCCCGGGCCCTTGTCAAACCATGTTCTGGTCTTCTGCAGTGACTCTGCAGTAGGAAATCTTCTGCCACAGTGGAGATTAAGCCCATGTTCAAAGACTGTACCCACAAGACATCCTTGGAGTTGGGCTGAGTTAAAGGGCAATAGAATGAAACTCAGCTAACCTTGCCTCCAGATGAGCAGTCTGCTAGCTAGGCTAAAGTAATTCTTGAAAATCATTTCTTTAATTAATTAATTAATTAATTAATAATTTACCTTACATCTTGACTAGAGCTCCCCATCCCTCCTCTCCTCCCAGTTCCTCCCTCCCACTGCTCCTCCCCTATGCCCACCTCCCATTCTCCTCAAAGAAAGGGAGACCTCCCCTGGATATCAACCCACCTTGGCATATCTAGGTGTAGCAGGACTGGGCACATCTCCTCTATGGAGGCTAAATAAGGCTGTCCAGGTAAGGGACAGGGATCCAAAGGCAGGCAACAGAGTCAGAGACAGCCCGTGCTCCTGATATTGGAGGGCTCACATGAGGAACAAACTATACATCGGTAACATATGTGTAGGAGGCCTAAATCTGACCCATGCATGCTGTCTGGTGGGCAGTTCAGTCTCGGTGGGTCCAGGTTAGTTGATGCTGCAGGTTTTCTTGTGGTATCCTTGACCTCTCTGGTTCTTTCGATCCTTCCCCCACCCCCGTCTTCCACAAGATGCCTTGAACTCCACTTAATACTTGGTTGTGGGTCTCTGCATCTGTTTTCATCAGGTGCTGGGTGAAGTCACTCAGATGACAGTTATGGTGGCCTCCTGTCTGCAAATATAGCAGAATATTATAATAGTGTCAGGGTTTGTCTTCCTCTCATAGTATGGGGATCAAGTTGGGTCAGTCATTGGTTGACCATTCCTTCACTTTCTGGTCTCTCTTTTACCCCTGCACCTATTATAGACAGGAAAAATTGTGGTTCAGGGGCTTTGTGACTGGGTTGGTATCCCCATCCCTCAACTGGAAGTCTTGCCTGGTTACAGGAGGTGACTGTTTCATGCTCCATATGCCCTCTTGCTAGGAGTCTTAGCAATAGGGTCACCCTCACAGATTCATGGAAGTTTCCATTGTCCTGGGTTTCCAGCTCATCCCAGAGATGCCCGCCTCACTGATTCCAGTCCTCTCTCCCCACGCTCTCTCCCGCCATCCTCCCCACACTTAATTCTTCCTGTTCCCCTACCCACACCCTCTTCCACCCAATTCCCTCCCTCCACCTACCCCAGATGTCTATTTCAATTCCAATTCTCAGTGAGATTCAAGCATTCCCCTCTTGGGCCCTCTTTATTGCTTAGCTTCTTTGGGTCTGTGGATTGTAGCATGGTTATCCTATATTTTATGACTAATATCCACTTATAACTGAGTACATACCATGTGTGTCTTTCTCATTCTGGGTTACCTCACTCAGGATGATCTTTCCCAGTTCCATTTGCCTACAAATTTCAAGATTTCCTCGTTTTTAATAGCTAAGTAGTATTCCGTTGTGTAAATGTACCACACTTTCTTTATCTGTTCTTCAGTTGAGGGCCATCTAGGTTGTTTCCAGTTTCTGGCTATTATAAATAAAGCTTCTATGAACATAGTTGAGCAAATGTCTTTGTTGTATGGTGGAGCATCTTTCAGGTATATTCCCAGGAGTGGGTCTTGAGGTGGCACTAGCTCAATTTTCTGAGAAAGCATCAGATTGATTTCCAAAGTGGTTGCACAAGTTTGCACTCCCACCAGCAATTGAGGGGTGTTCTCCTTTCTCCACATTCTTGCAAACATGAACTATCCCTTGATCTTAGCAATTCTAATAAATGTAAGATGGAATCTCAGAGTCATTTTGATTTACATTTCCCTAATGACTAAGGATGTTGAGCATTTCTTTAAGTGCTTCTCAGCTATTAAAGATGCCTTTGTCAAAAATTCCATGTTTAGCTCTGTACTCCATTTTTTAAATGGATTGTTTGGTTTGTTGCAAAATGGCTGGATACAAAATTAACTCAGAAAAATCAGTATCCCTCCTTTATATAAATGATAAACAGGTTAAAAAAATTAGGTAAATAACACCTTTCACAATAGCCACAAGTAGTATAAAAATATCTTGGTGTAACTCTAACTAAGCAAGTGAAAGACCACTATGACAAGAACTTTAAGTCTTTAAAGAAAAAAAATTGAAGGAGATATCAAAAGATGGAAAGATCTCCCATGGTCTTGGGTTGGTAGGACTAACATAGTAAAAATGGCCATCTTACCAAAAGCAATCTACAGTTTCAATACAATTCCTACCATAATCATTTCTTTCTTTCTTTCTTTCTTTCTTTCTTTCTTTCTTTCTTTCTTTCTTTGATTTTTATTTTGCTAGACAAGGTTTCTCTGTGTAGTCTTGTCTGTCTTCACATTGTAGACCAGGCTAGCTGTGAACTCACACACTACACCTGCCTCTGCCTCCCAGAGAGTGCTGGGATTACAGGTGTGCATAACCACCACCTGGATCCAAGACAATTCTTTACCCTAAAAGATCAACCATTGGGGCCGGGCATGGTGGCACACTCCTTAATCCCAGCACTCAGGAGGCAGAGGCAGGCGATCACTGTGAGTTCCAGGCCAGCCTGGTCTACAAAGCGAGTCCAAGACAGCCAAGGCTACACAGAGAGACCCTGTCTCAAAAAAAAAAACCAAAAAAACCCAACCAACCAACCAAACAAACAAAAAAGATCAACCATTAACTTCAAATGGAAAAACAAAAAGTCAAGACAGCTAAAAATAAAAATAAAAAAATTAATAATCCTGTACAATAAAAGAACTTCAGGTGCCTGACCTCTAGCTGTACTACAGAACAGTAATAGTAAAAACCGAATGGTATTGGCATAAAAGCAGACAGGATGCTCAATGGAATAAAATAAAAAACCCAGAATTAAACCCATTCCTATGGACACTTGATTTTTGACAAAGAATCTGAAACTATACCAAGAAATAAAGAAAGCATCTTCGACAAATGGCTCAGTTCTAATTGGAAGTCTGTAAGTAGAACCTGCACAAAACTCAAATTCAAGTAGATCAACACACAACATAACACCAGATACACTACATCCATTAGAAGAGAAAGTGGGGGAAAGCCTTGAACTCATGGGCACAGGAGACAACTTCCTGAACAGAACACCAACAGCTCAGGCTGTAAGATCAACAATGAATATAAGTGGGACCTCATGAAACTGAAAAGCTTCTGTGAGGCAAAGGACATTGTCAAAAGGACAAAATAGCAGCCCCTAAAATGGGAAAATATCTTCACCAACCCTACATCTGAGAGAGAGAGCTGATGTCCAAAATGTATAATGAACTCAAGAAATTAGACAGCAACGAACCTGAAAATCACTTTGAAGCACAGAATCTTTTGCTGGCTTCGAAGTGAGGATGAGCAACTGACTCGTCTGATTTAATCTTGTAGCATACAACTGGCCTGCCTGGCCGGAATGACTACTATATTCTAAGGAGACTTGTGCTCCTAACTTTCATTACCAGACTACTAAAACAATAGACTCCAAGAAATTGGAATTTCCCAGAGAATCTCTGGGTGCAGGAAGAAAATAATTGAAGGCCGTGGGCTAGCCAAAGGAGGAATTTTTCCTTGGAGATAGATTTACAACTTGTCTGATGACACTGCAGGCTGAGGCTGTGGGAGACTGGGAACCACACCTTAGCAGGATTGCCCAGGTATGCAAATTTCTTAGGTTGTATTTAAACCTTACCCACATGTTAGGACGTGACTATGGACTTAACAGTTGCTGGCTCTATTTGTCTCCAGTGTGGCCACACTTAATAAATCTCCCCTTTCTGACTTTCATTATTAATTTGGTTCTTCTAATTGGCTGCTTGAGGACAGGGGGAGGAACCTGGCTTGCTGTGACACAAGTTGCGACCTCGTTTGGCAACTGGTAGATGGGTCTGTAGGCATGAAGCTTGCAGCAGGGCTCAGTTTCCCTAACTGCACCACTATCAATTCCCTCTGCTATCTCGTTTTATCCAACAGGTCACTTCACGTTATTTTTACAAATGGGTGGGACTTGTTTGTTGAAAAATGAAATGCCCGGATGTATCTATTTCTATAAAATTTTGGGGAGTTTTATGCTCTCATGGTTTTGTATTTGTCATGCCGCACATGATTGGCTGCAGGAAGTCACTTCTGGACTCTTTGTTACTCTAATGGCCCCAAGTGTATATAGCAAGGGGCCTAGCAGGACTTGCCATATGCTACACAGCCCCGAAACCTTTGCTAGTTTCCTATCCATTTGCACCAGGCTACTTCTAAGATATGTCTGAGAATCCAGAAGAGACTCATCCTCTAGAGTTGTAGCTCCACAGCCGAGAAAGACATCTTCCCGCTCGGAACACAGGGAATGGGTAAATCTCATGAAAGAATCTTACACACTTTGACTGGCAACCAGATTACATGTTTTAGAATGGCCTGAGTGTCTCTGCCCAAGGTCCATTATGATAGGTTTGTCCTGGACAGTGATAGAATTAGAGCTGGGGAGAGGGTTTGCCTACTTAGAAAGTTGTTGCTCCTTGGTCTCTTTTTCTGATTCTGGTTTTGGGTGAGATGACGTGTGTGTGTGTGTGTATGTGTGTGTGTGTGTGTGTGTGTGTGTGTGTGTGTGTGTGTGTGTGTGTATGTCCACCATCTGCCATATAGCATTGCAGACACAACCTGAGCCAATGAACATACTATGCCTTTGAATCTGCAAGATTGTAAATTAAATAAAAGTGTTTTTCTTCATAAGTAGCCTATATCAGGTATTTTGTTATAGTGGCAAAACAGGCAAATAGTCTGTGAATACCTTGCTTGAGTGTCCATGGACAAATTCCCAATAATACAGAAACCTCACATTCACAACTACTTGGAGTACAAGGAGCGAGGGTTTTTAGAAAAATGAAAACATATTTAAGAATTCATTTTTACAAGTTTGCCCAAGCCCTTTTCTGCTTTAAGTATAACTAAGAAGTGTCAGCATGTTCACCAGTAGCTGTGGACCTCTGTGACAGAGATGCTGCAAATGTTCCAACTATGGCCTTTGTGCCCTTGGAGTGTTTTCATTGATTTGTTCTTGACAATATTTTATAAAATAATTCTATCTGTGTTCATTATTTTTATTATAATTAGTAGAAACTTTCTTGTACCAACATCCCAGCCATGAATTTGGTGCCAGGTGAAACCTCGATGTTTGTGGAAGGCAACATTGACAACTAGGTTAATTTCTATATCTTATTTCTCAACTGCTCCCTTTGAGTTTTGTTCCTGAATGGCAAATGACAACACCGTTGTGGCACCTGCCTAGTCTGTAGCCCTCCTAAATGGTTTAGCACACTAATGCCACTCTACTTCCTTTATTAAAATTATAATATGTAATATGGGGCTGGAGAGATGGCTCAGCAGTTAAGAGCACTGACTGCTCTTTCACAGGTCCTGAGTCCAATTCCCAGCATCCACACAGTGGCTCACAACCACCTGTAACTGTAGTCTCATGGGAATCAGATGACCACTTCCCATGTAGATAGGTGTACAATGCAGACAAATACCCATATACAAAAATAAATAAATCTTCAAACACCCTGTAATTTGAAAAATCAGGTATGTGCTAGCATCCTTCAAAGCATGTGCTTCAAAGATGATCAATGATGCCTGCAACCTCGCAAGGGCTCAATCCAGCACATACCCATGAGCAATCACGACGCTGTTCTTGTCATCCACGTCAACATCAGCACCTATTAGTGGTCTGTTGGCTACTGTAATGATCATCCTCTCCAGCGCTCTGGTTCTCATGGCTGCTTTTAGTGATTTTACCCTTTGAAGTGGGTAGCATGCATGAACACTTGTTTCTGGGTTTCCAAAGTGAACACAGTCTTGTCAAGATATGTCTTTCTAACGTTTTCCCTTTCCTGCATGGAGGACCGGACCTGCTCAGGACCACAGGAGATATTTAGTCCTGATCTGTGACAAGCCACAAACATGTGTGTGGCCACACATCAAAGAACTGGCTGGTTAAGGTAGGCTAGACTTGAAGCCCCTCACCTCTTCTCTTGGGAGTCACAGAGCAAGCTCTAATGCTGAGACACATGAGGGATCCTTGATGCAGGATAAGCGATTGAAAGAGGAAGACAAGGTTTACCGTGTGTGTGTGTGTGTGTGTGTGTGTGTGTGTGTGTGTGTGTGTGTGTACACACACACCTGAGCACACACGTGCATCTGCGTACACATGTGTAAGAACTAGACAAATGTGTTCTCTCCCCTTACTCCCCAGAATGGTATAGGTATAAGCAGGCCTGGCAGAACAGTGATGCTGTAGAGCAAATCACCACACATGCCCCTTTCACTGATGCTGATATGGAGCTTTCCCAGCTCTGCTCAGCACCTGGAGAACTGTCATCTGCAACGATGCTAATGCCGAGCCATGTGCCAAACACCGATACTTTGCCCTTGGCAGCTACTTTATGGTTATGCTGGCTGTAGCAGAGAACATATTTCTCAAGTGAGTTCATGCCTACTTACCACTTTGTTGTACAGTGTAATTATCATAAATGACACTTAATTGTTTAATCACTAGACCAAAAGGTAGATAAGGACTTGCTATAAGGAAGATAGAAGACTAGGTTTCTCTGTGTGTGTGTGTGTGTGTGTGTGTGTGTGTGTGTGTGTGTGTGTATGTGTGTATAAAGCATATGTTACAGGCACATATGAAAAGTACATGTTCATATCTAGAACTATTTTATGTATTTATACATAAATTAATACTCCAATGTATTTTTGAAGTTCTGAATTGCCATGAGTAGATCCATACTTATGAAACCCGGGAAAGATGCAGCTAGAATTAACAAATGTTAAATTGCTCAAAATGTGGAGTCCTCCAAACAAAGTCTGTTGAGGGACCTGTGCTACTGCAGACAGTTACTAAAGACTTTTCCACTGGGGACCTTTTGCCCTGTCCTTTTTGCAACTCTTGTTTTGGTAAAAAAGCAACTCACCATGTGAACGTCACATGCCACTAGTCCAGGGTGGAGAAGTGGACCAGTCTCCACACAGGCTCTTAGCTGGAGACTAGCACTTACCCCACAGAAGGCTGACCTTGTGAGGAAATGGGAAGAAGGGGACATATCATCCCTGACCCTCTCTGTGACAGATACTTCCCACAAGTCTTAAAAGAATGATGACTGATGTTTATATTAGAGAGAAAACATACAGAAGTAATCATTTAAGGCAGTTTTTAAAATATATATAGTAAGTTTGCCTCACAAACAAATCCCACAGAGCTACTGCTCCTTGTGGACACTTCCCAAATGTAGTCACTACAGACCTGGGACAGTCATTCCACTCAGCAGTGGCTAATTGTATTATTAACGTTAATAGCGCTTAGCAGGTGGTAAGCACCCAATTAAGGGTTTAACGTGGTTTCATCTTCCTACAGTGATCATATTGGGTATAGCCTGTTTCCCTGCATTCTACAGATTTAAAAAAAAATGGCAAGCCATTGACACACATGTTAAGGAGGCAGGAGGAGAGTTTGAATCCAGACAGCCCTAAACAGTATTCCATGTATTTAACCATTAACCTATGCCAATATGTATACCTTGCCTTGCGTTTAGGACTGCTGTTAAAGGCTTCAAAACACCACTTTCCAAAAATTCAGAATGCTCTCTTTTGGCTAATGGAAAATATCTACTACTCACAATGGAAAACAGCAGATTCTGGCAAAAATGGTGTCTCGTCACATCTCAGCCTTCAGGAACAAGTGAAGATTCCTGTTTCCCCCTGCCTCACACCAGCAGCTGCCGCAGAAGCAGGAGGCGCAACAGAGGTTAACTGTCTGGTGAGTGTGTTTAGCAGCTCCTATGCCTGGGGCTCATTATCTGCAAAGGTGACGGACATCACAGATATGGTTCAAGTCACCCAGGGAAGAGCTGGCTAATGATTCCAGGCAAACGTTCTCAAGCCCGGAGGTAAGTTGCATGTCCCCTCAGCAGCTCTTTCGTCTTGTCACAAAAGTATCAGAGCCCTTAGGAGAAGAGACAGTGAAGTCTTTCTATTTCCTTGGCTGGTACCATTGTCTGTGTACTTAGTATTTTGAAAAGAGGCTTTCAATGTCATGAATCCCATGGAGGATCTTATAATAATCCCCTTTTTGCATAAAGTCTTGCTAATGCCTGAGATGAGTCCCCTCATCTGGAACATGCCTCATTTGGTAACGGATGCTCCAAAACGTGATGTGGCCTGTAAAGTTAGAGTTGGTACTGATAGGAGACGGAGGATCTGTGTGTGGCATGGAAGGGGACATTTTGCACATTCCTTGGAAGGGTCACCTGTAATAGTTGTGTTTTTCTGCACAAAGACTGAGGCACATACAGGGACAGGTGACACAGACATCCCTTGAAGATGACTTTGGAGTCATGTCTGCAATGACCAGAGTGTTAAATGTGCTTCATCATCTCGTTTGGTCCACCCTTGGTTGGTATCCTCCTCAAGTCTCTTCTATCTCCAGAGAAAAATAAGCAAACACACAAACCAAGGAGGACAAAACTGAAATTAGAAAACCATAAAAAAATGATATGATAACTTTATTTTGTTTTTAGTCCAAAGTTTTCAAATCACTTTGATGTAGGAGCCTGTCTTACCGTAACATGTTCATGAAAGTCAAGGTCATAAGATTCAGAATTTGAGAGAGAGAGAAAATAATTGACTACTTGGTATACTCTTTTGCTCCCTAAAAGCCTTTTCCGGGTAAGTCTATTAAGTTATTAATATAGACACGACATTCACTTGCTATATTCTCCTGATAATTCATAGCCACTCTGAACCTTAATTTTCTTCATATAGGACTAACAGCACATCTTCTCTCTGCCTAAAAGCATTGACATAAGGACAGACTGAGATATAAAAGCAACACACACACCACAGCTGAACTCATTTTGAAAGGGAACCTGAGAATACGGGCTTTTTGCTTGTTTAGGTAACAAATAGATTTGGTTTTGGTTTTTTTTTTTTTTACATGAAGAAAGATAGCAGACACCTGCCACTCACCACACAGAAGAGTTTCTCTTTTCTTGTCCCCAGCATTTGTCACTGCCACAGTGGCTGGTTGTGCTTGGGTAAAATGTACCCAGATCAAGCTCATAGTGAAACCACAGGCCTTGTTATGGATCTTGTTGATTCCGCCCAGGGTCCCTCTTGTGTCTCACTACAGAAGTTTATAATGCCAAAGAACCGTACTAGGCATTTGTGCCAGGACACTCTCAAAATGCAATGAAGTTAATACTCCCATAGGAAGAAACTGTGACCCGGGACAGGAGCCCACTCGGCCTGCGCTGAGAGGCAGCTACACAGTTTCTCAGAAGATGGCTTTGCCACATTAGAGAAAATGAGCTGCACTTGGCAGCAGCCAGCTTAGTCAACACTTTTGTGTTTTCTCCTATCTCTCTCTGCTTCATAACCTGGTCTCGATCTGGACTACACTCCCTATTAAAACAGCGCACTGTGGATCTTTGACTCAGGCTCTGCTTTCTTAGGAACCAACGTGAAGACAGTTGATACCACAGTGACTCCAGACCCAGGTGAGAATAATTGATATCACAAAGACTTCAGAAAGAAGCCCCTCAGGGAAGCATTTTGGATGTGAGACATTGAAACCGCACTGCCGATGCAAGGTGTGTTGATGGCATTATACTAAGACTTTCCTCTGTGGGTCACGAAGCTGAGGCTATGGTGGTTTGAAGGATGATGGGTAAATTGACACATGCAAAAACTGTGTGTATTAGTTTCCTTAGTGCTGACAATTTTTCTTAGTGCTGTGATCAAATACCTGAAAAGAAGCATGTTAAGGGAAGTGGGTTTACTTTGCCTCCTGGTTAAGAAGGGCTACACAGTAGGGAAGGCATGGCAGTAGGCATGTGGGGTGGCTGGTCACACTGCATCATCAAGATGCACACGGTGATGAATGGTGGTCCTTAGCTGGCCTTTTTTTTATTCAGTCCAAATCTTCAGCTCGGGAGATAATGCCACTGGCTTTCAGGGTATGTTTCCATGGTGAGTCTAAATCCATTCGAGTTGGCCTTTAATAATTATCATCACAGTGTGGAAGAGAGATGGCTATTGCAAGCTATACCAGAAGCCTTGGGAAATGAAAGCTAGATGCCAGGAAAGGCAACTGTTAATCACATCAAGTGATGTTGAGAAAGTCAAAGATGCCCATTGGCAACAGCGAGAGAGGCTTTCATCTCATGGAATCGTAGTGCAGGCCATTTGAGATCCAAGTCCAGGACCTAACTTCCAAAGTAGTTGTATCAGAAAGGTGAGTGAACATACAGATTCAACAGATTTCCTCTGCAATATTGGCTAGGAAGGGAAAATGTGGGAATACCTAACTGAGGCAGCATGACAGCTTGGACTCCTGGATTCCACTGTGGCCTTTATAACCCTTACCAGAGAAGAGAGGCACATGTGCCTAGAGACTGTTAGGAAGCCTTCCCCCTGAAACTGATCCACCAAAGATGGTTCTTTTTCTCCTTGTTTACACTATTGACTAAGCTGAGACTTTGACCCAGCTCTAGAGTACTCATAGAACTGGCTTACATGCACAAGGACCTTTAGAACTGTGTTCATGTGATCTGGTAAGATTAGGGGGCCCTATATGCAGGAATGGAATGCCAGGCCTTAGAATGGAGTGATGAATTTAGAATAGTCTCCCAGATAAAGCTTACCAGCATAAGGACACCCACCCACGATCAACATTAAACATCTTATAGAGAACCCCAGGACTCATGTTAATTATCTTTTCATATGTGTTCTTAGGCTTTGTGCAGAGAATGTGAACATCAACTCCTAATAGCAGAAGATCTCTACGCCATTGCCCAATTTCCAGATCTAAATCTGCTCCTAAAGCCAATGATTGGTTGGGAGGTCAGGATCCTTTGAGGACTTATCCTTCAATGATATATGTCCTTCAATATATAATGATGTCTATTGCATCAGATAGACAGTAAGTATTCCTTTGATTCCTGCCTCAAATCTTACTGCGGTAGGGTAACTACACACTGTTGAAAGGGGGGGAAACTCTGACGTGTTAAAGCCTGTTAGATAAGGAGTTTGGGGTGAGATGATATCAAGGGACCAGAAGTACTTTCAAAGGTCTCCAGTTGAGTGGAAGCGCATCCACACACAGCGATAAGGGATTTTTGACCCAGGATTGTTTCACAGTGTGTTCAAGTATGGTTGAACCACACAACCTAACATCATATACATCCTGGGTGTAGGACTGAGATAAATGTACCTACCATCTCATGAAACCCTCACCATTTGCCAGACTATGGTGAGTGGTGAAGAATGTTAGAAATCATGAAGCTCTCTCTACTCCTGTTCCTGCTGTGATTTCCAAGCAACACTAAGAGAAACTTCAGAGATCAGTGCCACAAAGAGTTGGAGTATATAAAGCGATAGTCCTCGTTATAGCCCAGGTTGAATTCTTCTGTATATTCATTCCTGGCCTTATCTGGCCCTGAACAGACTTGGGAGTCATGGTGGATGTCCTGGTGTGTGTGTGTGTGTGTGTGTGTGTGTGTGTGTGTGTGTGTGTGAGAGAGAGAGAGAGAGAGAGAGAGAGAGAGAGAGAGAGAGAGAGGGAATATGACACACAAGCCAGAGTTATCTTAGGATAGGGAACCATAATTAAGAAAATGCTTACGTAAGATTGGCTTGTTAGTGAGTTTCTGGGAATTTTCTCAACTGATGATTGATGTGGGAAGGCTGTGCCCACTGGAGGAGGTGGCAGCTCTCGGCTGGTGGTCCTGGATGGTATTAGGAAATAAACTGAACAAGCCATGGGGAACAAGCTAGTACTTAGTATTCCCCATGGCTTCCCATTCACTTGCTGCCTCCAAGTTCCCACCTTGAATTTCTGTCCTGACTTCCCTCAGTGATGGGCTTTTTGTTATCCATAAATGTAAGATGAAATAAAAACACTTTCCTTCCCAAGTTGCTTTTTCCCATAGGTTTGTTTTTGTTTGTTTGTTTGTTTGTTTGTTTGTTTTGCCACATCAATGGAACCCTAAAACAGTGGATAATGGCAAATTATCATAAAGGTAGCCAGATGTTCTCCGAAATACAATTGTGATTTACTGTGAGTAAATTAGTAAATCTCCCAATAGAAGGAATGTAGAAATAATCTGCTGACTGTGACTTTTCAGTGCTCTTTTGAAGGATGGGTCAGAACCTGTTTACCTTCATATTAGAGGGTTAGTAACCCACTTGTAGAAGCTCTGCTTTCTGTCCTATGACCTGAGTGTCCCAGTTTCCATTTAAGGGTGGAGAAAAGAAGGTAACCTTCCACAAGGCACACAACAAAGTTCCCATTCAACTTGTATCTTGAGCTATGACATTTTGGTTTCTTTATTCTTGTGTACTGGAAGTCAAAGCAAGTGGTCAACGTAACCGGAGCTGCTGACAGACAATGAGAAGAAGTGTAGGGCCTGTGTCCCATAACGAGGAGATGGACCTACTAATATGTGCTTTGCTTACATGTTTGTCTAGGCTCTGTCTGCTTCTCTGCCTCCCCATCCTTGTCACTCACTGTTGTCTCCCTGGGATTGTACCTGCTAGCAAAGGAACAACACGGAAACCTTTGCTTCTGGCCACACTTTCAGGAGAGCCCAGTGGTATGGTTTAAGTATTAAATGCCCTGAAAAGGCTTTATGTGGGAAAGGCTAGTCCCCAGTGCAACAGTGATCATGGGTGGGAACTCTGAGAAATGGCTGGATAAAGGAGTCTGTGACTTTGTTAATGGATCACTCCACTGATAGACTCATAATTTAATGGACTCCTGAGAGGGGACAGAAAAGTAGGTGCTGGGACCTAGTGGAAAGGACTGGCCTCAAGGGTGTTTCATTGGAGAATTTATACCATCTTTGGCCTCCCTTCATTCCTGCCACTATGAAGTGTGCATTAGCTTTGTAGTGTTATGCACTCCTCACCAGGATATCAGTTTCTCCCAGGCCTAAAGCAACTAGGCAAAACAACTGTAGACTGATTCTGAGACTGTGAGTTGAAACAGACTTTTCCAAGCCCGTTCTTGTGCGTTGTATCATAGCAATGCTACCACCCAGGCTCAGGCTGCTGCCCATTGGTAAGGTCAGCTGGAGAGAGCACATACGTCCAGGAATTGTATATATTTCCCTTTGCTTAATTTTCAGGATATTCTTGGAAGGTAAAACTACTTTTTTTTTTCCCAGATAAGGAAACAGATAAGTAGAGATAAGTCAAGGGCTTGCCCACGGACATATAATAGAATGGCAGAAGCAGGCTCTGAACCTGGAGGCATCTAAGTCTGAAACTCAAGCTCCTTCCCCACCCTTAATGGGCTAGATCAGGGGAGAGAACAAATGCACTGAGAAAGAATGCATTTCCCTCTCTCTGGTCACTTGATGACCCCTTTGCACTGTCATCGGTTGGATTTCACCTTAAGAAGTTAGTTTTCTTTGTTGTATGTGATTAGGCACCGAGTGCATGCCTAGCCAGGTGAACACTGCAATCTCTTCTCTGAGAACCTTCTTGGGGCACCAAGGTTTTGAAATGGGATAAAAGAAATAGAAATGCGTTCTTTTAAGTAAAACTCAGGCTCTGCGGCTGGAGAAATGGTTGGGGAAAGAGCTCTTGGTGCACAAGCATTAGGCCCTGAGGTTTGAACCCAGGACCTATAGAAGAAGCCAGGCATGGCTGCTTGTAACCAGAGTGCAGTGTAGGGATGGACACAGAATTACTGGGGTAGAAAGATAGCTGGCTTCTGGCCAGCTCCAGGTTCAGTGAAAGACCCTGTCTCAAAAGACTATGACAAAGAGTGATAGAGCAGGACACCAACATCCTCATCGGACCTCCATATGAAAATATATACGCATACACCTACACACCCATATGCACATAACACACACACACACACACACACACACACACACACACACACACACACCAAGCAAACAAACTCACAGAATCTAAAAAACAGAACTGACAGAGAGAAGTTCATATTTTCCTAGCAACTATTTGCTTTAAAATAAATTTGGCACAATGAAAAGCATAAAACAAGAAAAAAAATGTTAAACTTTGTTATGTACTTTCAAGTGTGATTATCACAATATGGTAGAAAAAAATACAGTCCACAAAGGAACTAGGAAAGGTTAATGGAATCAACAGTAATTAGCTGGTGGGTGAAAGCTGCATGGAAATTGATCGGCCTTAGCTGAAGGCCGTTCCTGTCGTTTTGAATGTTATGCATCAGTGAAGAGAGGGGAAAGAACACTTCTGTTATTTTGATATAAAAAAATGTCATTCTTTTGAACCATAGTTGCTAATTCAAAACAGCGGTCGATTCTTGGGACATACATTCTAATAATCCACACCTGCTGTCAGGTATTAACATAGATAAGATCCTTTAATAAGGCTCTGTGGGGCCAGGAGTCATGAAAGTGTCACTGGTGAGTCCACGGCTTCAGAACCTCAAGGCAGAGTGTCCCACTGCAATGCAAAGAGAAGTGAGGATGGCATCTTTAGCTTTGGCTGACAGGCTCTCTGATATGTTATCATCTGTTCCCAGTGAGGCATCTACTTGAGAGGGACACAGCTGAGAGACAGAGGGGAGAAACAGTTGTTCTCTAATTAGAATTCTGTCATAGTGGTCATTCCACATATTAGTGCTACATGAAGCAGTACTGAGGGATGCTTACAAGTTCACATTAAATAATAATTGCATATTGTTAATCAACCGTTCCTATTCAACACGATGCTGCTGATTACAACTTATAAAGTGCCTCTTTAATTCTGTCATATGCAAATTTTTTGCATTTAAAATTCTGCAAAGTAGGTGTAACTGGTGTCAATAATTTCACTCTCTCCCTGGGGGGAAACAGAAAGCTCAGAAGGAATAAGCCAGTGGTTCTCCAACTGTGGGTCAAATGACCCTTTCCACAAGAGTCACATATCGGACATCCTGCACGTCAGATATTTACAGTATAATTCACAACAGTAGCAAAATTGCAGTTTTGAAGTAGAAATGAAAATGGTTTTATGGCAGGGGGGGGTGAGGGGGGTCACCACAACATGAGGAACTGTATTAGAGGGTCACAGCATTAGGAGGGTGAGAACCACTGGAATAAGCCATTGCCTAAGACAAAGACTGAGGTAATGAGACTACTCTAGGCTCCTCTTCTTCCTTCTGTATACGGCAATTGTTGGTTATCACCTAGGAGTCTAAATAGGTCAAGGGCAGGGTTAAATAACACTCTGCATTGTAGCAGGAACTGAATTACAGAGCAGAGGACACACACTGTTGAAGTGTTGAATGTGTGAGATCTACACCATTGCCGTGTAATTCCGAACAAGTGTAACAACAACAATAGAAACAGTGTTGATTTGCTGGGCTGTAATCTCTGCTACTTGATACAGAAGATCCATGGTCAATCCTAGAAAGCCATTTATCTAGTGATCACGCATTTCTCAAAGTTTTCATTTGTGTTTCTTAACATTAATTTTTGGCGTACAAAATACGGATTTTATTTTGAGTTCATACAAATATACCATCATACCCATACTTAACCGTATTATTCCCCCATATACCCTCTCTTCTCCTTTCACTGGTCCCTTTCTCTTCTCACCAATCCCTTAGCCCTTTCCTCCTTCCTGACTCTGTACCAACACCCCCTCTAGTTTCTCCCCTCCCCACTCCTCTTTCTTTAGTCCCTTTCCTTTCACCTCATATTCCTCATTTTATTTTCCTGTCCCATCTCTACATATATGTATACAAATTTCTATATTTATTTAACTCTGGCTTCTGCATATGAGAGAAAGTATCATGGCTTTGGTTCTGAGTCTGGCTTATTTTACTTAACGTGACAATCTCCTCTTCCATCCATTTCCCTGTAAATGATGTGAATTCATTCTTATGGCTGGATAAAAATCCATTATGCATCTACGTGCCACATTTTATTTATCCCTTCATCTGTTTACGGGCATCTAGGCAGGTTCCATCCATATCATGACTATTATGAGGAGCAATCAGTCAGCATGGAGGCAACATGAAAGTTGAGTGAGTTATAGGCATGGAATTATTATCATTTCTAAAACTGAGGAAAATTAAAAATGTAAATTCATGGATAAATAGCATAGCTGGAAGGAGTTGGATTCTTTAATCAGCTCATTAAATCAGATTGCTGTTGTGTTCATTATGAGTCCTTTCATTTTCATCAGCCAGTTTGGCAGATGGTGGCCTGGATCAGATGCTTCACCTGGAAAACATTTAACATGTCTACCTTTGGGTTTTCAAGATGATTTCAACGGCAGTAATCTGGAAGTCAGGGTTCTTGGAGACAGCCTACTTATCACCAAGTCTGTTCCTTCTTCTTCCCGGTGCAGCTGAGAGCACATTTCCCAGCCTTCCTTGAAGGTAGATGTGGCCTTATGACTCACCCAACAGAAAGTTAGAATAGGGATGCCCCCTCTCCCAGACTCCTGTGTTTGACTGCTTGGCTCTTAGGGAGTGGCACTATCTGGAGGTGTGGCCTTGTTGGAGGAAATGTGTCACTCACTGTGGAGGTGGACTCTGAGGTCTCATGTATATGTTCAAACTATGCCCGGTGTGGAATCCAGTCCCCTTCTGCTGCCGTCGGATCAAGATTTAGAATAATTGACTCCTTCTCCAGCACCACATCTGCCTGGACGCTGCCATGTTCCCCGCCATGATGATAATGGAGCAAAACTATAAGCCAGGCCCAATGAAATGTTTGCCTTCATAAAAGTTGCCTTGGTCACGGTGTCTCTTCACAGAAATAAGCCTTAGCTAAGACTGTCAGTGAAGGTGATGGGCACTGCTTCTTCCCTTGGTCCACAGGAACTTCTTGGCTCTCCTCTTCATGGATGAAGATGAATCTGCTGGCCCTATAGCCACATTCTAAACACATCAGAGATATGCACGGAAAAAATTCATATTCCGGAATGGCACATGGAAGGCAAGCCTTGTAGGAACCCAACACTGAAGAATTTTGTGAGAAAAAAAAAAACCCTAAGGCATCAAAATTTGAGGTGGGTATGGTTTTTATTATAACTAATAGTGCCTTCCTCATTTTGGCCATAGGAAATTAAGTTAATCCCATTATGTATTACTCAATAATTAAAGCACAGTCAAAGAAACATATCTAGAATTTTCAAAAACGTGACAACAAATGCTTTTCAAATGTTTTAAGTCTGAAAAGGTTCACGCTGCTCTTTTGAACATTGAGTTTTGCATTTTTATTTGGCTCTCTCTATATATATATATATATATTTTTTGTGTGTGTGTGTGTGATGCTGTACTGTCATCAAACAAGAATGATGGCATCTCAGCAGGACTGAGCTTTATTTCCTTTCCTTTTAAAAAAAAATTCCCAAGGGGTTGGAAAGATGGCTCAGTGAGTGAGACTGCTTAATGTGCAAATATAAGGGCCTGGGTTCAAATCCCATACCTACCTATAAAGCCGGGCACAACTACTCACATTGGGGAGTGGAGACAGGAGGATCACTAGAGCTTGCTGGCCTCCAGTCTAGCTCTAAGCTTCTTTCCTTCCTCTTTCTCCTCCCTCCCCCCTTCCTCTCTCCCTCTCCCTCCCAAGAAATAATTCCTTGAAGTACCATGAAGTAATAACTGTATTTGTCACTGTCACTGCTAGATCCTTGATGCTCACTAGCCTAGAGAGATGTCTGGTGCACAGAGTAAATGCACCTTTCGGGATAGATTTAGAGGTTGTTTATAGAATGTGTATATTTTGTGTTTTGCTATTATAAAATAGCATTAAACAAAACGCTGAAACAAAGGCAAAGTGCAAAGCCCCCCCCTTTTTTAAATTGCAACATGTCATCATGCAAATATAGTCTAAGGTTCCGTCATATGAGCCAGAGCTCAACACAAGATAGGGAACCCTATGTTTACTTTGTGTGTGGTTTTCTCCAGAATGCCGGATTTCTTGAGGTTGAGACTGTCCAGTCCTGCAGAGACTTTAGTTCTCAGCAATCAAAGCTCATTCTTTCGTTATCTGTAACACCTGTGGGTCATCTAGCCTCATGATGCACTGTTACCATAGTTACCACTAATCATTATTATGGAGAGGACCAGCTACCCCTCCTCCTCCATCTGTCTGAATCTCTCTGTGACCTGATAAAGAACAGTGAAGGGATGGACCTCACGCCTAAAGGTAATACTTCATATTGGCGGCAGCAGAGACACTGGCTTCCCTGCCCCCTCCAGTTCATCTGGAAAGGCACTTGTGTTGTGCCTCTCCTTGGAGAGCAGTCATGATCTCAAGAAACGCTGCCTCTTGAAAACACCCTTTATATTCACAGTGGACTACTCTTGAATTTTGCAAATCGTCAAACACACACACAAAAAAAGTTTTTTTTTAATAGTTGAGGAAATAAGCCTAAAGAAAATGTGTACCTAATCCTATTAGCTGACTTAATATAGAATTATTAAAAGCCTTGATATACAGGATTTAACACAATCTTTCTAGCAGGGTGTGATGTAATCTGTTTTTGTTCCTCGGCTAGCAGATGGCTTACCTTTAAGTAATTTCCAATATGTTAAGAGATCAAAAGCCGTCCTCTCGCCACCGAGGCAGTAATCGCTCCTCTCTGCTGGGGGCTCCTTGGTACTGTGGTAAGGATATGCAAGGGCTCCTGGCATTTCCAAAGATAGAAGGGCGACATTTCTTCAGACTTTGAAGTTAATAATCCTTCAGAAGTTGAAAACTGAGGGATTTTCCCCCCCGAAAGCCTTTTAATGTTCTATATGCCACGTGCTAAGTAAATATCTGTAAGAAATCACCAAGGGCTGGTGCGAAGGATGGAGGGGTGCTCTGCCACCTCATCTGGCATGGACCAGAGCACTCCTTGCTGTGGTACGGGGATGCTGTGCTTCTCTCCACTAATAGTCTTTCAAGGATGTGCTCTCTGTGTTGTGTGTCTTGAGCATGATGCTGGAAACAGACTTGAAATGTGTTGAAGTCCCTACCAGGCAGCCAAGACACAGCTCTTCCCGAGCTGGGAAGCTCTCAGCAGCTTCCTCTAGCATTTGACTGGTTGTTTGAAATGATGTGTCGGTGAAGAGATGAGGTAAATTTGTGTTTCGGATTCAGTTTGATCTTCACTACGAGAGAGAAAAGAAAATGTTTGTGTCTCAGTGGTTTAATATGCCCCTAATGGTGCACCCTCCTCAGAGTGCACAGTCACTTTTTAAAGACAGATTCAGACGGTCCTGATGTGCTTGCCA
Organism: Acomys minous; assembly: GCF_964271855.1. Taxonomy (NCBI): domain Eukaryota; kingdom Metazoa; phylum Chordata; class Mammalia; order Rodentia; family Muridae; genus Acomys; species Acomys minous. Next base: position 23,825,735 of record NC_140487.1, on the reverse strand, counting down.
AGTGGGAGAACCTGCTGAATTTTGACTTCAGACAAACCAAAGCATCCTAGGATTTGTTACCACCTTTGCTTAAGGCTCTTGCTTTTGATTTGGACAGGTTTCATTTTTTTTTTCCCTTGGACCAGTTATTTTCAGGCTACTTAAAATAAGAGAAGTCTCTGTAAGAAAATATATTCCTAAAGCATACAGGAGGCCTAAGGTTATATCTTTCCTTAAAGATAAAACACAGTTTTAACTTAGATGGCAGGTTCCTCTGCCTGCCCCTACTTCCCCATTTCAAACTATGCATTTGATAGCTGGGAAGCTGCCAGGCTATGCGTGGATAAATGAGCATCTAACAGCTGTCAAGAGCTAAAAGAAGATATGAAATAGAATTTCAGAGACATATGCAAGAAGCTAGCAAGCTTCAGGTTTCATTTGGGAAGGGATGGAGACAAATGCCTGTGGAAATAAGAAGAATAATATGGGAACCCGCAGTGCCATGACGCCATTTACCTCACAGGGAAGACCATGTATGGCCCAATGTTCAAAACCAGGTTGGCATGACGATTTGAAACTGTAACATGACCTTCTATTCTTTCAACAAAGACACACTAACCTTCGCCAAAGTTATTGCAATAAGTTTGCCCTTGAGATTCTGCAATGCGCTTTAACTTGTGTTTTTCTATTTTTTAAAAAATATATTGACATTGTTGATCCAGGAAGGAGATAAAATTTTTTTCCATATCAAAAATAAGAGGTGATAAGATTTCCGTGACTGTTTTGTAAAACCCTTAAATCTCTCTGGGTTTATACTGTTTACCACCACCCCTTTTTTTGTTTGTTTGTTTTTGTTTTTGTTTTTTTCTCAAACAATCTCAGCACAACTGTTCCCGTGCACACTGCCCTGTCATAGCATCTTTTCTTCAGAATAAGAAGACTCAATTCCTAAGCTTTTTCTCAGGCTTCTTCCTTCTTGGGAGTCTCCCCGCTAGGCTCACTGTGAGAGGGCAGAATGTGGGAAGTCAGAAGCAGGCTATGGCAACCACCAGCGTGTTCTTCGGTTACATATACAAAGAGAGTCTATCTCTGCATACAATGCCTAAAATGTAGTTATAAGTAAGCAGAGGATGGGAGGAAAGGTGAATTTTGCATAGCCAGTGACCATGCATAAATGTCAGTCAGTCCGTTTGTTATAACTGCTCATTCTCAGAGACTGAAGAATTTAACAAAGCAGCTTGTCAGTGTAGGAGGATGAAAGTGCAACTGGGGCTAAGGTTAGGCATTGATCTAACTGTGGTTAAGATCCAAAGAGGGGCAGAGAGAGGACAGTGCGGACAGGGTGGGTTAAAAACAATGTATAATAACACACCTATAAAAATGCCACAGTGAAACCCACTGCTTCATATGCTAACCTGAAAGGATAGTAAGGAAGGGGATATGCCATTAAAGAGTAGGCTTAAGGCACGAGGCTTCCTGTCAGAGAAACTGAGGAAGAAGCTAAGTTTGGGGGGCCCCTGTCTCTTTTGCTTCTGTGGATCCCTTGTAGCCTGAGCTGCTATGTTAATCCCGTGTTCACCTTCCAAGGAAGCTACAATTAGCCATGGCCTGTTTACTCAGATCCATCCCCAGCCCCCAAGAGCATATGAATGACAACCCTGCTTCGCTTGGACCATAGGTAAGCTACTAGAAGTCAGCTCAACACTCGATAACATCAAATGGTTGTAGAAGATACTTGTTGGGGGACTGAAGAGACGGCCCCGGCTGTTAAGAGCACATACGGCTTTTGCAGGGAATGTGAGTTTAACTCCCAGAACTCATGTCAGGTAGCTCCCAAACGACTTTAATTTCAGCTCTGGGGGTGCAGTGGGGTGGTGGAGGGAGAATCCAAGGACTCTAGTCCCCTAAGGTCCCTGTACTCATGTGCACTTACACACACACACACACACACACACACACACACACACACACACACACACACTTTTAGGGGAGTTTTAAAGAACCTTTTTGGATAACTGGGGGGTCTCATCTGGAAACAGAAGAGAATTTTGGATCATGTACCAGAGATGATATACTCTATTCTCAGACAACTGCGATGATTCTTGGGACTTCAGTGTGTCCCAAAAGGAAAAGACTATAGAGCACAGATCCAGACCTTTTCTCTTGATTTCTCAGGTCATGATAACATTTCTCTGAATCCAGGATGAGGGAAACATGTCCTCTTCAAGGCGACGGCCCGGCAGTGTGCCTGATGATCCCTAGCCTACCACCTACACCTCCCCAAATCACAGAATCTGGGTTAATTTTCTGTATCTTGAATTCAGAATTTCGGTTCCCATTATTGTCTCTTTGTTAAAATTGCAGGGAGCTGAGGAGCCCTACTGGTATTGAATGCAGAATCACAGTGTAACGAAGGATCTTTGGAGGTCAATAATTTCATCACTCTGCCTTTCTGCAGGACTCTGCTCCTTGCTGCTGGATCAGAGCTCCAGGGATTTCGAGGCTGTATGAGGCGAATGCAGGATATCCATTCCTACAACACAGTCAAAACCTCAGCGCAGCAGTGAATGGGCAGCACTTTCTGTATTCCTACTGTGCCGTGAGTAAAGACTTTTCACTTCATACATCATTCACAACTTGCTCTGGGGATTTCAAAAAGCCAGTACACACGAGTCACACAAAGAAAGAAGAAAAAAGAACACACCCAGGAAAGAAAAGATAAAAGGTACATTTGCCATGTACGAGACTATCAACAAGGACACTACCAGGGCACAATGTACTTGAGGTATTAACCAATTAAACAAATGGAGATTCTCACTCTGTTTGCATACTTGAAGACTAAAGAATTTCAGAGTTAAACACAGCTAGAGAGTTTCATTTCCTTACTGAACACTGCTGGTGCCACAAACAGCACAGCAAAACACAATGGAAATCTGAAACTGCTTTGCTTCCAGAGAGATCTGGTAAAAATAAACTGAGTTAGGCTCACCACCTGGCTCAGAGAAGATGGGTCCCAGAGGAGAGAGCAGCCCAAAGGTACTGGGACTGGCAGCCCACACTGACCAAGGGGCCAAGCACATATCAGAAAGAACACTTCCATAATTAGCATTTAGAATGTCCCTTCACAGGCTCATATATTAAAGGCTTAATCCTCAGGATGCTGCTGCTGTCAAAGGATGGAATATTTAGAAGGTGAAACCTAATGGAAAGTCTAAGTCACTGGGAAATGCTCTTTAAGAGGGAAGTGGTCCTTATGTCTGTGCCCCGCCCCCCTTATTTCTCTTTTTCTTCTTGTCCATTTTGGGAGTGGTTTTCCTCCTGCCATGAAGACCTGCCCTGCCACAGACCCAAAACAATGAATCCAGCTGGGTGTCCTTTATGGAAAAAAACCTTTTAAAATGGAGGCAAAACAAGTATTTTGTTCCTTTATAATCTGATTGTCATGGGTATTTTATCATAATTGTAGAAAGAAGGCCAATACTGATGTCTTCAATTGAGTCTTCAAATAACCTAAGCCAGGTTGTTGCCCTCCACAACATAAAAATATTTTGTTGATCCTTGAAGGAATTTCCTTTTGCCCACAAGAGGAGTCTTGTGAGCTTTATTATTGTTTTTGGGGGTAACAAACATTTCTACTGCACACTATAGGGCCTCTTGCCATAACACTTTATAACATTATAGGCTGGTTAAGTGCCACAATAATTTGATGGGCAGATTTGCATAGCAGAAACTGAGCCATAGAGTATTAGTCAGAATTACTCAAGACACATTAGTTTTCAAGGAGGAAGTTATTGGGAAAACCACTGGGTGTTTCACCTCATGATCTTTTTCTAAAGGAAAAATAAAAACATTTACTTTTGAAGATCAATTGTAAAGATTTAGAGCTATAACACTGAATTAATACTCATGAACTTAGTATATCCACAGTGTATTTCATTCTTTCTACCCGTTCTTGTCCCATCTCCTTCTTGAACAAATGAAAAGCAAGCTGTTTTCCCTATTTTCCGTCATCAAGTTTCTGGATACCCATATCCCCTGAATCCAAGATTACCATTAAAGTTACTACAAGCCTGGTGCTGCTGCATAGAGCCCCAGGCCATCACCTTTTTGCCTCATTCTTAACCTGCCAGACCCAGAAGCTACTCCCAGCCCTGCACCACAGCAGAAACACAAAGAGGCACAGGCACTAGTGATCTAGAGAATTGTCCATGATGCACTTGCTGGCCAAGCTCTGCCTCTCTCTTGACACTTTGTTTTTCCGATCCCTGCTTTTGCCTCCTCCTTTTCCGAGGCTGAGCACACACTCTCCTGCTTCTAGATTTGATGGCGTCTTCTGATTCCTCTTCCTAGATAATTAGAACGTGTTTCAGAGCTTACCCCTTCCCACTGCCCCAACTGGGTATTTACTCTGGTCCTCTTATTTTCTATCTGACAAGTTTCAAGCAAGATCCTTCATTCACATCAGTCCTGTGAGATCATACTGTCTCTGATCACTTGTCTAGAAAGCGTATTGGGTGTGTTTTCAGCTTGTACCTGGTAGACTGGAAAACTCTCTGAGAAATTTAGTTCCTTATCCCTTCCCCATGCCAATGGGATAGTCCTACAAGAACAATCTAAAGACTCAATGATCTTTGGAGAGATTCAAACTCAGTCATACATGTACCAAATCACTCATTATTCAACAGCTACTTGTCAGGTTTCTGCCATGAATCACGAGGCTGTAAGATACTGCTAGGTCCTCTGCACCTGTGCTCCCAACGAAGAGGAAGAAGCTAGTGCTTACCCCATAGAAACAGAATTGGGGTAAAATCACTGTGAAGTCTGTCGATTTTTATTTGGCGAATCAACAATCAAAATCTCTTTTAGTTTCCATGGCCTACAGTATGTTGTTCAAAAAATAAGTATAGAAAACAAGTAATAAGCAATATTACATATGAACAAGATAACCATTATTGTCCTATTATCTCTTCCTGTGTCTCTTCTAATGTTGACCCTAAGACCTACCTGCTACATGAGATGACCCCAACAAGATTTACGTTCATCATCCTTTCAGGCTTTAGATTCTACTGTTCCTTGTGTCCTTGCTTCACCTATCTGCCTCTTTCCTGGAAACTTAACGAGAGGAAGTCCAAAAATTACAAGATGATGGAGCAGATGTTTACATTTCCTAGCGCAAACAGACAGCTAAATCAAGGCATAGTTACACAACTTGTAGATTAGTCAAACATGGATTTTCACAGTAGAGAATGAAAATCCACGAGAAAAGGAGACTAGCATAGTGTGCTGACATGAACTAGTTTTGGTGCCTATCTGGTAGCTCTGGGAGATGACAAACAGTAGAACTGACAGTAGAACTGACGAGGATCCTAGTGGCTTCACTGGGGAAGCAGTACCGTGGTTTGTTTCTACTGGTACTTCAGGTAGAAACCGATTTAATGGCACTTACCCGTGAAGGTGATATAGACTACCTAGTTTTGGAAGTAAGAGAGAAATCCTGTAGATTTTTCAAATGTGGTTTTTATGGGCAGCTTTGTTTGATCACTTACTATTCTTCAGAAGTCTTTAATAACCATGCTGCCTTTAATGAGATGCTTCTTTGGTAAAGGTAGTGTTACTTTTAAAGACAACTTTATAATACTGCTTTAAAAGTGAAGCCACTGAAAATCAACTGGAGAACTGTAGGCATGTTGCCTTCCTGTGATTTCAACAGATTTGCAAGAATTTCTGCCTAAATTGTGCTGGGTTTGTGAAGATTTCTATGACAGTGTTTGGATTCAAACTAGCTTTTATTCACAGCAGTGAAACAGTACAGGGGGTATATACCGTGGAGGGAAGTGATGAAGATAGAAGCTTTTAAAACCCACGAGCACAGCAGTTCCCCAGAGCCACCGCTCCATTTCCTTCTACATTCACCACTGGGGGAAATGCTGGATGCTGAGATGGCAAGCAGATGGCTGCCCAACTTCCTAGGAAACATGGGGAGGGAAATACAGCAGCAGCCCAGCAGAGCTCCTGTGAATGCTATCAGTCTAGGTAGCTGCTGACTAAAGTGGGCTGAGGTCTGCTTAAAGGAGCAGGTCTCTATTAGCTCTGTTTAGAATAGAACCTAAAACTTCAGGGAGGGTATCATTTGCTCTGTAAATCTTCCAAAAAATGATTTCCTTGACAGAAATGAAAACATTAATAGCAGTGTTTATTATCAGTGTTTATCAAGCCAACTTTAAGATATGTGGAGGTATAAAGTGGGATATATATATATATGCTCTGGCACCAGAATTTTCATGTTCAAACTCTGCTTCTGCTTCAGATATTTATCATTAGTCCACCACTATAAACCTTGGTTTCATCATCTGTGAAAGATGATAGAGGTTATACCTACCTTATATAGTTACCATGAAGAATAAATCAAATGTTCGCCTTGCTAAGGAGTCCCTAGCAAAGTATCTGGCCTAAGGTTGCAACTATAGATTACTACTTGTAACTGTGATTAATAACCATCTGTATCTTGCTGTGGCCTGAGAAGCTGAGTTTGTGAACCTGACAGGGGGCAAAAAAACGATTAAGAAAGAAAGACAGACACAAGTAACAGAAGCAAGCTGGGACTGGGGGGACGTTAAGCTCTCTGATGGAGATGCACCAGCAGCTGAGAATCTCATAGAGGGTCTCTGTAGGGAAGCAATCTCGAGCACAGTCATCCAGAGTGCGGAAGGTGCTATGGTGGATACTTTCAGTGCACACCGTCAGCATCAGTGCTCAGAGCAGGGGCAGGCTTTGTCGTTTCCTTGAGCCTGACCTAGGCAATGCTTTGCTCTGCCTATGGATCTAAGGCATTGGTGTCCAGAACAGGTTGTCCTCATGGTGTAAGACTTCATCTGCTATCCAAGGCATCTAATAATTTTAAAGGATTTTATGTTCAAGTGTGTGTGTATGAGAGAGAGAGAGAGAGAGAGAGAGAGAGAGAGAGAGAGAGAGAGAGAGAGTTGGACACACATGAGAGTGCAATGCCCAAGCATGCTAACAGAGGTTGTCTGTTTCCCCTGGAACTGGAGTCACAGACAGTTGTGAGTAAAACAATCAGGGGTGCTGGGGAATCAAATTCACCAAAATAATTGTGAACTCTTAACAATGGAGCTACCTTCCAGCCCCTATATCTAATTATTTTAACATAAAACTAATCACTGGCCAAATGGACCTTCTAACTGAAGAAAAAGCAGAGATGGCTGGATAACTCTCACTGGCTCAGCACCTTAAACAAAAGGAAGATTTTGATTCTTGTTGTAATTAGAATCATGTCTGAAAATGCATTCTAGTAACTAAGGGTAGCTGAAGAGTCTAACCCAAGATGGTAGACAGCTAACAAAATGAACCAAAAGAAAGTTTAAAAAAAAAAAAAAGGAAAACATGAAGATAAAAGCAGAAATCAAAAAGAAAAATAAATAATGAAAGCACCATGCAATAAAGTGAGTAAATGCAGACAATCCCCAGTTCTTGGAAAAGACTAATGGTGCTGTCTAGTTTTATGCCATTTGAAAGAAGCGAGAGTCATTACAGGAGGAACCTCAGTTAAGAAAGTGCTCCCACCAGACCAGCCTTTGAGCAAGCCTGCAGTGCATTTTCTTGATTAATGATTGATGTGGGTGGGCTAAGCTCACCATGGGTGGTGCCACCCCTGGGCTTGTGATTCTGGGTGGTATAAGAATGCAAGTTGAGCAAGCCACAGAAAGCGGCACTCCTACATGACCTCTGTATCAGCTCTTCCCTCCAGGTTCCTGCCTTGAATTCCTGCCCTACCTTCCCTTGGTAGCAGACTACATGGTGTAAAACTATATAAAACCTTTTGGCTCCAAATTGTTTATGACTATAGATTTATCATAACAAACCATGACTAAGATGCTAACCAAGTTGATATCCTCTGGAAAGACTAGAGAAAAAGAATAATAAGGAGAAGAAGAAAGGAGGAGGACGAGGGTGAGGGCGAAGAGGACGAGGAGGAGGAGGAAAGAAAGGGGAGGAGAGAGGAGAGATTAAGAAACAAGAAATAACACTACAGATCATAAAAGTATTAAGCCGAAATAACAAAAGTTATTATCATTTTAATGTCTCAGAAAAATAGAAGCAAAAAAGCTATGGTGAGTATTAACCACCCCCAACTACAAAACTATAGCAAGCCACTGTAATTATCAGTAAACACTGGACACTTCCCCCTTTGCAATTGGAAACAAAGCAAAAATTCCCTCTCAATTATTTCTGCTCATTGTTATTCTGTGGTTCTATCCTGGGCAGTAAATAATGAAGAATTCAAATATTTCTCACTTTCTTGAATAATCTTATTAAATTTATAGAAAGTTTATAAAAATAGAAAAACATACAGTGGTATCTGTGGTGGTTTGGAGGAGAGTCATCCCCATAGGCTCCTATATTTTAATGTTCCTGGATTCTTTAGTAAGGCTTAGGAGGCATGGCCTTACCGGACGAGATGTGTTACTGGGTTAGGATTTGAGGTCTAAAAGGCACACACCAGGCCCAGTCATTCTCTTTGCCCCCAACTTGCTGTTCAGCATATAAACTCTTAGGTACTGCTCCAGATCTATATCAATGCCAATTACCTGCTTCCCACTATGACGGTCATAGAGCCATCCTTTGAAACAGTATGCACACTCCCAATTAAATATGTCTATGTAAGTTGCCTTGGTTATAGTGTGTGTGTCTTTATAGCAATAGAACAGGAACTAATACAGTATCGTTTAAAAATAAATTATCTTTGTGTGTGTTATCGTGTATGTGTGTGCATGTGTGTGTGTGATGGTACACAGCTTTAATCCCAGCACTCAGAGGTTTCTGTGAGTTCAAGGCCAGCCTGATTTACATAGTGAAGTGGTCCAGGACAGCCATGGTTGCATAGAAAGACCCTATCTCAAAGTTTTTAATTAAATAAATAAGACAAATAATCTATTGAAACACAAACACATCCCAGGCATCCAGTTAAATTTTTTCAAGATAATATTTGAAATACCATTAAAAACATACAGTACTTCGAGTAGCCGAACATAAGACAACCATACTGGAAAATTAGAAATTTCTACTAATAGACATAGAAAGCGTACATAGTTATGGCAAAGTATTGAACTAGGCTCAATATGACAAAGTAATGAATTTGGTTTGTTATTATAGAGAACCATTTATATAACAATCAAACTTCTAGTCTCTCTGTGTATGTGTCATGTGTTTAATTTGTAGAATTAATTTTAAAAGTCATAGAAGTTTGAAGATGTGGTTGTGGCTTCCTGAAAAAGCATAGCGTGAGTGAACATACCGACAGAACATTATTGGACAATGTAAGTAGACTTATTTACAGAATACTTTAATGAAGGCTATGTGTGGTACTGGAGAGAATGGAAGGATGGGTCAATGCAGACCAAAGACAAGCCAGAAACAAAGCCATGAGTAAAGCAGAATTAGGCCTATAAGAAAGTAATGCTAGAAATAAAGAACAGTGAGGAAGGTCAGTCTATCAAGATTTAAAAGTACAGTGGTGTGGAAGAGCTCACCTAGTGACTGTGTGTCATCCTCCTAATCCCAGTGCTGGGGCAGCTGAGGCAAGGGGGGTCATGAGTTAGAGGCACATCTCCTGTCAGCCTGGGATATGTAGAAGAATGTTATCCACTGCTCTCACCCCATATATAAGTAAATAGTTTTTGACACCAAGGTGGATATGGTGTTACTAAACACTGCCAAGGATGTACAACCATAAAGGAAACTACTGAGAAGTTTAATATTAAAATTTTAAAGACATCTTGCCATGAGAAAATACTATAAAAAAATGGAGACATTACAGAGTGGAAAATAATATTTGACACACATAAGGGTCTAGATAAAGAATTTAAACATATAATGCAATCCTAGAAATAGTAGCAAAAAATATATCACTAAAAACAAATTCAAGATCTGGGCCTGGAACGTAGGAGACACCCAAGACAGTCTATAGCTCTGCTCCTAGCATGTGCAAATCCCTGGGTTCAGTCCTCATCATGCACTGGTTGTGGAGACATACACGTGAGGTCTTAGCCCTCAGGAGGGGAAGGCAAAAGAATCAAAGTTCAATATCATGGGGCCTTAGCTGGTAAAGGCCCTTATCACACCAACCTGGCAACTGATTAGATGTTTAACCTCTAGAACATAAGTAAAAGAAGAAGGAGAGAACTGACTTCAGAAAGTTGCCCTTTGACCTCCACTCTGTGGCATGCCACACACAACTAGCACCAACAACAAAAATGATAATTTTTAGATGCTGAAGGCCATCCTCAGCTACAAAGCAAGATGAGGTCAGAATGGGCTACAAGACAGCATGTCTTAAATCAATAAATAAATGAATCCTGATGTCCTACAAACAGTTAACAAAGTATAGGTTTTTCCTGTTTGGTTGGTTGGTTGTTTTTGAGACAGGGTTTTTCTGTGTAACCCTGGCTGTCCTGGAACTCACTTTGTAGATCAGGATGGCCTTGAAGTCACAGAAATCCGCCTGCCTCTGTCTCCCAAGTATGCCACCACCCTTCAACTGAGAAACTACACTTTGCCACCAGAAATATGCAAATTAAAACACCACCAGAGTAGCTACAATGTATGGACAAAATTTTCAGGCTTTGGAGCAACTCGAAAACTCACTCTCACTGCTGACGGAAAGGCAAATTGGTTCCACTTCCTTTAGAAGTCGGCTTCTCAGTCGGGAGGAGCACCTCTGACCCGGAAGTTCAAACTCTGAAATGCTCTAAATCATGAAACTTTTGAACTGAGCAACATGATGCTGGAAGTGGAAGGAAATTTCACACCTGTCTCCGTATGAAAGGCTATAGTGAAAAGTGCACACCGGGTATGGATGCTTACCTCTGGCAACCCCATCACTCAAGAGGCTGAAGTGGAAGGGTCAGTTGTTCAAGGCGGCCTTGGCTCCTCAGGTAAGCTGGCTAGGTAAATCTTTTGTACCTCTGAGCTCTGGGTTCAACTGAGAAGCCTTGCCTCAATGACTAAGGCTGACAGCAATCAAGGAAGACTCCTGATGTCAATCTGGGACCTACACATGCACACATATGGATGTGCCTCTGTACATACACACATGCTCACATGCAGATACACAAACAAACGTGTACACACACCACACATACACACATGTGAAGAATAGAAAGGAGGAAAGAATGCAGGGAGGAAAAAGGGAAGGGAGACAGGTAAAGAGGGGAGGAGGGGAGGAAAATACAGATATGCTAAAGATAGTGTCAAAAAGGCCCTTGAGTTGTGTGTATTATGTGTATATAAACAGAAATGAATTCCATGCTTAGGTTTGGGTCCTGTCCCCAGGATAACATGTTATATATTTGCATATATTCAAAACTTAAAAAAAAGTCTAACATCTAAAGAATTTTAGTCCTGAGCATTGAGGATAAGAGATTATCAGGCTGTGTAAAGAGACACAGCTAGTGTATCATGTGTTAGCTTATGCATTCCTCATCACTCAGACACTACATCCTGAGTTACACACCCAGCAGAAAGGTGTAAAGCATAGAAATAACCTGTAAGAACCTTTCAAGCTTTCTCTGGAGTCAAATTTCATTGACCAGAAAGAAAACCCAACCAAAAAAACCAAAATATTATCTAGAGTGTTTATGGATGGGCAAACTCACTGCAGTTCAGCAGCCAGTAATATTACAGAAACATAACCTCAAGTCTGCACTGCCCCCATCAGAACAGATCCATCCCATCATCAGTGTCAGCTCCAGGATTCAGTCAAAAGTTCCCATTTAGAAGGTGCTGGAAGCTGAGTAGCTACAGCCTGGCATTCCACTTGAGAACAGCTGGGGAGGAAGATTCCCTTCTCGCTGTTTGCAGCTCAGGGTGTCTAATTTCCACCTCTCTATATTTAAAAAACCAACAACATAGAAATGCAATATTGTCCCAAAAAAGGAATTAGCCCTCATTCAAGCAAAACTTAAGACATATGCATAGAAATCATGACAGACATAGAACTCTAGTAGCAAAACAGTGCAGAATAAATCGATCCATATAGATCATTAGAGTAAAATTCATAAAAGTGATCAGACAACCGCTAACATTTGTCTTTACAGACTATTCATTTAACTATACTTCCTTGGTCACAGATTCTAAAGAGCCATGAACGCTCTTTCTGTTCTTGCTTTGTCACCAAATGGTAGGGTTGGAATAGTGAGTTCATAAGCAAGAGAAATAAACATATTGTTCCAGTCTTATTTAACCTGATATTCAGTTTTATATAAACAGAATACACACTTTTGCCCTTTCTCCGTATTGGAATGTTCTACTGTTTTATTGTATTTACATCTTTAAGAGTAACAATAGAAATTAACCTTGCAACTCTCTATACTCACATCAAATTGTCAAACCAAGTACTGAGTGACAATAGCAAGGGTAGGTGATGGAGTGCTGCAAAGACAACCCCTGCACACTCTTGTGGGGGTTCAAATCCAGGCAACTACTGTGGCATTCTATAGCAACATTAAATATGTGCATAACTTGTGATCTGTCAATTCCATTCTTAACTGAAATTTCCCAGTAACAGTATAAGAATGAACATAGCAGCATTCACTCCAGAAAGTGAAAACTACTCACATTTCCATAATTATGGGATGCCATATGATAAAACACCATATAGCAGTGAAAATTAGTGAATCTCTATTATGATCAACTACAGGAGGCCAAAGGATGAAGGGCAGAAACCAAAGACTGCATATGTATAATTCATTTATATAAAGTTCAAACTCAGGCACTACTACACTGTATACTTAAAGACATAATGAAGTGACAAAAATAAAAACAAAAACCTAGCAAATGGGCTGTGGTGACAAAAAGCAAACTGGAAACACTTGAAGGAAGGAAAGGGATCAGAATCAGGAAGAAACAAGAGGAAGCCTGTAGGGTGTTGACGATCACTGTCTACATCTGGTTCGCACCCACACAGGTGACTTCACATATTAAAAAACATTCAGATTTACCACGTTTCTACACATGTGTTATATTTCGCAGTTCTTTGAACTGTTTTTTAAAAAAAAATGGCTCCAAAATCTTGGATACATTTCCTCAAGCTGCTGCATATGTCTCCGGACCACAGTTTCCCTTTCCTCTGTTGCAGGGCTTCCCTGGAGACTCGGAACTCTAGTGATTCAGGTTCCCTGGGTACCACGCTGGGTCAGTAATTCATGACCCAGAGATGTGAGTAGTAACACGTGAGACTGAGCTGGCTCAGTTTCTCTAGGTGTAAACCCTGGATTTATTTCTCCTCATGGGATAGACTGTGAGCCTGTATCTGGCCTCTTTACTATACTTTTAAAATAAAGCCAGACTGTGTCCAAGTGCCGTTTTGATCTGGTGAACTGGAAAGTGCTATCACTGTGATATGCCGAGTGTCATCTGTTTGTTATCATGTATTAATGTGTTATGTATGCCCCACGTATCCACTTTGGAGTCTTTTTATTTCTGTATTCAGCACAGTTACAAATATCAGTCAGATGTGTGCCTAAGCGACACACTATGAATGATCCAAACTGGATCTGAGCCATCAAACGAAAGCAGTAAAACAACTTTATGGGCTCCATTGATTGCCAGAAAAGGTAACGACAGTTACCAACTTCATTTATGTGGGTTTCTAGAAGGCCTGGTAATGTGACTGTTGGAATACAGGTTATGCAGAACTTGCTGTCTGCTGACTGTTCATCAGACAGCAGTGGAAGCTCCAACTGGAAGCTCATGAGGGTGCTGCATGACATGAGAAGCATGCCACCTTTGTAAATGTTGGGTCAGTCTGTTCAGTCTTCTCGAAGGAAGAGCCTGAGATTGTGTTCTTCTACAGATGGTTAAAAAAAAATGAAAGAAAGAAAGAAAAGAAAAAATCAGGTGGGAATTACCCAAATACAGCAGCCTGCCAAAAATGACAGTTTATAGGGAGACAGATAAAAATGGGTTTTTGTTTTGTTTTTTTACATTTGAGGACTCTTTGGTTAACTGTGTATTTTGTAACTATCTAGTACTTTATATTTACATTTTGTATTAAAATAAAGATCAGGATGGGATGGAATTCATTATTATAGTGTGTTATCTTCACCTCCTACCCATCTTTGCATAGTTTACTCCGCTTTATGCTTTATCTGTGAAATTAAAGTCTCTATCTATCTATCTATCTATCTCTATCTCTATCTCTATCTCATTTTCCCATTATTTTCTTTTGTGATAACACATTCTTCCTTTTTGAAGCATTTTTCTCAACATATAGTAGCATCTTTATTCATTCATTCATTATCTGAACTGCACTATTAGATTGGAGATTCTGTCAGGATGGATGCAATGACTATTCCATTTATCACTGTATACCTATGTCTAGCACAGTGCCAGACATATGGTATTCACTCAAGAATGTGGTGAAAGAATGACTGGATTATAATGACTTAATTAAAATTATCAGATTGAAATTTCCAACTGGAAACTATGAGGTTGTGATTCCAGATATGAACGCACCCTTGCCTTATTTTGCAAGACGCTTGTGACTAACATTAACGAGAACTCAATACACGGAGTTCAGCAACACAGACTCCATCTGGCTGTCAGCAAAACTCACTAACGTATGGCAGGTTTCACCTGAGGTCAGAGATGCTGTATCTCCTCCATCATCACACATGCTAACATTCTCCCCCATATCCTTCCTCTAAAGCCAGTCTAATGAAGATAAATAGGCATTTTGCAGACAGGTAATCTCGCGGTAACAGATCCCTGTTATTTGCACCAGCAAAGCCATCCCCATGGTGTTAGGACTTGCCTGTGCCCACCAGGTTGCTTTTGCCAGAAGGTGATCTTGCAGGGTTCATCGGGGCTGGGAAGCAGCTGTCGCTGTCTGCTGAGGACCTGGGATCCGGTTACAGGAGCTCATTAACTCCATCCCTTTGCCTGCTTCAAGCCTTTTTACTGGGACCAGGGCTTATTATTTCAACTTCTCTGGCATCAAGAGGGCTGGGGCTGTTTTTGCCTGTTTCTGTTCAGTGTCATTTTAAAGTGCAAGCTAAGGAAAAGCAAAAATGAGAATGTTTATTACAAATGTTACTTTCAAGCAGAGAACTGTTTCATACTTCTGCCCAATCCCTTATTTGAAAATTCCTAGTTACTAAGAATAGCACAGTTTAAATTTTGGTTAATTTGCAACTAAATGCTAAATATGAGGGGTTTTACATTGACTTTATAAAAGTTTGATTTGAAAACTTACGGAAAAAAAAAACCAAAATGAAAGCAACAACAAAACCAAAACAAACAAACAAAACTGGAAGATGTCAGGTTGGACCGACATTGCTTGGGCATTCCCTCAATCTCTGCTCTAGCTTTATGCCTGCACGTCTTGGAGGCATGGTAAAGCTTGGGTCAAAGTTTCTGTGGGTGGGAAGTCCTATCTAGTTAGAGTGTGTCGTTTTCAGTCACCTTTACCCCTGCTACCAGGAACCTCAGCTAGGGTCACCACCCCCATATCTTCCCAGAAGCCTATCCTATCTCAGAGCTCCAGTTTATCACAGAGACGCCCCCACCTACACTTTCTCTTCTCTCTACAGAGTCAACCCCTGACACTATTGACCATACTTTGTTTGCTATGCTCGCAGACAGGAACCTAGCATAGTTGTCCATTGAGAGGCTCCACCCAGCAGCGGATCCAAACACATGCAGAGACTCACAGCTAAACATTGAGCAAAGCGTAGGGAGGCATGTGGGAAAGCGGGGTGGGGGGTGGGGAAGGATAGAAGGACCTGGAGGTAACGGGAGCTCCACAAGAAGAGCAACAGAGCCAGCTAAGCAGGGCCCAGATGGGCTTGTGAAGACTGAAGCTCCAACCATGGACTAGACTTAGGCCCCCTACACAGATATAGCCGATGGGCAGCTCCGGCTTCGTGTGGGTACCCTGGTAAGGAAAGTGGGGGCCATCTCTGACGTGGACTCTGTTGCCTGCTTTTTTTTTTTATCACTTTCCCCTGCCCTGGCTGCCTCGCCAGGCCACAGGAGAAGAAGACGTGCTGACTCCTGATGAGACTTGATAAGCAGGGGTGAGTTGGTGGAGGCGGGGCTCCCTTTTCTGAGGAATAGAGGAGGGGTGGGGGAAAGGGAGGGAAGATGGTACTGGGAAGAGAGGAAAGAGTGGGCTATGATCGGGATGTAAAGTGAATAAATATTTTTTTTAATGGAAGAAAACTAGCGAGAGCACTATTATGGCATGTATGTTTAGACCTGGGAGCGTGGCTTAGTGGAACAACTATTCAATCCAGTGTGAGGCCCTGAGTTCAAGCCCCAACACCGGGGTAGAAGGCGGGCATGTGCGGCTACTTGGTGTTCTCTCAGCTCAGCAGACACTTTAGTTCTTCCGAATACCGACTACCAGGACACACTGATCTGCAAGGAGCTGCTGTGGCGAAACAGAAACAACAAGGCAACCTATAAACCTGAGAGCCCTTGCATTCTGCGAAGTGAAGAAATCAGAGACAAAATGTGGGTCTGGAAGGACAGGCCTCCCATTGCTATTGATAACTCAGGCTATGAACATGGATGAGTCTCCCGGCGCACGCTGTCTCTCTGTCTCTCTGTCTCTGTCTCTCTGTCTCTGCCTCTCTCTCTCTCTCTCTCTCTCTCTCTCTCTCTCTCTCTCTCTCTCTCTCTCTCTCTCTCTGTCTCTCTCTCTCTCTCTCTCTCTCTCTCTCTCTCTGTCTCTCTCTCTCCCAACGTGAGAAAAGAGGGCTCCCAAGTTACCTTAAATAAACGAACTCTAACGTATCGTGCAGGCGAAGAGACTGAAGGAGAACACCTGGAAAGACCAAGATAAAGCTCGAAGAGTGGAAAGCAGCGGGACGATAAGGGAAGCCAAGAGAAAAGCGTTTCAAGACAGAAAGAATGATCAACGGCCGAAGGGCGGGGGGCTAATGCTCTGTCGGTCAGCTAAGACAGCCAAGACCTGGACATCGTCTGCTGGATTTAGAGGCAGGGTGGTCACAGGTAACTCAACAAGAGCCGTTTTGTTAGAGTGAAAGAGCAAAGATCAAAATGAAACGGGCCTCAGAGGGAATGTGAAATGTGAGGAAACGGAGAAAGTGAGTATAGAATTTTGACAAATTCCACTGTAAAGAAAAAAGAGAGAGCTAATAGGTGAAAGGGAAGCAACAGTGGTGTTCCTTTACTGATTATTCAATAGGAGAGATGAGGGGGTATTTAAACACTGACAGGAAGTGTGGAGAAACGAATAAATAGGAAAACGCAGAGCTAATTGGCTAAATTGCCACTGCAAGCATCATCCATCCTATTGTCCAGTTTTAACTCAGACTCAGATGCCGAGCAACACCCTTCCTGGGTAACACACAAAAGGACTCTTTTGCTGCCAAACACTGCCTTCAGGTTGGGCCTGCTCAGCTACCAGCCTCCAAACTTTAGTACTCTTGTTCCCCAATGTCAGCTCGGAACAGTCCTGTGCATTTAACTCCTGTCTGCTCCAAAGGCTCATCCATGTGCACAATAAAGAGCCCATGGCTAGCTGTAGATTCTGGAATCAGACTTGCAGGGAAGGCAATACAAGAAATCGAACACTAGATTCACAAGACGTCAGTTCTCTAAAGTCAGAAGTGTGTCTTCCAACAGTGTAAGTAAGAAGAGTTGAGGACCATTCTCTTACACGGCCTTTAAGGACACCCAACTTAGGGGACCACCTGGAAGGCCAGCTAAGTGCTGCGTGTTCTCCTAAGGTTCTGTGCCAGGCAGAGCCCTCCCGTGTGTGCTCCTCTCAGGATGGATTTCCCTCTCAGACCTCCCTCTGCCTGGTTTCCCATTAATTCAGCATGACCCTCACTTCACACAAAAGCCTAGTTCCATCTGTTTCATGTTTCTTTCTCGACCCTTTAATGTTCTAACTCACTTCTTTGGAGGAAATATTGAAAGCTGAAAGTAGCAGATAAAGATTTGTGTGCAGGAAGCAAGCTGTCAGCATAGATGTATGGTATAATTTTTACCAAAAGTTCAATATCACCTTAATGTGTATTTGGGAGGGAAGCTATAAATATAATGTTCCCTCTAAATGGGATCATAAAACAATAAGAATATTTTCATGTTTTTTAAAGCCCAGTCTGAGACAGTTTTATACTATATGACTTCTGATTCTATGCCATTACTATTGTGATTTCATTAGAAAGGAAGGGAGTGACAGGAAGAGAGATGAAAGAGGAAATTGATTGTACTTTAGCTTTTTTTGCTGGTCAGGTAAGAAGCACACAGGCGTCTGGCTTAAGATTGCAGAATCCAGGCTTGTGATGGCAGCACACACCAGCCATCCCAACACTTTACCTCAGGATTAAGTATTCAAGGGCAGCCTCAGCTACATGATAAACTCAACTCTAACCTGAGCTACATAAAATCCTGTCTCAAAAACGTAAGTAAGAATCATTTTAAATTTTTGAAGAATACAATTTCAGATTCCTACAATATTTTCATTGGTGCCATCTCTACCTGAATCCTGTACAACGTGGTGAAAGGTCTCCATGTCTTGAAGGCAGATCTAGGATCAAATGACAGTGTCCTTGTCCAAAAGCTGCAGCTCTTGAGGTCTCTAGTCCTGTTTATGAAATATATAATGATTTTAACTTTTCGGTGCTTACCTTGAAGATTTCATAGAGTTATGTTGACAAAGTCAATTACAATAACTACAACTACTGGTGCAGAATAAGTTGAGACCAATCCACGGATGCTGCTCTACCTGCTTCAGGAGATGGTCCTCTAAATGGAATCACAGCCAGCCTGCTGCTGGTGGACGCTCTCACACAAATGCAATTTCACTCACACTCACAATCTGACCCATACTGATGCGTCTAAATCCTCCTTGCATGATAATGTCAGTACGATTATTTCCCCCATGAAACATGCTTTACAACAGTACAGTATCACAGTATGCTAGATTACATGGCCAACCTCCCCTGCCCATCCTCACAGCTCATATTCCCAGTAGCTTGTATTCTCTTGGCACCTAGGCATGTTTTCTAATTTCCACTCAAAATTCCTACTTTTCCCAGGTATTATTTCCAAGTGTCTGATATGTGCTTTACTCTCCATTTAAACACAATGTGTGTGTGTGTGTGTGTGTGTGTGTGTGTGTGTGTGTGTGTGTCCCAAATTTGTTTGCACTTGAATGGCCTCCCATGGTTCATTGAGAATTACTGCAGAAGTTACAGCACCTTCAACCATCCCAAGTGCCTAGAAATGGAAGGAATGTATGTATGTGTGTGTGCATAATTATATATTGTGTATGTTTGTATATATTGCACATTTCATATATACATACATATATATATGTACATATGTATATTTCCTCCAAACTTTCCCCTGGAAGATATTTGTTACCAATTATGATTCATTTTATGTGTGTGTGTGTGTATGTCTATGTGTGTGTGTGTGTAGAGAGAGAGAGAGAGAGATTACAGATTTCCCACCATAATTAACTAAAGAGCTATAGATGATACATTGCCTACTTTGTAAGGGCCACTTTCTAAGATAAAATAATCAAAACACACTTGAATATGTACTAGCAATATTATAATTGTCATACTATAGAGCAGACTGGTTAGGAAGTTGTTTCTCTCTAGGAACTTGGGATGACTGAGGGAGCTGTAACTTCTGCAGTAGTTCTCAATGAGTCATGGGGGGAGGAAGCTCACAAGCTTCCTTTAATATTTTGAGGCTACTCAAGTGCTAACAAATTTTGTAATTTAAAAAGTAATTATTATCTTAATGTATTACCTGTGTGTCTTGTCTCCATTGTCCCTTTGTTGCTTGATCACAAATTGTCCATTTCCCTTTTGGCAAAGACACTTGAACATGTGTGTGTTTCTGGGGGCAGGTGACCAGTCAAATTTAAAGCTATCTGCTTACTTGGCAAATGTTACTTTTCTATTGCTATGCTAAAATACCATGACCAGGGCAAAATATAGAAGAAAGACTTGATTGGGGGCTTACAGTCTCAGAAGGTTAGAACTCATGATCTGTAGCAATGAGTACGGAAGAAGGCAGGAGGGCATGGCTTTGGAGGAGTAACCGAGAGCTCACATCTTGATACACAGCCACAATGCAGAAAGAGACTCAGAATGGCATGAATCTTTGACCGCTCAACGCCTGGCCCCAGTGACACACCTCCTTTAATCAAGCCACACCTCATAATCCTTTCCAAACAGCTCCACCAACCAGGAATCAAGTATTCAAATATATGAGCCTATGTGAAGAAATGGAAAGTTCTATTTAGATAGTAGTTTCAGAATTATCCTAATATCTATAGACCCATGTTCTTCATATCTTGATTCTATTGACGTGTGTGTGTGTATGTGTGTGTGTGTCTGTGTGTGTGTGCGGGCGCGCATGCGTGCCTGTTTATCTCTCTGCCTGTGTCTGTCTGGACGAGGGTATATTGAGGTACATGGGTTTGAAGGCAATTTATTATACTCAGTAGACTCCTTTAACAGGTCAAAGCAGAAAATTGGGACTAATTCTACTTTTAAAACTGTTATTTGACAAAGTAGCCTTTCTCCCTACTCAACTTGCTATGAAATAACTAGGAACATGAGCAGATGTCATTTAAAAAAATTATCCCAGTGAGGGCAATAGTCGTCTTGGAAAGGAAACCCCACACTTCATACAAGAATATATGGCCTAACAAATTCACAACTGAGTGACTTTTCTTGCAGCTGTGGTTCAAATCAAGGTTTTTTCAGGTGTTCTGCTGTGACTTTACCACAAAGAAATGTATGCCAAGCATCTGGAAAGGCATGCTTTTACCTGAATCATTTTGATTTAGGTGACAGTAAGTATCATCGTGGTCTTTAGAAAACATTGGTTTTTCTGTTTCCTGCCACACCTGTTTTCATTCTACCAGGGCATTCCTTTCTTTGGGCCAAGTGGGCTTAAGTCACCATTTTGAAAGTTCCTTCCCCAGTTAAGGACATGACATGAGCATGGGATCATAATAATGGAACAAACTGATGAGTGTGCTTAGGTTAACCAAACTAGGAGGTTAAACAATTAGGAATAGTGACATTTAAATTAACTAAGGAAAAAGTGTTCATTTACTCCAGAAATGGTATAGCTAAGTAAGTGGTGTAACTTGAGACACTGTTTAGTGTCGATGCTAGGCATACGTCCACATGGTACAGCACCAAGAGGACACTAAGAGCAGAAGGAGCTGAGCCTTTCTGCTTGCTATTCAAGCACTTTGTTTTGTTTTAACAGATAGGATTGAAAGAGTAGAAGATACTTGGGTACAAATATAAAGAAGAGATTTCAACTCAAGACAACATGTCTCAGCCAACCAGAGCTCTTTTTAAACCAGGAGGAATACCCAAAA
Organism: Acomys minous; assembly: GCF_964271855.1. Lineage (NCBI taxonomy): Eukaryota > Metazoa > Chordata > Mammalia > Rodentia > Muridae > Acomys > Acomys minous. Next base: position 23,804,347 of record NC_140487.1, on the reverse strand, counting down.
GATATAAGTTGCCTTGATATGGAGGGCTCCTGGCAAGGTTAGGTCTCCACTAATAGTTATTGAATTAATAAGATGCCAGATAAGCAAAACTTTATTTGAAGCTGTTTGTATAACACTTGTTAGATCTTAAGTATTTCGTTAAAAAATTGAAGGTTCTTGAATGTGTGGAAAATATTCATAAACTCTAAATATTACTTTTCCATTTTAAAAGGCCTGGCTCTGTTTTGTACTCTGAATTCTCGGTGCATTGTCTTTAGTATTAAGGCTGTATCATATTTTCTTTCAACATCATTGGGTAGATTGGCATTGGTGAATAGCAATGCTTTATAAATTAAAGAAAGTTTTTATATGCAGCATTCTCTACATTAATGTATTTATACTTTCCCATAAGATATGGGAAAGTATATACGTTGGCAAGGATGCTTGGGATACAGGCAGAGTATTTCTTCTAGACCTTTTAAATCACAAAGATTACTCAAGGAAGGTGTACTCAATTATCCCAAAGTTAATTGATGCTATTTGGTTGGCCTTACTTTTTCTTTGAAAGGATTTCTTTCCTTAGAATGATTTGCTTCTGAGGAAATATAGCAAAAATTATAGAACAACACATCCTATTTTCCTAGAGTTAGAATAGGCATTAGTATTCTACCAAAGCCTTAAGATATATAGACAAAAGTTTCTTGATCATGAGAAACTATCACAATTGCATATAGCAAATTCATGATTTAAGATGCTCCCTGGTTCCTTGGTCTGGCCTTTTCTTATTAGTTCAGTCCTATTAATTTGACTAGTAAAGATGCATGGTTAAAGAGGGCTGAAGCCCTTTGACTCTTATATCCTTAACTGGGCTGTTTTGTCTGGCTTCAGTGGGAGAGGATGTGACTAGTCCTGCAGTGACTTAATGTACAAGGGCAGGTTGGTACCCATGGAGGACCTCCCCCTTCTCTGAAGAGAAGGAGAGGGAAGAATGGGGAAGGGGTTGGTGGGCTAGAAGGAGAACAACTGGGAAGGCTTCAATGGGATGTAATGTAAATGAATAAATAGATAAACAAAATAAATAGGTGGAAGGCCTTACTTAAAATGGAGCAGTCATTTCCCCTGCCCTGCTTGCCTGTTACTTGCCTTGACATTTGAGAAGCGACACTGGATGGGATTCTCCAGAGTCTATAATGATGACATTCAAAGCGACAGATCCTTTCTTAAATTTATTTGTCTGGTTTTAGTTTTCTTTTCATATCCTTTAGTTTAATCCCCTTAGAATCAATCCATAAGATGCAGACTCTTGCGAAGAGTTCTATTTATTATTGGGTACCATGAATGGATTTGTTATTTTTAAAAATTATCAATGTCAAAGATTGATTCAAATTAGAATATGCCTTGGGTAATAGATTATGGAATTTAATATATAAGAAGATTGCTGATCTAAAACTTTGAACTACCTACTCTTCCACAAATTGTTAATCTACTGACCCATGAGTTGTATCTCCTATGCTAGTGTGTGACTTAGAAGAGATGACTTGAATCTAGTTGTGGTCCATGAAGGAAGGGATAGTGCATGAGTCTCAGGGGATGCTATGCTTGCTGCTAAGGGGTCTATAAGGAGGACAAGGAACCAGCTCTTTCTCTAGATAGATTAATATGTGAATCAGATGCCCAGAACTGATGATGCAGCTAACTTAGCCATTTGAGAATAAAGCCAACATGTGTTTCAAATCCAAGGGAGACATCAGACAGAGATAGTATCCCTGGGAGAAAATAAACAATAAACCTTTTATTTTAGTATCTCTCCTTGCTGATCTTTCTTTTTTTCTTTGTCTTTTGTTTCTGTCTCTGTCTCTCTTTGTGTGTGTGTGTGTGTGTGTGTGTGTGTGTGTGTGTGTGTGTGTGTAGGAGTGTGTGTGCATGTGTGCATATGTGCTTATGGATATGTAGGCATCTGTGCCTGTGCCAGGGTGTATATGAAGAGATTAGAGAAAAGTTTGCAGAGCTGGCTCTTTCCTTCCATCATGTGGGTTCTGAGGAACAAATCACAAGTTGCCAGTCTTGCCAGCAAGCACCTTCACCAGATACCACCAGATATAACAAAGGTCTTAGAAATAATACATTATTTTTGCCCATTTATCGAGACTTCCTGTTAACTACAGATGAAAACATCTTAATTAAAAACTGGGGCAGAAGAAACTATTCATCCCTAACGTCCCTTCATCATCTGCTCTTGTCTCCATAAAAAATGCCTTGAAGTGTGTAGTTTACTGAGTTTACTGATAAAAAGCCATTCTGCAAATTTAACTGGAAGAAAATAGGAATCTGAGAGCAGAGATATAATTATTTGTAAAGACTTTTCTGGCATAATCTACTCTGACAGGTAGTTGAATACATAGAATTAACCAGATAATAAACCAAGTCTTTATTGGATGTCTAATAGTATCCAGCATCTTTTTTGGATTTAAGAAAAAATGGGTCCATTATTTATTTTGCTTTTATGAGAAAGACGATTCATACTTGACTGTCAGTTTATAAAAGAAATGTGTGTAATTCTAAGCCGAATAGCTCTCATGGTTTTAGTACCTAGTGAGAATAATGCCCTTGATGAGTTCTGTTGACTTTTCTCTGCTAGCCAACATGAAGGCAGCCAGTCTCTGCCAAAATCATCACAAAACTATTTTTCGTGAGTAATAACAATAATATTTCTTCCCACTATAGCACTCTGACTCCAAGAATCTTCAACCTATATAAACATTCACCTAACAATACACTCAAAAATCTCAGTATTTGGTTGATGGGGAAATCCAAGCAACAGCAAGAGGACAGAATTAAGGCTGAAACCTAAAATCTTGACTCATTTATTTCTTAAACTTTGTGTACACCTTCTCATTCAAAGAAAGTATAGTCGCAGAGGCTTCAGCAGGACAAACACACTCTGCTATCATTAATTTTCTTTGTCAACAACTAAAAATATTAGTTTTCACTTAGAGATGGCACTTTATTTTTAGTGGTCATTCTGTAGGCCACAGGATAGCCATGTTAAACTAAGTAAGGCAATCTCAACGTCCTGCATCTGGAAAAAAAACAAGGAAAAGAAAAGAATTAGTAATAATTGAAGAAGACGTTTCTTTGGGTATTTGTAAAATTCCTTGTTGAATAAAAGTATATGGGGGAAAAAGCCTTTCTCATAGGTTTGAAATAATTCTGTTTCTAAATTTAAAGGTAGAAGAAACACAGAACCCAATTTTTGAAGGCTAAAACATGACTATGCCTTAAATTTCCAGTATTCAGACATTTACCAGTTAACAGGCAAAACCTCACATTCAACTTGGGACTTAGAATAAGTCAACAGAAATAAATAGAAGCTGATCTTTGACAAATAACACACATTTAGAAGAAAATTCACAGTAAAACTGAGATTCTATAATATTATATTTAGCAGGCAAGAAATAAAAATTAAGAAGCTGATTGCAAATGAGCCACTTACACTAATAATGTAGACCTATCAGAGTCCTGTCACAACATTTTAATGAGTCTATTGATGACTGATTGGAAACCACTCTATCTTGGTCCAGATGGAACTGGATTTAAGATATTGTCTTAGAAAGTAATAAAATGAGCATACCCAAGAGGAGTGGTCAGCCGAAAATAATCGACTCAGGGCTGAAATCAGTAAAATAGAAACAAAAAATAATAATGCAATGAATCAATGAAAGAAAGAGTTGGTTCTTTGAGAAAAATCAACAAAATAGAAAAACCCTTAGCCAAACTAATTAAAAGGCAGAGAGAATGAGTATCCAACTTAATAAAATTAGAAATGAAAAGGGGAACATAACAACAGACACTGAGGAAATCCAAAAAAAAGTCATTAGGCTGTACTTCAAAAGCCTGTACTCCACAAAATTGGGAAATCTAAATGTAACAGATTATTTTCTTGCTACAACTTGCCAGAGTTAAACCAACATCGAGTAAACAATCTAAATAGACTTATAACCCCTTAGGCAATCTAAGCAGTCATTAAAATCTCCCAATCAGCTGGGAGCAATGGCACACACCTGTAATCCCAACACTCAGGGAGACAGAGGCAGGGAGAGCTTTGTGAATTTGAGGCCAGCCTGGTCTACAAAATGAGTCCAGAACTGGTAAGGCTACACAAAGGTTCCGAACTCTACTGGACCTTCAAAGAAGAGTTACAACCGATACTCCTGGTGAGGATGTGGAACAAGAACACTTCTCCATTGCTGGTGGGAGTACAAACTTGTGCAACCACTTTGGAAATCAATTTGACAGTTTCTCAGAAAGTTAAGATCTGCCCTAAGATCCAGCCGTATGACTCCTGGCCATATTCCAAAAAGAAGCTCCCTCGTACCGCAGAGACATTTGCTCAGCTGTGTTTGTAGCAGCTTTATTTGCACTAGCCAGAAACTGAAAACAACCTAGATGCCCTTCAAATGAACAATGGATAAAGACAATGTGTACATTTACACCATAGAGTATTACTCAGCCATTAAAAACAATGACATCATAAAATTTGCAGGCATAAGGATAGAACTAGACAATATCATCCTGAGTGAGGAAACCCAGACCTAGAAAGACACACACGGTATGTACTCACTTATAAGTGGATATTAGTCATAAAGTACAGGATAACCGTGCTACAAACCACAGACCCTAAGAAGCTAAGTAACAAGGAGAGCCAAGGGAGGATGCTTGAACCTCATTGAGAAGAGGAAGTAAATTAGACATCTGGGTGGACGGCGGGAGAGGACTGGTCAGGGAAGTCAGTGGGGATGGGGACAAGAGGGACGAGGTTGGGGAGGGCAGAGGGAGAGAGTACTGGGAGAGATAACTGGAAGGGAGGAGCATCTGTGGGATGAGCTGGAAAAGTAGGACAATGGAAGCTCCCAAGAATCTATGAGTGACCCTAGCTAGGTCTCCTAACAATAGGGGCCATGGCACCTAAACCAGCCATCTCTTGTAACCAAGAAAGACTTCCAATGGAGACATTGGGACACCAACCCGACCACAGAACATTCAACCCACAACTTGTCCTACCCACAAGAGTAAAAGATGGAATAGAATTTGAGGGAGGGTCTAATCAATGATTGTCCCAGCTTGAGACCCAGGCCGCGAGAGGGAGCCCACTCTGACACTATTAATGATACTCTGCTAATCTTGCAGACAGGAGCCTAGCATGTCATCAGAGAGACTTCACCAAGCATCGGCAGAAACCCACAGCCAAACATTAAGTGCAGCTTCGGGAATCCTGGAAAGAGAGAAAGAGAGAAAGGATTGAAGGGTTGAGAGGAGTCAAGGACACCACAAGAAAACCTTTAGAATCAACTAATCTGGGCCAATGGGGACTCCTAGTTACTAAACTGCCAACCAGGGGCCTGCATGTGACAGACTGAGGCCCTTTGCATATGTGAAACAGTAGTGAGTGCAGCTGGATCTCCAAGTGAGACTCCTAGGGCAGGAGCAGGGGCTGTCTCTGACTCTGGTGCCTGCCTTTGGATCCCTTTCCCCTAAGCCTCAATAGAATAAGATATGCCTAGTCTTGCCACAATTTGATATGCCAAGGCTGGTTGCTATCCATGGGAGGCCTCCCCTTTTCTGAGAAAGGGAGGGGAGTATTGGGGGGAGATGAAGGGAGGGACTGGAAAGAGAGGAGGGAGGGGAAAGTTTGATCAGGATGTAAAGTAAATAACTTAATAAAGATAAGAAAGTGATAAAATGGTGCATTCAAAAATAGTGCCATAGTTATTCATTATAAAAATGCTTCTATTTAGGAATCTTGTGTTCTTGAGTCTGAATCGGGCCAGGAAGCAACCCCTGAAAATGGCCAGTGAACTGTAAGAAGACAACACTTACAGAAACACTTACTAGCACAAAGTTTCCTGCAGCCGAGGCAGACACTACAGGTAAGATGTGGGATTTCCTTTTGATGCCTCCCCCCCCATTAATTGCTCTCACTCGTTTTGTCAGGGACCTACACTGGAGCTGCAATCTCATAAACTGTATATTCCTTTCTGCTTAAGCTAATATGGAAACTCTGCATGCCACAGGAAATATTCCTAGACGTGGTAGGTGGCACCATTACACCTAAACCATATGTTTTATTGGAGGTACAGTTTTATTTCTTTCTTAGTTTAGACAAAGTTTATCCAACCATTGATCTTGGCATGTTGAGCTTGCACTGAAATAACCATTAATTCCTGATTTTCAAGGCTTTTTGTATTATTGAATTCATTCCTACAGGACCCATACTTGTCTTCTGAAGTCACTTCGGCAGGCCTTATTATTGCTATCATTGTCACTTGCTCTTGGTGGCCACGCTGTTGGATTCAGGCTCCTGATTAGTCCACTAGTATTTGCTTTTCACCACTGTGACTTTTTTTATGATCCTGGGACCAGTATAAAATACACTCCATAATCAAAATAATTTCTGTAAAAATGTTGACCCTGTCTTATTTTCCTATACTTTCTTCGTATGAGATAAAAAGAATACGTAAGTCACCATTTCTGGGCACCATATCTCTTTAGTGTTAGTAAAAGCTACTCCATGAGCTTGTCCTGCCTACCAAAGGCCAGTGCACTTCATTGTGGACCATGCAACTCCTCTCTATGCTGTTATTGCTATCCTATAATGCCAGGTCTGCATGATAAAAATCCCTTGTAATTCTTAATAATCTCAAGTTCTTATAAGTAATCCCATTCTGGATGGTGGGAATAATAAAAATTATTCTTACTATACCAAGGTTTTGGGAATTTTAAAACCAATTTGCTAATTCTATGGTGGAAGAAAATTTAAAATACCAACAAGTGCAGGCTCCCTGTCAGTCCATTCATTATTATGTTCCCTGACACAACAAAGCACTTTATCTGGTATCAAAATAGCATCAATGCCCTATTTACACTGCTCTTTCAAGAAACAAATACTTTTTTGTGTGTGAGATGTGCACATAGCTGCTCTGATGAACCATATGCCACAGGAGGACAAATACACTGATATGAGCAAAAAGGACAAAATTAATTCCATAACCTAGTTAGAGATTTAAGAGATGCCATTTTCTTAGTTCCTGAAATGCGACATACACAAAAACGTCACACTGGGGTTTACTTGTGGAGGGGAAGATCTGCCACTTCACAACTGACCATTTTCCTAGCTTGGCACGAGGAACTAAACTGGCCACAGCTCCCCCACCACGTTTGGCTAATCCATCCAGTGACTCTTGGTGCTATTATTGAGAATGAAGGAACCACCCAATGTTTTAGACATTTAATTCCAGGAATCTCTATAAAAGTTTGGTACCAACTCCAAGAGCTGAGCTTTGAATTTTCCTGGATCAGCAAGTGTACTCTTTCTGGGAGTACAAGTAATGCCTCCTTTTCCAGGCCAGCCCCACAGGCCCTCCCTAAACATTGCAGTACTCCTGCCGTAAATGGGTGAATAAAAGGAAGAGACTGTAGCCCTTTCTCAATAGTTATCTAGAATAATTATCTGTAAGTACACATCTCGCTGAGTAATTACTTCCTGGAACACCTGGCCCCATAGGCAAGGGGTCTTTAAGCAGGAATGAGAGGTTTCGTTTTAATCAACCCGGTTTCCACGTAGCACACGAAATAGCTACATGAAAAGATTTAAAAAAAAATTTTTTTTTTACAAACACGTATGGGAAGCGAAGCAGAACCGAAACTGAATGAGCACATAAGATGTGTGTCTTTGTTTTTCTGGCATTCCCCTGGTCAGTCTGTAAGGTTAGAAATAGCCCTGGGTGGCTTCAGAGTTTCTTCCAGAGCCAGCGTGATGACCCTGGAATTCTGCTATGACATTCGGTCTCTGAAAATAATACACACCTCTTTCATCACCATGCAGCCCAGTTCCTGATGTATATAGGGCAATTCATAAATAATGGATGGATGAATAAATAGGAAGAGAGTGTTTTCTGTTTGGCAAATGATGCCTTCCTTCTCTAGGGAGGCATAAGTATTTTTCTTTTCTCACACAGAGTGTCCTTGAAAAAACATAATTTGAGTTTGATGCTAATGGTCAAGTGTGAGCTAGAAAAAGTGGAGGGGGGGAAGCAGCACTAGTCAGACCGTACATAATGAGACTAGTAATCACATCTTATTCCCACTTCAGGATTTAGCACCAGGTCAATTTTCTTTTTAGGAAAAATAGTGAGAAATTCAGCATTTAGCTATTATTTTTAAAGGACAGATTTGAAACGTAAAAGCAACTCGAGGCACTTCTCTGGAATGCTAAGGCTGGCCTTGAAATACTTTGGTTCATAACAGTTTGCAGCTGAACAGAACCTGAGGTAGAGTCACCTTGCAGGTTTGCAAAAGGCTTTGATCGCATGCAGTAGCTGGTCATATTTTCCCTCTTATGGACTCTCTCTATATATTCAGAATTCTCATTGGTTTCAAAAAGAGTTTGGTTAGAAGTAGGATCTAAAATCCCAAATCCTGTACAACACACAAAAGAAGGGAATGCACTTTTGTCCCAAGTTGACCTATTCATAGACATGGTTTATCTTTAAAAACAACAAAACTGTATCATGGAATAACACTAAAATGGAAGAATCTAGGGTATCCTGAATGTCAAAACCAATCCCACCCATGCATGAGTCTTCCAATCCAGTTTATGTTGGCAGTTGGTTTTGTCAGGCAAGGATAAAAGGGGGGGGGGAAACTAAAATACGAGTAGTTACAACACAGTAAAAGAGACGAACCATAAAAGTCCAGACTTACAGCTATAGAAAAACTGGGTAACTGAAAATACGGCTTTTCTTTACAGAAAGAATTCAGTATGGATACTGTTACAGCTGATAGAAAAATGGGATAAGAAGAAGGGTTGATGAAAAAAAAAGAAAGGGAGCCTTGATGAATCTACTGAGTACTTTATGTCTACTATAGGTTCTGTGTCAACACTCCAAGTACAAGATATTGCTGTTTGCACACACGTTCACCACTGATATTTATCTCATCTTCATTTTTGGGTGTCTTAGTCTATCACTACTTTGTGGATGCATGAATCTGGTCCTTCGGGTCAGTTGTCTGTGAGTGACTGAGAACTGTTTGGAAACCGTGGGCACTGCCCCTATGGCAAGAGCATCGAGTTCCCTCGCCATAATCTCCAGTGCACTGTAGAGCTGTTCATGATTAATATGCATCTCTAATCCACATGGTCAGTCAGAGCCCCTGAGACCTCACACGTGCCAACTGAGGTTTGGAAAACAGCTGTCTTTGAAACAAAACATGTTGCGTTTGAATAAATACTTCTAATTCATTCCAATGTCATCCGAAAAAGTATAAGACTTGGCTCCTGATATATCAATAATTGGAGTTGTGGAAATTTTTTCTCTCTGCCAAAGTTTATTATCACATGTATGTTTTAATTTTATAAGCTTTATTATAAAAACTTGAAAATAAATGGAAATGTCAGATATCAAAATTGACTAGACCCAAAGTCTATATAACACTATAACTCTAACATACCTTTCAGTTCCTAAAATATAGCTTCCTATCTAGAAATTCTCCTTAGAAACTAGTCAGTGAAAACCCTGGCTACAAAAGATGTTCACTATGGTGTTATTTACAATGGCTTCTAAATGTAAAAAAGAAAAGAAAAACAGAAACAAAAACAAAACACAGATAACCACAAGGGTGATATTTGACAAATAAATTTAGGTTAAAACAAGATATGATAGAAGATATTTGTTTTACTTGAAAATTGAAAATGTAATGGGTTCAAGATGATGTTGTAATTTATGAATTCATTGTAACATCAAGCTTACTAGCATATCCATTGGTTCAGATACTTATAATTTTATAGTGATGAGTATATTTAAATTTTACTTTCTTGGTGACATTGAATATTATATACTTGGTGATATAAAAAAAATAATACATAATATCGCAAAATAGTAATATAATAATATCTCAAAAATATGCACTTTGTTTAATTGAGGCTTTAAACCTTGATCTACTTCTCTTATCCATTTCCTGCAACCTTCGGCCTTAGAACCTTTATCCTACCCTCTGCTTATCTGAGCCTGACTGCTTGGAGACTCCACATACACCTGAGAACAGGTGGCATCTGCTTCCCCGTACCTGGGTTACTCAGGAGATATTTCTAAAGAGTGGAAAGAATAGCAGAAAATCAATAGTAGGGTGAGAAGCTCCAAGAGCCCACCCCTTGGCAGAACCCTGGAAGACTATCAAATATTTAGAGCAGACGTGTGAATGTTTAATGGAGAAATGAACAGAGCTGAAATATGTTGGAGAGCTCTCTCGCAACTGAAGTCACTCTTAACCTACTCTGTCCGTTCCAGTATGTCGGCAATTTGACTTGAGCAAGCAGAAAACAAATTCGTTCTCGAAACAGAACCTGAGGATGGATTCGCTGATCGGACCCAGTGTGAACAACAAAAGAAAAAGAATCAAGGACCACAGAACCACACCTTAAACCTCCTCAGGACACCATCCAGGTTGCCAGCATAGGTGCAACCATGATCCCAGAAGAAAGAAAAGGGATGGGGATAATGTCTGGAAAATAGTATCTGGAAAATATCTGAAATTTGATGAAAGACATATCTATACATCCAAGTTGTTCAGCAGTCTCCATGCTGGGATGTGCTAGAGTTAGCCAAGGGACCAAGCCAGTGTCTTGAAAGCAGCCTGAGTGAAGCGTGACACCTGCACAAAGAATAATCAATAATATTAACAGCTAATAATTTAGCAGAGATCATGGAGGCCAGAGGTGGTGAGATTCATATTTAAAATATTTAAATATGAATAAAAAAACCCCTATCACTCATGAGTTCTGTATACAGCAACACTATCCTTCAAAAGTGAAGGCTGTTTACCAGCAGCACACCAAGGCTAGGGCAGCATGATGGGCGTTTCCAGGCTGAAAGGCACAGGCATATTAGTTATTGACTCTCAACACACAGGAAATAAAGAACAACAGTAATAAATGCGCAAACCAACCAAAGTACTGCATGCACGCACAACACATTTCAGTAAGATTATTAATAATATATGCTTGCGGTGGCTTAGGGGAGAATATTTAGCTAGTCCATGGATTTCTCTTTGATGTGATTTATAGTTGGCTAATTTAGGCTGCAAGAAGACCATGAGCACACCCTAGCATTAAGAAGTGCTGTCCCAGGTAAAGGGTTATGTCACCACTAGCATCGCTGGGAATAGCAGGGAGTTTCCCCGGTGACAGTCCTAGACTCCTTGCAGCTCTCCGGGTAATCACTTTGTTTTCACATTTCCCATCCCATTTTAATCCTTAAAGTTAATCTAATGCGTACCCTGGGGCTTTGCATGTACTAGATGAAGCAAGGTTTGGAAATGTGTGTTGCAAAAGATTCCCTGTAGACATGGGAATCCAGGAGCAGAGCCACAACCACCAAGCCAAGTGGGTGAACACAGGGGTGACTGGCAAGAGGGGTGGCCAAGTCAGAGAGCCTTCTCCATGAACTGAGGCTGGTGCCCTATCGCTGCACCAGCAGTGTCCTGTAGCTCAAATCACCAGGGGTTTTGTGTCTCAGTTTCCACGCCAAATGGTTTTTATAATGAGATTAGTGTCTATTACCTTTCTTGGAAACCACACATAGTAATTTGGAGAGGTGTCTCTCAAGTAATGCAGACCAGTAGAGACAATTGGAATATAAATAAATAATGTTTGGGAAGAAAAAACATTCTGTCTCATACTAATTGAAGATTTATGATATAATATAGTCTTCAGTGTAATTTTTCCCTTACTGAATATATTATTTTAATAGGTGAATTTGGAGATAAACTAAATATTGAGACAGAGAACAGGACAAATGGTAACTTCAAACCTTTAAAACTCCTAAATTTAAAAGTGTGTATGTGTATGTGTGTGTATATGTGTGTGTTTGTGTGTGTATGTGTGTGTATATGTGTGTGTCTGTGTGTGTGTTTGTGTGTGTGTGTGTGTGTGTGGTGTATGTATGTACTTGTTAGTGCACATGGAGGTGAAGACCAGAGGTTGATGTTGGATGTCTTCTTTGATTGTTCTCCACCTAACTGTTTTGTTTTTGCTTAAACATTTTTCATCAAAATATTTAGCATACAATATATAACTCTAGCATCTGTGAACACTAGCACTAACAAATAAGACTAGAAAATGTTTGCTAATAATTGTATTTCATTGACTCTAAAGTCCAAACACAGTAAGACTATATGTTAATGCACTTTATTGTAAACTACCCTTCACATGAGAAGGCCCCAAACTGAAAGTTTTTTTTTTTATTTAAAATGTGAAGTAAAAACTAGGTCCTTCAGTCAATATAAAAGCTTACCTTTTCATGGCCTAATGTAGAAGAGCCTAACTGCTCAGAGAGAGAATCAGTGTGGTCCTGACCACGTACTTGGGCCTCTGGGAAGCTCAAGGCTCTCTCCAATAACTCGTGTTATTCCTAAAAAATATGGGAGACTGAAAGTCATAGAGTTAGGTGTTCTAAGAGTTTAAATGAGGTATTGCCCTTTCATCTTTGCTCTCTTATAACATTCCTCTTTTTATAATTCAACTTTTTGTCTCAGCCTTCTGTGATTACGTAGTTAGCATGGGGCTTAAAGTTTCAGTGGCAACCAAGATACCGATCTGAAGACAGAAGGCATGACCAAATGAAAGCTAGATCCTATCTAAGCCTGAAAAAGCACACCTGTGTGTGTCTCTTTTTCAGTCAAATATAGAGATATACAGGGCAAGATAGGATCCTTGGGAGAACAGCATTAGTGAGTGAGCCTTTGTTTGTTCTCCCATTTCAAGAACCATATGGCAATCACTTCCTCCAAGAGGCTTAAGAAATTCAGTCAATGGGAGGGAGGGAGGAATGGGAGGACACAAGGGATGGGATAACCATTGAGATGTAATATGAATAAATTAATAAAATTTTTTTAAAAAGAAATTACTTTCTGTTTTATCATAAGCATAAGCCCTTTCAATATAAACCTCCCAATAAAAGTTGACACTCAAATTCCTAAGCTCTGATTTAAAAAAAATATCACGTGTGTGTGTGTGTGTGTGTGTGTGTGTGTGTGTGTGTGTGATGACACTGCATGCGTGTGGTAGTTGAAGGACAACTAGCAGAAGTAGGTTCTCTTCTTCTACACTGTGGGTCCCAGAGCTTGAACGCAGATCCTCAGACTTGATGGCAAGCACATCTACCCACTAAGCCAGCCGAGCTTTGTCATAAATAGGCAAAGTTCTGTGGACTATGGAAACCCAGGTCTTCATTTGCTAAAGATCTTAATTTGAGGCTAAGCATTGACTTTCTTGTTTCAAAAGATATACTTGGGCTCTAAAATGTTGAAATGTATTTCTCATGAAGGGGAAAACACAAGCACAATAACTTTAAGGGAACTAAGATGATGTTTGGTATATATGGTATATAAGTTGGTATATAGTTTGCTTAGATGCCCAGTTAATCCAATAGAATTTTCTCATGGTCTAGTGGGCCTGAACCCTTGTAGCACCTTAGCCCCCAACTGTGGTGACAGGATTTGTTCACTATTTCTTCTTTCTTCATCACTCGGACAAGATGCTTTAGTCAACAGCTTAGAGTTGACACAAGTGACTTGCTTTGGCCAATGTTGAAGAACATAATACAAACTACAGGTATTACCTATGTGTGTGTAGTTTGGTTGGCCCACTTGAAATCCACAGTGGAGAGACTATTTCAGAGTATCATGTTTCCTTCAAACTAAGTCGCAGGATAAAAAGCTGCATGCCTTGCTAAACCTAGCCTCGCTAAATCCCACCAATAGACCACAGACCTGGTCCACACACCTAAGTATAAATGTTTCCCATTTTTTTTATATGTCAACTAAGATTTAGGGAGATTTTTGTTACACAGAATTATTGTAGCAGGGAGCTGACTACTACATCGGTCTTGTAGAAAGTAGTTCTTGCACATGCTGTATTTTACAAAGTTCCCAGGGGTGGATTAAACTCAAATTGTGTGTCTAATTGTCCAATTTAATGAAGTCTCTGATATCTGTATAATCAAAGAAAAACAATCTGACCTATATGTTTTTGTAATCACAGCTGAATGAAATGAAAATAATTCTGTGCCTTTGGTCCTTATCTACTTCTGTAACAAAATCCTATGGGCTGGATAATCCATAAACAATCAAAAAACATCTCTCATGTTCTAGAGACAGAAGTCCAAGATCAGGGCATCAGGAGAGTCCGTCTCTCTTCTTAAGAGTAACTATCTTCTTTCATCTGACATGGCAGAAACGACAGAAAGAAAGGCATCCCCACATATCAGAAGAGACAGAAAGGCCAGGAAAATCTCTGAACTCTCACTTATGAAGGAAATTTGTCCCATTCACCAGGGGCTGACTTGCATAACTTAATCACTTCCCCAAAGGTTCCATCGCTGGATGTTGGCACCTTGGAATTTAAAGTTCCAACTTATTAATTTGGAGATAAACATTAATTCAAGGTTTCACAATCAGTACATCTATGATATATCACATTTCAGTTGCTTTCTGTCAGTACGTCTGGAACCCAGCAAGGTGTTCACATATTCAAGGCCTTCCAATATGCCTTATACCTTGGAGCATAACCACTCTTGATAGACTTTATGGTGTACAAAAAAAGGATAGAATGTCATCCAGTAGGAGAATATGCACACCTGTGTGTGACCAGCAGTTCATTTACACACCTGCAGCACAAGGTAGCATCCCAGAACACAAGGGGAGAATAAACTAGGGAAATAGTTCAGGCTTTACCCATTTCCACAAGTGTTTGTCTTCTCGACAGCATGTTGACATCTGCCTTGGCCTTTCTAAATAACTCAGGACGTCAGAGAATTGCTCTCTCCTCGAAGCCAAGATAAGTTTGGCAAACACATCTGTATAACGTATGTACCGGGGCACATTTCCTTGTTGAATTATTCAATTAAATCTGATAATGAGAGCACATTGACACAGTTAAACACTCAGGTGAATAAAAGATTCACTTTGAAGTGCAGAAATTTCTGGAGTCATCTGTGTGTTAACAAGGAGTGATTCCATGACTACCACCATCCAGGGAGCGAGAAACTTTAGAAAAAGTAATGCTACAGTGGAGTGTGCTGGAGGCCTTTTCTGGCATGATTTGAAAGAGATGAAAGGTAGAGACACTTTCCAAAGTTCATTTGAGCCATCGGTCTTTTTCAAATAAATGCACTGAATTTTAAGAGACAGAAAAACAGTTCTCCAGTGAATCTTATCCGTCCTCCCCCCCCTCCACCCCCAACCACAACTGGACACAGAGAGATGAACATTAGCATAGGTATCAACACATCTGATTTCATCTTCTCCCTCTGCCGAGCACAGAAAACCTCACAAATACATTAGACTTTTCTCATCTCAGGGCTCAGGCTGGAGAATGTGAGGGGTCCCATCACTACCATCCTACCCACCACAAAACAACAGAAGCTTTTTGCAAATAAAAGAGCCATCTACAAATGCAAATTCAACAGTGATTCATAGTTAAATATGATGAGAGCCTGCCAGTCACTCTGCCTGTGCCGGAAGCAAGGGCTCTAGCACTAGCACTGGCTCAGGTGGAATTTGTTTTTGTTTTGTTTTGTTTTTTTAGAAGAGAAAATGTTTATTTGAATTACAATTGCAGGTTACAAACCATCATTTCAAAGAAGTCATGGCAGGAAATCAAGCAGCTGTTATATCCTATGCACAGACAAGAGCAGACAGAAATAAGTGTGCTTGTGATGCTTTCTTGATGGCTTAGTTCTCAGTCAGCTTTTCCCACTCTTATACTTACCCCTGTGTGTCACATTCAGGCAGAGTCTAAACATGCTAACTAACAATCAAGACAACATCCAAAGACATGACCACTTGTCACTTTAGACACGACTTCAATCAAGTCTCCCAGTTCAGGGGACTCTAAATTATGGCTATTTGACCTTGAAAAATCACCATCACCAGGTTATATCTCTTCTATGCCCTGCTTACTGGTGACATCATTAGGAAAATAAACAAACAAACAAACAAAAGACAGACCTCTGCAAAATCAGAACCACACAGAGTGTTGAGAAAGCATCTTTGGACAGTCTTGTCCATCAGGTGGAATTTGTAAGCGCCAGCCTGTGATGTCATTAGCATGCCTTGCACTTCAGCTAGTTCCCATAGTCCTTACGATAAGGACCACTTCTTAAGCTTCTTTTAATCTCCATGACTTAGCATGATACACAAATCACAAAGCAAACCATCAAAGTCTAGATAAGAAAAGTAGTGGAGTCCTGCCATTTAGTGAAACATGCACCCCGTGCCGGGCATTTTGCATACACCATTTCTAGTTGTATGTACCATTGCACAAAAAAACAAATGAACAACAAAAAACAAAACCAAAAAAAAAAAAACCCTAAAATAAAATACTGGCCTCACCTAACTGATCAAGAAAACCGAGGGTCAGGGGCAAAGCCATGGCCATATTGATAACTTAATCGGGATGATTACGCAATTCACTATGGGTTCGCACAATTATTTGTTTGTGGTTAACAGTACAAACGTAAGAGCCCCAAGTATTTCTAGTAGTCATTATGCCCTCGTCATCCATTTGCTCAGTGTCTGCTGGGCTTCAGAAGCAGTCTCTCACATCACTTAACCACTGAACCCATGGGCTTCTAGAAAAGGAATGAAACTTAAGTGAACGACACGGAGGTGTTTGTTCAGCCACAAGTCTGTCTGGCCTCAATCTTTCTTCCAAACGTTAGATCCAATTTACACAAGGACGGACCCTTCTGTCACAGTCTAATAGTCGCTTAGCGTTGAAATAACATCCATTCAGCCGTGGCTGTAGTTTGTACACTGCATGTGGCCCACGTTACTTCAAGAAGAAAATGTAAAAGGATGCTCAAGGAAAGGATATGAGACAAACTGCAACACGGAAGTGGTTTAGGCACTTGATACATATACCTGAAAATAAATCAACCCCTGTAGAAGTTAGAAAACTGATGCTTGCCTCTTCTATTGTGAAAAAGATGTTACTCTAAATTTATATGGGTCGAATGCTACTTCTTCTGTGCCCTGCTCCTGATTGTAATCCGATAATGTGGGTGCGTCTTTTAACTGGGGCTCTCCTCACAATATCTCATCCATGATCGGGGAAAGGACCATTTAGCTAAGAACTCCCTCTGTCTCTGAAGAAATTAGAGCCCAGACAGATGAAGTGACCAGATTGTGGCCAGTCGACTGGCCAACGTCAGAGCTGCCATTAGAAACCAGGCTTTCTTTCCACTATCCCAACCCCCATTCCCAAATTGCACTTTTAAAAATCCATGAGCTTCACACACACACATACACACACACACACACACACACACACACTAATTAAGAAATACAATGTTAGTTTAAGAAGCACACATTTACTTCAGTCATTAAGTCTCTAATTACTTGAAAAGTGAGGCTTCTAAAACATGTAGCAAATCTCATTTAAAGAAGAAGAAACCACAGCTCTGCTTATCTGAGGCAGCAGGGGCACCATGGAGCCCTTCTCTTGTTTGCAAAGAAGGTCACAGTTAGTGCTATATTTAGCCTTTGCTGCAATCCTGCAAGTTGTTATTATGAACTTGACTTTGTAGATGAGGAAACGATTGATCAACGAGACTAAAGCATCCAGTAAGAGGGTGGCAGTCAGAACTCAAAAATGACTTTACAAACTCAACTCCATTGCTTCCTCTATTTCAACACAGGCCCTGGGCTTCCTTATGGAATACTTGTGTAACAAACAGTGGCTTCAAAGAGTTTGGGGCCTGGCTTCCTGCACTGTGACTACAGCCAGAGCACCACACGCTGGGATGAGAAATTCACCAGTGGAACATGAGCAAAGTATATGTGTCAGGAAAAGATACGTGCCCCTCTCCCACTCTTCTTGTTTTGTTTTGTTTCAAGACACGGTTTCTTTGTGTAGCCTTGGCTCTCCTGGACTCACTTTGTAGACTAGGCTGGCCTGGAACTCACAGAGATCTACTTGCCTCTGCCTCCGTGAGTGCTGGGATTACAGGTGTGCGCCACTACACCAGGCTCTCTCTCCTTTCTTAATTGGCCATTACCAATGCTGATTTTTCAGTGTGTTCTTAGAAACCATACTGAAGATAGCAAGACCTCAACTTTACTCCTTACAGAACAGTGGGGTGACTAAGCCTTCATACCTCCATTCTATTAACTAGAGTAGCCAAATGGCTAATTACATGAGGAAAGGGGGCTTCTTATGAAAAGCATGGAGCTTATTTATTATAGCATCAAGTACATCATGATTTTTAAAAATGTTCATTTGTATTAGAGACTAGGTTTCATATTCCTATTATTCTCAGGCAAGTCTCCACGATACATGATTGCTAACACACATTCTAAATGTTACTACCTGAAAATGAGTCATTTTTTCCAATGATTTCTCTGTCTATCCCTTGCCATTCCATCAGCTTAGGGTTGATGCTAATTGCTGTTCTGTGTACTACACAACCAAGTGCTACTCAAACAAGTATCATAAAAAGCCATTTGTAGTATAGTTCATTGTAAAAACCTGACACCTCCGCCCCCAAAAAAAGCATGGAATTAGAAAGACTTGCATTTTTAGAACCCTTCCAGCCACAACCCCCATCCTCCAAACGAATTTTAAGGAAAATTTACATCTCAGGCTGGTCAGGGAGCAGTGGTCTGGAGTTAATCAATGAGGATTTATTGAGTCTTCTAAGTGCATGGCTTATATATGGGTTTCCATACCAGTTGGAAACTCTTAAAGCCTCGGGCCTGAGGATGCTCCCTCAGGAACACACAGGGCCTTACCTGCCCACTAGTTCCAAAATGTGGCTCAAAATGGCACACTGAGGGCTCAGACCTCCTGTATTTGCCACCACACAAGAGGCCTGGGGTCTCCACTCCCACATACCCTTGATGTGATTGTTCCAGGAGGGAGGGTGGTGCAGATGCTTCCGAGAAGTATGCCAGAGACTATACGGTAATGACTCCTCCCTCATAAGCTTTGCCCGTTCCTCTCCCCAGAACTTCAGAGTTTTATTACTCCTTTTAGAATCTCAAACCTTAAGCCCAAATCCAAATCTGACCAGAAGAAAAACCTTGCCCACAAAAAACAACTGATGAATGATGAACACTTTAAGTGCTTTTGGGAGAAAAGAATCCTGAACGCAGTTGGGTCACTAGAAAAAAATCCCGTAGAAACAGACATGAGCCTCTGTGACATCTGTTAATGTGTACCACTTCCCTTAAGCACCTCTTCCTGTCCTGCGTCCACACCACCTTCCCGCTTGCTTTCCCAATGCTCCCTTTGTTCTGCTTTTGGCCTTAGGGGATGACTTAGTCAGCAGATGGTACCCGGAAAACCAGCTGAGCATTTGCAGGTTGGTAAACTAAAGCCTCTGATGCAAGGACTGAAGTAAAAATATCAATTTAAGCAAAAAGGTAAAGCTTTTGTTTTTTCAAGCCTTATTCATTCATTTGCCCAATAAGCATTTGCCATTCACCTATGTAGGGTTAACACTGTTTAAGGCAGTAGAAAAGGAATATAAAAAAACATCTTTTTGCTTTGTTTTCTTTTGTTGTTGTGTTGTTTCCCAGGTACACATTATACACTTACAAACCTAAGAGTGTCCATGAAAAATGGCGGGTTTGGGACCAATCAGATGACAGGCATGCCTCACAGGAGGCATGGAAATCACGGAAGATGTGCTCTCTGTTTGTTTGTTTGTTTGTTTGTTTGAGAATTGTCACAGGCTAAATGATCAGAAAACAATATATTGATTTATAACACCCGAAGACCCTCTTGGGCTCCATGCATTGTGAACCAATTATGGGATGGAGTTCAGGTTATCGAGCCTTGGCTTCAGAAACGGGAATCCTTGAGGAGTCAAAAGACTCATAAAGCTGCAAAGTTTTGGAAAAGGGAGATCTGAAAGAGCCGATGGAAGCAGGGACGGCTCCATGCTGGTCCGATTTATATGCAGCGCCACGACTGCCAACCCCCAAATGGCTCCCTCAGAGAATATCCAGACCAAACTCCCAATATGGAACCCCTATTCTTTTTATGGCTCTTTTGCTGTCAGAATGGGCCAATCCAGAGCAGGCACACGAGTCACCTTGACCACTGCCTGCTTTGCATTACTGCCTCCTCAGCCTCTTCCGTGGAGGTTCTTCGTACAGCTGGACCGCATTGTGGCATGGCATGCTTCTCGTTTGCCCCACAAGCGTCCCTGATTGAAGGCAGATGGCACACGACCTTAAGCTCACCTTTAGGAAACGCGCTAAGCCTGGTTTAGCAGCACAGCCAGGTTGTAGCATGGATGTTATTCCCGTCTTCCAACCCTGTGGGTCATAGGTTATTTTCGAGAACTCCAGCTGTTCTGCATCACCAGAGAGATCGGAACCAGATTGAAATGGTGTGTAAGTTAAGCATCCAGATAATTAGACCCTGAGCCTAACTATTAAGAAGTCTTTAAGAGCAGGAAAAGTATCTGTCATAGATATTTAACTATGAGTCTTCACAAAAAAAAAAAAAAAAAAAAAAAAAAAGCCTCACTGATGTCCCTTCATCAACGTGACTGTAGATCTCCGAGATGCAGATGCTGGTATCTGTCTAGCACCTATTCACCTGCCTGTGTGTTTGAAGATTCCAAGAATGGCAGCAGGGAGGTAGAGATCTAAATATAAGCTCTGGAAGCTGATCATACCTTCATGGGCCTGAAACTGTCCCAGCAACTTTTTGACCTGATTGACACTTGTTCCCATTCAATGAGTTTTGGTAGTTTGATTCTGGGTCATCCTCTGATCCCTTGTTTTCTCATAAACTATACTGAACTCTCTCACTCTACAACAGGCTTTGTGTTAACTCCTTTACATATACCATCTTGTATAAACCTCACAAAAACTCAAGTGTATGCTTTGTGTCCTTCTTTGGTTCTTCTATTTTATGATTTTTAAGACAGGGTTTAACCAGGTAGCTTACACTGGCTTTGAACCTGTGACCTTCTACCTCAGCTGCCCAAGTGCTGATGTCTCCATTTTCCTTTTGTGCATCCCAAAACATCAAAGCACTATTCCTTTCTAATATCTGGAGTCTATCGCCTGAATCCAGAGTTCCAAACTGAAGGAAGGCCTTGCTCACAAAGCAACAGTACCCATCACAAATGAAGACTGCTTCAAGTGCACATTTTAAGCAACCATCTTATAAGAACTGAGTACTCAGGCTGGAGAGATGACTCAGAGGTTAAGAGCACTGTCTGCTCTTCCAGAGGGCCTGAGTTCAATTCCCACCAACCACATGGTGGCTCAAAACCATCTATATTGAGATCTGGTGCCCTCTTCTGCTGTGCAGGTGTACATGCAGGCAGAGTACTGTATACATAATAAAGAAATAAATAAATCTTAAAAAAAAAAAAGAATTGAGGACTTATATTATGGAGTGATTTCTGTGCCTTATTTCCCCTGAGACACTATGCTGCCTAATTAGTCTCCACACTCCTGGCCTCAAGAGATCCTCAGCTGAGACTATAGACACATGGACACCAACACTGCTTTTCTTGAATTAATTTCAAATGAAGAAAGGGTGCTGAGCCGTTTACTCTCATCCTGCTAGTTATGGCATCTCAACATGCAGTTGGAATCTATTGTCCTACAAAAGTAGTAGATAATAACCCTACCCTCTGATCTGTCTCACATCTGTTTTCACCATTCCCAGGTAGGAAATCTCTAGACCGTCTTCCTTCTATTCACATCTTCCCTCCCACCAATGTGAGGTCCAGTCATACGACACGGTGCAAAGGAGCCCACCTATGTGATGTCATAAGACATGGGTGTGAAGGAGCCCTCACTCACACTGGCCTGTATTACAGGGGTTTTTAAAAACAAAACAAAACAAAACAAAATCCTTGATGCTTTATGGCAAAGGAAAAATTTGACCCTGCTCTCAACACTTGGCAAGTTTCCAAACTCTCAAGGAACTCATTTCTTCCATATGAAAACCGAAAACAAGCAGTGCCTAACTGAGGCGCTTCCTGAAGCCGACAACATCTCATCCACGGCACCAGATGACGTGGTCGGTAAAGACCTCTGCCGCATGCTCTTACAGTTAAGCACACGGGGACATGCAGGCTGGGACTCCTCACATAACACACAATGCAGAGCACTGAAAACAGAAAATGCCCTTGGAACAGAATTCTCTATCTCATTAGGAAATGAAATGGTGACTTTCCTGGGAATGACAGCTCTGGCAGGAAGAGATGGCAGCCTGGCTTTCTAGTTATCACCAGGGTAACGACTCTTTAATCCTCCAGCTTCATGTCAGGCCTTTGATAAAGAAACTCCAAGAAAATTGCACAGCACTTTGACAGGGAGGGCCTGAAACTGTGCCTGTACATTTTAGACGCAGGATCAACCAAGAGAGAGCCCAGTTGGAGGTGGAGTTAAGAACTTCGTTAGTTCTTAACCCTGATATCACATCAAGACCAAGAGGGATGAGCCCAGCTGGAAGTGCCTACCCCAAGACGGCGAAAAAGAACACCCAGGAAGTCCAATTCTAAAACTTTTCCTCTTACTTGCAACTTTTCCAAGGACTCTGGCACTCTAAAGCTTCTTCCATTCTGCTGGGGTCTCCAAACCATAGCTGAGTACCCTGCCGGGAATTCAGATCTGGGCCTACTTCCCCTCTGCCGCCACCCCTGTACTCCCCACCCTTACCCCACCTTGTGAGAGCCTCGTTTTTGACACTCCGACTAGTCTTACAACTTTTACTAACAAGGGAAACAACTTTAGAGGAAGTTATCACTTTTTTTTCCCATCACTGTGACCAAAGTATCCGAGAGAACAGGTTAGATGGAAAAGCTGTTCGTTGTAGCTCATGGCTTCAGGGTTGTGTCCATGACCACTTGGCTCTGTTTTTCTGGGTATGTTGTGAGGCACAGCATCTAGGTGACAGTACCATCCAATGGGAGGCTGTTTATGTCTTGGCTAACAAGGAGAGGAGGAGGGGATCAAAGTAACCCACTTTCTCCTACAAGGTCTCATTCATCTCCTTGAGCTCCCAGACCTGCCAATATTAGTGCCACTAGAAGGAACACATAAGCCTTTCGGTAGGACCCTTCACAGCCACACTATCACATGAGCATTATCTTATGGCTAACCTTTGCCATCTTAACTTTTAACTAGAAGATCACTTACTGACTGCTTAATGGTGAGATGCTAAAAGTGAAGGAACACACTTATGTAGAAATGGAGTCCCAGGTCCTCACCCCTGACCAACTAAAGACTTGGGTATGATTTTAGTAGTGCACAGAAAATCTGTGCTGTGGAAACATTTTTGTAACTAGCGTCAACAGCCACACTGCAGGCTAATGAATCAGCATTACTCATGAAGATGGCAGAAGAGTGATGGCCCACTGTCCACAATTAACATACCCAGAAGCCTTAGTAACACTGCCTGGGAAGCTTAGCATGGGACACACTCTTCTCCCATTTGTCAGGCTATTTAAGGGCTATTGTTTTTAAATTTTATTTGTATTACCTGTAGGCCTGGCTAGCAGTCAATCAAGACACAGATGCTTGTTATATTTTTAAATAGCCTTGGTTAACCTGGGGCAGGGCAGATATTAATCCTCTAAACTACCTCCCATAGAGTGGCAAGCATGGGATCCAGGTCTCAATCCCATGCCATGTGTTTCTAATAACTTCTATCACAGTACCTCCCATCCATAATCCCAAATACTTGCTCATGTTCTTTATCTGGACCAGATTCTCCATCCACGCCAGCCATGTGCGTCTCCTCCATCTAACCCATGGCGGCCTTCCTCTCTTCCCTTTAGGTCTCTCTCCTTTCTCTGTGGCGGTCTTTCTTCTTCCCAGAATTCCTTCCTCTCTAAGCCCCACCTATCTCCTGCCCTGCTCAGATGGGATGGCTTTTTATTAAGCAAAAGGTGGGTCTGACCAGCAAGCAGTA
Organism: Acomys minous; assembly: GCF_964271855.1. Taxonomy (NCBI): domain Eukaryota; kingdom Metazoa; phylum Chordata; class Mammalia; order Rodentia; family Muridae; genus Acomys; species Acomys minous. The sequence continues at coordinate 23,780,364 of NC_140487.1, read as the reverse complement.
ATTAGCATCAAAATACATCAGACCATCCCCCAACAAAGGGCCTTGACAGAAATAGGGTTGGTGTGATCGACACTTACTGCTGCACGCTATGACAGACACAGCAGTCTGTCTTCATGGTCTATCTATCTATCTATCATCTATCTATCATCTCATTGCATGTATAAAACTGGGTCACATATTACCACTTCCTCAGAAGTCAGCTGAGGCTGTGAGTCTGAGTCTTGGCCAATAGAATACGGAAAGAAGTGATAGTAAGATAGTTCTGGGCCTAGCCCCTAGGTCTTCTTCTAGTCTTCCATGAGCTTTCATTGCCTCTGTTTATCAGCCCAATGCACGGAAGGACACACCAGAAACCATGGTAGAGCCATGCTCTACTAAACTACCTGAGTAACTGTGTGGAGAGCAGACAGCACCATGACTTCTTCTTCTTCACGTCACTGGGCTGTGACATCAGCAAGAAGTTAACTTTTCTCCAACGTCCCCTGACTTGAGGTGGCTTGTGGCAACAGTTAACCTGATAAACAGGCAGGTTTTTTTCCCCCTCTGTATCCAGAAAGGCTCACTGAGTACCAGGAAGATAATTGGCCTAACCAGTGCCAGGGCACAAAGGAAAAAAAAAAATCCGTTGCTATGGGTCTGCCTTCATGGTGGATGCAGATGACACCCTCTGAATTAGAGAATTAGGGGCGAGTGGTTGAGAAATGCCTACTGTTCTTCCCACCTTCCTGTTTTCCTTCCTGAAGACTAATGTGGCATTCCTTGTGGGCCAATGTTCTCTCCACCCACCTTTGTAACCCTGCAGTGTTCTGGGCATCTCACCACCACTCAGCGGTTTTCAGCTGAGTGAATTCAAACAGAAGGAATGCGGTGATGTAGGCAGTAACCTCAGTCCGTCGGGTTCTTCTTCGTCTGCCTTTCACCCAGAGCGTGTGTCCATAGCCAAAGCACTTAGGGCTCGGCCCCTGAGTGATCGAGTGAGTGTGAGTGCACAGCGTATGAGAGGGAGGGTGACTTAAAACAGATGGGGGTTTTAAGTTCATCCTGTGCTCAGCAGTTAAATTCAATTTAGAGACTTCCCAAAAACCTTTCTGAAATTACACAAGGGCCCTGAGAAATCAGCTCCTTTCTTTTGTGGTTGCAGATTTAATTCCGTAGTTGAAGAAGCTGCGTCAGAGAGCTTGCACAACACTGCAAGCTGTTGCTGCTGGAAATAAGGATGCTCCGTGCTTTGTTGTTAAATGCCTAGAGTTACTCCGCAAACATTTAGTCCCGCCCTTGTGTTGGAAGTGTGGGAGTCCGGCACCCCCCCTCACTCCCCCCCCCCCAGAGGATTCAAGCCCTGCAGAAAAGTCCCTTGAAAATGCCTCAGAAAAAAAAAAGAAAAAAGAAAATGCCTCAGAAAAAAAATGCTAACGGCAGACCTGGCCTCTTAGAGGTTAAGCTTGAAAAGCTCATCCTTGGAAGAAAAGACTGAGAAGTCATGAGACCAGGACAGTGCTGGAGACAAGGCACTTCCAGTGCCCTCACCTTCGCTGTCCTGTCCTGGTCGGCATGGGCAATCTCAGCACCTCAGAGAATCCAGTTTGCTCTGAAATTGCTGCTTACACACAAAAGGGGGGGGGTTAGACTTACATCTCGAGGGCCAGCTAGCTCTAGCATTCCCCAATCCCACTAATGTACTCGCTGTGCTGTACTTTTTAATACTGAATAATATAATCACAGAGGCACAAAGTATGGTTCCCATCCCATAATTAATTGGTTAGTAATGTGACTTTGAACGAGTCTCTCCCTCTGGTTTGCATCTGTGGACTGAAGAGCCTATTGTATGAAGGCGTATGATAAATATACTAATTTGAAATCCATAACGGTTTGATCATTTCTAATACTATTTAAAATGGACATCTTTGTAGAATGAGTCACTCTAATCTGGGCATCACATAAGAATATCCAGGGAAGAGGCTTTTTCTTACCTGCCTTTTCACCAAGATTTAATTTACATACAATAAAATGTGCAGGATATGTCATTGTATTTGACATGCATAGATAGATACCCATGTGACTATCACTCCAAGGACATGAACACACTGAATACTCACTGTCACATGAACAAGGCATGCCGAGGAGCTGAACTGCCTGGGAGCACCTTAAAATCAATGGAGGGAAACAGGAAAGATACCTAAAAACGTAAATAGTGGGTTGTTGTTGTGTGTGTGTGTGTGTGTGTGTGTGTGTGTGCGCGCGCGCGCGCGCGCGCACACACGCACGCACGCATGCACATAGATACACAAGGAAACCAAAAGAAGACATTGGATCCCTTGGTGTTCAGATTGCAGGAAACTGTAAGCCTCCTGACATGGGTATAGGAATCAAACTGTTGTCCTCTGCAAGAGTGGCAAGAGCTCCTCACCGCGGAGGGACTTTCCTAACATGGGGTCTTCTAATATGCCAAATGCATATGTCCAACAACAAATGCTTCTTGTGAAAGAAGTAGTCATAGAAGTGTGAAGTGCAGAGAAGACCATGGAAGACTCCGAAAGAAGGGACATCCTGAACAAAACATGCTATACAATCACAAAGGGGGAAAATGACCAAAAACAGATTAAAGGAGATATACTTTAGTTCACATCAGAATCTGGCTTCAGCACTTATAACCATTAAGTAGTGAAAAGACAAATACAAATCATTAATGTGGACACCATACTTGAAAACACAAGTCTTGCAGCAATCCACAGAACGTGACAACAACGTCTTCTTGACCTCAGATTCGTCTCTGGTTTGTGTTCATGTTTCAGATCTTCCCTTGTTCTGTATTACGGTGTGGCTGACTTCCACAGCTTCATTTGACCAAGACTGAATGGAGGCCAGACAGGAAAAGCTAGAATTTCCCCTCTTCCTGTCTGTGGAGGACTTCCCCAGCATCAGCGGCATCATTCCCAAGGCAGCTTTCTGGTCATGCCTAAGTGACCGAGCTCCTGATCTCTGATGACACCGACTTTCCCCACCTTCTCCAGCTCGGGAGCTGAGCAACTGGATCCCTCCCATTGCATCTGTAACGAAGCACCTGTGTCAAGTCCCTCAAGCTTTAAATAGCCATAGTGGTTTTTCACTGCCCTGGTTACGCCTTTGGGCGTGATTTCTACTTTTCCGTGTCATATTTATAATTTCTTTGTTTTTACATTTTTATGGCAGCTATAATAAAATCAAGTTTTTTTTCAAAATGAACTTAGCGTGATTGTGGAGTCTAAAGGGGCCTGAAATGAGAAGATGCTGAACCAAAGGATGAAGGGAATGGGGAGCAGAGGCTGTACTACAGCACTGATTCTGCACGCCCACCTGAGCATCTTCATTAAAGCCCGCAGTTGGTGGCTCCTTGCCTGTCTTCCTGCCAATCCAAGTCTGAAAAAAGAAAAGATACTCCAGCAATAGCTACCTGGCTATCTATTGAGCAAAATCTTATAGCACACACACCATGTGGCCCATATCTTAATACAAGAGGGGTCATTTACATCAAACAGTAAGTATGAAAATACACATCGAAGTCTCACCTCAGTCCAACCGAAGCTGCAAACAGGAGGGTAAGATCAGGGAAGCCTGGGAAATGGCTCCTGAGTGCTCCTCACTAAATCCATCCCATCCTTCCTTTCATCCCAGCCCAGCCCAGCCCGGCTGAGAACCTCTGGCCATGAGGGAACCATATGGGTGGGGGATTATAAAGAGGCAGAAAGAAAGAAGGACAAATGGTCTAAAAAGCAGAATAGACTTACTGACAGTTTATGTCTACACATTCACACGGAGTAGGAAGATACATAGAAATGTTTTCTCTTTGTCTCACTTACTGGCTTTTTTTTAAAGCGCATTTTATAAATACATTGAGGTAAATATTCAGTGGAAGAGAGTTGTAAAGATAAAGACTTTGTCACATAAAAACACCAAATAAAAGGGAGAAACTTTATTTAGAGCACAGTGATTTTCTAAACCACGAAACTATGAAGAAGATCCAATAGAAGGATTTTAGGAGCCAAATTAGCATGAATAAATAAATAAGTGACCTTCCCAAGAGGAAGCTGGCGCTCTTGAAATTTCAGCAAATAAAGTTTTAATTGCCAATGTTCCTTATTTATGGAAAACTAAGCTTCATTAATAATCAACTTCCAGTGATCTACATAAAGAAGGGAGTTTTATGAAGGGAGAGAGCAACAATTAGCATTTATTTCTTCATTAAAACACAGGATGTAGAGACAACCATTGGCTTAGTCTTGAATTCTACAAATAGAAAAATTACTGTTTTTATCAGAACACTGTTCAGGGACACCTCAATAAATAATTTATTAAAACCATGTAACAAGTAAGCTCAAGGTTTAATTTATGTGAAAAGCTTTATTGTATTAATAAAACACCCCCACACCACCACAGAACTAGCCGTTAAAATACCAGAATTGCTAACCCAGATAAAGAAGCCATATAATGGCTGTTGGTTCTCTATAGGAACTGACCAGCAAGCAAAGTTTTCAGAAGTCCACATATGGCTCCCAAGGGTCATCTCCATAGCTGTGGTCACTGTAAGAGATATAGTAGGAACGATGGTGTCAGCTCTCCCTGCCATACAGAGCAGACACTCCAGACCCAGTCAGTGCTATTTCAGGTGATGAGGGTGGTAACATAGTAAAAGGCTAGAAACCTGGTTTTCCATGAACAGAATGATGTCAGAGGAGACAGATGGTTGCCAATATAGTGGTAGAGTGCCTGGGGAGGATGAAAATGAAAAAATAGAGAGAGATTTAAGTAAATCTAAGGCAGTGGCTCCCAAAAGCCTTTAGGTGCCAAGAGCAACTTTGTTCTGTTTAATACTAACACATAATCATCACATGGGTAGTAAAAATATGATTATTCTGTTGATATCCATGTTTGTGTACATGTATAAATGTACATGCATATAAATATATGTGCACAATTCCAAATCATTACCACATGTCTAGCAAAACAAGTTGTGCATGAAACACAAGAGGCTGCTTTTCAGTTCGGTTTTCCTGCTAACATTTCCCAGCTTGCTCATTCAGTCATCTGCTAGTATTCACAACCAGGCAAGTGGTTACAATTTCCAATGGTTTGGGAAGTAATTTATTGGATAAAAACATAAAGTCAAGGAGATTATTCATTAACTTAACATTTTTCTGGGAACTGGAAACAGAGAACTGTAATTGTATTTGGGAGGAAATTAGCTTAGCCCCATTCTAAGAAACACTCATAATTGCTAAGACCCTTAATTTATAAACAAGTAAAAGCAACTTGAGTTAAGCAAAAAAAAGGGGGGCTTATTTTATGAGCTTATAAGGGAATCTCTGCAGATACAAAGGCAGAGATTAAGTAAAGGCTCACAGAATGTCAGAACCCCAAGCAGCACAAGGCAGAAAGACCCCTTCTCTGTGTCTCTGCTTTTGTGTGTGTCTGACTCCTGCCTCTCCTCTCACTCCCCTCCCTACCTGACTTCCCTCTCCCTCTCCCCCTGCTCCCTGTGTAAGTGGCTTCTCTTTGCTTCTTCGTCTATGGAGTACTCCTGTTTGGCTAAATTTACATCTCTCAAGCCTAAAGTAGGAACTGTTGTTTGTATGTATGTATGCCTGGCTCACTACACTCAAGTTTCACATCACTTCTGAACTCCTTGTCACTGTAGGACATTACCTACTTAATTTAAGCAGGGCATTACCTGCTTCCCCGTCACCAAACAGTCATCACTCCTTTGGGCCAATAGCTTTTTACTAAGATGCAGGCTACTTACTGCTGAGCGGTTTTGTGCTCTGCATGAGGAGTGGAAACGGGCTTTGGTTTTGCTTCTTATGCATTTCTTAGGAAGTTGCTTGATCGCTGCATAATGTAGCTCTGCGAGCAGCAAAGATTTGAGATTCATATGTAGTACATGAAGGGAAAGGCCAGCCTCTTTGCAGTGACAGTATTATACAGAACGGAGATGTACAGCCCTCAGCATACCCTAATATAGAACCTCACACACTTGGACTTTTCTTTCAACAGGCAAAGAGTCAATGTCCTCAGGATAGGACAGAGAAAGTTCAACGAGCAATCTCTAATGCCTAGAGGAGGGAAGCAGGCAGCCTCAGCCCCGTGCCAGGGGTTGCTCCGCTTCTGCGGCTCTGGACTTGTTTGAATTCACAAAGAAATTTTAATACAAGAATGACCTGATATTGATTGATCACTGTGATCTATGTATTTCACACTGTGACATCTAACCTACCTGTGAGAGCTGAGGTGTCTCAGCAGATTAGGCAGCTACCAAGTACCATCAAGGAGGAAAACTCTAGCTAACTGTTTAAAGTCCCAGGATGGCACTACTTATTTAGGAAGTAGCCTTGCTATGTTGTATATTTATTTTGTCTGGAGAAGGTGGCCAAAAAGATGATTGAAGTGTAAACATTAATCAATTTTGTGTAACTCAAGATATACACATATGTCAGATGACTCTTGACTGCATCATCTAGTTGGTCAATGTGGCAAACGCCTTACTAGGCAGAGTTGAAAGATTTTTAGGTGCTTTTGTTTCCTTTCTCTACATATCTCACAATACAGCTGTCAACTGTGGCCACTTCACTGTTGTCACAGAGACCCATAGGGACATAGCCCTTGTCACCAAACCTGCCACTTTCGGGGTTACATGTATCATTCTGAGGTTCTTGACTTGCTACTGAATTCAGAGTGTACTTTTCAATGTATTCCCTCTGTTGGCCATATTTATGTCTGTAAATATAAAGACATGAGGAATAAGCTTGCCTGTCTAAAGACATTTTGTTGCTAATCTTACAAATGCACAGATTCCTACATCTCCCCAGTCAAAAGGCAGCATCTACAGTAATTTTTGCAAGATCATGTTGTCCAGTGAAACCTTTGATTACCAGCTGAGCTGCCCATTTAACATTTTGTCTCTTGACAAGCAAATAAAACCAATGAAAATAAATATTCCAACTATTCTCTTCCTAGTTAAAATTCTAAAAAAAAAATCTATTGTCTACATCAAGGAAGAACTTATAAGTAGGAAGGATAATATTAAATCATTAAAAAAATTAAGACTATTTATTTTGCTCTCGGAAGGGAATAAAAGGGTTCAAACACCCAATAAAACAAACCAAAAAACTATGGGTAACATGAAACCTTGTGGAGTCTACCACTCATTATAAAGTGTGATTATTAAACTTTGGTGGGAGCCACATACAAATCTAGAATTCATCTAAAGTACGAATAACTGGGTCTTATGTAGCTGGTACCCAAGGTTTACATCTAGATCTTCATTAGGCTCCCGGGTCCATAAGAACAAGCATCAGGTCTGGTCCTTCTCTCATCCAAAGCAAATGAGGACAATGCTTAAGGATGTCTTTTCAGACGAGTGTGGAGAGTGGTTTATAAATGGCTGTACCCACTCTAATTCTTTCTGTTCTTGCTACAGCCCAGAAGATGGGAATGGGACATGAGGCTGCTGAATCCACATTTGTCCTTTGGGGCTTGTAGTTCTAAAACTAGACATGTAGAAAATGAAAAATGAAGTTAGTAGGTGAGTCCTCAACCACAGATAAATAGGCACTGGAAAAAAAAAAACCCAGAAACACCATTATTTCATGCATCTATTGGTGCAACAAACACAAACAGCACTGGCTTTTCTGGCCATAGAAATCTATGACTTACACTCTGCTTCCATAAATATGACACTGGAACCTCACAAAAGGATTCCCTGTGAATATTCAGGAGTAGGAACTGAGAAAAAGTTCTATGATTAACAGCCCTTTACAATTCCCATAGAGACATTCTGTAGTGATGTGAATATACAACTTTGTTTTACATCAAGTAAAGTCTATTTTTTAATTAAATATATGTGCTAACCAAGACTCTTTAAAACTAGTACAAAGAAAACCTCAACGGATTTGAACCAGTTAATTGTTTACAAATAGATGCAACTAGCTGCAGACTGAAATGAAAACTTGTTTTAAAAGAAGCAAGATGCCAAGGTTCCTTCTAAGTATTTCCATTCAGACATAACTTTAGAGGAACTGAGATACTGTATATGCTTTAAACTCATTTTCAAAAAGTGTCTAAAGTTCTAATTATTCACCTAATTCAATCACTTATTTTCCTTTCCTACAACCACTCATCCAAATTCATAACCTTCTTCTATGATTTGGTTTTCCATGGTAACACTTGAAGTTGCTAATGTACAATGATCTCTCACTCATTTATATAGAGCATAAACTAAATCATACTGATAAACTCAACACTCTTCAACTATTCGGTGCGATATAAAGTGGAAAAATGTTTCGCTGATGACTAAGTTCGGTGATGGTCACTTGTTTTATGGCTTAAGAATACCTGAAGACTGTAATGATATAAAGCAGAAACTGATTACTCCATCACAGCTAAAATAACACTTGATCCCAAAACCCAGAGGGGTTATCATTATATTATTAATGATATCCCAAAAAGCCAGACTAAAAATTGACACATGTACAAAGTATGTACTTTGGTTTCAGAACAAGCTAATGACTGTGATAATACTGTCCAGGAATGCCGGGATGACTGGGACTGTTTCTGGATATAGCTGTGACTTCACCCATATTCTGAAGTTAGAAATGCATCACAGGCACAGTATAAGTTTATTTCCCTCTGCAGGGAAGAGAAGACACTCAACCAACATACCATTTTACTAAGACCCCACTCTTGTAACAAACAACCTACTCTCACAGTAACAGTATCAATGACGTCAAAGCCTTCAAGACCTAATACTTCTCGAATGGCCCACATTCTGATACTGCCTGTTAACAATGGCAATTAAATTACAGCATGAGTTTGAAGGAGACATCAAAACACAGGAACCTAAGAGGGTGTTTTAGGGGAGAGTGACACCTGAGTTGGTAAGCTAAACCTGGTAGGAAAGATCTGCCTTCCATGTAGAAGAACATCATTCATTGGCTGGGGACACTGTATGGAACAAAAAGACTCACGCTTATATGTGGCTAGTGCTCTATTGCCCATGAAATATGTCTATTTTTTTCATCACCACAAACACAAGCATCCAGGAAATTATCCTTTGCCATTACTCCCTCTGTGTTCCAGAGATAATTTAAGTATTGATGAGGAACCCTACTCAACTTCATTTCTTCCCTTTTTCTCCTTCCCTTGCTGCGGCACGCCATGGGCAAAAAAAAAAAGAGCTCAGGCTTTGTTTGAGGCCTTGATGAAGAGATGCTTTCGTGTGGACAGTGTGAGAGGGTGGAGACACGCACATGCTCTCCTGAAAACTGCAACATAGCTGGGTCAGGGGAGAGCTAGTCTCAAAAATCAGGGTCCTGAACAGATGGTTCTTGTTCTAAAGGGCCAAGTTATAGATAAATAGACAAGTTACGGCTTTTCTTTTATATTTTTATTTATTTACATTCCTTTATTGGCATATACATACATACATACATATATATATACATATATATATGATAGCATGTGATGTTTTGACACGTGTGTATATTGTATAATGCTTTAATCTGGGGAAATCTATCTATCTCCTCAACATTGTTCCTTTGTACCAACATATTCAAAATCCTGTCTTCTAGTTTTTTAATGTGTACTATATTATTATTTTTTTAAATCATCCTTTTTGTGCCGTTGAACAACAGACGTTACTCCTCCTAACTAATTACAACTTTGCACCCATTAACCAACCTTTTACTGACCTTCCTTCCTCCTAACCAAACCTCTGCAAACTATCATTCAATTCTCAATGTCTATGACATCAACATTTTGAGATTTCGTAAATGATTATTACATCCATAGGCATCTTGTACTCTAACATATAATTTATTTCATTTAATACAGTGATCTCTAGTTCCATGCTGCCAGAAAAGGATTTCACATGCTCTTGTGACTGAGTAGTGTCCCATTGTGTTTATTTGTCATGTCTCTTTTTCCAGTGTTCAGTTGATGAAGTGTAGGTTGTGTTCAGTTTTAGCAGTTTTATTGTGATTATTGTAATGGTGCTGCAGTGGGTATGAGGAGTGAATGCTTGTGACACATGAAAAGTAGGGAGCGGAGAAAACTACTTCATTAGGAATCTTACAACATGCTATCTTCTTTACTAATGGTTTTCTGGGGGAGAATCGATATCATCTCTGCCAGTCTACTTAGGTTAGTGAATCTGAGTTCAAAATAACAATAAGAGAGAGGATGGGTCATGGAGAGAGAGAGGAGAGGTGGGAGAGGAGAAAGAGAAGAGAGTGGAGGAGGAAGAGGAAGAAGAAGAGGAGGAGAGGAGGAAGGAAGGAAAAGAAAATGATGTAGAGGGAAGGGAAAGAAAAGGGGGAAGGGAGGAGAGGAGAGGAAAGGAGGGGAAGGGAGGAGGAGAGGAGAGAAGAAATCTGCTTAATGAAGGAAATGAGTCCATGCAAAAAGAATATGTTGTATTTTTATATGTTATTACTAGCTGACAAACACTGAATTTAAAGAGGTAAGGCAGGAGAGAAAAGGAGGAGAAGAGAAAGAAAGGAAGGAAGGAAAGGGCAGAGAATGGTGAGGAAAGGAAAGGAGGAAGGAAGAAGATGAAAGAAGATGATCTGATGGGAGCAGGAGTTTCCACTCAAAAGTCAGTGCTAGAACAACTGGACAACGGCATGCAAAGCATGCAAAACTGCCAAAACAAACAAACAAACAAAAACAAAAAACAACAAAAACAGGCCAGTTATCTCCTTCCAAACAGAAAAAACACATTCAGGAGAAGGAGAGTAAGAGCAGCTTCTGTTCCGAAATCTGACAAGTCAAGGTACCCACATTAAGAAGAGAGGGAGTGAGGGTCCATGGAAGCATCACTCTGGTCCACACAGATCATGACTGTGGTCCTAAAGCACCCTTGAGCCATCAGCAGAAGAGGCTAGACAGCAGGCTGGGCCAGCCAACTTCAGTCCTCAAGGAAAGCACAGTGCTCCGATGCTCACTTTCCATGTGACAAGAGGGAACAAAGAAGTGAAAGCCTCCCAGAGTGAGGAACCAAGGGTAAAATTGATCTGATGACCACACACACACACACACTCTCTCTCTCTCTCTCTCTCTCTCTCTCTCTCTCTCTCTCTCTCTCTCTCTCTCTCTCTCTCTCTCTCTCTCTCTCTCTCCCCCCTTGGGAAAAGGTCAGCTTGTTCTGGCCAGAAGGACTCATTACAGAATCTCCGAACCTCCCCCTTCTAAATGTTAATCTGTTTTGAGTTCTTTATCAACACATCTTTGAATTCGTAGGCCTCGGGTTAAGAAGATCTATGTCTTGATCTGCTATGCAGGCTGCCTGGATGTTTCAGGGATCCTTGCTGCCAAACCTCTTGTTACCAGCAGGGAGGCTCTGAGGTAGCCTCTATAGGCATAGGATGTGAATCAAACATCGTCATCATTTGGTGCCTATGGCATCATGGATGTGAGAATTCATGGATATTCGAGTTCCTTACATTAAATGGTCTAGAATTTTCATAGAATCTTCCTATATGCGTATCATACCTAGATTTCTTATAGTACCCAATACTAAACTGCACTGTACACATTCAGTACAAATAGAATTCTCTTCTCAAATGTTTTCCACCCTTGGTGGCTGTGGTTGTTTGAATAAAATGACTCCCGTAGGCTTATGGGGAGTGGCACTATTTGAAAGGATTAGGAGATACGACCTTGTTGGAGTAGGTGTGGCCTTGTTAGGGGAAGTGTGTCACTGGGGCTGGGCTTTGAGATTTCAAATGCCAAACCAGTCCCAGTCTCTCTGTCTCTGTCTCTCTTTGTCTATCTCTCTGTCTCTTTCTGTCTGTCTGTCTGTCTGTCTGTCTGTCTGTCTGTCTGTCTCTCTCTCTCTCTCTCTCTCTCTCTCTCTCTCTCTCTCTCTCTCTCTCAATGTTGCCATGCTTCTCACCATGATGATAGTGGACTAAGCCTCTGAACTGAACTGTAAACCAGTCCAATTAGATGTTTTCCTTAATAAGAGTTGCCATGGTCATGATGTCTCTTCACAACAACAGAACTCTGACTAAGACGGTCATTAAATGGTGGAGCCTATAGATCTAGTGAGTCAACTCACCAGACAGTAGACTGTGTTTGTGTCCAACTTTTCTATCCCCATATACATGGTAGACTTGCACATCTCTGTACTTTGAAGTTTGCTGTGGCTGTGATACTTTCCTTAGATAGAAAAGACGTGTGATGCTTTGAGCAGGACAGGATCTCCACACTCCCTATTGGGTACTATAAGGATTACCAGAAGCATATGTCAAGAGACAGGACACATCAGCCAGCCCTAATCTCCAAGTAACTGTAATCTTCAGAAGTTCCTGTGTTGAAGATCAGAAAAATGTCTGAGATAAACTTTCCATGTGTGTGTGTGTATACATGAATGTATGTATGTGTTTATATAGTAGCTGTTTGCTACCATTTTTTGTGTCCCCTGCTGAGATCCGGGGTAGATGAGCATTTTCTGCTGTTCAGAACCCCACCTCTCTCCCTCCACCCTAGGATGCAGACTGGGGAGTCTACACAAAGCAAGCATGCTTAGCACTCGTGCGTGTAAGATATCAGTGACATTCACTCTTGCACATATCAAACTGAACTGAAGAAAACCTTACCTTTGCTAGTGCAGATATTACCAAAAACACCCAAGAAAATAAGACCCCCAGATTAAATGTAACTACCCTTTAAGATGTGTGGGAAAAATTAAAAGTTACAGCTATGTTTCTCAATTCTTAATGATATCTGAGAAGAGTGAAGAAAAGTTGGTATGAGGATCACAGTTTATCCTGAGGTCATAGTAGGAAATAAATTCTTAAACACCTCTTTGAAACCCTTATTGAAATGGATGCATGCCCACACACAGCCTCATTTCCAATGGGAATAAGGTCACAGGTAGGTGTCTATAGCCCTTTGGGTTGTACAAATACCTTCTGCTGCAGGATGGTGGGCTTCTTCTGATAGGTGACATGGAAAAAAAATGAAATTGACAACTTTCCTTCTTCCATGTCTTTCTAAACTAGAGTAAGTGTCTTCTCCCATGAAATTTGGCATAAACCACAAAACCGAAGATAAATACTCATAAAATATAATGGTAACTGTATCACAACCGTTGAAATTTACATTTCAACGTGTGCTAGGAAAGGTAAGACTCAAGATAAACTGATTCTTCTCCTGTCAAAAGGAGGTGTGGTGTGGTGTGGTGTGTATGCATGCTATCGAAGAGAGCTGCCCTGTACCGTAACTTCCCTGCATGTTTTATGTGCCCTGGTCTAGCTGAGCTGAGCAGTTGGACCCTACAACAGCATCTGGTCTGTAAATGTTTGCTCTCTCCCTCATCCAAACACCACAGTAACACTATGTGGGGGGTCACCAGGTCAGAACTTTCCTTAATGGTACTTAAGATCTTTATCTCAACACTCTACAAGGACAATAACATTTATTTTTAAAAAGAAGTAATCCATCTCCATAGCTGAGCTTTGTAGAGTTCTCCCAGGCTTTGCACTCAATCGCTGCATACTCATAAGATTAGAGGTACTGTTCCTGATGACTGCTCTACCATTCAGTAGGAGTCCTACCAGATTTATGGAGTTTCAGAACTTTTTCTTTTTCTTTTTTTTCTTTTTGTTTTTTTTTTTTTGTTTGTTTGTTTGGTTGGTTGGTTGGTTTTGGATTTTTCCATACAGTGTTTCTCTGTGTAGTCTTGGCTGTCCTAGACTCATTTTGTAGACCAGGCTGGCCTCGAACTCACAGAGATCCACCTGCCTCTGCCTCCTGAGTGCTGAGATTAGAGGTTTGTGCCACCACGCCTAATTGGAGTTAGGACTTCACAGGGGGATTCCTAATCGTTCCCACAGTAACTCTGTACATAGAATTCAAAGAAAATGTTTATGTAGGTGGGAGGAATGGAGCATCTTCATTTTCACTAGCCTCTGATTAAATTTACAGTAATAGATAACAAACTCTGAGAATTTTATCGGATGTGTGACTTTATTACCAACAGAAATCCCACACATCTTCTGGTCACATCAGGGCTGTTGTCAATATCCCAAAACATAACCGACTCTCATCAATACTTTGAAATTCTGTTAGTTATTAGACCTGTTAGTAAGGCTCATTTTCTACATCGATAAGGATACGTATGTGTTACTATACCACAAATTTATATTCTTATAGCTGTGTTTCTGTATAATCTCTTCCATTTGAAAAAAATTAATTAAAAGTGTATCTTTGCATTTTAAAAATAGTCTTAGAAAGGGTCTGCTGGTATCACTAGATTGCCAGAAGGGATTACTGGGCCAAAGGTTCAGAGACCCCTGCTCAGTGAAAAATGCTTCATGCCTCTGTCTGTGTTGGCAAAGTGGGCCAATTGACTTCCAGCACACTGTTCTGTAGGCTCAATTTTCTTAACAATTATATTTTATTATGAACTTATTAACTGAGAGTGCCTCACTTATAACCCGACTAACCTAAATAATAGGAAAAGGAGATTAAAGAATATAATAACGAAACTATAAGGATATCACTTCCAAGGAGTGATTCTCATGGCGTTATCAGCAGCATTTCTTCTGCTGGAATCTGAAGCAACCAGAACCGGGAATCTCAGCAGAAACTGGACCCCCTAACCCTTCCCTTGAGCGGTTCTCTCTAGGAGCTTCTTGAAGTGGAGCGATGAACAGTCAAACTATCCCCAGTCTCCAAAGGCCCCGCCTCCTGTTTTGGGCTCATATTTATACCTCCTCTCAGCATTTGTTCAAGGATGTTTTTCAGCTGGTGAAAAACCAATCTCCCCCACATAGTGGTTTGACCTCTAAGAGGATAAACATCACCTGCTCTCTCACAAGTCTTTTTCTCATCCCTCACTTGTGATCTAAACAAACAAACAAAAACATGTTTATCTCTCCTTCACTGTTCTTTCTGTGTTCTAGTGAATCAACAAACACATTCCTGATCTTCTGTACGCCAGCATTGCTCAGGTGCCGGAACTAAGAAGGGGGTGCTATGAAGGCGAGCATAGTCCTCATGTTGAGAAATGGGCAGCAGAAATAAGAAAGAGCAGCAATATATGGCAAAAAAAAAAAAAAAATGTAAAGAAACAGAAAGTTCGGTAAGAGGGCTAAATAAGGAAATGGGGAGGCTGCCTTGGAAGATTGAATCTGAAGGGTAAGGGCAGACCACGTGTAGAAAACTGGGGTACACATTCCAGGCAGTGGAAATGCTTGTGTTCATCAGTGCTCTATAACCACAGGCTCCAGCGCTGGTCATGGCTGGAACATTCTGCTCCACTGAATAGGAATCTGGAAAGATCCAGAAAGATCCAGAAAGGCATCTGTCCTCTGGTTTCTAAAAAACAACGCAACTTCCGCCTGGTACTCACAGCCCATCAACTGCCTGCATACTGTTCTCGGACCATGTGTTTATTCATAAATGCCTTTGAAGACTGCGGAGGGAGAAAATGGCTGCCTCCCAGCCAGGTACTGCCTGGAGAATTCTCAAATTCAGCACTTGCGGTGGGGCTGGCTTGGTTTATTTTTGTTTTACCGGGTTTATTTGTTTGGTTTTTTACAAGTACTCCTGGGAAATGTGAGAGCTAGTAAAAAAAAGAAAAAGCACACTTAGAAACTTCCATCCTAATGTCTTTGTACCTAGTTGAAAACACCTTCTACAAGTCCTCCTTCTAGACGTCTTTAGCTACTATATCTTCTCTGAATACATAAGATTTAAAAAGATGTACACATAAGACTATACTCTCTCGTTGGGTATGGCATCAGTTTAATGTTATTTAAAGTTCTTGTAGTGGAATCTTTTCCCTTATTGTTACTACTAATGGCTATGCGATGTGTTGTAGATACTTGGTTTGACTCACTGTCTTCCATTCACCCTACTTCCTTAACTAATTT